>NC_091282.1:675534699-676173762 GCF_032444005.1 Ranitomeya imitator | reverse complement strand
TTAAATAGGCTTTCTATGGCCCACTATTTGTGAGAGAGATGGCACGCTCAGGGCTGGCTGGCACAGATGGCACGCTCAGGACTGGCACACAAGCCCAGAGGCCAATATTAATCTCCCTTTTTTTCTGGGAGAATTTATAAAACCAAAAAAATATTTAAATAGGCTTTCTATGGCCCACTATTTGTGAGAGAGATGGCACGCTCAGGACTGGCACAGATGGCACGCTCACAACTGGCACACAAGCCCAGAGGCCAATATTAATCTCCCTTTTTTCAGGGAAAATTGATAAAACAAAAAAAAAAATTAAATAGGCTTTCTATGGCCCACTATTTGTGAGAGAGATGGCACGCTCAGGGCTGGCTGGCACAGATGGCACGCTCAGGACTGGCACACAAGCCCAGAGGCCAATATTAATCTCCCTTTTTTTCTGGGAGAATTTATAAAACCAAAAAAATATTTAAATAGGCTTTCTATGGCCCACTATTTGTGAGAGAGATGGCACGCTCAGGACTGGCACAGATGGCACGCTCACAACTGGCACACAAGCCCAGAGGCCAATATTAATCTCCCTTTTTTCAGGGAAAATTTATAAAACAAAAAAAAAAATTAAATAGGCTTTCTATGGCCCACTATTTGTGAGAGAGATGGCACGCTCAGGGCTGGCACAGATGGCACGCTCAGGACTGGCACACAAGCCCAGAGGCCAATATTAATCTCCCTTTTTTTCAGGGAGAATTTATAAAACCAAAAAAAAAAATAAATAGGCTTTCTATGGCCCACTATTTGTGAGAGAGATGGCACACTCAGGACTGGCACACAAGCCCAAAGGCCAATATTAATCTCCCACTGTATTTTTATCAGGGAGAATTTATACACCCCACAAAAAAAAATACAGAAAAATGAAAAGGCTTTCTATGGCCCACTATGTGAGAGAGATGGCACACACAGGGATGGCACTCTAGCAGAAATGCCAAATTGCCAATCTTAATCTCCCACCAAAAAAAAAAAAAACAGGGAATGTCCTACAATTACTATCTCCCTGCCTGCAGTAATCTCAGCCAGGTATGGCAGGCAGCTACTATCTCCCTGCCTGCAGTAATCTCAGCCAGGTATGGCAGGCAGCAATAAGGAGTGGACTGATGCACAAATGAAATAAAAGGTGTGGACAAACAAAAAAGATAGCTGTGCAGAAAGGAAGGAACAAGAGGATTTGTGCTTTGAAAAAAGCAGTTGGTTTGCACAGCGGCGTACACACAGCAATGCAGCTATCAGGGAGCCTTCTAGGGCAGCCCAATGAGCTACAGCGCTGAGGGGAAAAAAAAAAAAAAAAAAACTTCCACTGTCCCTGCACACCGAGGGTGGTGTTGGACAGTGCAAATCGCTGCAGCACAAGCGGTTTTGTGGTTAATGGACCCTGCCTAACGCTATCCCTGCTTCTGACAAAGCGGCAGCAACCTCTCCCTAAGCTCAGATCAGCAGCAGTAAGATGGCGGTCGGCGGGAACGCCTCTTTATAGCCCCTGTGACGTCGCAGACAGCAAGCCAATCACTGCAATGCCCTTCTCTAAGATGGTGGGGACCAGGACCTATGTCATCACGCTGCCCACACTCTGCGTTTACCTTCATTGGCTGAGAAATGGCGCTTTTCGCGTCATTGAAACGCGACTTTGGCGCGAAAGTCGCGTACCGCATGGCCGACCCCGCACAGGGGTCGGATCGGGTTTCATGAAACCCCGACTTAGCCAAAAGTCGGCGACTTTTGAAAATGTTCGACCCGTTTCGCTCAACCCTACTCACCATTCATCCAGCGGTATTCAAGCATATGAAATTACACAGAATGTTCTGCCACCAACATGCACCAGAGGAAGGTTTTACACTGGAGTGGGTATCAGGTACAGATTGACCAGGGCTTCTATCTCCCTGCAGCATCTATATCACCATCAACAGCAACATGGCCGTGTATGCAGAGTTTCCCCCACAGAGCCAGTTTTCAGTGTATCTCCCCAACAAAAAAAAACTAAAACACAAAAAAGTGTTGGTTACCTCCTCCTCTTCCACCTCTTCCACTAACAACTTCATCTCCACCTCCACCTCCTCTCCACTTTGGCCTCTGCCTCCAGGTTCAAAATGATTATTATTTTTTTATTCTATGTTATTTTAAGTAATTTTCCAATCCATATTTGTTTGCACATAAATTGCCATGCCCGTATCGTGATTTTGCCTCCTCCTTGATCCCCCTAGCCTTTACTACAATCATTTTACATCACCAAAGTTTGGGTCCCAATTACTTGTATTAGGTGTGACTTCAGGGTCAATTTCAGGTGAAGTTCTGATGCCCAAACCGAACTTTGGACTACAGTTCGACCGAACTCAACAAACCTGGACATCCATGGGTACACTCATCACTCTCTATTGCTCCATAATATTTTGGTTCTCAACCTTTTCATGAATGGACTTTCATAAAACCTTAGCTTTAAGCGTTTGTGTGTGATGAAGAGTATAAGATGAAATATGTAAATGTATATGAACACCTCACAGCAATAAACAAATTTATCAACTTATTATATGCTGCACACAGATTGTGTGATCCAAACACACAATTGTGGAAGAATGGGTTAAAAAGCAGGATTAGACTGGGGTGTCAATTTATTCACAAATTTATATAACAGAAGGCAGACTGTTACGTGTTACGGAACCCTACAGCACCCAGAATATGTTGAGTTGTATATATGTGTGTCGCCCAGGAGACCGGGATACCCAGCACCGGACCAATGGAGTCTGTCTCTTGAGGGGGATGTCACGGGTGGCTTGACCCGGTGCTGTGGCCTCAGGCAATGCACAGTGTAAGGGGTATCGTGAGGGGACAGGCACTTACTTGATCAGCAGCAGGTTCTCCCAGCGGTGACGATCCCGATCCTGGATAGATGGCTATTGTCCAAATGAAAGACTGAGGCACTGAAACGTTTAACCAGTTTACTTTAACATAAAAGGATTTACAACCAGTCCTGTCACCGGAGTCTGTATGGGAACTCTGAGTTACTTTGACCCTGCCGGGGTCTTCGCCTCTTATTGTGCGCAATTTCTGTGTGGCCCTGCTGCTGTATGTGAACTGGCTGCCGGCCCAATCTGTCCCCTCCGGGTCCTGGTTCGACGGGCAACCCGAGTCCTTTTATCGGTTTACCCCCTCTGGGAGTACCGCTGAACTCTGTGTCTGTTGCTGCGTCCGGCCCTAGTGAAGCTGATATCACCTCACGTTTCTCCGGTTGCTGTATTATATGTAATGAATACAGCCACGGATCCGGTATCCGTCTTTGCGCCTGTTCTGGGTAGTGATTAATGCTACCCGGTTCTCACAATGTCCTTTTTCTCTATCCCTCTTCTCCTCAGGCCGGTGATTTAGGCCTGGTAACAGTCACAGGGCTGTTAGAAATTCAGCTGTATGACCTCTCACTTTCAGCTCCTTGGCCCAACTGCCATTTCTTCTCTCAGACCAGAATGGATCAAGGGGAGTCTCTGGAGCTCCCCCTTCTGGCCGGAGGTGATAGTGCAGTCTTGCTATTTTAGTATTTGTACTTACTGTCAGTAACTATTTTTGTGGCAAATACCCCTAGGGGTGCCACATTCCCCCTTAGTTAAGAACAGTACTCCGGGACTGTGGGACAATAACATTTTGAAATAACAATTAATATGTACAGAGTCTTAAAAATGAAAAGTTACAAAAACCACTCAAGGAAACAAAAATAGAGTTCTGTAAAAAGTCACTTCAAATAGCGTCCATTAATACAGTTCTATCCTTGAAGGTATTAGGAAAGGCACTGTACTTAGTGTCCAGGAATTTAGTTCCATTTTTCCAACGGAGTTATCAATATAAAGTCTAAAGAAAGTTCAAAAAGAGCAAAAAGCAAAGTTCAAAAAGCAGTCTTTCCGGAGCTTTGATTTAGTGCCTCCGGGCTGATAAAAAGTTCAAGAATATGCAATAAGTTCATACAGACAAGTCTCTGTAGGCACTGGGCTTAAACGTTGCAGACTGATAACAATGACTATACTACATTTTCTGTTTAACTATATACGGCATAACATATATACAATTCACATTATGAGCTTTATAGTTGGTAATCTGCATACCTGGCCGGTAATTGACCCTGGGTACTACGCTGTGATCTACGTAATAGCGGTGTCTCTTCATGTGGTGTACTACTGTCTACTGCGGATGTAGTATCTGCCCGCTCTGCTAAAGATAATTCCACGACTATGGAGTTGGCAAGTCCACCGTGAATGGGATTACTCTTACCAGGAATCTGTTCTTCCTGGCCTGGAACCTCCTGTAGTACGGGGTCAGCCTCTTCCTGTCTTGGGACTTCTGGTATTGGGTTCGGTGTTGGGTAAAAGGCCACCATGGGAACCACTACTGCACCATGGTATGTTAGTAGGGTTTTGGGAAAGTCTCCTATACAGGTGTGATACATTTCCTCTTCTTTTTCCTTTACTGGTTGAACCTGTATGGGTTGAATAACTTCTGGTTCTGGCTGGACAACTTCTGGCTCTTTCAATGCTTCCGGACATAATTTAAGATTGTCTCTTGACACTAGTACAGATGTTAAGCCTCCGTTTTTGCTAATGAGACACATTTTAGGATTATCCACTCTTGTTGGTAAAACTGTGTAGGGTACGGCTTCCCACTGATTGTCCAGTTTATTGGTTCGACGATTTCTCTTGAGCACTTGGTCACCCGGTCTTGATGGGGTCGCTAGAGCATTCTGGTTGAAAGTTCGCTCTTGTCTTTCTCTAGTTTGCTGAAGGCTTCTTTCCACACTCTCTTGCACTTGGCGATACTGCTTTTGCCGTATGATATCCCAATTGGAGTCTTGAACTTCTGCGTCTGGTTTCAGAATTCCCATTTCTAGATCGATTGGTAATTGGCCGGGTCTTGCACGCATAAGGTAAGCTGGGGTGCAGTTGGTGGAGCTCACCGGGACATGATTATACAGATCCACCAAGTCAGGCAATTTCTCTGGCCATTGATTCCTTTCTTTCTCAGGTAAAGTCTTTAGTAGGTCTATTACAATATGGTTCATCTTCTCGCATAAGCCGTTTGTTTGTGGATGATAGGCCGTCGTCCGGATCTTTTTGCAACCATACATATTACAGAATTCTCTGAAGATCTCTGATTCAAAGGCTGTACCTTGGTCGGTGAGAACCTGTTCCGGATATCCATGGGGTCTACAAAAGTACGTTTGGAACGCTTTGGCTGCTGTTTTTGCTGTCAGATCTTTTACGGGTACTACTACCAAGAAACGTGAATAATGGTCCACGATGGTCAAGGCATAGACATAGCCGGACCGGCTTGGTGTCAACTTCACGTGGTCCATGGCTACAAGTTCAAGTGGTTGTTTGGTGATTATGGGCTGCAGTGGTGCTCTTTGGTTCTTTTGATCGTTTCTTCTGAGGTTGCACGGGCCACAATTTCTGCACCACTGTTCGATTGATTTTCTCATCCCGACCCAATAAAATCTTTCTCTTAGAAGTACTTCTAACTTTTTCCAACCGAAGTGACCAGCACCATTATGGTAAGCTTCGAGGACCATCTTCACATCTTGTTTAGGCACAATAATCTGCCAAACCAATTCATGTGTTTTCGGATTGGTGTATCTTCTACAGAGCTTCCCTTGATACAGGAACATTTTGCCTCTCTCTTTCCAGAGTTGATGCGTCTCTTCTGGGGCATCCTCATCGGGATATGCACTTTGCTCAGTCAACAGTTCCTTCACCAACTTCACAGCCGGATTGCTGTCTTGGGTGTCAGCCCATCTATGGTGTGCTAACAGATTAAAATTCACCTCTTGTTGTTTCTGATAGGTACTTGACTGATGATGTTTTGCCTTGGGACGATGGAAGGCTGGTAGTTCAATTTCTTCAAGCTCCCCCGTTTCCTCTTCTACATCTCTCAAGTGTGGCATCCAGGATAGGGCATCGGCATTTCCATTCTTGCGACCTGCTCGATACTTGATTATGAAGTTGTAATTAGATAACCGGGCTATCCATCGCTGTTCTAACGCACCTAATTTGGCTGTGTCCAGGTGGGTCAACGGATTGTTGTCAGTATAGACAATAAATTCTGCAGCGGCCAGATAGTGTTTGAAACGCTCCGTCACAGCCCAAACTACTGCCAGTAGTTCCAATTTGAAGGAGCTGTAATTTTAGGCCGGAGCTTTCTACTTGCAAAGGCGATGACTTTCTCCCGACCTTCTTGCTTTTGTGACAGCACCGCTCCTAGTCCCACATTACTGGCATCGGTGTAGAGGATGAAAGGTTTATGGTAATCTGGGTATGCCAGAACCTCTTCTCCGGTTAGTGCCTTCTTTATTTGTTCAAAGGAGTCTTCCCTTTCGTCGTTCCACTGAAAAGGAGGGTTTCGGATTGAAGGTTTCTTCGTCTGCCCTACCAAGGTGTCTTGCAAGGGTGCTGCCAACTTGGTAAATCCTTTTATAAATCTGCGATAGTAACCCACCAATCCCAGGAATTGTCTCACTTCTTTTGCGCTGGTAGGTCTTGGCCAATCCCTTATGGCGCTTATTTTCTCGGGATCTGGTGCTACTCCCTCCGAACTCACGATGTGTCCCAGGTACTATACCTTTGGCTTGAGAAGGTGACATTTGGATGGCTTGACTTTCATGCCATACCTGGATAAGGCTTCGAACACTTCTGCCAGGTCTATTAAGTGTTGTTCGTAAGTCTTTGAGTAGACGATCACATCATCTAGGTACAGGAGGACGGTCTCGAAGTTCTTGTGTCCGAGGCAGCATTCCATCAGCCGCTGGAAGGTACCGGATGCGTTGCAGAGTCCGAACGGCATGCGATTAAATTCACATAGACCCATTGGTGTGGTGAATGCCGTCTTTTCCTTATCTCTCTCAGCCACAGGGACTTGCCAATACCCGCTTGTTAAGTCTAAGGTGGAAAAATAATTAGCAGATTTCAAAGCAGTTAAGGACTCTTCTATCCTAGGCAAGGGGTAGGCGTCTTTATGGGTGATGTTATTAATCTTCCGGTAGTCTACGCACATTCTCATGGTTCCGTCCTTTTTTTTGACAATCACTAGAGGGGCCGCCCAGGGGCTACAGCTGTCTCTTATTACCCCGGCCTGTTTCATTTCCCTCAGCATATCTTTTGCACATTGATAGTGAGCAGGCGGTATGGGTCTATATCTTTCTTTTATTGGGGGATGGTCACCTGTGGGGATTGTGTGTTCTACCCCTTCTATCCGTCCGAAGTCCAATGGGTGTTTACTGAAGACTTGTTCATATTCCGTCACTAGTAGTGTTGAGCATTCCGATACCGCAAGTATCGGGTATCGGCCGATATTTGCGGTATCGGAATTCCGATACTGAATTCCGATACTTCCCGCGTATCGGATACCGGAATCGGAAGTTCCCAGAATTCAAATTGAACGCAGCAGCCAATGAGGAATGAATGAAAGTGTGGGCACATCCTGTTTAGCATGGTGGGCATGTAAGTACTGGCAAGGCTGGGATTGGCTGCTGAAATGATGTCACTCTGCACTATAAAAAAGCGCTGCCGCCATTTTGCGCTCACTCTGCTGTGATTTCAGTTAGGGACAGGACGCTGTGTTCTAACTGAGGGCCAGTTGAGCTTGCTAATTGCTTTATTTTCCTTTCCAAAGGCTAATTTAGCAAAACGCTGTGTGTTCTTCACTGTTCACCTTGCTCTTGCCTTGCAGCGCTGTTTTAACAGCGTTCTGCAAGGTCTCTGTGTGTGTGTGTGTGTGCAGCTCACTCTGTAGTCTGTGTGCAGCCATATACCCGGTTGTATTCAGCTCAGGGGGGGTTCACACTGCCTCACACAGTTGTTCATTTTTGCTCTTAGTGCAGCCTGCTGCACATTTTTTCTCAAATTTCCTATTAGTGTTTTTCCACCAGTCTCCAGCTCTATTGTGGAAAAACACTACAACGGATAACCTAGAGGGGGGTTTTTGGGCCTTGCAGCGCCGTTTACGGCTGTCTGCACGGTCTCCGTGTGAGCCCAGCTCGCCCTGTAGTCTGTGTGCAGCCATAGCCGGTTGGATTCAGCTCAGGGTTCGTTACTGGCTCATACCTTGAGAAAAATTTTCCTTTTTTTCAAATAGTGCAGCCTGTTTAAAATTTGAAAAAAAAAATTCCTATTAGTGTCTTTCCACTCGTATCCAGCTAAATAGTGGAAAAACACTATATAGGATAACCTAGAGGAGGGTTTTTTGGCCTTGCAGCGCCGTTTACGGCTGTCTGCACGGTCTCTGTGTGAGCCCAGCTCGCCCTGTAGTCTGTGTGCAGCTATAGCCGGTTGGATTCAGCTCAGGGTTCGTTACTGGCTCATACCTTGCGAAAAATTTCCCTTTTTTTTCAAATAGTGCAGCCTGTTTAAAATTTGACAAAAAAAAATCCTATAAGTGTCTTTCCACTCGTATCCAGCTAAATAGTGGAAAAACACTATATAGGATAACCTAGAGGAGGGTTTTTTGGCCTTGCAGCGCCGTTTACGGCTGTCTGCACGGTCTCCGTGTGAGCCCAGCTCGCCCTGTAGTCTGTGTGCAGCCATAGCCGGTTGGATTCAGCTCAGGGTTCGTTACTGGCTCATACCTTGAGAAAAATTTTCCTTTTTTTGAAATAGTGCAGCCTGTTTAAAATTTGAAAAAAAAAAAAATTCCTATTAGTGTCTTTCCACCAGTCTCCAGCTCAATTGTGGAAAAACACTACATAGGATAACCTAGAGGGTTTTTTTGGGGCCTTGCAGCGCCGTTTACGGCTGTCTGCACGGTCTCTGTGTGAGTGCAGCTCGCCCTGTAGTCTGTGTGCAGCCATAGCCGGTTGGATTCAGCTCAGGGTGCGTTACTGCCTCATACCTTGAAAAACAATTTCCTTTTTTTCAAATAGTGCAGCCAGTTTAAAATTTGAAAAAAAAAATTCCTATTAGTGTCTTTCCACTTGTATCCAGCTAAATAGTGGAAAAACACTATATAGGATAACCTAGAGGAGGGTTTTTTGGCCTTGCAGCGCCGTTTACGGCTGTCTGCACGGTCTCCGTGTGATTTAAACTAGCTCTGTAGCCCGATCTGCACCAAAAAAAAAGTTAAGTTCACCAAACACAACTTAACACTTGTGTAGGCCACATTTGAAAAATAATAAAGTTTAGTCCACACTTTACAACATTAATGTTTCTTACACCTGTTAGGAGGAGCATTTCAGGAATAAGCACACTAAGGCCTTAGTACTTTTCTGCTTATCTTTATCTGTCAACCAAGATGAAGAGGGCAGGGAGTAAGGCACGTGGGCGTGGGCGCGGAGCAGGGAGAGGAGCAGGGAGAGGACGTGGTGATTCTGTGCCTGCTGCGGGCGCCGGTGACTCGTCGTCACTCAGTTTCAGCAGGGAACAGTCCTTCATGCGCAGCTTTGTCGGAGAGCGCCGTGCACCGCTGCTGCGTGAAGACCAAATTGAAGCCGTTGTCGGGTGGATGGCAGCTAACGCCTCGGCATCGACTTCAGTTAGTGCCACATCCTCTCAGGCACAGAGCACTGGAGAGCAGCCATCTGTCTCTTCACCACCTGCCAAATTGGCCAGGCAGTCAGAGAGCCCAGGACAGGAGCCGTCTCTACTTCTGTTCTCTGAATCTCTTGGCTTGGAAACAGGGGGCCAGCCAAGCAGCATTGGAGAAATGGAAGAAGAGGCAGTGTGCAGTGATGCCCAACACCTTTTTCTCTCTGACTTTGAAGAGGCAGGTGGGCCAGTGCCTCTGGTGACCACAGCGCAGTACGCATCTGATGATGAAACTCAGGTGCCGCTTTCTCGTGCGTACTGTGCTGCTGAGACTACCCAGGAGGAGCAGTTGGTGGCAGAGGGTAGTGGAGATGATGAGGTCCTTGACCCATCGTGGCGTGAGGAACAGGAAGGTGGTGGGAGCAGCTCAGAGGAAGAGCTTCCTCTTACGGGCCAAAGAGGGAGAGGGAGGGGGAAGACTGCGGAGCCTGTAGCCTCCACTTTGGCACCCGTTAGGAGCCTGTCTCTTTCCAAAACCAAAAAGGGCGCTCCCAAGACTTGCAGTGCCTGGTCCTTTTTTGACACAGTTGCAGATGACATTTGTTTTGTCAAATGCAAGCTGTGTCATCATAAAGTAAAAAGAGGGAAAAATGTCAGCAACCTCAATACCACAAATATGTGGAAACATGTGCGGACCAGGCACGCGGTGGAGTTACAGAAACACACTGAAGATGTAGGCCAACCAACAGCGGCAGCTACCACCACTTCAGCTCGTGTTGCCTCTTCCTCCAGCTCACGCACAGCTGGTTTGGCTTCCTCCCAGAGACCTTGTGTAATTCCACCCACAGCACCACCTTCCCAGTCATCCTCACACTCCCAGTCTACTCTACAGCCATCGGTAGTACAGGCATGGGAGAAAAGGCGGGCATTCTCGGCCAACCACCCCCGAGCACAGGCTCTGAATGCAGGCATTGCCAAACTGTTGTCCCTGGAAATGCTCTCGTTCAGGCTGGTGGAGACTGACAGCTTCCGTGACTTGATGGCATTGGCAGTCCCACAGTACAAGGTGCCCAGCCGCTTTTACTTCAGCAGGCAGGCTGTCCCTGCCCTGCACAGGCATGTTGAGGCAAACATAAAACATGCGCTACTGAACGCCGTCAGTAGCAAGGTCCACCTCACCACCGATGCGTGGACCAGTCAGCATGGACAGGGGCGATATGTTTCCCTCACTGCCCATTGGGTTAATGTTGTTGAGCCAGGTACAGATCGTGCGAGTGGCGCAGGACGTGTCCTGCCCACTCCAAGGATTGCAGGAATCCAGTCTGTACGCATCGACTCCTCCTCTTACACCAGTTCCTCTGATTCCTCTCTGCAGGATCCGTCACAGTCCACCCCCACATGGACCCGTGAACGTTTACCTATGACCGACATGAGCACAGCCGTGGCCAAACGTCAGCAGGCCGTCTTGAAACTAGTTTCATTGGGGCATCGAAGCCACACAGCGCAGGAGCTCTGGAATGCCATCAAGCAGGAGAGCGATGTGTGGTTACTGCCAGCGAATCTCCAGCCAGGCATGGTAGTGTGTGACAATGGCCGAAATCTGGTGGCAGCTTTGGCCCTTGGCAACCTCACTCACATCCCATGTCTGGCACATGTGCTCAATTTGGTTGTGCAGAGTTTTCTGAGGGACTATCCGGATCTTGATGCCCTGCTGCACAAGGTCCGCCTAGAGTGTGCTCACTTGCGGCGTTCCAGCTTGGCCAGATCCCGCATTGCTGCTCTGCAGCGCAGATTCCGCCTTCCGGAACACCGCATCATATGTGACCTACCTACCCGGTGGAATTCCACGTTACATATGTTGGAGCGGTTGTGTGAGCAGCAGCAAGCAGTTATGGAGTACCAGCTGCATCAGGCGCAAAGAAGTCGCAGTCAGCGCCGATCAGACTTCACAACCACAGAGTGGGCCACTCTGAAGGACGTCTGCCAGGTTTTGCGTCCTTTTGATTATTCCACGCGGATGGCAAGTGCAGATGATGCACTAGTCAGCATGACTGTCCCCCTTATCTGCCTGCTTCAGCAAACTTTGCAAGGGTTAAGGGATGATGTGGTGGAAGAGGTGGAGGATGAGGAGTCACCTTTTCCATCAGCTTCTGGAGAGTCAGCGCCACGTGGTTCCTCACAAAGGGGTACGCAGGGGCCAATTTGTGAGGAGGATGAGGAGG
The DNA here is from genome assembly GCF_032444005.1 of Ranitomeya imitator. Classification (NCBI taxonomy): domain Eukaryota; kingdom Metazoa; phylum Chordata; class Amphibia; order Anura; family Dendrobatidae; genus Ranitomeya; species Ranitomeya imitator. Next base: position 676,162,013 of record NC_091282.1, on the reverse strand, counting down.
AGTCAATGGACGAGGAAGAGCTCCGTCCAGAGGAGGGAGCGACACAATTGTCCAGTGGTCAGTGTGTACAGCGAGGGTGGGGTGATGACGAGTGGGCAGAGATCATGTCTCAAGCAGGGGACAGCGTTTCTGGGCCAGTTGGCACTCTGCAGCACATGGTGGATTTCATGCTGCAGTGCCTGAGAAACGACCGCCGCATCGACCACATTCTCAACATGCCTGATTATTGGGTGTTCACCCTCCTCGATCCTCGCTACCGGGACAACGTCCAAAACCTCATCCCTGCGTTGACCCGGGAGCGTAAATTGCGGGAGTACCACGACACACTGGTGAATTCCATCATCTTCTCCTGTCCAACTGAGAGGAGTGCTGCTAGTGCTTTACAAAGCAGCTCAGTGCGTCGAGGCAGTGGGGGAGGCTCTGCCCAAAGAGGGAGCAGAAGCAGTGCCTCTGCCCAAGGCAAGCCCAGTATGGCACAACTCTGGCACACTTTTGTGTGCCCGCCCCAAATGTCTACACCATCACCGGCGGCTCCAGTCAGCAGGAGGCAACGGTTCCGTCAGATGGTGACAGACTACATGGCTTGCCCTCTTACTGTACTCCCAGACGGCTCTTCCCCGTTCAAGTTTTGGGTCTCTAAGCTGGATACATGGCCAGAGCTAAGCCAGTATGCATTGGAGGTGCTGGCTTGCCCTGCGGCTAGTGTCTTATCGGAACGTGTCTTTAGTGCCGCAGGTGGTGTACTAACAGACCGTCGCATGCGACTATCCTCCGATAACGTTGACCGGCTTACTTTCCTGAAAATGAACCAGGCCTGGATCTCGCAGGAATTTGCCACTCCTCTGCCTGATTAAGTAATTGGGTGTCATCCAGGTCTCCTGCTGTGTTCATCTTTCTACCACCTGAACTGCTATTCCTGGGCTCCAACACCGCCAGTTGCGGCTCAGAAGTGCAGGCTGCACAGTAAAAACATACGACCCAGTGTTATTGGGTTTCAGTAACGTCAGCTGATCCCCAGCTGTGTAGCCGGCAATGTGTCCTGCGACCGCCACGCTGGCACAACAACCTAAATGTAAGGGAACCTGTCCCCCCCCCCCGTCGTTTGTTACTGAAAGAGCCATCTTGTGCAGCAGTAATGCTGCACAAGGAAAAGGTAGCTCTTTTTTTTTAGCTCTTTGCACACGCAGAACTTAACACTTATAAAATGTGTTCACTAGTGTTGAGCATTCCGATACCGCAAGTATCGGGTATCGGCCGATATTTGCGGTATCGGAATTCCGATACTGAATTCCGATACTTCCCGCGTATCGGATACCGGAATCGGAAGTTCCCAGAATTCAAATTGAACGCAGCAGCCAATGAGGAATGAATGAAAGTGTGGGCACATCCTGTTTAGCATGGTGGGCATGTAAGTACTGGCAAGGCTTGGATTGGCTGCTGAAATGATGTCACTCTGCACTATAAAAAAGCGCTGCCGCCATTTTGCGCTCACTCTGCTGTGATTTCAGTTAGGGACAGGACGCTGTGTTCTAACTGAGGGCCAGTTGAGCTTGCTAATTGCTTTATTTTCCTTTCCAAAGGCTAATTTAGCAAAACGCTGTGTGTTCTTCACTGTTCACCTTGCTCTTGCCTTGCAGCGCTGTTTTAACAGCGTTCTGCAAGGTCTCTGTGTGTGTGTGTGTGCAGCTCACTCTGTAGTCTGTGTGCAGCCATATACCCGGTTGTATTCAGCTCAGGGGGGGTTCACACTGCCTCACACAGTTGTTCTTTTTTGCTCTTAGTGCAGCCTGCTGCACATTTTTTCTCAAATTTCCTATTAGTGTTTTTCCACCAGTCTCCAGCTCTATTGTGGAAAAACACTACATAGGATAACCTAGAGGGGGGTTTTTGGGCCTTGCAGCGCCGTTTACGGCTGTCTGCACGGTCTCCGTGTGAGCCCAGCTCGCCCTGTAGTCTGTGTGCAGCCATAGCCGGTTGGATTCAGCTCAGGGTTCGTTACTGGCTCATACCTTGAGAAAAATTTTCCTTTTTTTCAAATAGTGCAGCCTGTTTAAAATTTGAAAAAAAAAATTCCTATTAGTGTCTTTCCACTCGTATCCAGCTAAATAGTGGAAAAACACTATATAGGATAACCTAGAGGAGGGTTTTTTGGCCTTGCAGCGCCGTTTACGGCTGTCTGCACGGTCTCCGTGTGAGCCCAGCTCGCCCTGTAGTCTGTGTGCAGCCATAGCCGGTTGGATTCAGCTCAGGGTTCGTTACTGGCTCATACCTTGAGAAAAATTTTCCTTTTTTTCAAATAGTGCAGCCTGTTTAAAATTTGAAAAAAAAAAATTCCTATTAGTGTCTTTCCACCAGTCTCCAGCTCAATTGTGGAAAAACACTACATAGGATAACCTAGAGGGTTTTTTTGGGGCCTTGCAGCGCCGTTTACGGCTGTCTGCACGGTGTCTGTGTGAGCGCAGCTCGCCCTGTAGTCTGTGTGGAGCCATAGCCGGTTGGATTCAGCTCAGGGTGCGTTACTGCCTCATACCTTGAAAAACAATTTCCTTTTTTTCAAATAGTGCAGCCAGTTTAAAATTTGAAAAAAAAAAATAACTATTAGTGTCTTTCCACTTGTATCCAGCTAAATAGTGGAAAAACACTATATAGGATAACCTAGAGGAGGGTTTTTTGGCCTTGCAGCGCCGTTTACGGCTGTCTGCACGGTCTCCGTGTGATTTAAACTAGCTCTGTAGCCCGATCTGCACCAAAAAAAAGGTTAAGTTCACCAAACACAACTTAACACTTGTGTAGGCCACATTTGAAAAATAATAAAGTTTAGTCCACAATTTACAACATTAGTGTTTCTTACACCTGTTAGGAGGAGCATTACAGGAATAAGCACACTAAGGCCTTAGTACTTTTCTGCTTATCTTTATCTGTCAACCAAGATGAAGAGGGCAGGGAGTAAGGCACGTGGGCGTGGGCGCGGAGCAGGGAGAGGAGCAGGGAGAGGACGTGGTGATTCTGTGCCTGCTGCGGGCGCCGGTGACTCGTCGTCACTCAGTTTCAGCAGGGAACAGTCCTTCATGCGCAGCTTTGTCGGAGAGCGCCGTGCACCGCTGCTGCGTGAAGACCAAATTGAAGCCGTTGTCGGGTGGATGGCAGCTAACGCCTCGGCATCGACTTCAGTTAGTGCCACATCCTCTCAGGCACAGAGCACTGGAGAGCAGCCATCTGTCTCTTCACCACCTGCCAAATTGGCCAGGCAGTCAGAGAGCCCAGGACAGGAGCCGTCTCTACTTCTGTTCTCTGAATCTCTTGGCTTGGAAACAGGGGGCCAGCCAAGCAGCATTGGAGAAATGGAAGAAGAGGCAGTGTGCAGTGATGCCCAACACCTTTTTCTCTCTGACTCTGAAGAGGCAGGTGGGCCAGTGCCTCCGGTGACCACAGCGCAGTACGCATCTGATGATGAAACTCAGGTGCCGCTTTCTCGTGCGTACTGTGCTGCTGAGACTACCCAGGAGGAGCAGTTGGTGGCAGAGGGTAGTGGAGATGATGAGGTCCTTGACCCATCGTGGCGTGAGGAACAGGAAGGTGGTGGGAGCAGCTCAGAGGAAGAGCTTCCTCTTACGGGCCAAAGAGGGAGAGGGAGGGGGAAGACTGCGGAGCCTGTAGCCTCCACTTTGGCACCCGTTAGGAGCCTGTCTCTTTCCAAAGCCAAAAAGGGCGCTCCCAAGACTTGCAGTGCCTGGTCCTTTTTTGACACAGTTGCAGATGACATTTGTTTTGTCAAATGCAAGCTGTGTCATCATAAAGTAAAAAGAGGGAAAAATGTCAGCAACCTCAATACCACAAATATGTGGAAACATGTGCGGACCAGGCACGCGGTGGAGTTACAGAAACACACTGAAGAAGTAGGCCAACCAACAGCGGCAGCTACCACCACTTCAGCTCGTGTTGCCTCTTCCTCCAGCTCACGCACAGCTGGTTTGGCTTCCTCCCAGAGACCTTGTGTAATTCCACCCACAGCACCACCTTCCCAGTCATCCTCACACTCCCAGTCTACTCTACAGCCATCGGTAGTACAGGCATGGGAGAAAAGGCGGGCATTCTCGGCCAACCACCCCCGAGCACAGGCTCTGAATGCAGGCATTGCCAAACTGTTGTCCCTGGAAATGCTCTCGTTCAGGCTGGTGGAGACTGACAGCTTCCGTGACTTGATGGCATTGGCAGTCCCACAGTACAAGGTGCCCAGCCGCTTTTACTTCAGCAGGCAGGCTGTCCCTGCCCTGCACAGGCATGTTGAGGCAAACATAAAACATGCGCTACTGAACGCCGTCAGTAGCAAGGTCCACCTCACCACCGATGCGTGGACCAGTCAGCATGGACAGGGGCGATATGTTTCCCTCACTGCCCATTGGGTTAATGTTGTTGAGCCAGGTACAGATCGTGCGAGTGGCGCAGGACGTGTCCTGCCCACTCCAAGGATTGCAGGAATCCAGTCTGTACGCATCGACTCCTCCTCTTACACCAGTTCCTCTGATTCCTCTCTGCAGGATCCGTCACAGTCCACCCCCACATGGACCCGTGAACGTTTACCTATGACCGACATGAGCACAGCCGTGGCCAAACGTCAGCAGGCCGTCTTGAAACTAGTTTCATTGGGGCATCGAAGCCACACAGCGCAGGAGCTCTGGAATGCCATCAAGCAGGAGAGCGATGTGTGGTTACTGCCAGCGAATCTCCAGCCAGGCATGGTAGTGTGTGACAATGGCCGAAATCTGGTGGCAGCTTTGGCCCTTGGCAACCTCACTCACATCCCATGTCTGGCACATGTGCTCAATTTGGTTGTGCAGAGTTTTCTGAGGGACTATCCGGATCTTGATGCCCTGCTGCACAAGGTCCGCCTAGAGTGTGCTCACTTGCGGCGTTCCAGCTTGGCCAGATCCCGCATTGCTGCTCTGCAGCGCCGATTCCGCCTTCCGGAACACCGCATCATATGTGACCTACCTTCCCGGTGGAATTCCACGTTACATATGTTGGAGCGGTTGTGTGAGCAGCAGCAAGCAGTTATGGAGTACCAGCTGCATCAGGCGCAAAGAAGTCGCAGTCAGCGCCGATCAGACTTCACAACCACAGAGTGGGCCACTATGAAGGACGTCTGCCAGGTTTTGCGTCCTTTTGATTATTCCACGCGGATGGCAAGTGCAGATGATGCACTAGTCAGCATGACTGTCCCCCTTATCTGCCTGCTTCAGCAAACTTTGCAAGGGTTAAGGGATGATGTGGTGGAAGAGGTGGAGGATGAGGAGTCACCTTTTCCATCAGCTTCTGGAGAGTCAGCGCCACGTGGTTCCTCACAAAGGGGTACGCAGGGGCCAATTTGTGAGGAGGATGAGGAGGAGTCAATGGAGGAGGAAGAGCTCCGTCCAGAGGAGGGAGCGACACAATTGTCCAGTGGTCAGTGTGTACAGCGAGGGTGGGGTGATGACGAGCGGGCAGAGATCATGTCTCAAGCAGGGGACAGCGTTTCTGGGCCGGTTGGCACTCTGCAGCACATGGTGGATTTCATGCTGCAGTGCCTGAGAAACGACCGCCGCATCGACCACATTCTCAACATGCCTGATTATTGGGTGTTCACCCTCCTCGATCCTCGCTACCGGGACAACGTCCAAAACCTCATCCCTGCGTTGACCCGGGAGCGTAAATTGCGGGAGTACCACGACACACTGGTGAATTCCATCATCTTCTCCTGTCCAACTGAGAGGAGTGCTGCTAGTGCTTTACAAAGCAGCTCAGTGCGTCGAGGCAGTGGGGGAGGCTCTGCCCAAAGAGGGAGCAGAAGCAGTGCCTCTGCCCAAGGCAAGCCCAGTATGGCACAACTCTGGCACACTTTTGTGTGCCCGCCCCAAATGTCTACACCATCACCGGCGGCTCCAGTCAGCAGGAGGCAACGGTTCCGTCAGATGGTGACAGACTACATGGCTTGCCCTCTTACTGTACTCCCAGACGGCTCTTCCCCGTTCAAGTTTTGGGTCTCTAAGCTGGATACATGGCCAGAGCTAAGCCAGTATGCATTGGAGGTGCTGGCTTGCCCTGCGGCTAGTGTCTTATCGGAACGTGTCTTTAGTGCCGCAGGTGGTGTACTAACAGACCGTCGCATGCGACTATCCTCCGATAACGTTGACCGGCTTACTTTCCTGAAAATGAACCAGGCCTGGATCTCGCAGGAATTTGCCACTCCTCTGCCTGATTAAGTAATTGGGTGTCATCCAGGTCTCCTGCTGTGTTCATCTTTCTACCACCTGAACTGCTATTCCTGGGCTCCAACACCGCCAGTTGCGGCTCAGAAGTGCAGGCTGCACAGTAAAAACATACGACCCAGTGTTATTGGGTTTCAGTAACGTCAGCTGATCCCCAGCTGTGTAGCCGGCAATGTGTCCTGCGACCGCCACGCTGGCACAACAACCTAAATGTAAGGGAACCTGTCCCCCCCCCCCCCCCCCGTCGTTTGTTACTGAAAGAGCCATCTTGTGCAGCAGTAATGCTGCACAAGGAAAAGGTAGCTCTTTTTTTTTAGCTCTTTGCACACGCAGAACTTAACACTTATAAAATGTGTTCACTGATACCGTTATACCGTCCCGGAGCTGGGACTTTCCTTCGTAATGTGACGCAGCACAGCCGTCATTCCTACCCCCTTGGTGCCATGCGCTGCCTCCTCAGCGTTGTTTTATGCTGTCACGGAGCCTGCGCTGTTCTGTTATCCCTTGGGCATGCCCTATTTGCGCTGCCTGTCTTCTGACATAATTTGGTGTCAGGCTGGCTGCGCCTGTGCGGCCGCGGTGCCCGAGATCCCGCCTCGCAGTGTCTTCTGATTGAGTCACACTGCGGGCCTGGGATCCATGGGCATGCGCAGTGCATATCTTCCCCTCGGGCTCTCGCTCATTTCCCTCCGCCTTCTTTAGACTGTGCGCCGTCAGCTGATCCCTAGCATGCCACGGCCGTGACACCGCACAGTCTGAAGAAGAGGGAAGGAGGGGAGTGAGAGTCGAGGTTATGCACTGTGCATGCCCATGGTTCCAAGGCCCACAGTGGGATTACGTTAGATGAGACTGCGAGGTGGGATCTGGAGCAGCGTGGACGCACAGGCACTGACAGCCTGACACCAAATTATGTCAGAAGACAGGCAGCGCTAATTGGGCATGGCCAAGGGCTAACAGAACAGCGCAGGCTCCGTGACAGCTTAAAACAACGCTGAGGAGGCAGCGCACGGCATCAAGGGGATAGGAATGACAGCTGTGCTGTGTCCCATTACGAAGGAAATTCGCACCTCCGGAACGGTTTAACGGTATAAAGGGACACATTTTTAGTGTTTACTTCGGTGTTTGCAAGGAGCATAATTAAAAGAGCAACCTTTTCCTTTTGCATCCTTAGTGCTGCACAACATGGCTCTTTCAGCTACAAACGTCTTGGGGGGGGGGGGGTTAAAGGTTTCCTTTCAACTTGCTCCAATCAGGCTTCGGCCTACACTCTGTTCCTCTGCTCCTCCTGCTGTCCCTGGGCTCTAACACCGCCAGTTGGTGCCTGGAAGTGCTGTGTGCACAGTCAACAGTCGCTCCTCTGTTATTGGGGTTCAGTAACGTCAGCTGATCCCCAGCTGTGTGTGCGGCAATACCTCCAATCTGCTCCTCCTGCTGTCCCTGGGCTCAAACACCGCCAGTTGGTGCCTGGAAGTGCTGTGTGCACAGTCAACAGTCGCTCCTCTGTTATTGGGGTTCAGTAACGTCAGCTGATCCCCAGCTGTGTGTGCGGCAATACCTCCAATCTGCTCCTCCTGCTGTCCCTGGGCTCTAACACCGCCAGTTGGTGCCTGGAAGTGCTGTGTGCACAGTCAACAGTCGCTCCTCTGTTATTGGGGTTCAGTAACGTCAGCTGATCCCCAGCTGTGTATCCGGCAACGTGTCATGCGACCGCCACGCTGGCACAACTAAAATGTAAGGGGACCTGTCCCCCCCCCCCCCCTAGGCGTTTGTTACTGAAAGAGCCACCATGTGCAGCACTAATACTGCACAAGGGAAAGGTCGCTCTTGAAATTATGCTCCTTGCAAACGCTGAACTACACACTCATGTAATGTGTCCCCTCACACCGTCCAACCGTCCCGGAGGTGGGACTTTCCTTTGTAATGTGACGCAGCACAGCCGTCATTGCTACCCCCTTGGCACCGTGCGCTGCCTCCTTAGCGTTGTTTGATTCCGTCATGGACCCTGCGCTGTTATGTTATCCCTTGGCCATGTACAGTTTGCGCTGCCCGTCCTCTGACATCATTTGTTGTCGTCCTGGCTGCGCCTGTGCGTCCACGCTGCCCGAAATCACACCTCGCAGTGTCGTCTAATGTGATCCCACAGTGGGCCTGGTATCCATGGCCATGCGCAGTGCATATACTAGCCTCTCACTCCCCTTCTTCACGCTTCTTCAGACTAGGCGGCGTCAGCTGATCCCTAATAGCATGCCACGGCCGTGACGCCGCACAGTCTGAAGAAGCAGGAAGGAGGTGAGTGAGAGGCGATGATATGCACTGCGCATGCCCATGGATCCCTGGCCCGCAGTGGGACTACATTAGATGACACTGCAAGGTTGGATCTCGGGCAGCTTGGACGCACAGGCACTGCCAGCCTGACACCTACATGATGTCAGAAGACGGGCACCGCTAACTGTGCATGGCCAAGGGATAACATTACAGCGCGGGCTCCGTGACAGAACCAAACAACGTTGAGGAGGTGGCGCCCGGCACCAAGGGGGTTGGAATGACGGCTGTGCTGTGTCACATTACAAAGGAAAGTCCCACTTCCGGGATGGTTTGACGGTGTGAGGGGACACATTATATGAGTGTGTACTTCAGCGTTTGCAAGGAGCATAATTTTCGGAGCCACCATTTTCCATGTGCAGTATTACTGCTGTACAAGATGGCTCTTTCAGCAACAAATGCCTGGGGGGGGGGGGTTAAAGGTTCCCTTTCAACTTGCTCCACTGCAGGCTTCGGCCTACACTCTGCTCCTCTTTGATTCCCTGGGTTTCAACACTGTCAGTTGCCACCTGGAAGTGTTGTCTACACAGAAAAAACACTAGGTGATGTGTCAGTGGGGTTCAGCACCGCCAGCTGTTCCCCTGCTGTGTAGTCGGCAACGTGTCCAGCACAAGCCACGCTGGCACAACAGAACAAAAGCTGCCACCAGTGCAGGCTTCGGCCTACACTCTGCTCCTCTCCTCCTCCTGCTGACCCTGGGCTCAAACACCGCTAGTTTTTGCCCGGAAGTGCTAGCTGCACAGAGAAAAACACCAGCCAATGTGTTAGTGGGGTTCAGCAACGCCAGCTGTTCCCCTGCTGTGTAGCCGGCAACGTGACCTGCAAACGCCATGCAGGCACAGGAACTGAAATTAAAAGGGAACCTGGCCCCACCCCCCCAGGTGTTTCTATGTATAACAGCCACCTAGTACAGCAGTACTGCTGCATTTGTACAAGGTGGCTGACTTTTTCTCCTTGCCCACGTGGAACTCAACACGTACAAAATGTGTCTCATTGAGACCATTCCACTGTCCCTGAGGTGTGACTTTCCATTGTAATGATACGCAGCACCCCCCTTGGTAGCGTTTCCCGTCTTTTGTCATCATGGTTAGCTGGCTGCGCCTGTGCATCCGCCCTGCTAGAAACAACGCCCCTCGTTGTCATATTTATTTTGTCAGCGAGGGTGTGGTTTATGGGCACGAGCAGTGCATATGTTCGCCTGTCTTAACTCATCTCCTTCCGCCTTCTTCAGACTGTGCGGCCTCCTGGCCGTGGTAGGCGATAAGGGATCAGCTGAGGCCGCCCAGTCTGGAGCAGGTGTAAGGACATGTGTAAGCGGCAAACCTATTTACTGCACAAGGCCACGAATCCCAGCCACGCAGTGTGATTTTTTGAAAACACACTGTGGGTCTGGGATTCATGTCCATCGCTAACCGCAACGGCCGACATGAAATGAGGTCAGAAGACAGGAAGCGCTCACAGCGCATGGCCAAGGGATCACAATAGCGCAGACTCCTGTACAGCAAATAACAACGCTCAGGAATCTGCGCCCAGTACCTAGGTGCAAATTTTGACACCTGTGCTGCGTCTCGTTAAAAAGACAAGTCACGCCTCCACAACTGTTTGACAGTATAATGGGCTAAATAGTGTACGTGTTTTAGTCAGCGTGTGCAAGGAGCAAAACAAATAGAGCAACCTTTTAATTGTGCAGCATTAATGCTGCACAAGGTGTGGCTCTTGTACCTTGCAACACCTGAGGGGGGTTAAAGGTAACCTTTGAAATTGGTTCAACTAGGCTTCGGCCTACACTCTGCTCCTCTACTCCTCCTGCTGACCCTGGGCTCAAACACCGCCAGTTTTTGCCCGGAAATGCTAGCTGCACAGAGAAAAACACCAGCCAATGTGTTAGTGGGGTTCAGCAACGCCAGCTGTTCCCCTGCTGTGTAGTCGGCAACGTGTCCAGCACAAGCCACGCTGGCACAACAGAACAAAAGCTGCCACCAGTGCAGGCTTCGGCCTACACTTTGCTCCTCTCCTCCTCCTGCTGACCCTGGGCTCAAACAACGCCAGTTTCTGCCCGGACATGCTAGCTGCACAGAGAAAAACACCAGCCAATGTGTTAGTGGGGTTCAGCACCGCCAGCTGTTCCCCTGCTGTGTAGCTGGCAACGTTTCCTGCAAACGCCACGCAGGAACATGAACTGAAATTGAAGGGAGCCTGCCCCCCACCCCCCCAGGTGTTTCTATGTATAACAGCCACCTTGTACAGCAGTACTGCTGCATTTGTACAAGGTGGCTGACTTTTTCTCCTTGCACACGTGGAACTCAACAAGTACAAAATGTGTCTCATTACAGACCATTACAATGTCCCTGAGGTGTGACTTTCCTTTTTAATGACACGCAGCACCCCCATTGTTAGCGCTGCCCGTCTCCTGACATCATTGGTTGGCTGGCTGTGCCTGTGCGTCCCCCCTGCCCGACACAACGCCCCCCGTTGTCTCATATATTTTGACTGCGAGGGTGTGATTGATGGGCACGAGCAGTGCATATGTTCCCCTGTTTTCACTCCCCTCCTTCCGCCTTCTTCTGACTGTGCGGCCTCATGGCCGCGGCATGCGATAAGGGATCAGCTGAGGCCGCCCAGTCTGAAGCAGGTGTAAGGACATGTGTGAGCGGCGAACATATTTACTGCACAAGGCCACGAATCCCAGCACCGCAGTGTGACTTTAGGAAAAGCCACTGTGGGTCTGGGATTTATGGCCATCGTTAACCGCACCGGCCAACATGAAATGAGGTCATGAGACGGCCTGCACTAACAGGGTATTGCCAAGGGATAACACAAGAGCGCAGTTTCCTGTACTGCAAATAACAACGGTAAGGAATCTGCGCACAGCACCTAGGTGTAAATTTGTACACCTGTGCTGCGTCTCCTTAAAAAGACTAGTAGTCACGCCTCCACTACTGTTTGACAGTATAATGGGCTAAATAGTGTACGTGTTTAATTCAGCGTGTGCAAGGAGCAAAATTAAATAGAGCAACCTTTGACTTGTGCATCATTAATGCTGTTCAAGGTGTGGCTCTTGTACCTTGCAACACCTGAGGGGGGGGTTAAAGGTAACCTTTGAAATTGGTTCAACTAGGCTTCGGCCTACACTTTGCTCCTCTCCTCCTCCTGCTGACCCTGGGCTCAAACACCGCTAGTTTTTGCCCGGAAATGCTAGCTGCACAGAGAAAAACACCAGCCAATGTGTTAGTGGGGTTCAGCAACGCCAGCTGTTCCCCCGCTGTGTAGCTTGCAACGTGACCTGCAAACGCCACGCAGGCACATGAACTGAAATTGAAGGGAGCCTGCCCCCCACCCCCCCAGGTGTTTCTATGTATAACAGCCACCTTGTACAGCAGTACTGCTGCATTTGTACAAGGTGGCTGACTTTTTCTCCTTGCCCACGTGGAACTCAACACGTACAAAATGTGTCTCATTAGAGACCATTACAATGTCCCTGAGGTGTGACTTTCCTTTGTAATAACACGCAGCACCACCCTTGTTAGCGCTGCCCGTCTTTTGACATCATTGGTTAGCTGGCTGCGCCTGTGCATCTCCCCTGCTGGAAACAACGCCCCTCGGTGTCTTATTTTTTTGGACAGCGAGGGTGTGATTGATGGGCATGTGCAGTGCATATGTTTGCCTGTGTTCACTCATCTCCTTCCGCCTTCTTCAGACTGGGTGTCCTCATGGCCGCGGCAGGCGATAAGGGATCAGATGAGGCCGCCCAGTCTGAAGCAGGTGTAAGGACATGTGTGAGCGGCAAACATATTTAGTGCACCAGGGCACGAATCCCAGCACCGCAGTGTGATTTTTTAAAAACACACTGTGGGTCTGGGATTCATGTCCATCGCTAACCGCAACGGCCAACATGAAATGAGGTCATAAGACAGGAAGCGCTCACAGCGCATGGCCAAAGGATCACAAGAGCGCAGACTCCTGTACAGCAACTAACAACGCTCAGGAAGCTGCGCCCATGCAAAAAGGTGTTGTTTTCGACACCTGTGCTGCTTTTCTTTAAAAAGACAAGTCACGCCTCCACTACTGATTAACAGTATAATGGGCTAAATAGTCTATGTGTTGCATTCAGCTTGTGCAAGTAGACAAATTAATAGAGCAACCTTTTACTTGTGCAGCATTAATGCTGCAGAAGGAGTGGCTCTTGTACTTTGTAACACCTGAGGGGGGGTTAAAGGTAACCTTTGAAATCCCCCGCTGTGTAGCCGGCATCGTGTCCAGCACAAGCCACGCTGGTACAACCGACCAAAAGCTGCCACCAGTGCAGGCTTCGGCCTACACTTTGCTCCTCTCCTCCTCCTCCTGCTGACCCTGGGCTCAAACACCGCTAGTTTTTGCCCGGAAATGCTAGCTGCACAGAGAAAAACACCAGCCAATGTGTTAGTGGGGTTCAGCAACGCCAGCTGTTCCCCTGCTGTGTAGCTTGCAACGTGACCTGCAAACGCCACGCAGGCACATGAACTGAAATTGAAGGGAGCCTGCCCCCCACCCACAGGTGTTTCTATGTATAACAGCCACCTTGTACAGCAGTACTGCTGCATTTGTACAAGGTGGCTGATGTTTTCTCCTTGCCCACGTGGAACTCAACACGTACAAAATGTGTCTCTTTGAGACCATTCCACTGTCCCTGAGGTGTGACTTTCCTTTCTAATGATACGCAGCACCCCCCTTGGTAGCGCTTCCCGTCTTCTGACATCATTGGTTGGCTACTTGCGCCTGTTCGTCCGCCCTGCCTGAATAAAATGCTCCTCGTTGTCTTAATTAGTTTGACTGCGAGGGTGTGATTGATGGGCACGAGCAGTGCATATCTTCGCCTGTCTTAACTCATCTCTTTCCGCCTTCTTCAGACTGTGCAGCCTCATGGCCGCGGCATGCGAGAAGGGATCAGCAGAGGCCGCCCAGTCTGAAGCAGGTGTAAGGACGTGTGTGAGCGGCCAAAATATTTACTGCTCAAGGCCACGAATCCCAGCACCGCAGTGTGGCTTTATGAAAAGACACTGTGGGTCTGGGATTTATGGCCATCGTTAACCGCACCGGCCAACATGAAATGATGTCATAAGATGGGCAGCGCTAACAGGGCATTGCCAAGGGATAACACAAGAGCGCAGACTCCTGTACAGCAAATAACAACGCTCAGGAAGCTGCGCCAAGCACCAAGGCGTTATTTTGGACACCTGTGCTGCGTCTCATCAAAAAACCAAGTCACGCATCCTCTACAGTTTGACTGTAGAATGGGGTAAATTGTGTATGTCTTTCATTCAGCGTGTGCAAGTAGACAAATTAATAGAGCAACCGTTCACTTGTGCAGCATTAATACTGCACAAGGTGTGTCTCTTGTACTTTGTAACACCTGAGGGGGGGGTTAAAGGTTTCCTTTGAAATTGGTTCAACTAGGCTTCGGCCTACACTCTGCTCCTCTCCTCCTCCTCCTCCTGCTTCAACACGGGCTCTAACATCGCTAGTTTTTGCCCGCAAGTGCTAGCTGCACAGAGAAAAACACACGCCATTCTGTTAGTGGGGTTCAGCAACGCCAGCTGTTCCCCCAGTGTGTAGCCGGCAAAGTGTCCTGCAAACGCAACACAGACACAAAGCTGCCTCCAGTGCAGGCTTCGGCCTACACTCATCTCCCCCTGCTTACCCTTTGCTCCAACACCGCTAGTTGGGGCTCTAGGAAGACAATCTTTAATAGGCAAGGCAACGCATCCGGGTTCCAGCACCGCCAGCTGGTTCTCGGCAGTGTTCTTCTCACAGGTACTCCCTCGTGCCAAGCCTGGTTTCAGCACCGTCAGCTGTTTCCGGGTTGTGTCAACTTCACTGAGACGCCTATGCTTGCCCCGTCGTGGTGCGGTCGAGTTAGCCAACTCCAGGGTGCCTCCAGTTTAGGAGCTTCCTATGTGGGCTGCGTGAACTGGTAGTCAAGGCTGGTTCTGTAGTGCCAGTAGGCCCAGCTCCCCCTGTAGGACTGTTGGGGTTCGGTAACTGCGGCTGCCTCGCGGCCTAGCTGTTCTCTCCTCTCCTGTGGGCCTTGGGGTCCACCACATGGTTCCAGCACCGTCAGCTGGTTCCGGGCCGAGCCTTTGGCTTAGGTGCCTCCTCCTGGGTATCCGAGTTCCGCCAACGCCAGGCGGTCCTTGGTAGTGCTTTTAAGCGCGGGCACCTACAGCTTAGTAACCGGGTTCCAGCACCGTCAGCTGGTCCTCGGTCGTGCCATTGGCTCTTGCACACTGGGGCAACGCATCCGGGTTCCAGCACCGCCAGCTGGTTCTCGGCAGTGTTCTTGTCACAGGTACTCCCTCGTGCCAAGCCTGGTTTCAGCACCGTCAGCTGTTTCCGGGTTGTGTCAACTTCACTGAGACGCCTATGCTTGCCCCGTCGTGGTGCGGTCGAGTTAGCCAACTCCAGGGTGCCTCCAGTTTAGGAGCTTCCTATGTGGGCTGCGTGAACTGGTAGTCAAGGCTGGTTCTGTAGTGCCAGTAGGCCCAGCTCCCCCTGTAGGACTGTTGGGGTTTGGTAACTGCGGCTGCCTCGCGGCCTAGCTGTTCTCTCCTCTCCTGTGGGCCTTGGGGTCCACCACCTGGTTCCAGCACCGTCAGCTGGTTCCGGGCCGAGCCTTTGGCTTAGGTGCCTCCTCCTGGGTATCCGAGTTCCGCCAACGCCAGGCGGTCCTTGGTAGTGCTTTTAAGCGCGGGTACCTACAGCTTAGTAACCGGGTTCCAGCACCGTCAGCTGGTCCTCGGTCGTGCCATTGGCTCTTGCACACTGGGGCAACGCATCCGGGTTCCAGCACCGCCAGCTGGTTCTCGGCAGTGTTCTTGTCACAGGTACTCCCTCGTGCCAAGCCTGGTTTCAGCACCGTCAGCTGTTTCCGGGTTGTGTCAACTTCACTGAGACGCTTATGCTTGCCCCGTCGTAGTGCGGTCGAGTTAGCCAACTCCAGGGTGCCTCCAGTTTAGGAGCTTCCTATGTGGGCTGCGTGAACTGGTAGTCAAGGCTGGTTCTGTAGTGCCAGTAGGCCCAGCTCCCCCTGTAGGACTGTTGGGGTTCGGTAACTGCGGCTGCCTCGCGGCCTAGCTGTTCTCTCCTCTCCTGTGGGCCTTGGGGTCCACCACCTGGTTCCAGCACCGTCAGCTGGTTCCGGGCCGAGCCTTTGGCTTAGGTGCCTCCTCCTGGGTATCCGAGTTCCGCCAACGCCAGGCGGTCCTTGGTAGTGCTTTTAAGCGCGGGCACCTACAGCTTAGTAACCGGGTTCCAGCACCGTCAGCTGGTCCTCGGTCGTGCCATTGGCTCTTGCACACTGGGGCAACGCATCCGGGTTCCAGCACCGCCAGCTGGTTCTCGGCAGTGTTCTTGTCACAGGTACTCCCTCGTGCCAAGCCTGGTTTCAGCACCGTCAGCTGTTTCCGGGTTGTGTCAAGCTCACTGAGACACCTATGCTTGCCTCGTCGTGGTGCGGTCGGGTTAGCCAACTCCAGGGTGCCTCCAGTTTAGGAGCTTCCTATGTGGGCTGCGTGAACTGGTAGTCAAGGCTGGTTCTGTAGTGCCAGTAGGCCCAGCTCCCCCTGTAGGACTGTTGGGGTTCGGTAACTGCGGCTGCCTCGCGGCCTAGCTGTTCTCTCCTCTCCTGTGGGCCTTGGGGTCCACCACCTGGTTCCAGCACCGTCAGCTGGTTCCGGGCCGAGCCTTTGGCTTAGGTGCCTCCTCCTGGGTATCCGAGTTCCGCCAACGCCAGGCGGTCCTTGGTAGTGCTTTTAAGCGCGGGCACCTACAGCTTAGTAACCGGGTTCCAGCACCGTCAGCTAGTCCTCGGTCGTGCCATTGGCTCTTGCACACTGGGGCAACGCATCCGGGTTCCAGCACCGCCAGCTGGTTCTCGGCAGTGTTTTTGTCACAGGTACTCCCTCGTGCCAAACCTGGTTTCAGCACCGTCAGCTGTTTCCGGGTTGTGTCAAGCTCACTGAGACACCTATGCTTGCCTCGTCGTGGTGCGGTCGGGTTAGCCAACTCCAGGGTGCCTCCAGTTTAGGAGCTTCCTATGTGGGCTGCGTGAACTGGTAGTCAAGGCTGGTTCTGTAGTGCCAGTAGGCCCAGCTCCCCCTGTAGGACTGTTGGGGTTCGGTAACTGCGGCTGCCTCGCGGCCTAGCTGTTCTCTCCTCTCCTGTGGGCCTTGGGGTCCACCACCTGGTTCCAGCACCGTCAGCTGGTTCCGGGCCGAGCCTTTGGCTTAGGTGCCTCCTCCTGGGTATCCGAGTTCCGCCAACGCCAGGCGGTCCTTGGTAGTGCTTTTAAGCGCGGGCACCTACAGCTTAGTAACCGGGTTCCAGCACCGTCAGCTAGTCCTCGGTCGTGCCATTGGCTCTTGCACACTGGGGCAACGCATCCGGGTTCCAGCACCGCCAGCTGGTTCTCGGCAGTGTTTTTGTCACAGGTACTCCCTCGTGCCAAACCTGGTTTCAGCACCGTCAGCTGTTTCCGGGTTGTGTCAAGCTCACTGAGACACCTATGCTTGCCTCGTCGTGGTGCGGTCGGGTTAGCCAACTCCAGGGTGCCTCCAGTTTAGGAGCTTCCTATGTGGGCTGCGTGAACTGGTAGTCAAGGCTGGTTCTGTAGTGCCAGTAGGCCCAGCTCCCCCTGTAGGACTGTTGGGGTTCGGTAACTGCGGCTGCCTCGCGGCCTAGCTGTTCTCTCCTCTCCTGTGGGCCTTGGGGTCCACCACCTGGTTCCAGCACCGTCAGCTGGTTCCGGGCCGAGCCTTTGGCTTAGGTGCCTCCTCCTGGGTATCTGAGTTCCGCCAACGCCAGGCGGTCCTTGGTAGTGCTTTTAAGCGCGGGCACCTACAGCTTAGTAACCGGGTTCCAGCACCGTCAGCTGGTCCTCGGTCGTGCCATTGGCTCTTGCACACTGGGGCAACGCATCCGTGTTCCAGCACCGCCAGCTGGTTCTCGGCAGTGTTCTTGTCACAGGTACTCCCTCGTGCCAAGCCTGGTTTCAGCACCGTCAGCTGTTTCCGGGTTGTGTCAAGCTCACTGAGACACCTATGCTTGCCTCGTCGTGGTGCGGTCGGGTTAGCCAACTCCAGGGTGCCTCCAGTTTAGGAGCTTCCTATATGGGCTGCGTGAACTGGTAGTCAAGGCTGGTTCTGTAGTGCCAGTAGGCCCAGCTCCCCCTGTAGGACTGTTGGGGTTCGGTAACTGCGGCTGCCTCGCGGCCTAGCTGTTCTCTCCTCTCCCGTGGGCCTTCGGGTCCACCACCTGGTTCCAGCACCGTCAGCTGGTTCTCGGCAGTGTCTTTTGCTCTTGTACCTTCTGCTCCCCATCCTGGTTCCAGTACCGTCAGCTGGTTCCGGGCAGAGCCTTTGGCTTAGGTGCCTCCTTCTGGGTATCCAAGTTCCACCAACGTCAGGTGGTCCTTGGTAGTGCTTTCAGGCACGGGTACCTCCTGCTTAGTAACCGGGTTCCAGTAACGTCAGCTGGTCCTCGGTAGTTCCATTGGCTCTTGGACCTTCGGCTACCCATCCGGGTTCCAGTACCGTCAGCTGGTTCTCGGCAGTGTCTTTTGCTCTTGTACCTTCTGCTCCCCATCCTGGTTCCAGTAACGTCAGCTGGTTCCGGGCAGAGCCTTTGGCTTAGGTGCCTCCTTCTGGGTATCCGAGTTCCGCCAACGTCAGGCGGTCCTTGGTAGTGCTTTTTAGCACGGGTACCTCCTGCTTAGTAACCGGGTTC
The DNA here is from genome assembly GCF_032444005.1 of Ranitomeya imitator. Classification (NCBI taxonomy): domain Eukaryota; kingdom Metazoa; phylum Chordata; class Amphibia; order Anura; family Dendrobatidae; genus Ranitomeya; species Ranitomeya imitator. Next base: position 676,143,687 of record NC_091282.1, on the reverse strand, counting down.
CAGTAACGTCAGCTGGTCCTCGGTAGTTCCATAGGCTCTTGAACCTTCGGGTAGCCATCCGAGTTCCAGTTCCATCAGCTGGTTCTTGGCATTTTCTCAGCCTTCTTGTACCTTCTGCTACATTTCCAAGTTGAAGACCCTAACGTCGACGACCCGGAAGACCACCCCGATGACGACGACCCGGAAGACCACCCCGATGACGACGACGACGACGACGGCGGAGACGACGACGGCGGAGACGACGACGGCGGAGATGACGACACTGGAGACAACGACCCTGGAGACGACAACATGGAAGACCGAGAAGCAGAAGAACAAGAGGCTGCAGAACAAAGAGCAGAAGAACATTAAGCATAAGACTTAATATCAGAGCAAAAGATATTATCTAAATTATATGCAGAAGAAGACTAAGCAGTGTATGGGGGTGAGTCCGTTCCTCCTCGTGGTGCCCCTGGATAAAGCCTGATGCTGCAGGCCAAACTGAACGCGGACAAATGTAACTTTTGTGACTGGCAGAACGGAAGGTGTAATCTTCCAACTTTTATAGATAACAACTACGGGAATGCCTGTCACAAATGAGAATATGATGAAGAAGTAGAATAGGAAGAATAATAACAGTGGAATAAAAAGAATATGTAGAATAGGAAGAATAATAATAGTTGAAGAAAATGAATATGAAGAATGTAATAAAAAAAAAAAATATAGGTAGAAGATGAAGAAGAAGATGAATAAGGTGAAGAAGTTGATGTCAAAGATGCTGATGATGATGAAGATGAAAGTGTGGGAAAAGGAAAAAAAAGAAGGGGAAGGTCGTGGAATAGTGAAACATCAATATCTGACAAAATAAAAAAAATTTACATAGTCAATATCTTTTTCAATCCGAACGTCTTTAAAAAAAAAAAAATCATGCTATTCTATTTGATTGGACTAATCCTCATTGCCTTTAATGTCTCCGCCACCTCCCCCATACATCCTACATTATTCTTAGTTGTTTTCCTTCATGTAGAATGAACCTACAAGGAAAGAAAGGGTTTATTTTAATTCCGATATTTTGGTCCCATTGACTTGCATTGGGATCGGGTATCGGTATCGGCGATATCCGATATTTTTTGAATATCGGCCGATCCAAACCGATACCGATACTTTCCGATATCGGAAGGTATCGCTCAACACTAGTCACTAGCCTATACACCCCTTGTTTTTGATGGGTAGGTGTTGAATTTATGCCCACTAGTGTTGAGCGATACCGTCCGATACTTGAAAGTATCGGTATCGGATAGTATCGGCCGATACCCGAAAAATATCGGATATCGCCGATACCGATATCCGATACCAATACAAGTCAATGGGACATCAAGTATCGGAAGGTATTCTCATGGTTCCCAGGGTCTGAAGGAGAGGAAACTCTCCTTCAGGCCCTGGGATCCATAGGGATGTGTAAAATAAAGAATTAAAATAAAAAATATTGATATATTTACCTCTCCGGCGGCCCCTGAACTCAGCGCGGGTAACCGGCAGGCTTCTTTGTTCAAAATCAGCGCTTTTAGGACCTGAGAATCACGTCCCGGCTTCTGATTGGTCGCGGGCCGCCCATGTGACCGCCACGCGACCAATCACAAGCCGCGACGTCACCGCAAGCTATTAGCGCGCTCATTTTTGAAAAATGAGCGCGTTAATGACTTTCAAAGACGTAGCGGCTTGTGATTGGTCGCGTGGCCGCGACCAATCACAAGCCGCGACGTCACCGCAAGCCATTAACGCGCTCATTTTTAAAAATGAGCGCGTTAATGACTTTCAAAGACGTAGCGGCTTGTGATTGGTCGCGTGGCCGCGACCAATCACAAGCCGCGACGTCACCACAAGCTATTAACGCGCTCATTTTTAAAGTCTTTGAAAGTCATTAACGCGCTCATTTTTAAAAATGAGCGCGTTAATGGCTTGCGGTGACGTCGCGGCTTGTGATTGGTCGCGGCCACGCGACCAATCACAAGCCGCTACGTCTTTGAAAGTCATTAACGCGCTCATTTTTCAAAAATGAGCGCGCTAATAGCTTGCGGTGACGTCGCGGCTTGTGATTGGTCGCGTGGCGGTCACATGGGCGGCCCGCGACCAATCAGAAGCCGGGACGTGATTCTCAGGTCCTAAAAGCGCTGATTTTGAACAAAGAAGCCTGCCGGTTACCCGCGCTGAGTCCAGGGGCCGCCGGAGAGGTAAATATATCAATATTTTTTATTTTAATTCTTTATTTTACACATCTCTATGTATCCGATACCGATACCCGATGCCACAAAAGTATCGGATCTCGGTATCGGAATTCCGATACCGCAAGTATCGGCCGATACCCGATACTTGCGGTATCGGAATGCTCAACACTAATGCCCACGTGTAGCTGTTGGCACCAATCCTCCATTTCTCCATCTGAGCCATTGCCTTCCAACTGACAGGTTGGTTCTAAGGGCTCAATGGTTGTGATGGCATTGTTGTCAACAGTATATAGCTTTGCCATTGTAGCATACCTTGGCAAAGTGACCTCTTCCTCTCCACAGTTCAAAAGTCGTACCGGCACTCGTCCCCGGTGTACCTCGACTATCCCTCGTGCTGTGAGTATAGTGGGCCTGCTGTCGGTGTACACTGGTTCTATTAAGGCTTGATAATCTCGTCCCTTAGTACCAATGGCTGCTCTACACCATACCAGCATTTCTGTTTTTGGTGGGATTACAATAGACGTTGGATCACTTACCCTCACACTGCCGATTTCTCCACCTGCAACTTCTACCTGTTGCCTTAACATCAATACTTTTATTTCCCTCCGGAGAACTCTCTGCTGGAAGGATTGGGCAGTTTCAGCAATTTGCTGTAAGACAGAAATGACTTCGGAAAAGCAGTTCTCTAACACATTCATTCCTATCAATACAGTTGGTTCACAGTTCCGCCGGTCAACATCAACAACAATTATACCCTGTTTCTTCAGTTCTACTTTACCAATCTTTATGGTCATCTCCCTGAATCCTAGTTTCGGTACCAACTTACCATTACTGGCCCATATATCTAGTTCAACATCAGAGGGCCCTTTATCAATATCTGCATCAGCCCAGTACCTCTTATAAAGGATATACGGTATAGATGAAATCTGGGAACCTGTGTCCAGCAAAGCGTTGAGGGGAATTCCGTCCAGCACGATAGGGATAATGGGTCGTCCTCCGATGTACCTGTCGTGCCAGGGTGTTGGGCCTTGAAAGTTCATTCCTGCGAAGCGGCCCGCATTCCCAGGGGATTCCCGTTTAAATCACAATCTCGTGCAAAGTGGCCCGGCTGCTGGCAACGGCGGCAAATGGGTTGTCCATCCGGTTGGTAGCGGTCGCGGGGTCGTCCTCTCCATGTCGGGTATCTCCGGGGTCTCATCCATGGAACATCCTCTCTACAGTTTGCCAACTCCATCTTGTGTCCTCTCATCTCCTGCATGGTTTTAGCCATTGAAGCAACAACATCAGCTAAAGAGTCAAGCTTTTGTTGAAGAGCCTCATTAGTACTGGGCCCCAGGGGCTTAGCAATGGCCCCAGACATAGCTGATGTCACTGGCACTCCCTGTTGTTGAGGTGCCTCTGCCATGGGTTGTGCAGGATCCTGATCCCGAGGTGCCTCTGCCAGCTGGAGACATATAGCGCTCTCCTTTAATTGGGCAAATGTCAATTCAGGGTTCTTAAAAACAAGCATGCTCACATGCCCCCGGTGAGAAGGGGTGTAGAGTCCCTCAATAAATTGATCTCTTAGCAGTTTATCCGCTCCAGTGTTAAAAATGGGTTCAGCCAGTGTAAGTGATTTAAGGGCTTCCTGCAGGTTTAAGGCAAAGTCTCTCACGCCCTCATTAGCTTTTTGTTTGCAATTAAAGAATCGTATTTTAGCTTTGCTGCTGGCAGTGGTTTCAAATGTAGCTTTTAATCCAGCAAATATGCGTTCAACAGTGCCTTTTAGATCAGCTGCCCATGCTGTGACTTCTCGCTTAGCATGGCCACTTAACTGCATCATCAGGAGACTAACACTCTGAACTTCACCCACAGGGAACATGTCAAAATGGGCCAGCATCTTTTCTCTGAAATCGTCAAGGGTATTAGGCTCACCTTCATACATTGGAAGCCATGGGCCACCCGGGGTATATGGCATCAGCACCGGCATGATGGGCGCCACTCCTTGCAGCGCTGCGCTGCCGGACTCTCTATTGATACTCTGTCTTTCAGCTGCATTAGCGTTGCCGGGTGCTGCGGCGTCTCCGTGCTGCGACATACTGTGCCCCCTTAGTTAATCCGGACCCTTCCGGTCCTCCGCTTCCGTCGGGATAGTGTAGATTCGTTCCGCTGTGCAGCAGGATCGATTTTCCCCTTGCTCTGATGTCAGAGCGCTCAGCTTGGTGCCGCCCACAATGACATGCCCCCTGCTGCTCCCACCCACCGCGCTCTGTAATGGCGGATTCTGAAGTTTTTCAGTTAGACTGGGGCTCAGGTGATAGCGTAGCTCAATTAACAGTCTCGTGCCTAACGGTTATGAAGTGATTACCTCAGGGGATGGCAGCCATCTTTACTCCATTATAACCAATGGGGAAAAGTCACTTTCAATAGTTTTCAATGGGGAATGGATTTTTCTTTAATAAAGTCAATTTTCAAGATTTTTCATCCCAGTTTTCACAGTTTTGGGCTCCAATCACGGCACACAATACCCGGTATACGGGCTGGCTAGATCCTGTTCGTGACGCCAATTGTGTCGCCCAGGAGACCGGGATACCCAGCACCGGACCAATGGAGTCTGTCTCTTGAGGGGGATGTCACGGGTGGCTTGACCCGGTGCTGTGGCCTCAGGCAATGCACAGTGTAAGGGGTATCGTGAGGGGACAGGCACTTACTTGATCAGCAGCAGGTTCTCCCAGCGGTGACGATCCCGATCCTGGATAGATGGCTATTGTCCAAATGAAAGACTGAGGCACTGAAACGTTTAACCAGTTTACTTTAACATAAAAGGATTTACAACCAGTCCTGTCACCGGAGTCTGTATGGGAACTCTGAGTTACTTTGACCCTGCCGGGGTCTTCGCCTCTTATTGTGCGCAATTTCTGTGTGGCCCTGCTGCTGTATGTGAACTGGCTGCCGGCCCAATCTGTCCCCTCCGAGTCCTGGTTCGACGGGCAACCCGAGTCCTTTTATCGGTTTACCCCCTCTGGGAGTACCGCTGAACTCTGTGTCTGTTGCTGCGTCCGGCCCTAGTGAAGCTGATATCACCTCACGTTTCTCCGGTTGCTGTATTATATGTAATGAATACAGCCACGGATCCGGTATCCGTCTTTGCGCCTGTTCTGGGTAGTGATTAATGCTACCCGGTTCTCACAATGTCCTTTTTCTCTATCCCTCTTCTCCTCAGGCCGGTGATTTAGGCCTGGTAACAGTCACAGGGCTGTTAGAGATTCAACTGTATGACCTCTCACTTTCAGCTCCTTGGCCCAACTGCCATTTCTTCTCTCAGACCAGAATGGATCAAGGGGAGTCTCTGGAGCTCCCCCTTCTGGCCGGAGGTGATAGTGAAGTCTTGCTATTTTAGTATTTGTACTTACTGTCAGTAACTATTTTTGTGGCAAATACCCCTAGGGGTGCCACATTTGTATAATAGGTTCCATGTGAGATGCATCAGCCCACAGGCTGCACCTCTGGGCAGAGGGGACAAGATATACCCCTTCTGTCCTCCCCCCACCTTTGTAATTCCCACAGTAAATATCGGTAGGCTCCGGCCACCTGCGGCTATTGTAATGTATGTCTGGCCTGCCGTTTTTCTTTTGGCCTTCCCTCTGTATCTGTGTGATATATTCTGTGTCCTGTGAATAAAGTGTTGTCAGACTGGAAATACGTGGAGAAGCAGTGAGATTTTATATGCGCCCATGTAACCAAGCAGTTCCAGCCAGCGTCCTTCATTCAGCCTCCAGTCAAAGCAAAGTGGACCTCCTGAAACACGGGGTGGTACTGAAAGAGGTACCCCGGCACGGTTTTCCCCATTACACAGACTATTCTATATTGCTCATTAAATGTTAGCGAGGAATTGTTTGGTAGGTGATTCCTACCAAACAATTCCTAACAACAATTCCAGAATGGAAAGATAAGACAGATAAAGTTATTAATATGAAATACACACAATAAAGTAGAGAACAAAATATAAAGATATTCTGGGAGGTATGGAGGTACTGGCAGCATAGAACCTCAACTCTAGAGACTGGTGGGTCCCATAGAAATCGGGCATTTATCAGTTGCTCATTCGTGACAAATATCTTTTATTATCTACCATTACAAAGGCTTGAGAGCTGAAACGCATCGATCTGCCCTAACCTCTGTGATATGTCAGTCACAATTTTTTAAATCACTGTAATAAAAGTTAAGTTTTATACTTATCTTTCCATCAGTGTAGGATTTTTATTTTTCCTATTCTTCTATTTGCCTGAACCCGCACTAGAATGGCTCCATGTGAGGACTCCATTCTCATCCAGGTCCAGAGCAATGAAAGTGGTTAGTCGAGTTATTTTATTTTGGCTAAATATCCTTTTGGGGAAAACCTCTTTTTTAGTTAAGACCACCCTGGTGGCTGTGGCATGTACCCATTGCACCACTAAGAAACACTAGTTAAAAGCTGTGGCGACACGGCGACAGGTAGAGTTCTCTGTATGCCGATGTTAAATCACAGCATGATGCAAGAGAATGGGGTTAAATTTTGACAAATTAGTACAAAAAAAATCCAACTGGTTTTGAGTTTTGGTGACTTGCTTGTTGCGGTTGTACTATGCGATTCCATTCACTTGCATTACGCTGCAATGTAGCTTGTGACATTGGAAAATGTATAAGAAATGTATCAATCTTCCTGAGACATAGAAGACATTATGATGAGATAATTAAAGATGTCTGCAGACAATATTGGATCCGTCTGATTCCTCTGTGCTCAGACAACCCCGCTCAATAACAGAGAGAGACAGCAACTGCTACCTGTCAGAATCACAGAGATGTCACAAGAAAATCAAAATCATAATAATATTAACCTCTGAAAGTAATTACAAAATTACTGAAATATTTGAACATAAAGGGGTATTCCAGTATCAAAGAGTTAACTTATTCCCCCACCCACCCCCTTAATATTGAAAAAGTGAGACTTTGATTAGGCACTATTATTGGTGAAAAAGGAAAGAACTAGTGATGATCAGCGAATGTGCTCGCCATTACTCGTTACTCGCCCGAGTATTGGGGTACTCGGGGTACTCGGCGAGCAGCGAGCATTTCTGGGATTATTCGCCGATAACTGCAGTCTCCACCCTGCGTTTTGGCAGACTTTAGAGACCCAATCACGGTGCAGGGATTGTCTGCCAGGTCATGAAACGCTGCAGCCATCTTTGTTGTGGTCGTGCAGTGATTGGTTGGGCCACACAGCATCATCCCGAGTATAAGAGACCAGGCGCCGCCCTGCTCGCCGCATTCTATTCCTGTTTCAGCGAGAGTAGGGAGAGCTGCTGCCGAGATAGGGTCAGAATCGTGGTTTTAGAGTTAGTGTAGATCTGCAACTCTTATAACCACAACTCCTGAGAAACCAACAGTCCTTTTTAGGGCTAATTCATGGGTCCCGATATTGCAGAGCAAGGTAGGCAGGGCACAGCATATCCACATCAGTGCAAGGTCTGCAGGCATTGTATGTGCGTCCATTGGTTCCACTGCATCCTTCCCAAAGCTCCATAACTGCCTGCTGCTGCTGCAGCTTATTTACTGTCTATATACCTTTTTTTCTTCCACAAATTCCCCCTCCACCAAAAAAAAACATAGATTGTTAGGTGTCGAGTACCCACCTCTGCACAGGAGGAATCTCAAACCACCTCCACTGCGGTCTCCCATTCTTCTCCAGCCGCAGTGGAGTCTGCTCAGCGGAGACGTCGGTCCCAGCTTCTAACTCAGGCAGATACTCTGCACTTGGTTGTTGCTGCTCTTCCAGGCTCAGCTATTGTAGCCAGTACTGGTCAGCTGCAAGCAGACACCTCTGGGACTAAGTCCAGCATTTCCACTTCTGATCATGCCCAAAGGAAGACTTCTCATTGGAGGTCGGGGGTCACACGCTCATGTCCTGTAGCAACTCCCATTGGTCCTCTAGGAAGGTCCTGAAGTTTCTGCAACTATAAAAGGTTCACATGGCCATGTGCTAGTATCATTTGTGTATGTGCTTGTCGCTAGTTGATACACTGCAGGGGTGCATTCGTGCACTATTATTCGTGTACATTTATTCAAAGTACTTTTTCTTAGTACTCGCAGTTATAACATGGCAGAATATGACAAGCATCTATTTTCTCTTCATACAGGTAAACTTTTCATTCATTCTCTGAACTGAAATACCCTGCATGTCTATGGCTCCAGTCCCTGACTGCAAGCAGCCTGAATGGTATCTGAGTCATTCTATCTTCGGCATTGAATCCTGCATATATCTATATTTGTTAGCCATCTTGGCATGCAATTGTTTTTGTTTATAGATATTTAACTCACTTCTGCTTGTCCTCATGCAGAGAGATCACATAACTGTTTCAAAGCGGTTTATGATCCATGTAGACCTGGACATTTGTTTATCTGTTCACTACATTTATTGTGTCCTGCTGTCTCAACTGAGTTAGATTGATTGCTAATGAGCTTAAAAAAAACAAACAAAAAAAAAGTGAGATCTAAGAGCTAGCCTTCTATAAATGTAGACATACTTTGGAGATGCATTTGTGCAGGGGTGCATTCATGCACTATTATTCGTGTACATTTAGGCTACTTTCACACTAGCGTTAACTGCAATACGTTAAAATGCGTCGTTTTGCAGAAAAAACGCATGCAGCAAAATATTTTGCTGCATGCGTTTTTTCCCCATAGACTTGTATTGGCGACGCATTGCTACGGATTTGCATTCGTCGGTATACGTCTTTCGACGGATGCGTCGAAAAGAGGCGACACGTCGTCTGGAAAAACGTAGATTGTAACGTTTTTTGGCTCCGACAATAAAACGTGTCACGGCGCATCCGTCGGCATGCGTCTTTTGCTACAATGAAAGTCTATGAGCGACGGATGCGTTGAGACACGTCGTACGACGCAATGCAGCGCTGCAATACGTTTTTTTCTACTGAGCATGCTCAGAAACAGGATTTTTTATCTAATTGGCCAGACATCCCCAAATCTATATAAACCTGGTCTGGGCCTTCAACCCCACATATGCCAGCAAGAAGCCAAGAAGAAAGAAGCCTCCAGCCAGCCGGACACCAAGACCCCAGCCTGGCAGCAAGACCCCAGCCTGGCAGCAAGACCCTAGCCGGACACCAAGACCCCAGCCTGGCAGCAAGGACCAGACACACTACAACAGTGTGAGTATATTGCCATTTTTGTGTGTGTGTATGTGTGTGTGTGTGTGCGCATTTCTGTATGCCGTACTGACTACAGCAAGAGCTTTTAAAACCTGAATCCAACCTGAGGCCTGCCGTCGTCCTGCAACAGCCAGTGCCCTGCTACATTCCAGATCCACCCTGAGGCCTGCCACTGTGAAGACATCAAGCTCCAGCCGGAGGACTGATGGCCGTGTGTGTGTGTGTGTGTGTGTGTGTGTGTGTGTGTGTGTGTATTTTTGTACTGCTGTGTGCTTTTGTATGTATGTGTTCATGTGCCTGCACCTTATTATGCCTTCGTCAATATTACGCCTGTTCATGTGTTATGCTTGCGTTATGATTCTGCTTGCAGGTATGTTTGTGTGCGTCTTGTTGGTTGCATGTGCATTTGTCAATGCTATATTGGTTAATGTTGATTTTTGATGTATTTACTAAAGGTACCGTCACACTGAGCGACGCTGCAGCGATACCGACAACGATCCGGATCGCTGCAGCGTCGCTGTTTGGTCACTGGAGAGCTGTCACACAGACAGCTCTCCAGCGACCAACTATGCCGGTAACCAGGGTAAACATCGGGTTAAGTGCAGGGCTGCACTTAGTAACCCGATGTTTACCCTGGTTACCATCCTAAAAGTAAAAAAAAACAAACGCTTCATGCTTACCTTCCGCTGTCTGTCCCGGCACTCTGCTTCTCTGCTCTGGCTGTGAGCACAGCGGCCGGAAAGCACAGCGGTGGCATCACCGCTCTGCTTTCCGGCCGCTGTGCTCACAGTGAGTGCAGGAAAGCACAGCGCCGAGGACAGACAGCGGAAGGTAAGTATGAAGTTTTTTTTTTTTTTTTACTTTTACGCTGGTAACCAGGGTAAACATCGGGTTACTAAGCGTGGCCCTGCGCTTAGTAACCTGATGTTTACCCTACTTACCAGCGAACACATCGCTGAATCGGCGTCACACACGGCGATTCAGCGATGTCTGCAGGAAGTCCAGTGACGAAATAAAGTGCTGGACTTTCTGCAGTGACCAACGACCTCATATCAGGATTCTGATCGCTGCTGTGTGTCAAAATGAACGATATCGCTAGCCAGGACCCTGCAACGTCACGGATCGCTAGCGATATCGTTCAGTGTGACGGTACCTTTAGTATAGTGGTTTATGCAGCATGTGGTTTTTTTTTTTTTTTAATTGGATGTATTATTGCAAAGCCTAGTGGTCTGCAGCTTGTGGTTAGAATGTGTGTGTTTTTTTTTTTTTTTAAAAGTGTTGATTTTTTTTAATTAACTGTTGAAACCATTCCCAGTTGATGTACTTGTATTTAAAATAAAGAGCATTTCTGCTCCATTGTGATTTAAAAAAAAAAACAAAACAAACAAAAAAATTATTAATAAAATGTTTATTAATAATTTTTCCGTAGTATAATTTCATACAGGTAAATTTAAAACAGGTGTATGTACCAATGGTTACACATGCAAGACAGAGTTGGTTGAGGGCTCACTTTTTACTAAAGGTTATCCTTTGAAAGGTTTTTTGGGGGAGGTAATTTTTTTTTTTTTTTTTTTAAATAACTGAAAAATATTTTTAAAGGTGTCTCACATTTTAAAAATTTTTTTTTTTTTTGGGACATGGAAAAGAATGGTTTAACGTGCACCTGTTTTTGGGTTTTGGTGTTCACCTATTTCTCACATTTTAACAGGGTGTTTATTGGTAAACATTACCTATTTCTGCGGTGGTCTAACTATAAATCCATTACACTTATTATATTGCAGATAAAGTAGGGACCACAGTGACCGCCCATAGCCACCAGGACCGCATCCAGAAATTCTTAAAAGTAAGTTTTGAAGACCCCAAATCTGCTACTTCAATGTGTAGAGCAGATTGCAAGTGTCTTTTAACTTACAGACCCACCAGGACCACAGCTACCAGGACCACAGCTACCAGGACCACAGCTACCAGGACCACAGCTACCAGGACCACAGCCACCTGGACCGCATCCAGAAATTCTTAAAAGTAAGTTTTGAAGACCCCAAATCTGCTACTTCAATGTGTAGAGCAGATTGCAAGTGTCTTTTAACTTACAGACCCACCAGGACCACAGCTACCAGGACCACAGCTACCAGGACCACAGCTACCAGGACCACAGCCACCTGGACCGCATCAAGAAATTCTTAAAAGTAAGTTTTGAAGACCCCCAAATCTGCTACTTCAATGTGTAGAGCACATTGCAAGTGTCTTTTAACTTACAGACCCACCAGGACCACAGCCACCTGCCTTAGCCAACAGGAACAAAATGTCCTCTTCTGACAGCCCTCCTCCACAGCAACAGCGCGTATCGGTAAGAAAATATTTTATTTATTTATTTTTTTTAAATTTACATCTTTTTTTTTCACTACATGCATTTATTATGTTTAAACAGGAATCAGAATCCGATGAGGAGCTGTCAGAAGGGACCGAGACAGGTGGAGACATACAAGTGGAGGAGGAACCAAGTGTAAGTAGTGGTGAAACACTGGCTTTACACATCACACTGCACCATACACAAAACATAATTTCATATATAACGTAACACAGAAAACATATACATACATTAAAGCTAATTTTTTTTTATCCTTTATTTCAGTCTCCTGCTGCTGCACTTCCAGCACAGCATGAAGGTTCTCCCAGGCGCTCCCAGAGTCGGCGGAATCGACGCCGCGGTCGGCCATCAGTGAGTTGCTTTTTTGTGGGGCTTCGATTGTTAATTTTTTTGTTTCAGTCTACTAATTTTTATTTCTTTTTTTTTTTTTCTCACAGGCTTCACAGTGTGCTCCCGCAGACGATTCAGATATTGAAATCGAAGCCCTCATCGAGGAGGTTTGCGAGCGGGAGCCACTGTGGAACATGGCTGACCGCAGGCATGCTGATACCAGTGTCACCCGTGGGCTCTGGTTGGAAGTATGCCGGAACATCTTTCCGAGGTGGGAGAACCTTCTTCCACAGCAGCAGAGCAAACTATGTAAGTATTCACTTTTCAGTGATGTTTAGAGCTGAATGTAATGTCTTGCATTTACCAATATTTTTTTTTTTCTTCATTCCTGTCTTCACAGGTGGCAAGGTTAGAAAGCGGTGGCGGTCACTGAGGGATCGCTTTAAGAAGGAGTTTAACCAGGAGATGCAGGCCCCGAGTGGCTCAGCAGGAAGGAAGAAGAGGAGGTACAGATGCGGCCCTGCCCTCTCCTTCCTGAGGCAAACCATGCTGAGTAGAGTGTAAGTATTCAACATCCCAGTAAGAACCTGTCTAATCACAAAACTTTTGTTTCAGTCCGGGCTTTTCCATATCAATATTTAAATTTTTTTTTTTCTTTCACAGCACCTTCTCCAGCCACCGTGCGCCTGCATCTTCCTCTGCGCCCTCTGGAGCGATCCCTCCTGAGTCCGCCACCGGGGACCACATCGGTAGGCCCCACACCTCTGACCCCTCTGTACCCTCCACTTCATCCACCTCAGGCACTGTAGCGCAGCCTTCATTATTCGCATCTGATGCTCAACAGATAGCGTTCCCTTTACCCCACCCCTCCGACCCTGCCACCTCTACACCACCGTTAGGTTCGTGGCGGCAGCGTCAGAGGGGTCAGGAAAGGAGCTATGCTCCTGAGTTCTTGCATCTAAATGCAGGCTTCCAAAGTTCTTTCAAAATTTTGGGAGAACAAGTGACTGCTGGTTTCAACATGGTGCAATCACGCATGAGTGAAAACCACCATGAAATCAGCAGTTGCTTGGATAGGCTGCATTTAGATGTAAGTCAAGCTCCAGCAAATCTTTTTTTTTCAATCCATGCTCAGGAGCATGGAAAAGCTTTCTTTTGATCAGCAGATGCGGGTAATGAATGGCTGCCATAACGCTCTGCTCAAGGTCATAAACGAACCCCAATCTACCCCCACACCTCCCCACACATCCCAGTCACCATTTCCACATCATGCCCCCCAATATCAGCGTCAGTCCCACTACCAAACCAGGCCCACAAACCCAATGTATTCCCCAGTATTTTCTTCTTCCTTTCCCAGCTTTTCACCATTCAGTTACACAACTACCCCAACACAACCCCCCTCTGGTCAGCCTCCTGCTTTACAACACCCTTCTGCAGAACAAACAAGTAGGGTTTCCCTAATCCCACCTACCGATGTGGTCGAACATTCCAGCCCCTCCTCCCAAAGTTACTCCACCCGACACTACCAGGACTTGTAGTCCCACATTTGTAAAGGTTTTTTACATTTTGAAAAAAATATTTTTTGGGAAAATAAAAACAAAATGTTTTTCTAAAATGCTAAAAAAAAAAAATGTTTCAAATAAAAATCTTACCGGTTTAAAATCTACTCTGTGTGTTGATTCATTAAGGTAATAGGGTAAATATGAAAGGTTCTAAAGTGAAAAGAAACACCAGACGTTTTAAAGGTATAACAAAATGGTTTTATATTAGCAAGCAAACCACACTTTGGTTTTTTTTTTTTTGTTGCAAAAAAAACACATTTTTGACATAAACAACAAAAGCCATGAAACACATGTCACACAATGATGTCTTGCCATGGAATCCGCCCAACAGGTGACAAAAAATAATCCGCAAACTGGTCCCTCATCCTAGTAACAGAACCGGTGGAGCGAACAGAGGCACTGCGGTAATCCCACAAGGTTGTCTCCAGTTCTTCGTCATCCAAGGTAACGGGCTCCTTTGAAATGACAAAATTATGGAGCACCACACATGCCTTGACAACATCGTCTACAGTTTTGGTTTCCAGTTTTATTGCCGTCAGCAGAACTCTCCACTTTGCCGTCAATATACCGAAAGAGCACTCTACTACTCTTCTTGCTCTAGTAAGACGGTTCTTGCTTGGTACGGTGTAATTCACGGCTGCTGTATGGTTTCAGTAGGTGCGGCGACAGTTGAAAGGCTTCATCGCCTACACACACATATGGCATGGCTGGTTCACTTGTTCCTGGGAGCGGTCTTGCTGGCGGGAAATTGTATGTATCTCCATACAGGCAACGACCCATTGGAGAGTTTTTAAAAACTTGGGAGTCGTTGGACCGGCCATACGCTCTTATGTCCACAGCAAGGAATCGGCAGTTGGCGTCTGCAATAGCCATGAGTACAATGGAAAAGAATTTTTTATAATTATAGTACTCTGATCCTGTTCCTGCCGGTTTAGCAATCCTTATGTGTTTGCCGTCCACGGCACCAACACAATTTGGGAAATTGCAAATTCTCTCAAATTGTTCAGAACTTCTCAACCAGATTTCCATTGATGGTTGTGGGATATACTCTGGCTGTAAAGTGTCCCAAATAGCCCGACATGTGTCCTTCACTATTCCGCCAATAGTGGAAATCCCCAGCCTGAATTGGAAATGGAGTGAAGTCAGAGACTCACCCGTAGCTAGGAAGCTGCAGAAAAAAAAAATGTAAAAAAAAAATTGCACAGACCATCAACAAAAAAAACCAGTGGAATGGCCTCAAACAAACCAAAAAATTACATACTGCAGAAAATGCTGCGCAATGTGTCAGCGCAGTTTTTTCTGCAGCATGTAATAACATTCAATATGACCAATGACACAAGAAAAAAAAACCATTGGAATGGCCTCAAACAAACCAAAAAATTACATGCTGCAGAAAATGCTGCGCAATGTGTCAGCGCAGTTTTTTCTGCAGCATGTAATAACATTCAATATGACCAATGACATAAAAAAAGATGCTTACCGCAGTGTCACCAGGAGCCGCTCCGCCGGTGTGATGGCAAGCCTCATCCTTGTGTCCTGCCTTTGGATGACATACTCAAGTTTTCCAACCAAATAATCGAAATGTTCCATCCTCATCCGTACATAATTAAAGAATTTCAGTGGGTTGCACCGCAACTCCAGATAGAGAGTGGACTGGACACCCCTGGTCATCCGCAGCTCATTGATTGGATGTATCCAGAATCGTCGCACTCTCCGTTGCATCCTCCGTCTTTCTGCTGACGCCTCCTTCTCCCGCACTATGATATCCAGGCGATTCGTCTCAAATATAACCTCAGTAACCAAACTCGAAATCCTCCCAATTAGGGTTGAGCGACCTTGACCTTTTTAGAGTCGAGCCGTGTTTCGCGAAACCCGACTATCTTAGAAGTCGAGTCGAGTGGAATCGGCCGATTATCGCGAAAAGTCGGGTATCGCCCGAAACACGAAACCCAATGCAAGTCAATGGGGGAGCATAGTCGGCAGTGAGTGGAGGCCAGGAAAACACCTACACTGCCCATTTTAATGGCAAAAACATCCATTCTTGTTAAAGAAGCTTGTCAATCGTAATTTACCTTATAATAATTGGAAGGCATTTGAAATTGGGGGTCATTTGGCTAAAGTTGTGGGGGGTAGGGCTGGTTCAAGTAATTAGTGGGCCCAGTAAATCTGGACCACGTCACGGCAGTGGAGCAGGGAGAGGTAAGTATTTCAACTTTGCAAGTGCTGTGATCCTGAGCAAGCAGGGGGGGCCCACTCGTTGGCATTGGCACTGGCACAGGGCCCCTCAAAGTACAGAGGTGTGTTTGCACGGCGGGGGCGCCTCCCACCGGCAGCAACACTTTTGCGTACTATGAGAGGCCCTGTGCCAGTGACGTCGCCAACTAGTATTCCTCCCCCCACCTGATGAAGGAACCTGCACTTTCATCTGCACCTTCCTCTTTGTCCCCGTGTAAGGTGGTATGGTATGCGGGAAGAGGAACCTGACTTTCAGCAGGGTCACAATCTTGCTGTGTAGCGTGCACGGGGAATTTTGCGTTATGGGTCAATGTACCAGCAGACTCATCTATCACTGGCTGGGCAATGGGCAGGATGAGGAGGAAACACAGATATAGGCCCAAAGAATAAAGTGGGCTAAATGCAGTTCAAAATTGGTAACACAGGACTAACCAGGGGGCATTGCAGTGGAGGACAACTGGAATGAGAGGCTGACACAGAGAGTAGGCCCAAATCAGTAAGTAGTCGACATGCAGTTCAAAATTGGCAACCGTAGTAAACAGGCGGCCCAGCTTTGTTCAGTTGAGGAGAACAGCAAGGAGTGGCAGACACCGATAGTAGGCCCCAACCCAACTAGTAGGCCAAATGCAGTCTAACATTAACAACTACTTAACGAGAGCCTGAAAATGGAATTTCAGGACAGGAAACCAGCAGAACAGCAAGGAGTGGCAGACACCGATAGTAGGCCCCAAACCAACTAGTACGCCAAATGCAGTTGTTCCATTTAACCACAATTTAATGAGAGCCTGAAGATAGAAGTTCAGGAAAGGCAACCTGGAGAACACCTTGGAGTGGAACACACCATCTCTCTACACCCCATACCCAATTTGTAGGCCTAATGCAGTGTAGTTTCCAACAACTACTTAACGAGAGCATGAAGATCGAAGCATTGGCGAGGAAACCTGGGGAACACCTTGGAGTGGAACACACCATCTCTCTACACCCCATACCCAATTTGTAGGCCTAATACAGTGTAGTTTCCAAGAACTACTAAACGAGAGCCGGAAGATCGAAGCATTGGCGAGGAAACCTGGGGAACACCTTGGAGTGGAACACACCATCTCTCTACACCCCATACCCAATTTGTAGGCCTAATGCAGTGTAGTTTCCAACAACTACTAAACGAGAGCATTAAGATCGAAGCAATGGCGAGGAAACCTGGGGCACACCTTGGGGAGGCAGACACCGTTAGTAGGCCCTACCAAAGTTGTACCCCCAATGCAGTTTTAAAATTCCTAGAGGCTGAAAACAAGACTATTGACGCTCAGCTTTTTTCAAAGGAACACAGCTGAATTGAGTGGCGCAGACAGACACGGGTAGTAGGACTTAACCCAAAAATGTGGCTCACTGCAGCTTAAAAAAGTTACAGGGGTACACAAACAGCAGTGCTCTGGGCAGCGGAGGACAATTTCAATAGTGGACCGCAGACAGACTTTGTACGCCTACTATTAAAAAAAGGATGCTCTATGCAATTAAAAATAGGTTCCAGGGGTCCACGGGCAGCAGTGGTGTGGTCAGTGGAGGCCTAGTGGAAGGAGTGACCGCAGACAGGCATCGAAGGCCTAAAATAATAACACATGGCTGTAGGCAATTTTAAATTGGTTCCAGGGGTACACGGGCAGCAGTGGCCTGGTCAGTGGAGGCATATTGTAAGGAGTGACCGCAGACAGGCATCGAAGGCCTAAAATAATAACACATGGCTGTAGGCAATTTTAAATTGGTTCCAGGGGTACACGGGCAGCAGTGGTGTGGTCAGTGGAGGCCTAGTGGAAGGAGTGACCGCAGACAGGCATCGAAGGCCTAAAATAATAACACATGGCTGTAGGCAATTTTAAATTGGTTCCAGGGGTACACGGGCAGCAGTGGTGTGGTCAGTGGAGGCCTAGTGGAAGGAGTGACCGCAGACAGGCATCGAAGGCCTAACATAACAAAAATGTCAATACAATGGTATTGTCAGTGGCAGGCATTGAAGGATGTCAGCGCATAGACTAAACATTGGTGGAGCTGTGAGATAATTTTGCAAGTGGTAGAGCACTGTTTGAGCTGGGGGGGGGGAACTGTCTTGTGGCCGGCGGTACAGGCCCAGGGCCCCTCATATTACAACGGTGTGTCTGACGTTGGGTGCGCACCACCACCGCCAGAGACACTTTATTGTACTAGGAGGGACCCAGTGGCAGTGCCGTTGACCAAAAGCGGGCACAACCACCTCTTCAGACAAACTGCACTCTCACGGGTGCTGTCGCCAAGTGTCGATACCACGGCCCCGTGTGGGGAGTTTGGCCATTTAGTGAGGTGTAAACATGTCGTATGCTGGACAATCAGGTGCAGAAAATTACGAGATTGGAAAAGGCATTCAGCATAGTCCACAGGCAAGACCTTTTCATAGGAAAGCTAGGTGTCGGCCGGGCAAGGTGGGGCAAAAGATTTCGAAATCCAGTTGTGGTTCATTTTAATGAAGGTTAGATCATCTACATTTTGGGTAGCCAGAGGAGTCCTTTTTTCTGTTAGTATTGAACCTGCAGCACTGAATACTCTTTCTGATAGGACACTAGCTGCCGGGCAAGCAAGCTCCTGCAATGCATATTCTGCCAATTCTGGCCAGGTGTCTAATTTTGATGCCCAGTAATCAAATGGGAATGACGGTTGAGGGAGAACGTCGATAAGGGATGAAAAATAGTTAGTAACCATACTGGACAAATGTTGTCTCCTGTCACTTTGAATTGATGCTGCAGTACCTGTCCTGTCTGCGGTCATAGCAAAATCACTCCACAACCTGGTCAGAAAACCCCTCTGGCCAACGCCACTTCTGATTTCTGCCCCTCTAACTCCTCTGGTCTGCTGGCCCCTGCAGCTCGTGTGAGAACGATCACGGGCGCTGTGTGCAGGGAATGCCAGAAGCAAACGGTCAACAAGAGTTGATTGTTTGGTTGCTAATATTAGTTCCAAGTTCTCATGTGGCATTATATTTTGCAATTTGCCTTTATAGCGAGGATCAAGGAGGCAGGCCAACCAGTAATCGTCATCGTTCATCATTTTAGTTATGCGTGTGTCCCTTTTGAGGATACGTAAGGCATAATCCGCCATGTGGGCCAAAGTTCCAGTTCTCAAATCTGCGGTTGTGCTTGGTTGAGGGGCAGTTTCAGGCAAATCCACGTCACTTGTGTCCCTCCAAAAACCAGAACCCGGCCTTGCCGCGCCACCAATTTCCAGTGGCCCCGGAAAAGCTTCCTCATTAAAAATATAATCATCCCCATCATCCTCCTCGTCCTCCTCCTCCTCTTCGCCCGCTAACTCATCCTGTACACTGCCCTGGCCAGACAATGGCTGACTGTCATCAAGGCTTTCCTCTTCCTCAGCTGCAGACGCCTGATCCTTTATGTGCGTCAAACTTTGCATCAGCAGACGCATTAGGGGGATGCTCATGCTTATAATGGCATTGTCTGCACTAACCAGCCGTGTGCATTCCTCAAAACACTGAAGGACTTGACACATGTCTTGAATCTTCGACCACTGCACACCTGACAACTCCATGTCTGCCATCCTACTGCCTGCCCGTGTATGTGTATCCTCCCACAAAAACATAACAGCCCGCCTCTGTTCACACAGTCTCTGAAGCATGTGCAGTGTTGAGTTCCACCTTGTTGCAACGTCTATGATTAGGCGATGCTGGGGAAGGTTCAAAGAACGCTGATAGGTCTGCATACGGCTGGAGTGTACGGGCGAACGGCGGATATGTGAGCAAAGTCCACGCACTTTGAGGAGCAGGTCGGATAACCCCGGATAACTTTTCAGGAAGCACTGCACCACCAGGTTTAAGGTGTGAGCCAGGCAAGGAATGTGTTTCAGTTGGGAAAGGGAGATGGCAGCCATGAAATTCCTTCCGTTATCACTCACTACCTTGCCTGCCTCAAGATCTACAGTGCCCAGCCACGACTGCATTTCTTTCTGCAAGAACTCGGACAGAACTTCCGCGGTGTGTCTGTTGTCGCCCAAACACTTCATAGCCAATACAGCCTGCTGACGTTTGCCAGTAGCTGCCCCATAATGGGAGACCTGGTGTGCAACAGTGGCAGCTGCGGATGGAGTGGTTGTGCGACTGCGGTCTGTGGACGAGCTCTCGCTTCTGCAGGAGGACGAAGAGGAGGAGGAGGGGGTGCGAACGGCTACAGCCAACTGTTGCCTAGACCGTGGGCTAGGCAGAACTGTCCCAAACTTGCTGTCCCCTGTGGACCCTGGATCCACAACATTCACCCAGTGTGCCGTGATGGACACGTAACGTCCCTGGCCATGCCTACTGGTCCATGCATCTGTTGTCAGGTGCACCTTTGTGCTCACAGATTGCCTGAGTGCATGGACGATGCGCTCTTTAACATGCTGGTGGAGGGCTGGGATGGCTTTTCTGGAAAAAAAGTGTCGACTGGGTAGCTCGTAGCGTGGTACAGCGTAGTCCATCAGGGCTTTGAAAGCTTCGCTTTCAACTAACCGGTAGGGCATCATCTCTAACGAGATTAGTCTAGCTATGTGGGCGTTCAAACCCTGTGTACGCGGATGCGAGGCTAAGTACTTCCTTTTTCTAACCATAGTCTCATGTAGGGTGAGCTGGACTGGAGAGCTGGAGATCGTGGAACTAGCGGGGGTGCCGGTGGACATGGCAGACTGAGAGACGGTGGGAGATGGTATTGTTGCCGCCGGTGCCCTAGATGCAGTGTTTCCTACTACGAAACTGGTGATTCCCTGACCCTGACTGCTTTGGCCTGGCAAAGAAACCTGCACAGATACTGCAGGTGGTGCGGAAAATGGTGGCCCTACACTGCCGGAAGGGATGTTGCGTTGCTGACTAGCTTCATTGGCCGAGGGTGCTACAACCTTAAGGGACGTTTGGTAGTTAGTCCAAGCTTGCAAATGCATGGTGGTTAAATGTCTATGCATGCAACTTGTATTGAGACTTTTCAGATTCTGTCCTCTGCTTAAGGTAGTTGAACATTTTTGACAGATGACTTTGCGCTGATCAATTGGATCTTGTTTAAAAAAATGCCAGACTGCACTCTTTCTAGCATCGGATACCTTTTCAGGCATTGCAAACTGAGCTTTAACCGGATGGCCACGCTGTCCTCCAACAGGTTTTGGCTTTGCCACGCGTTTTGGGCAAGATACGGGCCCGGCAGATGGAACCTGTTGCGATGTTGATGCCTGCTGCGGCCCCTCCTCCTCCGCTTCAGAACTGCTGCCGCCTGCACCCTGTTCCCCCTATGGCTGCCAATCGGGGTCAAGAACTGGGTCATCTATTACCTCTTCTTGTAGCTCGTGTGCAACTTCGTCTGTGTCACCGTGTCGGTCGGTGGTATAGCGTTCGTGATGGGGCAACATAGTCTCATCAGGGTCTGATTCTTGATCATTACCCTGCGAGGGCAATGTTGTGGTCTGAGTCAAAGGACCAGCATAGTAGTCTGGCTGTGGCTGTGCATCAGTGCACTCCATGTCAGATTCAACTTGTAATGGGCATGGACTGTTAACTGCTTCTCTTTCTAAGCCAGGGACGGTATGTGTAAAGAGCTCCATGGAGTAACCCGTTGTGTCGCCTGCGGCATTCTTCTCTGTTGTTGTTTTTGCTGAAGAGGACAAGGAAGCGACTTGTCCCTGACCGTGAACATCCACTAACGACGCGCTGCTTTGACATTTACCAGTTTCACGAGAGGAGGCAAAAGAGCTAGAGGCTGAGTCAGCAAGATAAGCCAAAACTTGCTCTTGCTGCTCCGGCTTTAAAAGCGGTTTTCCTACTCCCAGAAAAGGGAGCGTTCGAGGCCTTGTGTAGCCAGACGACGAACCTGGCTCCACAGCTCCAGACTTAGGTGCAATATTTTTTTTCCCACGACCAGCTGATGCTCCACCACTACCACTACCCTCATTACCAGCTGACAATGAACGCCCCCGGCCACGACCTCTTCCACCAGACTTCCTCATTGTTTTAAAATGTAACCAAACTAACGGTATTTGTTGCTGTCACACAACTTACACGGTGAGCTATAACTTCAGTATGATTTAGCTACCCCTTTACAGGTGGGTGAAACCACAACGAAAATCAGGCACAATGTTACACACTCTGTTTTTGGTGGCACCAAATGAGAGAGATGCCACACAAGCAGGACTGTCACTGAAGCACAAATGTAAATATTAATCTCCCACTGTTTTTTTTTATTTTTTTATTTTTTTTTCAGGGAGACTTTAGGAAAAAAAAATAATAGAATAAAATGATTTTTTCAGGAAGAATTTAGAAACCAAATAAAATAAAATGATTTTTTCAGGGAG
This sequence comes from Ranitomeya imitator, assembly GCF_032444005.1. Lineage (NCBI taxonomy): Eukaryota > Metazoa > Chordata > Amphibia > Anura > Dendrobatidae > Ranitomeya > Ranitomeya imitator. The sequence goes on along the minus strand of NC_091282.1, from coordinate 676,121,456 downwards.
AATTTAGAAAACAAATAAAACAAAAAAAGGTTTTCTATGGCCCACTGAGTGAGAGATGACGCACACAGGAGTCAGGAGTGGCACACAAGCCCAGAGGCCAATATTTATCTCCCACTGATTGATGTAGTGATTTTTTCAGGTAGATTTTGGAACCCAAATCAAGCTAAAAAAATAATAGGCTTTCTATGGCCCACAATTGGAGAGAGAGACAGAGATGGCACACCCAGGAGTCAAGACTGGCACACAAGCAGAAAGGGCAATATTAATCTCCCACTGATTTGTTTTTGTTTTTTTTTTCAGGGAGACTTTAGGAAAAAAAAAATAGAATAAAATGATTTTTTCAGGAAGAATTTAGAAACCAAATAAAATAAAATGATTTTTTCAGGGAGAATTTAGAAAACAAATAAAACAAAAAAAGGCTTTCTATGGCCCACTGAGTGAGAGATGACGCACACAGGAGTCAGGAGTGGCACACAAGCCCAGAGGCCAATATTTATCTCCCACTGATTGATGTAGTGATTTTTTCAGGTAGATTTTGGAACCCAAATCAAGCTAAAAAAATAATAGGCTTTCTATGGCCCACAATTGGAGAGAGAGACAGAGATGGCACACCCAGGAGTCAAGACTGGCACACAAGCAGAAAGGGCAATATTAATCTCCCACTGATTTGTTTTTTTGTTTTTTTTTCAGGGAGACTTTAGGAAAAAAAAAATAGAATAAAATGATTTTTTCAGGAAGAATTTAGAAACCAAATAAAACAAAAAAAGGCTTTCTATGGCCCACTGAGTGAGAGATGACGCACACAGGAGTCAGGAGTGGCACACAAGCCCAGAGGCCAATATTTATCTCCCACTGATTGATGTAGTGATTTTTTCAGGTAGATTTTAGAACCCAAATCAAGCAAAAAAATAAATAGGCTTTCTATGGCCCACTGAGTGAGAGATGGCACACACAGGGATGGCACTCTAGCAGAAATGTCAATCTTAATCTCCCACAAAAAAAAAAAAAAACATGGAGTGTCCAACAATTACTATCTCCCTGCAGTAATCTCAGCCAGGTATGGCAGGCAGCAATAAGGAGTGGACTGATGCACAAATTAAATAAAAAGTGTGGACAAACAAAAAAGATAGCTGTGCAGAAAGGAAGGAACAAGAGGATTTGTGCTTTGAAAAAAGCAGTTGGTTTGCACAGCGGCGTACACACAGCAATGCAGCTATCAGGGAGCCTTCTAGGGCAGCCCAATGAGCTACAGCGCTGAGGGGAAAAAAAAAAAATGTAGCTTCCACTGTCCCTGCACACCGAAGGTGGTGTTGGGCAGTGGAAATCGCTACAGCACAAGCGGTTTGGTGGTTAATGGACCCTGCCTAACGCTATCCCTGCTTCTGACGAAGCGGCAGCAACCTCTCCCTAAGCTCAGATCAGCAGCAGTAACATGGCGGTCGGCGGGAACGCCCCTTTATAGCCCCTGTGACGCCGCAGACAGCAAGCCAATCACTGCAATGCCCTTCTCTAAGATGGTGGGGACCAGGACCTATGTCATCACGCTGCCCACACTCTGCGTTTATCTTCATTGGCTGAGAAATGGCGCTTTTCACGTCATTGAGACGCGACTTTGGCGAGAAAGTCGCCTACCGCATGGCCGACCCCGCACAGGGGTCGGATCGGGTTTCATGAAACCCGACTTTGCCAAAAGTCGGCGACTTTTGAAAATGAACGACCCGTTTCGCTCAACCCTACTCCCAATTACACCATCCATCCTTGCCACTAAACTAAAACCCTCAAAGATGGGCTGTAAATACAGTCAGTATATAGATTTCCCTTAGTTTCCAGTAGCCAATCAAATTTTGGTGCCTCCCATTTTAACAACGGATCCGTCGTAAAAACGGATGCAACGGATGGTAAAAACGTATGCAACGTATGCCACGCATCCAGCATTTCAATGCAACCATTTATCGGATTTGCGACAGATCCGTCGAAATGCTGTATGCGTTGCATACATTTTGCAGTTTTTTGATGCATCCGTTTTTTCGGGAAAAAGATGTTTTTGTTACGGTTTGCAGTTAACGCTAGTGTGAAAGTAGCCTTATTCAAAGTACTTTTTCTAAGTGCTGGCAGTTGTAACATGGCAGTTAGACAGGGCAGGAGACAGGTAAGACAATCTAAATCTATTCCCTGTTCATTTGGAAGAGAACAAATATTCACCATATGTATTTGTATAATCTATATCCTGGCTGCTGCATTCACTCACATTCACCTCCCTTGCATTAACTCTTTTCACTCCATCCATATCGGACCCACTGTCCTTGCCTCTCCTATGTATAGCACTCATGCTCTGTTCACATTGCTTAACAGCACAGATCCATTCAGTCCCACTATCCAACACAAGAGACGCTCTCACAAATCACTTAACCATCTGCTCACTCTTTCTATCCTCCTTCTCCTAGTCGCTGGAGACATCTCTCCCAACCCCGGCCCCCATGTTATAGCCAGTCAAACCTCGCAACTGCTACACTCAGAAACCCCTCTAACCTTATTAATATTCCATGCATGCCTTCTGTCTTTTTCAATTGTGCCCTTTGGAATTCTCGCTCTGTGTGTAATAAACTCTCCTTCATCCATTACTTCTTCCTTTTCAAATTCTCTTAATCTCCTGGCTCTTACTCAAACCTGGATCCAGCAGTCAGACACCACTGCTGCTGCTGCTCTTTCATATGGTGGACTACACTTTTTTCATACCCCAAGATCGGACAACAGAGCAAGTGGAGGCGTTGGTCTGCTCCTTTCACCCAAATGTACCTTCCAAGTTATCCCCCAATTACCCTCACTTGTCTTCCCTTCCTTTATGGTCCATGCTGTCAGACTCTACATCCCCTTCTCCATGCCAGTGGCGGAGGTGTATCGTCCTCCCGGCCCCTCTCATCGAATGCCTGGTCCACTCCTGTCTTACCCGCTATCTCTCAGATAACTCTCTTCTCGATCCTCTTCAATCTGGTTTCTGCTCTTCAAACTTTACTGAAACTGCCCTCACTAAATTCTCTAATGACCTTCTAACAGCTAAATCTAAAGGTCACTACTCCATGCTAATTCTCTTGGATCTCTCCGCAGCATTCGATACTGTGGATCATCAGCTCCTCCTCAATATGCTCCGCTCCATCGGCCTCAAGGACACCGTTCTCTCCTGGTTCTCCTCCTATCTCTCTGACCGATCATTCACTGTATGTTTTGCTGGTTCCTCCTCCTCTCACCTTCCCCTTACTGTTGGGGTTCCTCAAGGATCCGTCCTAGGCCCCCTCCTCTTCTCTTTGTTTACTGCCCCTATTGGTCAAACAATCAGTAGATTTGGTTTTCAGTACCATCTCTATGCTGACGACACCCAATTATACACCTCTTCTCCTGTTATCACGCCGACCTTTTTAGAAAACACCAGTGATTGTCTTACCGCTGTCTCTAACATCATGTCCTCCCTCTATCTGAAACTGAACCTGTCAAAAACTGAACTCCTCGTGTTCGCTCCCTCTACTAACCTACCTTTGCCTGACATTGCCATCTCCATGTGCAGTTCTACCATTACTCCAAAGCAACATGCCCGCTGCCTTGGGGTCATCCTTGATTCCGAGCTTTCATTCACCCCCCACATCCGATCACTGGCTCGCTCTTCTTATCTGCACCTCAAAAACATTTCTAGACTCTGCAAAAACTCTTACTGTTTCACTTATTCATTCTCGTCTGGACTATTGTAACTCTCTACTAATTGGCCTCCCTCTTACCAAACTCTCCCCGCTCCAATCTGTGCTGAATGCTGCAGCCAGGATCATATTCCTCACCAACCGTTACAATGCCTCTACCTTGTGCCAGTCATTACACACGATTAATCCCCAATCCCCACAAGTGTGCCCTAAAAACTAATTTGTTCAGATTGGCCTACCGCCTCAACGCATTAACCTAACGATCCCTGTGTGGCCTATCATAAAAAAAACAAAATCAGGTTCCTCGTATCATGTTCTCATACACTTTATGCAGTTAATAGCCCTCTGTGTCTGTACTGTTACTTACTTAGGCAGTTAACTGGTTCATACAGCTTTACATGAACACCCGTGCCTTACACTATGGCTGGTCCGAATAACTAAAGCAATTGTTACCCTCCACCTCTCGTGTCTCCTCTTTTCCTCATAGTTTGTAAGCTTGCATGCAGGGCCCTCACTCCTCTTGGTATCTTTTTTGAACTGTGATTTCTGTTATGCTGTAATGTCTATTGTCTGTACAAGTCCCCTCTATAATTTGTAAAGCGCTGCGGAATATGTTGGCGCTATATAAATAAAATTATTATTTGATATTATTATTAGTGCCGCAGGTGGTGTACTAACAGACCGTCGCATGCGACTATCCTCCGATAACATTGACCGGGTTACTTTTTTGAAAAAAACAAGGCCTGGATCTCGCAGGAATTTGCCAGTCCACTTCCAGATTAAATAATTGGTTGGCAACAGTATCCAGGTCTCCTTTTGTGTTCATGTTTCTACCACCTGAACTGTAATCCCTGGGCTCCAACACCGCCAGTTGCTGCTCAGAAGTGCAGTCTGCAGAGTCAACACATGCTCCAGTGTTATTGGGGTTCAGTAACGTCAGCTGATCCCCTGCTGTGTGTCTGGCAATTTCTCCTGCTCCGTCAACATTCACACTACTACAGATATTAAACTTGCTCCAATTACGCCTCTGCCTCCACTCTGTTTCTAGTATTTACCCTGGGCTCCAACACCGCCAATTGCTGCTCAGAAGTGTCTTTGGCATGGGTACTCCCTCCTGCCCAGCCTGGTTACAGCACGCCAGCTGTTTCCGGGTAGTGTCAAGGTCACTTTGCTTCCAATACGTTGTCCTGTCGGGTTGCGGTCGGGTTAGCTGACTCTATGGTGCCTGCAGTTTAGGTGCTTCCTATGTGGGCTGCGGGATCTGGCAATCAAGGCTGGTTCCATAGTGCCAATAGGACAAGCACCCTTTTTAGTACTGTGGGTTGCTGTAACTGTGGCTGACTCACGGCCTTGCAATTTTTTTTCATGTGGACCTTCTGCTGCCTGAGTTCCAGCACATTAGCTGGTTCTTTGGAAGTCAATCTTGAATACATCCCCTGGAAACAAGGAGTAACACAGCGAACATCACCATAAATATCGTAGTACAAAGAATGAACACATCATGAGAGACACAGATCCCATAATATACAAAAGTGACCAATTAAATAATTAACCCTCAAGACATATCCATATGAGGTGCAAATCCAGTGGACAGTCTATGAAGACTGAAAAAATGGTATACAGAGGATATAAATATAGAGTAGTGATCCGTGACTCCCAAGGACTCCAGCTCCAACGTATGTTTCGCCACTGTGGCTTTTTCAAGGAGTGAAAAACATTTTATTGCAATGTTGCAGTGGCCAAAGAAAAGTAATTCTGGCATTTTGATTTTTTGTCTCGTTACACCATTTATCGATCTTATTACTTTACATTATTTTTTGATAGCTTGGACTTTTATGAATGCATTGATACTAAATATGTTTATGTGTATTGTTTTATTTTTTATTTTTTTTAATGCTATAATCAGTGTAGATCCTGCTGTAGAGGCTGGGGCCACTAAGAGTGTGGTGCCCTTGGCAATTGCCCATTTTTCACTCCCCTAACGCTGACCCTTCTGCTTCCTAACTGACAATAAGCTATATGTATGTTAGTCGGATTCCCCAAAATTTGGATCTAATGGAATCTTAATTATAGAAATTTTAAATATTCAAATTTCCTTTTTGGAGAGGAAGAGCAATTTAACTATAGTGCTACCTATTGGAAGTAGATATCCTAAAAGTCAATATTCACCCTTTAACAAGCCTTGCAATGTAATTTAGGCTAATAGCTAAACTAGACAATCTATTTGCACGTGTTTCAAGGTATTTCCTTCTCATAAGTGCAATGCAAAAGATTTGATTTGACTGGCTGAGAGGCATTTGAGGGGGATGAGGTACCATCTTTCCTTGTGGAGAGTGACCAATTCTAAACAAATTGGATTAGCTTAGAATCGATTTGCTCATCTATAATCATAGGAAATGTAGGTGTCACAAGTAATACTGGAAATATCAAGGTCACCATTTTGGATGGAGGACATAAGTTGGAATATACAGTACAGACCAAAAGTTTGGACACACCTTCTCATTTAAAGATTTTTGTGTATTTTCATGACTATGAAAATTGTAAATTCATACTGAAGGCATCAAAACTATGAATTAACACATGTGGAATTATATACTTAACAAAAAAGTGTGATCAACTGAAATTATGTCTTAAATTCTAGGTTCTTCAAAGTAGCCACACTTTGCTTTGATGACTGCTTTGCACACTCTTGGCATTCTCTTGATGAGCTCCAAGAGGTAGTCACTGGAAATGGTTTTCACTTCACAGGTGTGCCATATCAGGTTCAATAAGTGGGATTTCTTGCTTTATAAATGGGGTTGGGACAATCAGTTGTGTTGTGCAGAAGTCGGGTGGATACACAGCTGATAGTCCTACTGAATAGACTGTTAGAATTTGTATTATGGCAAGAAAAAAGCAGCTAAGTAAAGAAAACTGAGTGGCCATCATTACTTTAAGAAATGAAGGTCAGTCAGTCCGAAAAATTGGGAAAACTTTGAATGTGTCCCCAAGTGCAGTGGCAAAAACCATCAAGCGCTACAAAGAAACTGGCTCACATGAAGACCGCCCCAGGAAAGGAAGACCAAGAGTCACCTCTGCTTCAGAGGATAAGTTTATCCGAGTCACCAGCCTCAGAAATCGCAGGTTAACAGCAGCTCAGATTAGAGACCAGATCAATTCCACACAGGGTTCTAGCAGCAGACATAACTCTACAACAACTGTTAAAAGGAGACTTTGTGCAACAGGCCTTAATGGTAAAATAGCTGCTAGGAAACCACTGCTAAGGACAGGCAACAAGCAGAAGAGACTTGTTTGGGCTAAAGAACACAAGGAATGGACATTAGACCAGTGGAAATCTGTGCTTTATTCTGATGAGTCCAAATTTGAGATCTTTGGTTCCAACCACCGTGTCTCTTTGCGACGCAGAAAAGGTGAATGGACGAACTCCACATGCCTGGTTTATTCAAAATTGAAGGCATACTGAACCAGCATGCCTACCACAGCATCTTGCTGCGGAATGCTATTCCATCCGGTTTGCGTTTAGTTGGACCATCATTTATTTTTCAACAGGACAATGACCCCAAACACACCTCCAGGCGGTGTAAGGGCTATTTGACCAAGAAGGAGAGTGATGGGGTGCTACGCCAGATGACCTGGCCTCCACAGTCACCAGACCTGAACCCAATCAAGATGGTTTGGGGTGAGCTGGACCGCAGAGTGAAGGCAAATGGGCCAACAAGTGCTAAGCATCTCTGGGAACTCCTTCAAGATTGTTGGAAGACCATTCCCGGTGACTACCTCTTGAAGCTCGTCAAGAGAATGCCAAGAGTGTGCAAAGCAGTCATCAAAGCAAAAGGAGGCTACATTGAAGAACCTAGAATATAAGACATATTTTCAGTTGTTTCATGAAAATACAGAAAAATCTTTAAATGAGAAGATGTGTCCAAACTTTTGGTCTGTACTGTACATCTTTCAAAAAACAAATTAGTGGTTACATGCGTATATAGTGAAAAACACGTTGATAGAGTTGGCGAGTTTGGGGGCTGTGAGAATAATTTCATAAATGTAATTGAGTTTCCCTTAATTTGGTACAGTGAATCGTCTAAAATATGAGTCCAATATCTACAAACTACAATGAAGAGACCCTGCAACTAATTATGTACACCTGATTGTTATGCACATTGCTCCTCTGTTCACTATACTCTGGAGATAAGAAAATATTAGATCTTGATATATGAAGTGACTGCTGCTTTATGTGTCTGGACTAAGCTGTCACAATCTCTGTTATCTACTCCCTCTATCATTACTCGAGACTGGACGACATTATGTAATGAATATAGTCATCAGGATCCTGCATTAAGCCTGAAATCACCCTCACTGATAACTTGGGGAATTTTAGACTAGCTGCACACTCTCATCATTACTGCATGCGTCGCCTCTGGGCTGCAGATTAGAAACATTAATACCGACAAATCCTAATGTAAAATTTTACAGGATGGAAGGAGAAGGATTCAATGGATCAAAGAAATCTTTTTTTAATATATAACAAATCCTTATGGTAATAATAATGAATTAGTTGGACATCTGAAATCCTTGTAATCCTGCAAGTTCTACAAAAAAACCCATGTTGATTTTACAGGGATTAAAGGGGATGAATCAAGTTTGAAAGTTATTCCCTATCTACAATATAGGGGATCATTTCCCAATCGCTGGAGGATTGACCACTGGAAACACCACTGATCCAGAGAGCCGCGCTCTGAAGGGCTTCATTTGAATGGAGCAATGGTCAATCCAATCATTCTGTACAGGACTTCTGGAGATAGCTGAGCCAAGTGTGTGACTGTTCTTTGGCATTGCCATTAAGAAGAAGTGGGGTGGAAATGATTGACTACTGCTTCATTCATTCATGGGATGGATTGGGTTCCCAGCAGTCAAACACCCAGTGATCAGAAAATGATTCTCTATGATGGATAGTGAATATCTTTTCTAAATTTGGAACAACTCATTTAACATAATAAGATCAGCATTAAATTGGTGGGGCTTAAAGCACAAGTTGAAACAAATCATGAGGACAGTATTAATGAGGGCATGGATACAAATGGTGACCACCAGCACTAGATTGCAAGGGAACTGAGCTGAAAACTCAAAAGTTGCCTGGCTGAACCAACACTATGTTAGGTGTCAAGTTCTGGCCGCTGCACAGGGGGAATCTCGAACCATATCCTCTGTGGTCTCCCAATCTTCCCCAGCTGCAGTGGAGCCTGCTCAGCAGAGACTTCAATCCCAGCATCTGGCTCAAGCAGATACTGTGCAGCTGGTTACAGCTGCTGCCCCAGATTCAGCCTTTGTAACCAGCATTGACCAGGCGTGGGTAGACGTTCCAGGGACTAAGTCCTGCTTTTCATCTACTGAGCATGCCCATGGGACAACCTCTCATTGGAGGTCACATGCTCAGGTCCTGTAGCGGCTTCGATTGGACCACTAAGAAGGTCCTGGAAGGCTACATCTATAAAAGGCTTGCATGGCCGCTCAGCCATGCGCTAGTATAAATCTGTAATCGTATGTGTGGATGTATGCCTGAGTCTGGTGAAAGCTCCGAATCATACCCATTCCTAGTGTTGTTGAATGTATTTGAGTGATTGAGCTACATAGAGCCAGATTGTGCCATCCAGGACCAGGCACGAGTTTACTGTGTCAATTTGCAGCGACCGCCAGTGCGGTGGTTAGTGGCGTCTGCCAGAGCGGCGCTGTACGCACTCTGTGCGGTAAATCTTTAATTAGTCCCGGTCAGTGTAGGGTGGGAACTCCCGCTTGATCTCAGCATCTGACTCAGGGCATCCTCAGGCGTGGGCTCAAAATCCACCTTACCTAGCAACAGGTTCCACCTCTGCACGGTGGACCCTGGGCTGCGAACGCACCTCATTACTATCTTGATATTTATTCGGTGCGTTCCGCCAGTCCTAACACACCAATGATTGAAGGAACAAAATTCAGAATTTATTTCAAGATCAAAGAAAGTTTGTTTTTGTTCTTTACGTACAACACCGGGTGCATTTCTCAATCAAGATCAATAGAGTAGATTTATCAATAGTGTATAGGTCACATCAATATGCAAGATGGAAAAAAAATATGCATTTTGTTCAAGTTTTGTCAAGGTTGAGCAAATGCTAACTTGGCACATCTTCCCTTCTTTTTGTCACTTCATGGCTGGCACCAATATTATGAAAAAAAAATGGCCAGGGGAAACATTGCAGCCCCCCCAATCTTGGATCCCCTGATGAACCCTTATATCTTTGAATGGGGAAACAAAACGCGTCGGGAATAGGCAGGAAATAAATGGCGATAAGTAGCACACCCGTGTGGATTTTTCTTTGTCAATTAACTGTTTTGTCTATGTACCCACTTTACTAGTGTTTTTGGGGGGAATAACAGGACACTAAATGTATTTTTTCGCAGCTAGCTAGCTAACTGCTATTTGATATCTGGCTATGCACATATATACTTTTTGACTGCTATGTGTCCAGTTGACATAATGTTTCTGCATTATTATATTGTCAAAGATTTTCTGCTATCACATTTTTGCTTCTTGTGTGCACCCAATGCTCCACAAGCTATTTAATGTAAAGGAGCTTATGATCATAATGGGCACTGAGCGATAGATGCGATTTTTTTGTCCAGATTGCAGCCTAGTGGGATCTAGCTATCAATACTGTTATTAATTGCGTTGGTCCGTTCCCAGTTTTCAGTTTTTTCTGTTCTGGTCCTATGATGTTATTGTGACGCCCAGGAGACCGGGGTACCCAGCACCGGACCAATGGGGTCTGTCTCTTGAGGGGGGTGTCACGGGTGGCTTGACCCGGTGCTGTGGCCTCAGGCAATGCACAGTGTAAAGGGTATCGTGAGGGAACAGGCACTTACTTGATCAGCAGCAGGTTCTCCCAGCGGTGATGATCCCAATCCTGGATAGATGGCTATTGTCCAAATGAAAGACTGAGGCACTGAAACGTTTAACCAGTTTACTTTAACAAAAAAGGATTTACAACCAGTCCTGTCACCGGAGTCTGTATGGGAACTCTGAGTTACTTTGACCCTGCCGGGGTCTTCGCCTCTTATTGTACGCAATATCTGTGTGGCCCTGCTGCTGTATGTGAACTGGCTGCCGGCCCAATCTGTCCCCTCCGGGTCCTGGTTTGACGGGCAACCCGAGTCCTTTTATCGGCTTACCCCCTCCAGGAGTACTGCTGAACTCTGTGTCTGTTGCTGCGTCCGACCCTAGTGAAGCTGATATCACCTCACGTTTTTCCGGTTGCTGTATTATTTGTAATGAATACAGCCACGGATCCGGTATCCGTCTTTGCGCCTGTTCTGGGTAGTGATTAATGCTACCCGGTTCTCACAATGTCCTTTTTCTCTATCCCTCTTCTCCTCAGGCCGGTGATTTAGGCCTGGTAACAGTCACAGGGCTGTTAGAGATTCAACTGTATGACCTCTCACTTTCAGCTCCTTAGCCCAACTGCCAGTTCTTCTCTCAGACCAGAATGGATCAAGGGGAGTCTCTGGAGCTCCCCCTTCTGGCCGGAGGTGGTAGTGCAGTCTTGCTATTTTAGTATTTGCATTTACTGTCAGTAACTATTTTTGTGGCAAATACCCCTAGGGGTGCCACATTCCCCCTTAGTTAAGAACAGTACTCCGGGACTGTGGGACAATAACATTTTGAAATAACAATTAATATGTACAGAGTCTTAAAAATGAAAAGTTACAAAAACCACTCGAGGAAACAAAAATATAGTTCTGTACAAAGTCACTTCAAATAGCGTCCATTAATACAGTTCTATCCTTGAAGGTATTAGGAAAGGCACTGTACTTAGTGTCCAGGAATTTAGTTCCATTTTTCCAACGGAGTTATCAATATAAAGTCTAAAGAAAGTTCAAAAAGAGCGAGGAGCAAAGTTCAAAAAACAGTCTTTCCGGAGCTTTGATTTAGTGCCTCCGGGCTGATAAAAAGTTCAAGAATATGCAAGAAGTTCATACAGACAAGTCTCTGTAGGCACTGGGCTTAAACGTTGCAGACTGATAACAATGACTATACTACATTTTCTGTTTAACTATATACGGCATAACATATATACAATTCACATTATGAGCTTTATAGTTGGTAATCTGCATACCTGGCCGGTAATTGACCCTGGGTACTACGCTGTGATCTACGTAATAGCGGTGTCTCTTCATGTGGTGTACTACTGTCTACTGCGGATGTAGTATCTGCCCGCTCTGCTAAAGATAATTCCACGACTATGGAGTTGGCAAGTCCACCGTGAATGGGATTACTCTGACCAGGAATCTGTTCTTCCTGGCCTGGAACCTCCTGTAGTACGGGGTCAGCCTCTTCCTGTCTTGGGACTTCTGGTATTGGGTTTGGTGTTGGGTAAAAGGCCACCATGGGAACCACTACTGCACCATGGTATGTTAGTAGGGTTTTGGGAAAGTCTCCTATACAGGTGTGATACACTTCCTCTTCTTTTTCCTTTACTGGTTGAACCTGTATGGGTTGAATAACTTCTGGTTCTGGCTGGACAACGTCTGGCTCTTTCAATGCTTCCGGACATAATTTAAGATTGTCTCTTGACACTAGTACAGATGTTAAGCCTCCATTTTTGCTAATGAGACACATTTTAGGATTATCCACTCTTGTTGGTAAAACTGTGTAGGGTACGGCTTCCCACTGATTGTCCAGTTTATTGGTTCGACGATTTCTCTTGAGCACTTGGTCACCTGGTCTTAATGGGGTCGCTAGAGCATTCTGTTTGAAAGTTCGCTCTTGTCTTTCTCTAGTTTGCTGAAGGCTTCTTTCCACACTCTCTTGCACTTGGCGATACTGCTTTTGCTGTATGATATCCCAATTGGAGTCTTGGACTTCTGCGTCTGGTTTCAGAATTCCCATTTCTAGATCGATTGGTAATTGGCCGGGTCTTGCACGCATAAGGTAAGCTGGGGTGCAATTGGTGGAACTCACCGGGACATGATTATACAGATCCACCAAGTCAGGCAATTTCTCTGGCCATTGATTCCTTTCTGCCTCAGGTAAAGTCTTTAGTAGTTCTATTACAATATGGTTCATCTTCTCGCATAAGCCGTTTGTTTGTGGATGATAGGCCGTCGTCCGGATCTTTTTGCAACCATACATATTACAGAATTCTCTGAAGATCTCTGATTCAAAGGCTGTACCTTGGTCGGTGAGAACCTGTTCCGGATATCCATGGGGTCTACAAAAGTACGTTTGGAACGCTTTGGCTGCTGTTTTTGCTGTCAGATCTTTTACGGGTACTACTACCAAGAAGCGTGAATAAAGGTCCACGATGGTCAAGGCATAGACATAGCCAGACCGGCTTGGTGTCAACTTCACGTGGTCCATGGCTACAAGTTCAAGTGGTTGTTTGGTGATTATGGGCTGCAGTGGTGCTCTTTGGTTCTTTTGATCGTTTCTTCTGAGGTTGCACGGGCCACAATTTCTGCACCACTGTTCGATTGATTTTCTCATCCCGACCCAATAAAATCTTTCTCTTAGAAGTACTTCTAACTTTTTCCAACCGAAGTGACCAGCACCATTATGGTAAGCTTCGAGGACCATCTTGACATCTTGTTTAGGCACGATAATCTGCCAAACCAATTCATGTGTTTTCGGATTGGTGTACCTTCTACAGAGCTTCCCTTGATAAAGGAACATTTTGCCTCTCTCTTTCCAGAGTTGATGCGTCTCTTCTGGGGCATCCTCATCGGGATATGCACTTTGCTCAGTTAACAGTTCCTTCACCAACTTCACAGCCGGATTGCTGTCTTGGGTGTCAGCCCATCTATGGTGTGCTAACGGATTTAAATTCACCTCTTGTTGTTTCTGATAGGTACTTGACTGATGATGTTTTGCCTTGGGATGATGGAAGGCTGGTAGTTCAATTTCTTCAAGCTCCCCCATTTCTTCTTCTACATCTCTCAAGTGTGGCATCCGGGATAGGGCATCGGCATTTCCATTCTTGCGACCTGCTCGATACTTGATCTTGAAGTTGTAATTAGATAACCGGGCTATCCATCGCTGTTCTAACGCACCTAATTTGGCTGTGTCCAGGTGGGTCAACGGATTGTTGTCAGTATAGACAATAAATTCTGCAGCGGCCAGATAGTGTTTGAAACGTTCAGTCACAGCCCAAACTACTGCCAGTAGTTCCAATTTGAAGGAGCTGTAATTTTCTGAATTTCTTTCAGTAGGCCGGAGCTTTCTACTTGCAAAGGCGATGACTTTCTCCCGACCTTCTTGCTTTTGTGACAGCACCGCTCCTAGTCCCACATTACTGGCAACGGTGTAGAGGATGAAAGGTTGATGGTAATCTGGGTATGCCAGAACCTCTTCTCCGGTTAGTGCCTTCTTTAGTTGTTCAAAGGAGTCTTCCCTTTCGTCGTTCCACTGAAAAGGAGGGTTTCGGTTTGAAGGTTTCTTCGTCTGCCCTACCAAGGTGTCTTGCAAGGGTGCTGCCAACTTGGTAAATCCTTTTATAAATCTGCGATAGTAACCCACCAATCCCAGGAATTGTCTCACTTCTTTTGCGCTGGTAGGTCTTGGCCAATCCCTTATGGCGCTTATTTTCTCGGGATCTGGTGCTACTCCCTCCGAACTCACGATGTGTCCCAGGTACTGTACCTTTGGCTTGAGAAAGTGACATTTGGATGGCTTGACTTTCATGCCATACCTGGATAAGGCTTCGAACACTTCTGCCAGGTCTATTAAGTGTTGTTCGTAAGTCTTTGAGTAGACGATCACATCATCTAGGTACAGGAGGACGGTCTCAAAGTTCTTGTGTCCGAGGCAGCATTCCATCAGCCGCTGGAAGGTACCGGATGCGTTGCAGAGTCCGAACGGCATGCGATTAAATTCACATAGACCCATTGGTGTGGTGAATGCCGTCTTTTCCTTATCTCTCTCAGCCACAGGGACTTGCCAATACCCGCTTGTTAAGTCTAAGGTGGAAAAATAATTAGCAGATTTCAAAGCAGTTAAGGACTCTTCTATCCTAGGCAAGGGGTAGGCGTCTTTATGGGTGATGTTATTAATCTTCCGGTAGTCTACGCACATCCTCATGGTTCCGTCCTTTTTTTTGACAATCACTAGAGGGGCCGCCCAGGGGCTACAGCTGTCTCTTATTACCCCGGCCTGTTTCATCTCCCTCAGCATATCTTTTGCACATTGATAGTGAGCGGGCGGTATGGGTCTATATCTTTCTTTTATTGGGGGATGGTCACTGGTGGGGATTGTGTGTTCTACCCCTTCTATCCGTCCGAAGTCCAATGGGTGTTTACTGAAGACTTGTTCATATTCCGTCACTAGCCTATACACCCCTTGTTTTTGATGGGTAGGTGTTGAATTTATGCCCACGTGTAGCTGTTGGCACCAATCCTCCATTTCTCCATCTGAGCCATTGCCTTCCACCTGACAGGTTGGTTCTAAGGGCTCAATGGTTGTGATGGCATTGTTGTCAACAGTATATAGCTTTGCCATTGTAGCATACCTTGGCAAAGTGACCTCTTCTCCACAGTTCAAAAGTCGTACCGGCACTCGTCCCCGGTGTACCTCGACTATCCCTCGTGCTGTGAGTATAGTGGGCCTGCTGTCGGTGTACACTGGTTCTATTAAGGCTTGATAATCTCGTCCCTTAGTACCAATGGCTGCTCTACACCATACCAGCATTTCTGTTTTTGGTGGGATTACAATAGATGTTGGATCACTTACCCTCACACTGCCGATTTCTCCACCTGCAACTTCTACCTGTTGCCTTAACATCAATACTTTTATTTCCCTCCGGAGAACTCTCTGCTGGCAGGATTGGGCAGTTTCAGCAATTTGCTGTAAGACAGAAATGACTTCGGAAAAGCAGTTCTCTAACACATTCATTCCTATCAATACAGTTGGTTCACAGTTCCGCCGGTCAACATCAACAACAATTATACCCTGTTTCTTCAATTCTACTTTACCAATCTTTATGGTCATCTCCCTGAATCCTAGTTTCGGTACCAACTTACCATTACTGGCCCATATATCTAGTTCAACATCAGAGGGCCCTTTATCAATATCTGCATCAGCCCAGTACCTCTTATAAAGGATATACGGTATAGATGAAATCTGGGAACCTGTGTCCAGCAAAGCGTTGAGGGGCATTCCGTCCAGCACGATAGGGATAATGGGTCGTCCTCCGATGTACCTGTCGTGCCAGGGTGTTGGGCCTTGAAAGTTCATTCCTGCGAAGCGGCCCGCATTCCCAGGGGATTCCCGTTTAAATCACAATCTCGTGCAAAGTGGCCTGGCTGCTGGCAACGGCGGCAAATGGGCTGTCCATCCGGTTGGTAGCGGTCGCGGGGTCGTCCTCTCCATGTCGGGTATCTCCGGGGTCTCATCCATGGAACACCTTCTCTACGGTTTGACAACTCCATCTTGGGTCCTCTCATCTCCTGCATGGTTTTAGCCATTGAAGCAACAACATCAGTTAAAGAGTCAAGCTTTTGTTGAAGAGCCTCATTAGTACTGGGCCCCAGGGGCTTAGCAATGGCCCCGGACATAGCTGATGTCACTGGTACTCCATGTTGTTGAGGAGCCTCTGCCATGAGTTGCGCAGGATCCTGATCCCGAGGTGCCTCTGCCAGCTGGAGACGTATAACGCTCTCCTTTAATTGGGCAAATGTCAATTCAGGGTTCTTAAAAACAAGCATGCTCACATGCCCCCGGTGAGAAGGGGTGTAGAGTCCCTCAATAAATTGATCTCTTAGCAGTTTATCCGCTCCGGTGTTAAAAATGGGTTCAGCCAGTGTAAGTGATTTAAGGGCTTCCTGCAGGTTTAAGGCAAAGTCTCTCACGCCCTCATTAACTTTTTGTTTGCAATTAAAGAATAGTACTTTAGCTTTGCTGCTGGCAGTGGTTTCAAATGTAGCTTTTAATCCAGCAAATATGCGTTCAACAGTGCCTTTTAGATCAGCTGCCCATGCTGTGACTTCTCGCTTAGCACGGCCACTTAACTGCATCATCAGGAGACTAACACGCTGAACTTCACCCACAGGGAACATGTCAAAATGGGCCAGCATCTTTTCTCTGAAATCGTCAAGGGTATTAGGCTCACCTTCATACATTGGAAGCCATGGGCCACCCGGGGTATATGGCATCAGCACCGGCATGATGGGCGCCACTCCTTGCACCGCTGCGCTACCGGACTCTCTATCGACACTCTGTCTTTCAGCTGCATTAGCGTCGCCGGGTGCTGCGGCGTCTCCGTGCTGCGACATACTGTGCCCCCTTAGTTAATCCGGACCCTTCCGGTCCTCCGCTTCCGTCGGGATAGTGTAGATTCGTTCCGCTGTGCAGCAGGATCGATTTTCCCCTTGCTCTGATGTCAGAGCGCTCAGCTTGGTGCCGCCCACAATGACACGCCCCCTGCTGCTCCCACCCACCGCGCTCTGTAATGGCGGATTCTGAAGTTTTTCAGTTAGACTGGGGCTCAGGTGATGGCGTAGCTCAATTAACAGTCTCGTGCCTAACGGTTATGAAGTGATTACCTCAGGGGATGGCGGCCATCTTTACTCCATTATAACCAATGGGGAAAAGTCACTTTCAATAGTTTTCAATGGAGAATGGATTTTTCTTTAATAAAGTCAATTTTCAAGATTTTTCATCCAAGTTTTCACAGTTTTGGGCTCCAATCACGGCACACAATACCCGGTATACGGGCTGGCTAGATCCTGTTCGTGACGCCAATTGTGACGCCCAGGAGACCGGGGTACCCAGCACCGGACCAATGGGGTCTGTCTCTTGAGGGGGGTGTCACGGGTGGCTTGACCCGGTGCTGTGGCCTCAGGCAATGCACAGTGTAAAGGGTATCATGAGGGAACAGGCACTTACTTGATCAGCAGCAGGTTCTCCCAGCGGTGATGATCCCAATCCTGGATAGATGGCTATTGTCCAAATGAAAGACTGAGGCACTGAAACGTTTAACCAGTTTACTTTAACAAAAAAGGATTTACAACCAGTCCTGTCACCGGAGTCTGTATGGGAACTCTGAGTTACTTTGACCCTGCCGGGGTCTTCGCCTCTTATTGTACGCAATATCTGTGTGGCCCTGCTGCTGTATGTGAACTGGCTGCCGGCCCAATCTGTCCCCTCCGGGTCCTGGTTCGACGGGCAACCCGAGTCCTTTTATCGGCTTACCCCCTCCAGGAGTACCGCTGAACTCTGTGTCTGTTGCTGCGTCCGACCCTAGTGAAGCTGATATCACCTCACGTTTTTCCGGTTGCTGTATTATATGTAATGAATACAGCCGTCTTTGCGCTTGTTCTGGGTAGTGATTAATGCTACCCGGTTCTCACAATGTCCTTTTTCTCTATCCCTCTTCTCCTCAGGCTGGTGATTTAGGCCTGGTAACAGTCACAGGGCTGTTAGAGATTCAACTGTATGACCTCTCACTTTCAGCTCCTTAGCCCAACTGCCAGTTCTTCTCTCAGACCAGAATGGATCAAGGGGAGTCTCTGGAGCTCCCCCTTCTGGCCGGAGGTGGTAGTGCAGTCTTGCTATTTTAGTAATTGCATTTACTGTCAGTAACTATTTTTGTGGCAAATACCCCTAGGGGTGCCACATTATCATACATCCTGGTTTAATATTTCCCTGAAAGCAGGATTTACTATGAGATATCTATCTAGTTATTTTGGGTTCTTTTTTTGTATGCATGTGTGTGTGTGTTCCTTGTGTATATTTTGTGGTATGTAAGGGTGCACTAGAGTTACCAGGGACGCCGACATTGAGTGGGGGCGCCATCATGTCTACAACCAAGGTGTCAACCTTTGCTGACAGAGAGGAGAAGTTCTAGGTCTTTTCTAGGGAGAGATTATCCCTAGGTCTAGTCATTATACTATCCTTGGACCATACATGTTGTTGCATTTTTTGCATTTTCTTGCACCCTTTTAAGCAATTTTTGGTCTTTTAAATGAATTAATAAAAGTCTATTTTTTATAGGTCTTGTTTTTGGTTTTGATCCACCAATATTACAAACCATACAGAATTACATACATATGTTATACTTTGTCTTAGCCAAGTTAAAAGTTGTAACACTAATGGGGCTGACAACCCCAGAATACCTGTTCAGGAGCCCAATTAAAATAAAAAGGATAAAAATAAAAGTTAGTCTCCACATGTTGGTGTTGCTGTTCTCGAAGAGTGATGTGAGGTCCTTTTACATGGCAGAGGGGCCTTTGGTATTTCTTTCTCTGCATTCCCAATGGCGACATCCCTGCCTAACCACATCTCTTTTTCTAGGTACCGTAATTTTCAAACTTTCTAGATAAGTGCTGTAATGTTTTATCTCATAATCAGAATTTCATCTGATAAATGAGATGATGATTACCTGACCCAGCTTAACACGTCTCACAAGCATTATCTACAATACAATATTCTATCTCTCAAATGAAATGCTCATCCTTAAGAGTTTTTTTTTTTACATTTTAACCATTTTTTTTGCATATTGGATGCATTTTGTCTATTTCTTAATTTGAAGGCCTAAAATGTAATTTATGCCTTTTTTGGATGTTGAACCACTGGAGTGATTTCATTTGCGAGGGCTCCATAATATCATTGTTTTTTTATTCTTTCCTAATTGCTTCTCTATTATCTGACTCTTGAAAGAGAATCCATTAATCACTGGTGAGCGGATGATACCTCCACTGAATTTCCTCCATTAAACAGTGGAACAATTAACATGAGAAACATGGGTGGGGCAGGCGGCAGCTGTACGTGAGGAGCAATAAAATGGCTAGAAAATCATCAAGCGTAAATGTTAGGGAAGAACACACTATATAACCTTAAACGGCTCATAGGGAGAAGTCTCATCTGAGTGAAGTGATAACTTGAAGTTCCCTACGCACTTCTAGACATTTTGGTATCCCCAGGAGCGCAGAGAACCTGAATATCCACCAATATTCATTGTATACACAAGGCACGTTTTCATACAGTGCTATGGTCTCAAAGACACTGGTATGACCACACAACCATCATGGTTCAGTAGTAAAACACCCATCAAGGCCTAACAGACCAGGTCATTTGCCAATCTAGAAAAAGAAATCAAAATTACATTCATGGATGGTGGATTGGTTGGCAGCTTGGTTAATTCTTCCTTGATGGTAAAGACATCAGAGACATGACAGATCCGAATGTGAGACTCATGGCATGTGATCCTCATTATGGTGAGCTCTATGCTTATTAATTACGGACTCCAAAAAAGTATAAATTTAATCAGCCACTATGAAACACAGTAGTTATATGAAAAATTGTTCGTCAGATCAATGTGGTCATGTCAAACATGAGCTCTACACAGATATCATGCCATCTGTCTCATCAAAAGTCAAGCCTTGACCTCCTCAAATACCAGACATTGGGTCTGTGATGAAACTCCAGTATGATCCACCATTGATGTGTTGCTAAAACTATATTGATCTCTTGCAAACCTAATAAACTCTGCAACTGGTGAACAGCCAGCAATGGGATTTCCTCTTCACTACAACGAGGTCACAAGAAGAGATAACTGACAGCTTTGTTTTGTAGATTCATTTATTGTCATCTCGAAACATATTAGAAACTGTAATGTCTTCAATTATTACAGCACCTTATCTAAAACCTCTGTTCTGTTGGATCAGCAATGATTCCTCAAGGTAACATATTGGTAACTTATCCAGTCTAAATACATTTGTTGGGCAGCTTTCAGCCCAGCCAGTCTATTATGGCAGAAAGGGTGGACATGTCATGTCTTTGTTTAATCTGAAGTGGTGTTTGCCGTGTTGTCATGCATCAGCAAGTCAAACACTGTAATGCACAAAAAGGAAAAAAAAAGGAAAAAAAAAAAGGAAAGAAAAGGAAAAAAAAAGCATGAACCTCACCTCCAAAAATCATAAGTTGATCTAAAGCCGCTAGGCAAAAATTTATATACCATATATACTCGAGTATAAGCCGACCCGTGTATAAGCCGACCCCCCCCTAATTTTGCCACAAAAAACTGGGAAAACTTATTGACTCGAGTATAAGCCTAGGGTAGGAAATGCAGCAGCTACCGGTGAATTTCAAAAATAAAAATAGATGCTCCATACCGTTCATTATTGCCCCATAAGATGCTCCATATAAAGCTGTGCCATATATAATGCTCCATACTGTTCATTATTGCCCCACAGATGTGCCATATAAAGCTGTGCCATATATAATGCTCCATACTGTTCATTATTGCCCCATAGCTGTGCCATATGGTGCTCTGCACCGTTCATTATTGCCCCATAGCTGTGCCATATAGTGCTCTGCGCCGTTCATTATTGCCCCATAGCTGTGCCATATAGTGCCCTGCACCATTCATTATTGCCCCATAGCTGTGCCATATAGTGGTCTGCACCGTTCATTGTTGCCCCATAACTGTGCCATATAGTGCTCTGCGCCGTTCAGTATTGCCCCATAGCTGCCATATAGTGCTCTGCGCCATTCAGTATTGCCCCATAGCTGCCATATAGTGCTCTGCGCCGTTTAGTATTGCCCCATAGCTGCCATATAGTGCTCTGCGTCGTTCAGTATTGCCCCATAGCTGCCATATAGTGCTCTGCGCCGTTCAGTATTGCCCCATAGCTGCCATATAGTGCTCTGCGCCGTTCAGTATTGCCCCATAGCTGTGCCATAGAAAGCTCTGCCATTGCTGCTGCTGCAATAAAAAAAAAACACATACTCACCGTTCTTGCTTGCAGCTCCCGGCGTCCGGTCCCGGTGTCTCTCCGCACTGACTGATCAGGCAGAGGGCGTCGTGCACACTATATGTGTCATCGCGCCCTCTGACCTGCACAGTCAAAGCGCAGAGACGCCGGGAAGATGGAGCGGCGCCCGGCGGCTGGAACGGGGACAGGTGAATATGACATACTTACCTGCTCCCGGCGTCCGGCTCTCTCTGCCTGTCACACGGTCTTCGGTGCTGCAGCTCTTCCTGTCAGCGGTCACCGGCACCGCTGATTAGAGAAATGAATATGTGGCTCCACCCCTATGGGAGGTGGAGCCGCGTATTCATTTCTCTAATGAGCGGTCCCACGTGACCGCTGACAGGAAGAGCTGCAGCACTGAAGACCGTGTGACAGGCAGGGGGAGCGCCAGGATCGCTGGGACTAGGTAAGTATACCTCAGCGCCCTCTCCCCCTCACCCGCCGACCCCACCGCTACCGTGACTCAAGTATAAGCTGAGAGGGGCACTTTCAGCCCAAAATTTTGGGCTGAAAATCTCAGCTTATACTCGAGTATATACGGTAACTGAATATGAGGTTTTCAGTTTAACATTCTGATCAGACTGTATGAAGCCCACTGCCACGTCACGGCAAACCTCGTAGTGGGTCCTACCACCCTAACGGAGCGGAGCCGTGCGGCGACCACTGCCACAGCAGCAATGCACCAGCAGGGCGGATGGCCTGTTGCCCCACAGCACCCATGCTGCGAGACTGAGCCCCCATGACTCCAGACCGTGCCGCCCCACCAGCACAAAGCCACAGCAACAATGGCCGCCACACAGCACCAGCACCAAAATGAAAGGAGCACTGAAACTCACCTTCCGCCAGTTCTTCAGTGAGAGCCAAAATGGGCTAGACCCCTTACTTTGCAGTCTCCTGCCAATTAGTGGGGCGACGCGGTCTGGAGTCATGGGGGCTCAGTCTCGCAGCATGGGTGCTGTGGGGCAACAGGCCATCCACCCTGCTGGTGCATTGCCACTGTGGCAGTGGTCGCCTCACGGCTCCGCTCCGTTAGGATGAAAGGACCCACTATGAGGTTTGCCGTGACGTGGCAGTGGGCTTCATACAGTCTGATCAGAATGTTAAACTGAAAACCTCATATTCAGTTATATAAATTTTTGCCTAGCGGCTTTAGATCAACTTATGATTTTTGGAGGTGCGGTTCATGCCTTTTTTTTTTCCTTTTTGTGTCAAACACTGTAATGTCGGCCCCACATTCAAGTGAATGGGGTTTGGGCCCGCTCTTCTGGATGACAGGCTGCATGGACACACAATGCAACCTGCCATCTAGTAGCAAAGCGAAGTGTGAGGTCACATGCAGCTGTCCTTGACTTTTCAGCAAATACGCTGCAAGAAAAGTCAACCTGCGTATTTGCAGTGTTTTTTCACCATCCATTCAAGTCAATGGGTGATAAACGCTGAAAAAAAGCTGAAAAACTGCTGAAAGAAGTGACATGCTCTATGTCCAAAAAACGCAGCAAAGCACAAAATCCTCCTGATGACACAAAAAATACAATGTGTGTGCATAAGACTTCTGAAATCTCATAGGCTTTGCTGGTACTACAAAAAGCAGCTGAAAATTAGCATAAAAAATGCAGCAAAAAAACGCCCTGTGTGAATTTACCCTAAGTCTCTCTTCTATAGAGTATAAGCTTCTCTCCTCCATGCTTATTCGCTCCACAGAGTCCTCACCCAATCGCCTCCAAGACTTCTCCCGAATATCCCCCATCCTCTGGAATTCTGTGCCCCAACACGTCCGGTTATCCACCACATTTGGATCTTTCAAACGGAACCTGAAAACCCATCTCTTCAAAGAAGCTTACAGCCTGCAATGACCACACGGCCACCTCAACACCATCGGAGCTACCGCAACCCTCGACCTACTGTCTCCTTCACCATATTCCTGTAGAATGTAAGCCTGCAAGGGCAGGGTCCTCTTCCCTCTGTATCAGTCTGTTATTGTTATTTTTGTTTACTGTAAGTGATATTTGTATTTTGATGTAACTCCGTCTCATTTACAACACCATGGAATTAATGGTGCTATATAAATAATAATAATAATAATAAGCTCTTAAAATCAGCAGGTTTCTCCCTATCACACTTGTAAAGTGTAAGCTGCTTTTATCAGTGGTTCCTCTCTCTCTTCTGTTGAGTGTAAGCTCTTACTGTCAGTGGAATCCTCTCTCTCAAGTAGTGTGCATACTGTTATGGTTAGTGGGGTCCTCTCTTTCCTGTCGAGTGCAAGATCTTATTGGTCAGCGGGGTCCTCTCTCTTTCTCTCCTAAAGAGTGTAAGATCTTATGGTCAGCGGGGTCCTCTCTCTCCTGAAGGTGCAGCGCCCCAGGGTCCTGGTCGTTGCAGTTATGTCATTCTTCCACTAGGGGGAGTGATGTTAGGTCTGATGGCAATAAAGGAGATCTCTTTACCAGGTATCACAAACTACACAACACACTTCACACTCCAGTCCGCCAGGGGGAGCTATGCTCCTATTTATTAGGGCTCTCCTCACAATTAGGTAAAACTGGTGGGTTGGACAGTTAGTTAGGCAGAAGCGAGCTGGGTTTCACCAAGGTAGCACCAGTCTGGCGGAGGCTGGCTTGGCTTCACCCAGTGAGCTGCTATCTGGGCTTTGCTCAGATAATGGGTCCCTGACAGGGGTGGGATCCTGTCAGAGGCCTAGACAGAAGGACACGGAGCTGCGCCTGCTTATCAATGTGGCAGCATCCTAAGAAAGAGACATTGAAGGGAATTGCGTTGCTGAGAGTGAGAAATGAAGTCCTAGCAAAAGGAGAGGAAACCAGAAGGAGTTCTGCCCTGTAAAAGGCTGCCTCCGTTCTAAGGCGCTGAAGCCGGTAGCCGGAACACCGAGGGAGTCATCGTCTCCAAGCTTGGTTCCAGAGACCGGCAGGACAGCTAGTTCCATATTAGTTGCTCGACGTTATACCCAGGAGGCACGGTAGCAACTGTGGGGGCCGGGTCGTGATAGGGTCCCTGTAATAAGCCTCAGGCCATCAATCATACGGGTTTGTCCTATCCTATCCATCAGGGGGACAGAGAGAGAAAGAGACATAACATCTAGAACATCTACAACAGTTGTGAAGACCTTACCGAGACGCACAGCAGGGAGCTACTACAACACTCAGGCGCTAGAGGAAGGCTACTGATTTCCACCTGGATAAGGGGACTCTGGATTTGCCTTCAGATCAGCCGGACTCTGCCTGCCCTGTGATCTGGTGCTCTGGACTGTGGATGCTGAACCTTCAGTAAAAGGGTAAAGAGACTGCACCCTTGTGTCCTCGTTCTTCTCTGCGCCTCACACCATCCACCATCAACACTCTGGGAAGCCCTGGGGACACACTTCACCTGTGGGAAGGTGTAACATCTAGCTGCCATAACATCACCCCAGCGGACCCCTAAGCAGCGTCGGTCACCCTGACCTAATACCACAGGTGGCGTCACGAACATTTCCCCTTTAAAGATCTTTCCCACCATTTACAACGGACGCCTCTAGGGCCATGGACTGAGTCAGCCACCGTGACATCCCCCTTGAGAACCGAAGGGCCCGGCTCCGAGTACCCCACTGCCCTACTGGGGGCGTTCCATAAGTGTATGCTTTTATGCTTTGTGGGGTCTTCTCTCTTTCTCTCTCATATAGAATGTAAGCCATTATGGTCAGTGGGGTCCTCTCTACTGTAGAGTGTAAGCTCTTATGGTAAGCGATGTCCTCTCTCTCCTAAAGAGTGTAAGCTCTTATGGTCTGTGAGGTTCTCTCTGTCCTGTAGAGTGTAAGCTCTTATGGTCAGTGGGATCATCTCTCTCTTTTAGAGTGTAAGTACTTATGATCAGTGGGGTCCTCTCTCCTGTAATGTGTAAGCTGTTATGGTCAGCAGGTTCCCCTCTATATTTCACTCTCTCCTGTATAGTGTAAACACTTATGGTCAGTAGGGTTCTTTGTTTTTCTTTTTCTTTCTCTTTCATGCATTTTCTGAGCAGTTTCAACTAGTGATGAGCGAACGTGCTCGCTACTACTCATTACGCGCCCAAGTATCACTATGCTCGGTGCTCTTTAGAGCGCCAATGACAATGCAGGGATTGTCTGCCATGCACTGTAATACCACAGCGATCTTTGTTGTGGTATTACAGTAATTGGGTGGCCGCACAGCGTCATCAGGTCTATAAGAGACCTGGCGCCGCCCTGCTCGCCGCATTCTGCTCCGGACTTAACGAGTGTAGGGAGAGCTGCTGCTGAGATAGGGTCAGAATTGTGCTTTTAATAGTTAGTGTAGGTCTGCAAATGTTCAGTCCAGAAATCCTGAGAAACCAACAGTCCTTTTTAGGGCTAATTCGGGGAGTCCCGAGATTGCAGCGCTAGGTAGGCAGGGCACGGCATATCCAAATCAGTGCAAGGCCTGCAACACTGTATGTGAGTATATAGATCTCACTGCATACCTCCAAAAACTCCATTACTGTCTGCTGTTGCTTATTTAATATACAGGTCCTTCTCAAAAAATTAGCATATAGTGTTAAATTTCATTATTTACCATAATGTAATGATTACAATTAAACTTTCATATATTATAGATTCATTATCCACCAACTGAAATTTGTCAGGTCTTTTATTGTTTTAATACTGATAGTTCTGTCTGCTAGCCTTGTTCCACTCTTTTTTTGATATTTTAAAAATTCTCCAAACCCCCCGCAAAAATTATACAGTCTGTTATGTCAGGCTGAGGCCTGTTGTATCTGTAATGGAAAATACTAGCTTCGCAGGTATAAGTTTCAGAGTTCTGTCTGCTAGCCTTATTCCACTTTTTTTTTTTTTTTTAAATTATCCAAAAACAAAAACCTAAAATTTATATAGTCTGTTATGTCAGGCTGAGGCCTGTTTTATCTGTTGTGGAAAAATCATAGCTACGCAGGTATAAGTTTCATAGTTCTGTCTGCTAGCCTTCTTCCCCTTTTTTTTTTAAATTCTCCAACCCCCCTCCCAAAAATCATACAGTCTGTTATGTCAGGCTGAGGCCTGTTGTATCAGTGGTGGGAAAATCGTAGCTTCGCAGGCATAAGTTTCATAGTTCTGGCTGCTAGCCTTGTTCCACTCTTTTTTTGATATTTTAAATATTCTCCAAACCCCCCGCAAAAATTATACAGTCTGTTATGTCAGGCTGAGGCCTGTTGTATCTGTAATGGAAAATACTAGCTTTGCAGGTATAAGTTTCAGAGTTCTGTCTGCTAGCCTTTTTTTTTTTTTAATTATCCCCCAAAAAAACAAAAATTTATACAGTCTGTTATTTTAGGCTGAGGCCTGGTGTATCGGTGGTGGAAAAATCGTAGCTTCGCAGGCATAAGTTTCATAGTTCTGTCTGCTAGCGTTGTTGTACTCATTTTTAATCTTTTGCCAAATTTCACATAAAAGAGAAAAAAAAATTAGACAGTCTGTTTTCTGTGGCTGCGGCCTGGTGTATCGGTGGTGGAAAAATTGTAACTTCACATTCATAAGTTTCATAGTTCTGTCTGCTAGCCTTCTTCCCCTTTTTTTTTTAATTCTCCACCCCCCCCCCCAAAATCATGCAATCTGTTATGTCAGGCCGAGGCCTGTTGTGTCAGTGGTGGGAAAATCGTAGCAAAGGCTAGCAAAGTTTCATAGTTCTGTCTGCTAGCCTTGTTCCGCTCTTTTTTTGTTATTTTAAAAATTCTCCAACCCCCCAACCCCCACCCCCCCCCGCAAAAATTATACAGTCTATTATGTCAGGCTGAGGCCTGTTGTATCTGTAATGGAAAATACAAGAGTAAAAAAAAATTATACAGTCTGTTATCTGTGGATTCGGCCTGGTGTATTGGTGGTGGAAAAATCGTAGCTTCGCAGGCATAAGTTCTGTCTGCTAGCCTTCTTCCACTTTTTTTTTTTTTTTTAATTCTCCAACCCCCCAAAAAAATCATACAGTCTGTTGTTAGGCTGATGCCTGTTGCATCGGTGGTGGAAAAATAGTAGCTTTGCAGGCATAACTTTCGGTGTATCGGTGGTGGAAAAATTGTAGCTTCACATTCATAAGTTTCATAGTTCTGTCTGCTAGCCTTCTTCCCCTTTTTTTTTTAAATTTCTCCAACCCCCCCCAAAAAAAAATCATACAGTCTGTTATGTCAGGCTGAGGCCTGTTGTATCAGTGGTGGGAAAATCGTAGCTTCGCAGGCATAAGTTTCATAGTTCTGTCTGCTAGCCTTCTTCCACTTTTTTTTTTTTAATTTCTCCAAAACCCCCCCAAGAGTTTATGCAGTCAGTTATATCAGGCTGAGGCCTGGTGTATCGGTGGTGGAAAAATCGTAGTTTTGCATACATACGCATCATAATTCTGTGTGCTAGTCTTGGTCTCCTTTTTTTCTTTTTTTTTTTAAATCACCCAAAAAACATACATTTTTATACAGTCATTTATGTCAGACTGAGGCCTGGTGTATCTGTAGTGGACAAATCATAGCTTTGAAGGCATACTGATCAGATATAATTTTGCTCCAAATAAATACATTTGTGTTGAGGTTTTGAAATAGCTCAGTAATCAATTTAAAATGGGCAAGGCAAGGAGCAAGGAATGGGGAAGTGGACGTGATACTTATGGTGCATGCAGAGGATGAGGCCGTTGCCAAGCTGAAAGTGGGCCAAAACAAAGACCCACATCTTCTCGCTTAACCTTCCTGTCCAGTTTCTAGAGGATCACAGCACAACACTATTGAAGACAGAGCAGTGTGAAATGGTTGTTGGTTGGATAGCGGATGCTTCCAGTCACTTAGCCACCACCACCATGTCTTCCATATGGTCAAGTCTGAATAGCCGTGAGTGTGGACAGGATAGTCCTCACCCTAATCCTCCTTCCTCCCACCATGCCGAGTGCCCTGAGAAAACTGATCCCACACTTGGACACTCCAAAGAGCTTTTCTGTTTTACCTTTCAAGATTCCGTACTCTAGGCTGGTCAACTTGAAGTGGGGCCAGATGAGATCGCATGTAGCGATGCTCAAAACTTTGAGCACCCACAGTCACATGAAGGCGATGGTGGGAAACACACAATTGCCAGAAAGTCATGAGGAGCAGGGTGCGGATGTGGAAGACTCATTTTTAAAGACTCTGCTGATAACCGCCAACAGGCCATTTGCAGCACCTGTTATGCCCGCATCAGCAGGGGAAGCAAAACTACCAGCCTGACCACCACCAGCATTATCAGGCACATGGCAGCAAAGCACCCGACTTTGTGGGACGAACCCCAGGCTTCTGGACCACTGCCTGCTGGTCACACCACTGCTTCTTCCACTGTTTTGCGTAGAAGCCAATCCCCAGTCCACCGTGCATGTGAAGATGCTTCTAGCCCTGCACCTGTTGTTGCCCACAGTCAAGCAGCACCATAATCAAGCCCGTCCACATCCTTGTCCCAGCACAGCCTTCAGTTGTCTATACCCTCATAATTGGAATGCAAGCGGAAATACACAGCCAACGTCCCACAGGCCACAGTACTAAATTCTAACATTTCTCTTCTGCTTGCGTTCAAAATGTTGCCTTTTAGACTGGTTGAGACGGAAGCTTTCCGCAACCTGATGGTGGTGGCCATCCCAAGGTACTCGGTCCCCAATCGCCACTTTTTCTCCTGGTGTGTCATACCGGCATTACACCAGAATGTGTCCCTCAACATTACCCATGCCCTCAATAATGCTGTTACTGGGAAAGTCCACCTAACCACGGACACATGGACAAGTGCTTGTGGGCAGTGATGGTACATCTCACTGACGGCACACTGGGTTAACATAGTGGAAGCCAGGACCCAGTCGGACCTTGGGATGGAACACATCCTCCCCACGCCGAGGATTGCTGGCCCTACGTCAATCAGGATTGCCCCCACACAGGGCCATATTTGTCACTAGGCACTTGAGGGCAGGTGCCTGGGGCGGCAGGATGCGGAGGGCAGCACCTGAGCAAGGTTTTTTTTTAAATTATAAGAACCGTGGTCACCGCCAGCTGCCCGCCTACCTCCCCACCTCCCCGCCTCCTTGAACTCATCATACTCACCCTCCTCGGCTCCAGCGGTGCCTGCAACTTCTATGGTCTCAGCGCCGGTAGCTTCTTCCTGTGCTGAGCGGTCACATGGTACTGCTCATTGAGGTCATGAATATGGATGCATATTCATGACCTTAATGAGCGGTACCACTCAGGGAGAAGCTGCAGCGGCGGGACCAAGATGCAGGGACTTTCGGCATGGTGCGCAAGTGTGAGAAACGTGAGTATGACGGGAGGAGGATGAGGGAGGATGAGGGGAGGATAGGGGCTGCAGAGGCATGCATACAAGATAGGTAAGGGGGGCTGCAGAGGCACGCAAACAAGATGGGAGAGGGGGGCTGCAGAGGCACGCATATAAGATGGGAGAGGGGGGCTCCAGAGGCACGCATACAGTTGGGAGAGGGGAGGCTGCAGAGGCATGCATACAAGATAGGAGAGGGGGGCTGCAGAGGCCTGCTCACTCGCACTACAGAGGCAAACACTGGTGATAAGTGCTCCAGTGGAGCTGAAGACACCGAAGATTAAGTGCACGGGGGGAGAATTGGAGTGGGGATGGGGGGATTTAATGTGTGTGGAGAGATTTGTAGTGGGGATGGGGGGATTTAATGTGTGGGGAGATTTGTAGTGGGGATTTAATGTGTGTGGGGAGATTAGTGGGGATGGGGGGATTTAATGTGTGCGAGAGATTTGAGGACACAAAATGAAGTGCAAAGGGGAGATAGGGAAACAATAAATGGGAATGAGGGCCATGTGTGAGGAAACAGTACTGGGGAATGAGATGAGGGGCATGTATGAGGAAACAGTACTGGGGAACAAGGGGCATGCATGAGGAAACAGTACTGGGGAATGAGGGCCATGTATGAGGAAACAGTGCTGGGGAATGAGGGCCATGTATGAGGAAACAATACAGGGGAATGGGGGCCATGTATGAGGAAACAGTACTGGGGAACGAGGGCCATGTATGAGGAATCAATATAGGGGAATGAGGGTCATGTATGAGGAAACAGTACTGGGGAATGGAGGGCATGTATGAGGAAACAGTACTGGGGAATGAGGGTCATGTATGAGGAAACAGTACTGGGGAATGGGGGGCATGTATGAGGAAACAGTACTGGGGAATGAGGGTCATGTATGAGGAAACAGTATGGGGGAATGGGGGGCATGTATGAGGAAACAGTATGGGAGAATGGTCATGTATGAGGAAACAGTACTGGGGAACGAGGGGCATGTATGAGGAAACAGTATGGGGGAATGGGGGGCATGTATGAGGAAACAGTACTGGGGAATTGGGGGCATGTATGGTATGAGGAAACAGTATGGAGGATGGGTGCAGACAGTATGAGGAGCGAACGGGGGAATGTATGTGGACACAGTATGAGTAGAGGTTAAAAACAGTATAGAAAGAGAGGGGGTAAATATATGAGGAGACAGTATGGTGAACAGAAGGGATGTGAGAGAAGACAATATGAGGAGGGAGGGGAGTAGTGTGAGGAGACAGTACGTGGGGAGAAAAGTGAGTGGGCACAGAATAGAAACTGAGTAGTGGGGGCATAGCATGGGGGGACAGTGTAAGGGCACAGCCAGGAGGGGACAGTATACCAAAGAGGTTGAGTGTGATGAGAGAGTACAGTATAAATACTGGGCCCTACAGGGGGGACACAGTGTGAGAGGACAGTGTGAAGAGGGGGCCAGTATGGAAAGGAGAGGTCAGTGTAAAGAGCATGTACCATAAGAGGGACAATGTGGGGGTCATATTTTGTGCAGATAATATAATGAGGGGCAATTTTTTTATTCAGGAGCATTATAATGACACTTGTATCTTTAAGGGCGTCATGTGGAAATTTTCTGCAAGAGCGGAGAAGATGGAAGTCTGCAGAGACGGCTGTGAATGAGAAAACTCATCATGGGGTCTGGACAAGATAAAGAAAAGAAGGAGAACGACTCCAGAGACGACGTCATCTATAAGGTACCTGGATGTAAATGTTATTTGTGATACTGACTAACTCTCATGTTTTTATTTATGTTAGGAGCCAGGTTTGAGATGAGTCTGCAGTCATTCTTTGGGACTGCAGACTTCTGAATTCTCACAGTGCGCACTGCACGTTGTCAGGAGTCTCTCAGGCTGGCTATTTACATACATGCGGTCACGAGCTGACTAGACATGTGTGGCCTCACTCTATGAAAATGAACTGAGTGAGGCCGGGCACGTCTAGTCGGAATGTGGCCAGAGGTATACAAATCACATGCTTGTGCTGTCATGACTGTCCACAGGCAAGGGAGAATCCTAAAAGTGTGCAGTGCATGAGTTGTGAGAATTCAGAAGCCTACAATGCCAGGATTCAGCTCTATAGGTTCCAGTAGTCATCACATGGACACCTCACTCATATGTGACTTTCATCTTTATGGTCCTGTGACAACGAGCTTCTCTTCTTCTTCTCTCAGTTTTTCACTGAACATTGAGAGCATTAGGGAGAGGAACTCGTGGGCACATGACTAAGTGTGTAAATCGCATATGTCCTTGGTGAGAGGGCGCCAAAATGAATTCTTGCCCCTGGTGCCAGAAACCCAAGATTCACCTCTGCTGGTATCCTACTGCAAGCGGTGATTACCGGGTCTGGTGGAGGGATGTCTGCGCACAGGCAGTAAGGCAGGGACTGAGGGTGTGCACTGAGAGAGGATGGAGACCTGGAGACTGCCCGTCCCAGTCTATGCCGTAGCCTGGAGCCCTCATTATCGTAGAAATATGTAAGGTAATAAATTGTTTTTCTAAAGCTTTATAGTGTAGTTTTAGATCAGAGGGATGGTTAAGGATGAGCTAGCAAGGTGCAGGGACAGGTAGTGATGGCTACTTGCAGACATGTGCGGCACTTGCGGTGTTGCACTTGCGGTGAGACAAAAAAAACACTGCTAGCAGCGTTTTTTTCTATTTCTGCAAGTACCGCATTTGCCGGATCGCGGCAAAACCGCAAGTGCCGCACAAGTCCTCAAGTCCCATAAGGAATGAATGAGGCCGAACACAGTGTTGCCATAAGTGATCCGTTACATGGCAGATGCGGAAAAACTGCCGGATCTGCTGAAAAAGGCTACTTTCACATCAGCGATTTTTGCCAAAGTCACTGCCGATAGTGCCATACTCACCAATGGGGGAGGCAGCACTAAACATGCCTAGGTCAGCAGAAACTCTAAATACGGCCCTGCCCCCAAAGTCTACAGCTCTTGCACCTCCTCCTCCTCTGCATCCTCCATTTCTGAAATGAACACATCAGCCAGAAGCTGGAAGCACTGCTGCACTGCCTCAGCCAAGCGGCAACAGTCTGTGCTGAAGCTAATCTGCATAGGCGACAAACCACACAATGCAGAAGAGTTGTGGACAACGCTGAAAGAGCAGTCAGATATTTGGATGAAAAATGAAGAAAGGATAACACGGCACCACTACTGTTTGAAAACCCCAAATCTGATCAGGACCTGTAGAAGCGCAGCAGCGCGAAACGGCCGTCGTACTTTCTGTCCACGTTCTCCCTGTTGTCACCTGCACATGTTCTAAATAAAGGATTGGTGTTTTTCAGGACCGGTGAGTGCACTTCTTTTTTGTTTTTTCTTCATTTTGGAGATACTTGGATGACACCGCTGAACCTACAGCCAGGCATGGTTGTGTGTAGAGTTGAGCGACCTTGACCTTTTTAGAGTCGAGCTGGGTTTCGCGAAACCCGACTATCTCAAAAGTCGGGTCGAGTGAAATCGGCCGATTATGGCGAAAAGTCGGGATCGACCGAAACACGAAACCCAATGCAAGTCAATGGGGCAGCATAGTCGGCAGTGAGTGGGGGCCAGGAAAACACCTAGAGTGCCCATTTTAATGTCAAAACCATCCATTCTTCTTAATGAAGCTTGTCAAGCGTAATTTACCTTATAATAATTGGAAGGCATTTGAAATTGGGGGTCATTTGGCTAAAGTTGTGTGGGGTAGGGCTGGTTCAAGTAATTAGTGGGCCCAGGAAATCTGGACCACGTCACGGCAGTGGAGCAGGGAGAGGTAAGTATTTCAACTTTGCAAGTGCTGTGATCCTGAGCAAGCAGGGGGGGCCCACTTGTTGGCATTGGCACTGGCACAGGGCCCCTCAAAGTACAGCGGTGTGTTTGCACGGCGGGGGCGCCTCCCACCGGCAGCAACACTTTTGCGTACTATGAGAGGCCCTGTGCCAGTGACGTCGCCAACTAGTATTCCTCCCCCCACCTGATGAAGGAACCTGCACTTTCATCTGCACCTTCCTCTTTGTCCCCGTGTAAGGTGGTATGGTATGCGGGAAGAGCAACCTGACTTTCAGCAGGGTCACAATGTTGTTGTGTAGCATGCACGGGGAATGTTGCGTTATGGGTCAATGTACCAGCAGACTCATCTATCACTGGCTGGGCAATGGGCACGATGAAGTGGAAACACAGATATAGGCCCAAAGAATAAAGTGGGCTAAATGCAGTTCAAAATTGGTAACACAGGAATAACCAGGGGGCATTGCAGTGGAGGACAACTGGAATGAGAGGCTGACACAGAGAGTAGGGCCAAATCAGTAAGTAGTCGAAATGCAGTTCAAAATTGGCAACCGTAGTAAACAGGCGGCACAGCTTTGTTCAATGGAGGAGAACAGCAAGGAGTGGCAGACACCGATAGTAGGCCCCAACCCAACTAGTAGGCCAAATGCAGTCTAACATTAACAACTACTTAACGAGAGCCTGAAAATGGAATTTCAGGACAGGAAACCAGGAGAACAGCAAGGAGTGGCAGACACCGATAGTAGGCCCCAAACCAACTAGTACGCCAAATGCAGTTGTTCCATTTAACCACAATTTAATGAGAGCCTGAAGATAGAAGCTCAGGAAAGGCAACCTGGGGAACACCTTGGAGTGTAACACACCATCTCTCTCCACCCCATACCCATTTTGTAGGCCTAATGCAGTGTACTTTTCTTCAACTACTAAACGAGAGTCGGAAGACCGAAGCAATGGCAAGGAAACCTGGGGAACACCTTGGAGTGTAACACACCATCTCTCTCCACCCCATACCCAATTTGTAGGCCTAATGCAGTGTAGTTTCCAAGAACTACTAAACGAGAGCCGGAAGATCGAAGCTCAGGAAAGGCAACCTGGGGAACACCTTGGAGTGTAACACACCCTCTCTCTACACCCCATACCCAATTTGAAGGCCTAATGCAGTGTAGTTTCCAAGAACTACTAAACGAGAGCCGGAAGATCGAAGCTCAGGAAAGGCAACCTGGGGAACACCTTGGAGTGTAACACACCCTCTCTCTACACCCCATACCCAATTTGAAGGCCTAATGCAGCGTAGTTTCCAACAACTACTAAACGAGAGCCGGAAGATCGAAGCTCAGGAAAGGCAACCTGGGGAACACCTTGGAGTGTAACAAACCCTCTCTCTACACCCCATACCCAATTTGTAGGCCTAATGCAGCGTAGTTTCCGACAACTACTAAACGAGAGCATGAAGATCGAAGCTCAGGAAAGGCAACCCGGGGAACACCTTGGAGTGTAACACACCCTCTCTCTACACCCCATACCCAATTTGAAGGCCTAATGCAGTGTAGTTTCCAAGAACTACTAAACGAGAGCCGGAAGATCGAAGCTCAGGAAAGGCAACCTGGGGAACACCTTGGAGTGGAACACACCATCTCTCTACACCCCATACCCAATTTGAAGGCCTAATGCAGCGTAGTTTCCAACAACTACTAAACGAGAGCCGGAAGATCGAAGCTCAGGAAAGGCAACCTGGGGAACACCTTGGAGTGTAACAAACCCTCTCTCTACACCCCATACCCAATTTGTAGGCCTAATGCAGCATAGTTTCCGACAACTACTAAACGAGAGCATGAAGATCGAAGCTCAAGAAAGGCAACCTGGGGAACACCTTGGAGTGTAACACACCCTCTCTCTACACCCCATACCCAATTTGAAGGCCTAATGCAGCGTAGTTTCCAACAACTACTAAACGAGAGCCGGAAGATCGAAGCTCAGGAAAGGCAACCTGGGGAACACCTTGGAGTGTAACACACCCTCTCTCTACACCCCATACCCAATTTGAAGGCCTAATGCAGTGTAGTTTCCAAGAACTACTAAACGAGAGCCGGAAGATCGAAGCTCAGGAAAGACAACCTGGGGAACACCTTGAAGTGTAACACAACGTCTCTCTACACCACGGAAGGGCTGATTCTTAGGAAGGAAGGCTGTTGGAAATAAGCATTGCGCGTCCGAGGGTGATTATATTCTTATTAGGTATATACTCACCCTCGGACGCGCCCTGCTTCTTTATTTGGAATGAATGTTTATTTGCAATGTGGTGTTGACTTTCTCTATTATTTTGGTAATTAATGATTTTATTATTTTCATTGTTTTGCATCTTCTCGGCAATAATATAAAGAAGACGCGACAGGACAACACTCGGTGGATGCCATATCTGTGTTTTCAATTTAAAAAACCTTTCAGTTAAATACTTGCAGGATAAAGTAATTGTAGCTGGTGGCCATTTTTAGTACTGTACCAGATTTTAGTTGTGTGTTTGTTTTTAATGTTAAAATGTCTGCATTTGATATCTCACCAGTATTTTCTTTTTTATAAGCAAAATACTTTTTTTTTTATTTTATGATGTTGGTTCAAGGGGTACACGGGCAGCAGTAGACAGGTCAGTGGAGGCTTAGTGGAAGGAGGGACCGCAGACAGGCTTCGAAGCCCTAACATAATAAATTGGGCTGCCTGTAGGCAATTTAAAATTGGTTCCAGGGGAACACGGGCAGCAGTAGACAGGTCAGTGGAGGCCTAGTGGAAGGAGGGACCGCAGACAGGCTTCGAAGCCCTAACATAATAAATTGGGCTGCCTGTAGGCAGTTTAAAATTGGTTCCAGGGGAACACGGGCAGCAGTAGACAGGTCAGTGGAGGCCTAGTGGAAGGAGGGACCGCAGACAGGCTTCGAAGCCCTAACATAATAAATTGGGCTGCCTGTAGGCAATTTAAAATTGGTTCCAGGGGAACACGGGCAGCAGTAGACAGGTAAGTGGAGGCCTAGTGGAAGGAGGGACCGCAGACAGGCTTCAAAGCCCTAACATAATAAATTGGGCTGCCTGTAGGCAGTTTAAAATTGGTTCCAGGGGAACACGGGCAGCAGTAGACAGGTCAGTGGAGGCCTAGTGGAAGGAGGGACCGCAGACAGGCTTCGAAGCCCTAACATAATAAATTGGGCTGCCTGTAGGCAATTTAAAATTGGTTCCAGGGGAACACGGGCAGCAGTAGACAGGTAAGTGGAGGCCTAGTGGAAGGAGGGACCGCAGACAGGCTTCGAAGGCCTAACATAATAAAATGGGCTGGCTGTAGGCAATTTAAAATTGGTTCCAGGGGAACACGGGCAGCAGTAGACAGGTCAGTGGAGGCCTAGTGGAAGGAGGGACCGCAGACAGGCTTCGAAGGCCTAACATAATAAAATGGGCTGGCTGTAGGCAATTTAAAATTGGTTCCAGGGGAACACGGGCAGCAGTAGACAGGTAAGTGGAGGCCTAGTGGAAGGAGGGACCGCAGACAGGCTTCGAAGGCCTAACATAATAAATTGGGCTGCCTGTAGGCAATTTAAAATTGGTTCCAGGGGAACACGGGCAGCAGTAGACAGGTAAGTGGAGGCCTAGTGGAAGCATGGACCGCAGACAGGCTTCGAAGGCCTAACGTAATAAAATGGGCTGGCTGTAGGCAATTTACAATTGGTTCCATGGGAACACGGGCAGCAGTAGACAGGTCAGTGGAGGCCTAGTGGAAGGAGTGGCGGCAGACAGGCATCAAAGGCCTAACATCATAACATTGGGCTGTTGGCAATTTAAA
Organism: Ranitomeya imitator; assembly: GCF_032444005.1. Lineage (NCBI taxonomy): Eukaryota > Metazoa > Chordata > Amphibia > Anura > Dendrobatidae > Ranitomeya > Ranitomeya imitator. Next base: position 676,084,067 of record NC_091282.1, on the reverse strand, counting down.
ATTGGTTCCAGGGGTACACGGGCAACAGTGGTCTGGTCAGTGGAAGTCTAGTGGAAGGAGTGACGGCAGACAGGCATCAAAGGCCTAACATAATAACATTTGGCTGTTGGCAATTTAAAATTGGTTCCAGGGGTACACGGGCAACAGTGGTCTGGTCAGTGGAAGTCTAGTGGAAGGAGTGACGGCAGACAGGCTAAGAAGGCCTAACATAACAAAATTGGGCTGGCTGTAGGCAAGTTTAAATTGGTTCCAGGGGAACACGGCCAGCAGTGGCCTGGTCAGTGTAGTAGTTGTAGAAAGGACGGACCGCAGACAGGCTTCGAAGGCCTAACATAACAAAAATGTCAAAACAATGGTATTGTCAGTGCCAGGCATTGAAGGATGTCAGCGCATAGACTAAACATTGGTGAAGCTGTGAGAGATAATTTTGCTAGTGGTAGAGCACTGTTTGAGCTGGGGGGGGAACTGTCTTGTGGCCGGCGGTACAGGTCCAGGGCCCCTCATATTACAATGGTGTGTCTGACGTTGGGTGCGCACCACCACCGCCAGAGACACTTTATTGTACCATGAGGGACCCAGTGGCAGTGCCGTCGACCAAAAGCGGGCACACCCACCTCTTCAGACAAACAGCACTCTCACGGGTGCTGGCGCAAAGTGGCGATACCACGGCCCCGTGTGGGGAGTTTGGCCATTTTGTTAGGAGTAAACATGTCGTATGCTGGACAATCAGGTGCAGAAAATTACGAGATTGGAAAAGTCATTCAGAAGAGTCCACAGGCAAGACCTTTTCATAGGAAAGTTAGGTGTCAGCCGGGCAAGGTGGGGCAAAAGATTTCGAAATCCAGTTGTGGTCAATTTTAATGAAGGTTAGATCATCTACATTTTGGGTAGCCAGACGAGTCCTTTTTTCAGTTAGTATTGAACCTGCAGCACTGAATACTCTTTCTGATAGGACACTAGCTGCCGGGCAAGCAAGCTCCTGCAATGCATATTCTGCCAATTCTGGCCAGGTGTCTAATTTGGATGCCCAGTAATCAAATGGGAATGACGGTTGAGGGAGAACGTCGATAAGGGATGAAAAATAGTTTGTAACCATACTGGACAAATGTTGTCTCCTGTCACTTTGAATTGATGCTGCAGTACCTGTCCTGTCTGCGGTCATAGCAAAATCACTCCACAACCTGGTCAGAAAACCCCTCTGGCCAACGCCACTTCTGATTTCTGCCCCTCTAACACCTCTGGTCTGCTGGTCCCTGGAGCTCGTGTGAGAACGATCACGGGCGCTGTGTGCAGGGAATGCCAGAAGCAAACGGTCAACAAGAGTTGATTGTTTTGTTGCTAATATTAGTTCCAAGTTCTCATGTGGCATAATATTTTGCAATTTGCCTTTATAGCGAGGATCAAGGAGGCAGGCCAACCAGTAATCGTCATCGTTCATCATTTTTGTAATGCGTGTGTCCCTTTTGAGGATACGCAAGGCATAATCCGCCATGTGGGCCAAAGTTCCAGTTGTCAAATCTGCGGTTTTGCTTGGTTGAGGGGCAGTTGCAGGCAAATCTACGTCACTTGTGTCCCTCAAAAAACCAGAACCCGCCCTTGCCACGCCACCTATTTCCAATGACCCCGGGAAAGCTTCCTCATTAAAAATATACTCATCCCCATCATCCTCCTCATCCTCCACCTCCTCTTCGCCCGCTACCTCGTCCTGTACACTGCCCTGACCAGACAATGGCTGACTGTCATCAAGGCTTTCCTCTTCCTCTGGTGCAGACGCCTGATCCTTTATGTGCGTCAAACTTTGCATCAGCAGACACATTAGGGGGATGCTCATGCTTATTATGGCGTTGTCTGCACTAACCAGCCGTGTGCATTCCTCAAAACACTGAAGGACTTGACACATGTCTTGAATCTTCGACCACTGCACACCTGACAACTCCATGTCTGCCATCCTACTGCCTGCCCGTGTATGTGTATCCTCCCACAAAAACATAACAGCCCGCCTCTGTTCGCACAGTCTCTGAAGCATGTGCAGTGTTGAGTTCCACCTTGTAACAACGTCTATGATTAGGCGATGCTGGGGAAGGTTCAAAGAACGCTGATAGGTCTGCATACGGCTGGAGTGTACAGGCGAACGGCGGATATGTGCGCAAAGTCCACGCACTTTGAGGAGCAGGTCGGATAACCCCGGATAACTTTTCAGGAAGCACTGCACCACCAGGTTTAAGGTGTGAGCCAGGCAAGGAATGTGTTTCAGTTGGGAAAGGGAGATGGCAGCCATGAAATTCCTTCCGTTATCACTCACTACCTTGCCTGCCTCAAGATCTACAGTGCCCAGCCACGACTGCGTTTCTTTCTGCAAGAACTCGGACAGAACTTCCGCGGTGTGTCTGTTGTCGCCCAAACACTTCATAGCCAATACAGCCTGCTGACGTTTGCCAGTAGCTGCCCCATAATGGGAGACCTGGTGTGCAACAGTGGCAGCTGCGGATGGAGTGGTTGTGCGACTGCGGTCTGTGGACGAGCTCTCGCTTCTGCAGGAGGACGAGGAGGAGGAGGAGGAGGGGGTGCGAACGGCTACAGCCAACTGTTTCCTAGACCGTGGGCTAGGCAGAACTGTCCCAAACTTGCTGTCCCCTGTGGACCCTGAATCCACCACATTTACCCAGTGTGCCGTGATGGACACGTAACGTCCCTGGCCATGCCTACTGGTCCATGCATCTGTTGTCAGGTGCACCTTTGTGCTCACAGATTGCCTGAGTGCATGGACGATGCGCTCTTTAACATGCTGGTGGAGGGCTGGGATGGCTTTTCTGGAAAAAAAGTGTCGACTGGGTAGCTCGTAGCGTGGTACAGCGTAGTCCATCAGGTCTTTGAAAGCTTCGCTTTCAACTAACCGGTAGGGCATCATCTCTAACGAGATTAGTCTAGCTATGTGGGCGTTCAAACCCTGTGTACGCGGATGCGAGGCTAAGTACTTCCTTTTTCTAACCATAGTCTCATGTAGGGTGAGCTGGACTGGAGAGCTGGAGATCGTGGAACTAGCGGGGGTGCCGGTGGACATGGCAGACTGAGAGACAGTGGGAGATGGTATTGTTGCCGCCGGTGCCCTAGATGCAGTGTTTCCTACTACGAAACTGGAGATTCCCTGACCCTGACTGCTTTGGCCTGGCAAAGAAACCTGCACAGATACTGCAGGTGGTGCAGAAAATGGTGGCCCTACACTGCCGGAAGGGATGTTGCGTTGATGAGTAGCTTCATTGGCCGAGGGTGCTACAACCTTAAGGGACGTTTGGTAGTTAGTCCAAGCTTGCAAATGCATGGTGGTTAAATGTCTATGCATGCAACTTGTATTGAGACTTTTCAGATTCTGCCCTCTGCTTAAGGTAGTTGAATATTTTTGACAGATTACTTTGTGCTGATCAATTGGATGTTGTTTAAAAAAAATGCCAGACTGCACTCTTTCTAGCATAGGATACCTTTTCAGGCATTGCAGACTGAGCTTTAACCGGATGGCCACGCTGTCCTCCAACAGGTTTTGACTTTGCCCCGCGTTTTGGCCAAGATACGGGCCCGGCAGATGGAACCTGTTGCGATGTTGATGCCTGCTGCGGCCCCTCCTCCTCCGCTTCAGAACTGCTGCCGCCTGCACCCTGTTCCCCCAATGGCTGCCAATCGGGGTCAAGAACTGGGTCATCTATTACCTCTTCTTGTAGCTCGTGTGCAACTTCGTCTGTGTCACCGTGTCGGTCGGTGGTATAGCGTTCGTGATGGGGCAACATAGTCTCATCAGGGTCTGATTCTTGATCAGCACCCTGCGAGGGCAATGTTGTGGTCTGAGTCAAAGGACCAGCATAGTAGTCTGGCTGTGGCTGTGCATCAGTGCACTCCATGTCAGATTCAACTTGTAATGGGCATGGACTGTTAACTGCTTCACTTTCTAAGCCAGGGACGGTATGTGTAAAGAGCTCCATGGAGTAACCCGTTGTGTCGCCTGCTGCATTCTTCTCTGTTGTTGTTTTTGCTGAAGAGGACAAGGAAGCGACTTGTCCCTGACCGTGAACATCCACTAACGACGCGCTGCTTTTACTTTTACCAGTTTCACGAGAGGAGGCAAAAGAGCTAGAGGCTGAGTCAGCAAGATAAGCCAAAACTTGCTCTTGATGCTCCGGCTTTAAAAGCGGTTTTCCTACTCCCAGAAAAGGGAGGGTTCGAGGCCTTGTGTAGCCAGACGACGAACCTGGCTCCACAGCTCCAGACTTAGGTGCAATATTTTTTTTCCCACGACCACCTGATGCTCCACCACTACCACTACCCTCATTACCAGCTGACAATGAACGCCCCCGGCCACGACCTCTTCCACCAGACTTCCTCATTGTTTTAAAAACGTTACCAAACGAACGGTATTTGTTGCTGTCACACAACTTACACGGTGAGCTATAACTTCAGTATGATTTAGCTACCCCTTTACAGGTGGGTGAGACCACAACGAAAATCAGCCACAATGTTACACACTCTGTTGTTGTTGGCAACAAATGAGATGGCACACACGCAGGACTGTCACTGAAGCGCAAATGTAAATATTTATCTCCCACTGATTTGTGTTTGTTTTTTTTAAAAGGGAGACTTCAGAAAAAAAAAAATTTTAAAAAAAATTATTTTTTACAGAAGAATTTATAAAACAAATAAAATGAAATGATTGTTTCAGGGAGAATTTAGGAAAAAAAAAAAAAAAAGGCTTTGTAGGGCCCACTGAGTGAGAGAGGACGCACACAGGAGTCAGGAGTGGCACACAAGCCCAGAGGCCAATATTAATCTCCCACCGATTGATTTAGTTATTTTTTTTGGTAGATTTTGGAACCCAAATCAAGCAAAATAATTAATAGGCTTTCTATGGCCCACAATTGGGGAGAGAGAGAGAGATGGCACACCCAGGAGTCAAGACTGGCACACAAGCAGAAGGGGCAATATGAATCTCCCACAGATTTTTTTTTTTTTTTTCAGGGAGACTTGAGAGAAAAAAAAATACAAAAAAAATGATTTTTTTCAGGAATAATTTAGAAACCAAAGAAAATAAAATGATTGTTTCAGGGAGAATTTAGAAAACAAATAAAACAAAAAATAGGCTTTCTAGGGCCCACTGAGTGACAGATGACGCACACAGGAGTCAGGAGTGGCAGACAAGCCCAGAGGCCAATATTAATCTCCCACTGATTGATTTAGTGATTATTTTTGGTAGATTTTGGAACCCAAATCAAGCAAAAAAATTAATAGGCTTTCTATGGCCCACAATTGGGGAGAGAGAGAGAGATGGCACACCCAGGAGTCAAGACTGGCACACAAGCAAAAGGGGCAATATGAATCTCCCACAGATTTTTTTTTTTTTTTTTCAGGGAGACTTTAGAGAAAAAAAAAAATACAAAAAAAATGATTTTTTTCAGGAATAATTTAGAAACCAAAGAAAATAAAATGATTTTTTCAGGGAGAATTTAGAAAACAAATAAAACAAAAAATAGGCTTTCTAGGGCCCACTGAGTGACAGATGACGCTCACAGGAGTCAGGAGTGGCACACAAGCCCAGAGGCCAATATTAATCTCCCACTGATTGATTTAGTGATTTTTTTTGGTAGATTTTGGAACCCAAATCAAGCAAAAAAATTAATAGGCTTTCTATGGCCCACTATTTGTGAGAGAGATGGCACGCTCAGGACTGGCACACAAGCCCAGAGGCCAATATTAATCTCCCATTTTTTTTTTTCCAGGGAAAATTTATAAACCCAATAAAAAAAATAATAATAAATAGGCTTTCTATGGCCCACTATCTGAGATAGAGAGATGGCACGCTTAGGACTGGCACACAAGCCCAAAGGCCAATATTAATCTCCCACTGATTGATTGATTGATTTTTTCAGGTAGAATTATGAACCCAAATCAACCAAAAAAATAAATAGGCTTTCTATGGCCCACTATTTGTGAGAGAGATGGCACGCTCAGGACTGGCACACAAGCCCAGAGGCCAATATTAATCTCCCACTTTTTTTTTTTTCCAGGGAAAATTTATAAACCCAATAAAATAATAAAAAAATAGGCTTTCTATGGCCCACTATCTGAGAGAGAGAGAGATGGCACGCTTAGGACTGGCACACAAGCCCAAAGGCCAATATTAATCTCCCACTGATTGATTTAATGATTTTTTCAGGTAGAATTTAGAACCCAAATCAAGCAAAAAAATTAATAGGCTTTCTATGGCCCACTGAGTGAGAGATGGCACACACAGGAGTAAGGAGTGGCACACAAGCCCTGAGGCCAATATTTTTCTCCCACTGATTGATTGATTGATTTTTTCAAGTAGAATTATGAACCCAAATCAACCAAAAAAATAAATAGGCTTTCTATGGCCCACTATTTGTGAGAGAGATGGCACGCTCAGGACTGGCACACAAGCCCAGAGGCCAATATTAATCTCCCATTTTTTTTTTTTCCAGGGAAAATTTATAAACCCAATAAAAAAAATAATAATAAATAGGCTTTCTATGGCCCACTATCTGAGAGAGAGAGATGGCACGCTTAGGACTGGCACACAAGCCCAAAGGCCAATATTAATCTCCCACTGATTGATTGATTGATTTTTTCAGGTAGAATTTAGAACCCAAATCAAGCAAAAAAATTTATAGGCTTTCTATGGCCCACTGAGTGAGAGATGGCACACACAGGAGTAAGGAGTGGCACACAAGCCCTGAGGCCAATATTTTTCTCCCACTGATTGATGTTGTGATTTTTTCTGGTAGATTTTGGAACCCAAATCAAGCAAAAAAATAAATAGGCTTTCTATGGCCCACTGAGTGAGAGATGACACAGACAGAGATGGCACTCTAGCAGAAATGTCAATCTTAATCTCCCACAAAAAAAAAAAAAAAAAAAAAAAGGAACTGTCCTTCAATTACTATCTCCCTGCAGTAATCTCAGCCAGGTATGGCAGGCAGCAATAAGGAGTGGACTGATGCACAAATTAAATAAAAAGTGTGGACAAACAAACAAGATAGCTGTGCAGAAAGGAAGGAACAAGAGGATTTGTGCATTGAAAAAAGCAGTTGGTTTGCACAGCGGCGTACACACAGCAATGCAGCTATCAGGGAGCCTTCTAGGGCAGCCCAATGAGCTACAGCGCTGAGGAAAGAAAAAAAAAAAGGAGCTTCCACTGTCCCTGCACACCGAAGGTGGTGTTGGGCAGTGGAAATCGCTACAGCACAAGCGGTTTTGTGGTTAATGGACCCTGCCTAACGCTATCCCTGCTTCTGACGAAGCGGCAGCAACCTCTCCCTAAGCTCAGATCAGCAGCAGTGACATGGCGGTCGGCGGGAACTCCCCTTTATAGCCCCTGTGACGCCGCAGACAGCAAGCCAATCACTGCAATGCCCTTCTCTAAGATGGTGGGGACCAGGACCTATGTCATCACGCTGCCCACACTCTGCGTTTACCTTCATTGGCTGAGAAATGGCGCTTTTCGCGTCATTGAAACGCGACTTTGGCGCGAAAGTCGCGTACCGCATGGCCGACCACGCACAGGGGTCGGATCGGGTTTCATGAAACTTGACTTCGCCAAAAGTCGGCGACTTTTGAAAATGTTCGACCCGTTTCGCTCAACCCTAGTTTTGTGTGACAATGGCCGTAACCTGGTGGCGGCTCAGAGGCAAGGTGAGCTCACACCAGTACCTTGTCTGGCCCATGTGCTTAACCTCGTGGTTCAACGTTTTCTGAAAAGCTACCCGGAGCTGCCGGATCTGCTAGTGAAAGTACACCATCTGTCTGCCCATTTTAGAAAGTTAGCTAAAGGTTCAGCAGCCCTAGCCATGCTTTAGCAGCATTTGCAGCTTCCGACTCACCGACTGGTGTGTGATGTCCCCACGTGCTTGAACTCTACGCTGCATATGTTGGAAAGGATTTGTGAGAAGAGGGCTGTTTTTGACTACCAACCTCAACATGGCCGTCGATATTTAGTTCAGACTCCACACATAGGACCTCAGGAGTGGACATGGATGTCAGACATATATGTACCATCCTATAAAACTTTGAGGACTGCACCAAGATGTGAGTAGCGATGATGCCATAATTAGCATCACCATCCCGCTTCTCTGCATTCTGAAAACCTCTCTGGTTACAATTAAAGAGGATGCATTGCAGACAGAGCATGAGGACATGAACGGGGAACCATACAGGGGAATTACACTCAGCCCAGCCTCATCATGTCTTCCCAACATGGATAAGTAGGCAATGAGAAGAAGGAGGATGAGGTACAGGAGCTACTTTCATGCACTTATAGACGGTACTACAAGCACAGCTGTCATACCGTCTGTTCAGCGGGGATGGCCTGTGGACAGGGAGGAGGAGGACGAGTATCCTCCTCTTTATCCTCATCCTCATAATCCACAACCAGTACAACACCAGGGTGAACGTATTCCGTGATACAAAAATCACTCAATTTTTGCACAAGGGTGTTTGTCAGATGCCCGTTACTAATTAGAAACCAAAATAAACTCCCCCAGGGGGAATTGTCATCAAAATGAGATGTACGTATATTTTTCCCATTTATTCTTACATATTCCAGTTTTAATATCTCTGTGCTGTCCTTTTATGACCCAGTGTATACCTCTACAATATGAAAATATTGAAATACTATTATATATTTATTTTTATATCCCTGTCTCTGAGCTGTTGCTAGGGACAAACATCTTGTTGGACACAATCTGGCATCATATATATGAACCTGCGCTCGCCCCTCCATTTTGTTATTTACTTTCATCGGTGGATTCACATCTTTCTTTTTATTTCAGTATGATTTATCTTTATGTCTCCTCATTCTCCACCACTAGATCACCAGGCTTAACGTCTTCTATACGATACAGGCAGTCCAATTTTTGGCAAGGGTGTCTATGATGCCCATAGTATATTTTTAAAAAATGCATCCCCATTGGGGAAATGTTTGTCAGCCCATGCACTACGTGTATGGACTTTACAAGTCTATAAGATGCGTTCCTTTACAGTGGGCCTATTTTTTCATGAGGCCTTTAGCAATGTCTCCTCATTCTCCACCACTAGATCACCAGGCTTAACATCTTCTGTGCCGCTACAGGCAGTCTAATTTTTGTCAAGCTTGTCTATGACGTCCATAAAAGATTTTTAAAAAAGGTACACCCCATGGTAAAATGTTTTTCAGCCCATGCACTTCAAGTATGGTTGTTACAAGCCTAATAGACCCGCTCCTTATCATTGGGCCTAGTTTTTAATGAAGCCTTCCTCCACCTCTCATCATTTTCCACCACTAGATCACCAGGGTTCACATGCCCTGTGCTGCTACAGACAGTCAATGTTTTGTGATCCCAATTAAATATTTTTTTACAAATGTATCCTCCATGGAGAAATGTTTGTCAGCCCATACACTTAGTGTATGGGCATCATAAGTCTAGGAGACATGTTCCTTAACATTGGGCCTAGTTTTTAATGACTTCCTCCACATATCATCATTCTCCGCCACTAGATCACCATGCTGAATGTTTTCTGTGCTGCTCCAACTATTCAATTTTTGGCCAAGGGCATCTATGATCCCCATAAATAATTTTTTTTAAATGTAACCCCCATGGGGAAATGTTTGTCAGCCCATATACTTAGTGTATGGGCATTACAAGTCTAGGAGACACACTCCTTTGTAATGGGAGTTTTTTATGAGGCCCTCCTCCATGTTTCTTCCAAAGGGGATTGAAGTACGTGCAAATTTGGGTCAAGGAGGAACTTGCATTCAATGCATAAGGAAACCGTATGGGAGGACCAACTGAAGAATGCGAAGTGGCTTTTCCTGTGGCCATCCAGTACCTGGGTTCAAAGGCTTATTAGCGTGCATATGACTGGATAGCAGGGCAGGCCTTGCTTTCAATGCAACATTTTTTCAGGAAGCCCTCCTGTACCTCTCGTGAAAGGGGTAATGGGGTGCATTGTAATTGTTGGCAGCCCAGCCAGTCACTTCATAGGCAATAACAGCATAGGAGACCCACTGTTTAATAATGGGCCTTTAAGAACATTAATGCCACCTGATGCCCCTCTAAAAATAGGCTTTGAGACTAACACTTTTCTGCCATCTGACGTACTATCCAGTCCTAGTGACCTGGGACTTAATTCCCAGGGATGGGATAGTACGTCATAGGCTGATCACGGCCGGGTGTCAGCTGATTATTACACCTCTGATTTCCGGCACTATGTGCCAGAAGCAGTCACGGACCGCTCCCGGCACTTTAACCCCCAGAACACTGCGATCAAATATGATTGCGGTGTTCCGGCTGCATAGGGAAGCATCGCGTAGGGATGGGGCTCCCTGCGTGCTTCCCTGAGACCCTCGGAACAACGCGATGTGATATAACAAAAATCGGAATAAAAAGCGATCAAAAAATGTCGTGTGCCCAAAAATGGTACCAATAAAAACGTTAACTTGTTGCACAAAAAAACAAGACCTCACGTGACTCTGTGGACTAAAATATGAAAAAATTATAGCTCTCAAAATGTAGTGTTGAGCGATACCGTCCGATACTTGAAAGTATCGGTATCGGATAGTATCGGCCGATACCCGAAAAATATCGGATATCGCCGATACCGATATCCGATACCAATACAAGTCAATGGGACACCAAGTATCGGAAGGTATTCTGATGGTTCCCAGGGTCTGAAGGAGAGGAAACTCTCCTTCAGGCCCTAGGATCCATATTAAGGTGTAAAATAAAGAATCAAAATAAAAAATATTGATATATTCACCTCTCCGGCGGCCCCTGGACTTCACGCTGGTAACCGGCAGGCTTCTTTGTTTAAAATGAGCGCCTTTAGGACCTGCGAATGACGTCGCGGGTTTTGATTGGTCGCGTGCCGCCCATGTGACCGCCACGCGACCAATCAGAAGCCGCGACGTCATTCGCAGGTCCTTAATTCCTAGAATTAGGAGTTTAGTGAATGAGAATGACGTCGCGGCTTCTGATTGGTCACGTGGCGGTCACATGAGCGGCACGCGACCAATCAGAACCCGCGACGTCATTCGAAGGTCCTAAAGGCGCTCATTTTAAACAAAGAAGCTGGCCGGTTACCAGCGTGATGTCCAGGGGCCGGCGGAGAGGTGAGCATATCAATATTTTTTATTTTAATTCTTTATTTTACACATCCCTATGGATCCGATACCGATACCCGATACCACAAAAGTATCGGATCTCGGTATCGGAATTCCGATACCGCAAGTATCGGCCGATACCCGATACTTGTGGTATCGGAATGCTCAACACTGGTAACGCAAAAACTATTTTTTGCAATAAAAAGCGTCTTTTAGTGTTTGACAGCTGTCAATCATAAAAATCCACTAAATAGTAAATCAAACCCCCCATTATCACCGCCTTAGTTAGGGAAAAATAATAAAATTAAAAAATGTATTTATTTCTATTTTCCCATTAGGGTTCGGGCTACAGTTAGGGTTAGGGCTACAGTTATGGTTAGGGTTGGGGCTAAAGTTAGGGTTGGGGTTTGAATTACATATACGGTTGGGATTAGGTTGGATTAGGGTTAGGGGTGAGTCAAAGTTAGGGGTGTGGTTAGGGTTAAGGTTGAGATTAGAGTTAAGGGTGTGTTGGAGTTAGGGGTGTGGTTAGGGTTAGGATTAGGGTTAGGGGTGTGCTGAGGTTAGAGTTGGAGTCAGAATTGGGGGGTTTCCACTGTTTAGGCACATCAGGGGCTCTCCAAATGCGACATGGCATTGAAAAAGTAAAACAGTACTCCTTTCCTTCCGAGCTTTCCCGTGCGCCCAAACAGGGGTTTGCCCCAACATTTGAGGTATCAACGTACTCTGGACAAATTGGACAACAACTTTTGGGGTCCAATTTCTTTTTACCCTTGGGAAAAAAAATTGGGGGGCTAAAAAATAATTTTTGTGGAAAAAAAAGATTTTTTATTTTCACGTTCTTACAACACATCAAGATAAGTTCCTTGGGGGGTCTAGTTTCAAATATGGGGTCACTTGTGGGGGGTTTCTACTGTTTAGGTACATCAGGGACTCTGTAAATGCAACGTGATGCCTGCAGACCATTCCATCTAAGTCTGCATTCCAAACGGCGCTCCTTCCCTTCTGAGCTCTGCCATGCACCCAAACGGTGGTTCCCCCACATAATGAGCATCAGTGTACTCAGGACAAATTGGACAACAACTTTTGGGGTCCAATTTCTTCTCTTACCCTTGGGAAAATACAAAACTGGGGGCTAAAAAATAATTTTTGCGGGAAAAAGGGATTTTTTATTTTCACGGCTCTGCGTTAGAAACTGTAATGAAACACTTGGGGGTTCAAAGTTCTGACAGGACATCTAGATAAGTTCCTTAGGGGATCTAGTTTCCAGTATGGGGTCACTTGTGGGGGGTTTCTACTGTTTAGGCACATCAGTGGCTCTGCAAACGCGACATGGCTTCCTACCTCAATTCCAGTCAATTTTGCATTGAAAAGTCAAACAGCGCTCCTTCCCTTCCGAGCTCTACCATGCCTCCAAACAGTGGTTTACCCCCACATATGGGGTATCAGCTTATTCAGGATAAATGGCATAACAACTTTTGGTGTCCAATTTCTCCTGTAACCCTTGGGAAATTAAAAATTTGGGGCAAAAAGATAATTTTTGTGAAAAAATATGATTTTTTATTTTTACAGCTCTTTATTATAAACTTCTGTGAAGCACTTGGGGGTTCAAAGTGCTCACCACACATCTAGATAAGTTCCTTAGGGAGTCTACTTTCCAAAATGGTGTCACTTGTGGGGGTTTCACTGTTTAGGTACATCAGGGGCTCTCCAAACGCAACATGGTGTCCTATCTCAATTCCAGTCAATTTTGCATTGAAAAGTCAAACAGCGCTCCTTCCCTTCCGAGCTCTGCCATGCGCCCAAACAGTGCCCCCCCCCCCCCCCCACATATGGGGTATCTTTTTATTTTCACGGCTCTGCGTTAGAAACTGTAATGAAACACTTGGGGGTTCAAAGTTCTGACAGGACATCTAGATAAGTTCCTTAGGGGATCTAGTTTCCAGTATGGGGTCACTTGTGGGGGGTTTCTACTGTTTAGGCACATCAGTGGCTCTGCAAACGCGACATTGCTTCCTACCTCAATTCCAGTCAATTTTGCATTGAAAAGTCAAACAGCGCTCCTTCCCTTCCGAGCTCTACCATGCCTCCAAACAGTGGTTTACCCCCACATATGGGGTATCAGCTTATTCAGGATAAATGGCATAACAACTTTTGGTGTCCAATTTCTCCTGTAACCCTTGGGAAATTAAAAATTTGGGGCAAAAAGATAATTTTTGTGAAAAAATATGATTTTTTATTTTTACAGCTCTTTATTATAAACTTCTGTGAAGCACTTGGGGGTTCAAAGTGCTCACCACACATCTAGATAAGTTCCTTAGGGAGTCTACTTTCCAAAATGGTGTCACTTGTGGGGGTTTCACTGTTTAGGTACATCAGGGGCTCTCCAAACGCAACATGGTGTCCTATCTCAATTCCAGTCAATTTTGCATTGAAAAGTCAAACAGCGCTCCTTCCCTTCCGAGCTCTGCCATGCGCCCAAACAGTGCCCCCCCCCCCCCCCCACATATGGGGTATCTTTTTATTTTCACGGCTCTGCGTTAGAAACTGTAATGAAACACTTGGGGGTTCAAAGTTCTGACAGGACATCTAGATAAGTTCCTTAGGGGATCTAGTTTCCAGTATGGGGTCACTTGTGGGGGGTTTCTACTGTTTAGGCACATCAGTGGCTCTGCAAACGCGACATTGCTTCCTACCTCAATTCCAGTCAATTTTGCATTGAAAAGTCAAACAGCGCTCCTTCCCTTCCGAGCTCTACCATGCCTCCAAACAGTGGTTTACCCCCACATATGGGGTATCAGCTTATTCAGGATAAATGGCATAACAACTTTTGGTGTCCAATTTCTCCTGTAACCCTTGGGAAATTAAAAATTTGGGGCAAAAAGATAATTTTTGTGAAAAAATATGATTTTTTATTTTTACAGCTCTTTATTATAAACTTCTGTGAAGCACTTGGGGGTTCAAAGTGCTCACCACACATCTAGATAAGTTCCTTAGGGAGTCTACTTTCCAAAATGGTGTCACTTGTGGGGGTTTCACTGTTTAGGTACATCAGGGGCTCTCCAAACGCAACATGGTGTCCTATCTCAATTCCAGTCAATTTTGCATTGAAAAGTCAAACAGCGCTCCTTCCCTTCCGAGCTCTGCCATGCGCCCAAACAGTGCCCCTCCCCCCCACATATGGGGTATCTGCGTACTGAGAACAAATTGTACAACAACTTTTGGGGTCAAATTTCTCCTCTTACTCTTGGTAAAATAAAACAACTTGGATCTGAATTAATTTTTGTGTGAAAAAAGTTAAATGTTCATTTTTTTTAAACATTCCAAAAATTCCTGTGAAACACTTCTTGAATGTTATTTTGAGCACCTTGAGGGGTGCAGTTTTTAGAATGGTATCACACTTTCGTATTTTCTATCATATAGACCCCTCAAAGTGACTTCAAATGAGATGTGGTCCCTAAAACAAAATGGTGTTGTAAAAATGAGAAATTGCAGGTCAACTTTTAACCCTTATAACTTCCTAACAGAAAAAAATTTGGTTCCAAAATTGTGCTGACGTAAAGTTGTCATGTGGGAAATGTTACTTATTAAGTATTTTATGTGACATACCTCTGTGATTTAAGGGCAAATAAATGCAAGAAATGTCAAGGAAATTTTACTACAAACCCAAAGTACAGTATGTCATGAGTAGTGTTGAGTGATACCTTCCGATATCGGAAAGTATCGGTATCGGATTGGATCGGCCGATATTCAAAAAATATCGGATATCGCCGATACCGATACCCGATCCCAATGCAAGTCAATGGGACCAAAATATCGGAATTAAAATAAACCCTTTCTTTCCTTGTAGGTTCATTCTACATGAAGGAAAACAACAAAGAATAATGCAGGATGTATTTGGGGAGGTGGCGGAGACATTAAAGTCATAGAGGTTTAGCCCAATCAAATAGAATAGCCTTATTTTTATTTTTTTTAAAGATGTTCGGAGTGACAAAGATATTGACTATGTAATTTTTTTTTTATTTTGTCAGATATTGATGTTTCACTATTCCACGCCCTTCCCCTTCTTTTTTTTTTACTTTTCCCACACTTTCATCTTCATCATCATCAGCATCTTTGACATCAACTTCTTCTTCACCTTATTCATCTTCTTCTTCATCTTCTACCTATTTTTTTTTTATTACATTCTTCATATTCATTTTATTCAACTATTATTATTCTTCCTATTCTACATATTCATTTTATTCAACTATTATTATTCTTCCTATACTACTTCTTCATCATATTCTCATTTGTGACAGGCATTCCCGTAGTTGTTATCTATAAAAGTTTGAAGATTACACCTTCCGTTCTGCCAGTCACAAAAGTTACATTTGTCCGCGTTCAGTTTGGCCTGCAGCATCAGGCTTTATCCAGGGGCACCACGAGGAGGAACGGACTCACCCCCATACACTGCTTAGTCTTCTTCTGCATATAATTTAGATAATATCTTTTGCTCTGATATTAAGTGTTATGCGTAATGTTCTTCTGCTCTTTGTTCTGCAGCCTCTTGTTCTTCTGCTTCTCGGTCTTCCATGTCGTCGTCTCCAGGGTCGTCGTCTCCAGGGTCGTCGTCTACGCCGTCGTCGTCTACGCCGTCGTCGTCGTCATCGGGGTGGTCTTCCGGGTCATCGACTTTAGGGTCTTCAACTTGGAAATGTAGCAGAAGGTACAAGAAGGCTGAGAAAATGCCAAGAACCAGCTGATGGAACTGGAACTCGGATGGCTACCCGAAGGTTCAAGAGCCTATGGAACTACCGAGGACCAGCTGACGTTACTGGAACCCGGTTACTAAGCAGGAGGTACCCGTGCTAAAAAGCACTACCAAGGACCGCCTGACGTTGGCGGAACTCGGATACCCAGAAGGAGGCACCTAAGCCAAAGGCTCTGCCCGGAACCAGCTGACGTTACTGGAACCAGGATGGGGAGCAGAAGGTACAAGAGCAAAAGACACTGCCGAGAACCAGCTGACGGTACTGGAACCCGGTTACTAAGCAGGAGGTACCCGTGCCTGAAAGCACTACCAAGGACCACCTGACGTTGGTGGAACTTGGATACCCAGAAGGAGGCACCTAAGCCAAAGGCTCTGCCCAGAACCAGCTGACGGTACTGGAACCAGGATGGGGAGCAGAAGGTACAAGAGCAAAAGACACTGCCGAGAACCAGCTGACGGTGCTGGAACCAGGATGTGGACCAGAAGGTCCACAGGAGAGGAGAGAACAGCTAGGCTGCGAGGCAGCCGCAGTTACCGAACCCCAACAGTCCTACAGGGGGAGCTTGGCCTACTGGCACTACAGAACCAGCCTTGACTACCAATTCACGCAGCCCACATAGGAAGCTCCTAAACTGGAGGCACTCTGGAGTTGGCTAACCCGACCGCAACACGACGGGGCAAGCATAGGCGTCTCAGTGAGCCTGACACTACCCGGAAACAGCTGACGGTGCTGGAACCAGGCTGGGCACGAGGGAGTACCCGTGACAAAAACACTGCCGAGAACCAGCTGGCGGTGCTGGAACCCGGATGCGTTGCCCCAGTGTGCAAGAGCCAATGGCACGACCGAGGACCAGCTGACGGTGCTGGAACCCGGTTACTAAGCTGTAGGTGCCCGCACTTAAAAGCACTACCAAGGACCGCCTGACGTTGGCGGAACTCGGATACCCAGGAGGAGGCACCTAAGCCAAAGGCTCGGCCCAGAACCAGCTGACGGTGCTGGAACCAGGTGGTGGACCACAAGGTCCACAGGAGAGGAGAGAACAGCTAGGCCGCGAGGCAGCCGCAGTTACCGAACCCCAACAGTCCTACAGGGGGAGCTTGGCGTACTGGCACTACAGAACCAGCCTTGACTACCAATTCACGCAGCCCACATAGGAAGCTCCTAAACTGGAGGCACCCTGAAGTTGGCTAACCCGACCGCAACACGACGGGGCAAGCATAGGCGTCTCAGTGAGCTTGACACTACCCGGAAACAGCTGACGGTGCTGGAACCAGGCTGGGCACGAGGGAGTACCCGTGACAAAAACACTGCCGAGAACCAGCTGGCGATGCTGGAACCCGGATGCGTTGCCCCAGTGTGCAAGAGCCAATGGCACGACCAAGGACCAGCTGACGGTGCTGGAACCCGGTTACTAAGCTGTAGGTGCCCGCGCTTAAAAGCACTACCAAGGACCACCTGATGTTGGCGGAACTCGGATACCCAAGAGGAGGCACCTAAGCCAAAGGCTCGGCCCGGAACCAGCTGACGGTGCTGGAACCAGGTGGTGGACCACAAGGTCCACAGGAGAGGAGAGAACAGCTAGGCCACGAGGCAGCCGCAGTTACCGAACCCCAACAGTCCTACAGGGGGAGCTTGGCCTACTGGCACTACAGAACCAGCCTTGACTACCAATTCACGCAGCCCACATAGGAAGCTCATAAACTGGAGGCACCCTGGAGTTGGCTAACTCGACTGCAACACGACGGGGCAACGCATAGGTGTCTCAGTGAGTTTGACAGTACCCGGAAACAGCTGACGCTGCTGGAACCAGGCTGGGCACGAGGGAGTACCCGTGACAAAAACACTGCCGGGAACCAGCTGGCGGTGCTGGAACCCGGATGTGTTGCCCCAGTGTGCAAGAGCCAATGGCACGACCAAGGACCAGCTGACGGTGCTGGAACCCGGTTACTAAGCTGTAGGTGCCCGCGCTTAAAAGCACTACCAAGGACCGCCTGGCGTTGGCAGAACTCGGATACCCAGGAGGAGGCACCTAAGCCAAGGGCTCGGCCCGGAACCAGCTGACGGTGCTGGAACCAGGTGGTGGACCACAAGGTCCACAGGAGAGGAGAGAACAGCTAGGCCGCGAGGCAGCCGCAGTTACCGAACCCCAACAGTCCTACAGGGGGAGCTTGGCCTACTGGCACTACAGAACCAGCCTTGACTACCAATTCACGCAGCCCACATAGGAAGCTCCTAAACTGGAGGCACCCTGGAGTTGGCTAATTCGACCGCAACACGACGGGGCAACGCATAGGTGTCTCAGTGAGTTTGACAGTACCCGGAAACAGCTGACGGTGCTGGAACCAGGCTGGGCACGAGGGAGTACCCGTGACAAAAACACTGCCGGGAACCAGCTGGCGGTGCTGGAACCCGGATGCGTTGCCCCAGTGTGCAAGAGCCAATGGCACGACCGAGGACCAGCTGGCGGTGCTGGAACCCGGATGCGTTGCCTATTAAAGATTGTCTTCCTAGAGCCCCAACTAGCGGTGTTGGAGCAAAGGGTAAGCAGGGGGAGCAGAGTGTAGGCCGAAGCCTGCACTGGAGGCAGCTGTGTGTCTGCGTTGCGTTTGCAGGACACTTTGCCGGCTACACAGTGGGGGCACAGCTGGCGTTGCTGAACCCCACTGAAACAATGGCGGGTGTTTTTCTCTGTGCAGCTAGCACTTCCGTGCAAAAACTAGCGGTGTTAGAGCCCAGGGGCAGCAGGAGGAGGAGAGGAGCATAGTGTAGGCCGATGCCTAGTTGAACCAATTTCAAAGGAGACCTTTAACCCCCCCTCAGGTGTTACAAAGTACAAGAGCCACACCTTGTGCAGCATTAATGCTGCACAAGTCAAAGGTTGCTCTATTAATTTGGCCACTTGCACACGTTGAATGAAAGACGTACACAATTTAGCCCATTCTACAGTCAAACTGTAGTGGAGGCGTGACTTGTGTTTTTAAGGAGACGCAGCACAGGTGTCCCAAATAACGCCTTGGTGCTTGGCGCAGCTTCCTGAGCGTTGTTATTTGCTGTACTGGAGTCTGCACTCTTGTGTTATCCCTTGGCAATGCCCTGTTAGCGCTGCCCGTCTTATGACCTCATTTCATGTTGGCCGGTGCGGTTAACGATGGCCATAAATCCCAGACCCACAGTGCCTTTTCATAAAGTCACACTGCGGTGCTGGGATTCGTGGCCTTGAGCAGTAAATATTTTCACCGCTCACACAGGTCCTTACACCTGCTTCAGACTGGGCGGCCTCTGCTGATCCCTTCTCGCATGCCGCGGCCATGAGGCTGCACAGTCTGAAGAAGGCGGAAGGAGATGAGTGACGACAGGCGAACATATGCACTGCTCGTGCCCATAAACCACACCCTCGCTGACAAAATAAATAAGACACCGAGGGGCGTTGTTTCTAGCAGGGCGGACGCACAGGCGCAGCCAGCTAACCAACGATGTCAAATGACGGGAAGCGCTACCAAGGGGGGTGCTGCGTATCATTAGAAAGGAAAGTCACACCTCAGGGAAAGTGGAATGGTCTCAATGAGACACATTTTGTACGTGTTGAGTTCCACGTGGGCAAGTAGAAAAAGTCAGCCACCTTGTACAAATGCAGCATTACTGCTGTACAAGGTGGCTGTTATACATAGAAACACCTGGGGGTGGGGGGCAGGCTCCCTTTAATTTCAGTTCATGTGCCTGCGTGGCGTTTGTAGGTCACGTTGCCGGCTACACAGCAGGGGAACAGCTGGCGGTGCTGAACCCCACTAACACATTGGCTGGTGTTTTTCTCTGTGCAGCTAGCACTTCCGGGCAAAACTAGCGGTGTTTGAGCCCAGGGTCAGCAGGAGGAGGAGAGGAGCAGAGTGTAGGCCGAAGCCTGCACTGGTGGCAGCTTTTGGTCAGTTGTGCCAGCGTGGCTTGTGCTGGACACGATGCCGGCTACACAGCAGGGGAACAGCTGGCGGTGCTGAACCCCACTAACACATTGGCTGGTGTTTTTCTCTGTGCAGCTAGCACTTCCGGGCAAAAACTAGCGGTGTTAGAGCCCAGAGTCAGCAGGAGGAGGAGAGGAGCAGAGTGTAGGCCGAAGCCTAGTTGAACCAATTTCAAAGGTAACCTTTAACCCCCCCTCAGGTGTTGCAAGGTACAAGAGCCACACCTTGTGCAGCATTAATGCTGCACAAGTAAAAGGTTGCTCTATTAATTTTGCTCCTTGCACACGCTGAATAAAACACGTACACTATTTAGCCCATTATACTGTCAAACAGTAGTGGAGGCGTGACTTGTCTTTTTAAGAAGACGCAGCACAGGTGTCAAAATTTACACCTAGCTGCTGGGCGCAGATTCCTTAGCGTTGTTATTTGCAGTACAGGAGTCTGCGCTCTTGTGTTATCCCTTGGCAATACCCTGTTAGCACAGCCCGTCTTATGACCTCATTTCATGTTGGCTGGTGCGGTTAACGATGGCCATGAATTCCAGACCCACAGTGCCTTTTCATAAAGTCACACTGCGGTGCTGGGATTTGTGGCCTTGAGCAGTAAATATTTTCGCCGCTCACACACCTCCTTACACCTGCTTCAGACTGGGCGGCCTCTGCTGATCCCTTCTCGCATGCCGTGGCCATGAGGCTGCACAGTCTGAAGAAGGCGGAAGGAGATGAGTGACGACAGGCGAACATATGCACTGCTCGTGCCCATAAACCACACCCTCGCTGTCAAAATATATGAGACAACGAGGGGGGTTGTGTCGGGCACGGCGGACGCACAGGCACAGGCAGCCAACCAATGATGTCAGAAGACGGGCAGCGCTACCAAGGGTGGTGCTGTGTACCATTAGAAAGGAAAGTCACACCTCAGGGACAGTGGAATGGTCTCAATGAGACACATTTTGTACGTGTTGAGTTCCACGTTGGCAAGGAGAAAAATTCAGCCACCTTGTACAAATGCAGCATTACTGCTGTACAAGGTAGCTGTTATACATAGAAACACCTTGGGGTGGGTGGCAGCGTCCCTTTAATTTCAGTTCATGTGCCTGCGTGGCGTTTGCAGGTCACATTGCCGGCTACACAGCAGGGGAACAGCTGGCAGTGCTGAACCCCACTAACACATTGGCTGGTGTTTTTCTCTGTGCAGCTAGCAGTTCCGGGCAAAAACTGGCGGTGTTAGAGCCCAGGGTCAGCAGGAGGAGGAGAGGAGCAGAGTGTAGGCCGAAGCCTGCACTGGTGGCAGCTTTTGTTCTGTTGTGCCAGCGTGGCTTGTGCTGGACACGTTGCCGACTACACAGCAGGGGAACAGCTGGCGGTGCTGATCCCCACTGACACATCAGCTAGTGTTTTTTCTGTGTAGACAACACTTCCAGGTGGCAACTGACAGTGTTGAAACCCAGGGAATGAAAGAGGAGCAGAGTGTAAGCCGAAGCCTGCAGTGGAGCAAGTTGAAAGGGAACCTTTAACCCCCCCCCCAGGCATTTGTTGCTGAAAGAGCCATCTTGTACAGGAGTAATACTGCACATGGAAAATGGTGGATCCTAAAATTATGCTCCTTGCAAACGCTGAAGTACACACTCATATAATGTGTCCCCTCACACCGTCAAACCGTCCCGGAAGTGGGACTTTCCTTTGTAATGTGACACAGCACAGCCGTCATTGCAACCCCCTTGGTGCCGTGCACCACCTCCTCAACGTTCTTTGGTTCTGTCACGGAGCCCGCGCTGTAATATTATACCTTGGCCATGCACAGTTAGCGGTGCCCGTCTTCTGACATCATGTAGGTGTCAGGCTGGCAGTGCCTGTGCGTCCAAGCTGCCCGAGATACAACCTCGCAGTGTCATCTAATGTAATCCCACTGCGGGCCAGGGATCCATGGGCATGCGCAGTGCATATCATCGCCTCTCACTCACCTTCTTATGCACTGCGCATGGCCATGGATACCAGGCCCACTGTGGGATCACATTAGACGACACTGCGAGGTGGCATTTTGGGCAGCGTGGACGCACAGGCGCAGCCAGGACGACAACAAATGATGTCAGAGGACAGGCAGCGCAAACTGTGCATGGCCAAGGGATAACATAACAGCGCAGGGTCCATGACGGAATCAAACAACGCTAAGGAGGCAGCGCACGGTGCCAAGGGGGTAGCAATGACGGCTGTGCTGCGTCACATTACAAAGGAAAGTCCCACCTCCGGGATGGTTGGACGGTGTGAGGGGACACATTACATGAGTGTGTAGTTCAGCGTTTGCAAGGAGCATAATTTCAAGAGCGACCTTTTCCTTGTGCAGTATTAGTGCTGCACAAGGTGGCTCTTTCAGTAACAAACGCCTAGGGGGGGGGACAGGTCCCCTTACATTTTAGTTGTGCCAGCGTGGCGGTCGCATGACACGTTGCCGGATACACAGCTGGGGATCAGCTGACGTTACTGAACCCCAATAACAGAGGAGCGACTGTTGACTGTGCAGACAGCACTTCCAGGCACCAACTGGCGGTGTTAGAGCCCAGGGACAGCAGGAGGAGCAGATTGGAGGTATTGCCGCACACACAGCTGGGGATCAGCTGACGTTACTGAACCCCAATAACAGAGGAGCGACTGTTGACTGTGCAGACAGCACTTCCAGGCACCAACTGGCGGTGTTAGAGCCCAGGGACAGCAGGAGGAGCAGAGGAACAGAGTGTAGGCCGAAGCCTGATTGGAGCAAGTTGAAAGGGAACCTTTAACCCCCCCCCAAGACGTTTGTAGCTGAAAGAGCCATCTTGTGCAGCACTAATGATGCAAAAGGAAAAGGTTGCTCTTTTAATTATGCTCCTTGCAAACACAGAAGTAAACACTAAAAATGTGTCCCCTTATACCGTAAAACCGTCCCGGAGGTGGGAATTTCCTTCGTAATGGGACGCAGCACAGCTGTCATTCCTATCCTCTTGGTGCCGTGCGCTGCCTCCTCAGCGTTGTTTTAAGCTGTCACGGAGCCTGCGCTGTTCTGTTATCCCTTGGCCATGCCCAATTAGTGCTGCCTGTCTTCTGACATAATTTGGAGTCAGGCTGTCAGTGCCTGTGCGTCCATGCTGCTCCAGATCTCACCTCGCAGTGTCATCTATTGTAATCCCACTGCGGGCCTTGGATCCATGGACATGCACAGTGCATATCCTCGACTCTCACTCCCCTCCTTCCCTCTTCTTCAGACTGTGCGGCGTCACGGCCGTGGCATGCTATTAGGGATCAGCTGACGGCGCACAGTCTAAAGAAGGCGGAGGGAGATGGGCGAGAGCCCGAGGTGAAGATATGCACTGCGCATGCCCATGGATCCCAGGCTCGCAGTGTAATTCAATCAGAAGACACTGCGAGGTGGGTTCTCGGGCAGCGCGGGCGCACAGGCGCAGCCATCCTGACACCAAATTATGTCAGAAGACAGGCAGCGCAAACTGGCCATGGCCAAGGGATAACAGAACAGCGCAGGCTCCGTGACAGCTTAAAACAACGCTGAGGAGGCAGCGCATGGCACCAAGGGGGTGGGAATGACAGCTGTGCTGTGTCACATTATGAAGGAAAGTCCCAGCTCCGGGACGGTATAACGGTATCAGTGAACGCATTTTATAAGTGTTAAGTTCTGCGTGTGCAAGGAGCTAAAATAAAAGAGCTACCTTTTTCTTGTGCAACATTACTGCTGCACAAGATGGCTCTTTCAGTAACAAACGCCGAGGGGGGGGGACAGGTTCCCTTACATTTAGGTTGTTGTGCCAGCGTGGCGGTCGCAGGACACATTGCCGGCTACACAGCTGGGGATCAGCTGACGTTACTGAAACCCAATAACACTGGGTCGTATGTTTAGACTGTGCAGCCTGCACTTCTGAGCCGCAACTGGCGGTGTTGGAGCCCAGGAATAGCAGTTCAGGTGGTAGAAAGATGAACACATCAGGAGACCTGGATGACACCCAATTACTTAATCAGGCAGAGGAGTGGCAAATTCCTGCGAGATCCAGGCCTGGTTCATTTTCAGGAAAGTAAGCCGGTCAACGTTATCGGAGGATAGTCGCATTCGACGGTCTGTTAGTACACCACCTGCGGCACTAAAGACACGTTCCGATAAGACACTAGCCGCAGGGCAAGCCAGCACCTCCAATGCATACTGGCTTAGCTCTGGCCATGTATCCAGCTTAGAGACCCAAAACTTGAACGGGGAAGAGCCGTCTGGGAGTACACTAAGAGGGCAAGCCATGTAGTCTGTCACCATCTGACGGAACCGTTGCCTCCTGCTGACTGGAGCCGCCGGTGATGGTGTAGACATTTGGGGCGGGCACACAATAGTTTTCCACAGTTGTGCCATACTTGGCTTGCCTTGGGCAGAGGCACTGCTTCTGCTCCCTCTTTGGGCAGAGCCTTCTCCTCCACTGCCTTGACGCACTGAGCTGCTTTGTAAAGCACTAGCAGCACTCCTCTCAGTTGGACTGGAGAAGATGATGGAATTCACCAGTGTGTCGTGGTACTCCCGCATTTTACGCTCCCGTGTCAACGCCGGGATGAGATTTTGGACATTGTCACGGTAGCGAGGATCGAGGAGGGCGTACACCCAATAATCAGGCACGTTGAGAATGTGGTCGATGCGGCGGTCGTCTCTCAGGCACTGCAACATGACCTCAACCATGTGCTGCAGACTGCCAACTGGCCCAGAAACGCTGTCCCCTGCTTGAGACATGATCTCTGCCCGCTCTTCATCACCCCACCCTCGCTGTACACACTGACCACTGGACAATGGTGTAACTCCCTCCTCTGGACGTAGCTCTTCCTCGTCCATTGACTCCTCCTCATCCTCCTCACAAAGGGTCCCCTGCCGACCCCTTTGTGAGGAACCACGTGGCGCTGACTGTCCAGAAGCTGATGGAAAAGGTGACTCCTCATCCTCCACCTCTTCCACATCATCCCTTATCCCTTGCAGGGTTTCTTGAAGCAAGCAGATAAGGGGGACAGTCATGCTGACTAGTGCATCATCTGCACTTGCCATCCGCGTGGAATAATCGAAAGGACGCAAAACCTGGCAGACGTCCTTCATAGTGGCCCACTCTGTGGTTGTGAAGTCTGAGCGGCGCTGACTGCGACTTTTTGTGCCTGATGCAGCTGGTACTCCATTACTGCTTGCTGCTGCTCACACAACCGCTCCAACATATGTAACGTGGAATTCCACCTGGTAGGTAGGTCACATATGATGCGATGTTCAGGAAGGCGAAACCGACGCTGCAGAGCAGCAATGCGGGATCTTGCAGAAAACTCTGCACAACCAAATTGAGCACATGTGCCAGACATGGGATGTGAGTGAGGTTGCCAAGGCCTAAAGCTGCCACCAGATTTCGGCCATTGTCACACACTACCATGCCTGGCTGGAGATTCGCTGGCACAAACCACACATCGCTCTCCTGCTTTAGGGCATTCCAGAGCTCCTGCGCTGTGTGGCTTCGATTCCCCAAAGAAACTAATTTCAAGACAGCCTGCTGACGTTTGGCCACGGCTGTGCTCATGTCAGTCGTAACAGGTAAACGTTCACGGGTCCATGTGGAGGTGGACTGTGACGGATCCTGCAGTGATGAATCTGAGGAACTGGTGTAAGAGGAGGAGTCAATGCGTACAGACTGGATTCCTGCAATCCTTGGAGTGGGCAGGACACGTCCTGCGCCACTCGCACAGTCTGTACCCGGCTCAACAACATTAACCCAATGGGCAGTGACGGAAAGGTATCGCCCCTGTCCATGTTGACTGGTCCACGCATCGGTGGTGAGGTGGACCTTGCTACTGACGGCATTCAGTAGCGCATGTTTTATTTGTCCCCTCACATGCTTGTGCAGGGCAGGGACAGCTTGCCTGCTGAAGTAAAAGCGGCTTGGCACCTTGTACTGTGGGACTGCCAATGCCATCAAGTCACGGAAGCTGTCAGTCTCCACCAGCCTGAATGAGAGCATTTCCAGGGACAGAAGTTTGGCAATGCCTGCATTCAGAGCCTGTGCTCGGGGGTGGTTTGCCGAGAATGCCCACCTTTTCTCCCATGCCTGTACTACCGATGGCTGTAGACTAGGCTGGGAGTGTGAGGATGACTGGGAACGTGGTGCTGTGGGTGGAATTACACTAGGTCTCTGGACAACAGTGCCAGAGGTTCTTCCATGGCGATCCAAGGAGGAAGCCGAACCAGCTGTGCGTGAGCTGGAGGAAGAAGCAACACGAGCTGAAGAGGTGGTAGCTGCCGCTGTTGCTTGGCCTAGGTCTTCAGTGTGTTTTTGTAACTCCACCGCGTGCCTGGTCTGCACATGTTTCCACATATTTGTGGTATTGAGGTTGCTGACACTTTTACCTCTTTTTACTTTCTGATGACACAGCTTGCATTTGACAAAACAAATGTCATCTGCAACTGTGTCAAAAAAGGACCAGGCACTGTAAGTATTGGGAGCGCCCTTTTTGGCTTTTGAAAGAGACAGGCTCCTAACTGGTGACAAAGTGGAGGCTACAGGCTCCGCAGTCTTCCCCCTCCCTCTCCCTCTTTGGCCCGTTAGGGGAATCTCTTCCTCTGAGCTGCTCCCACCACCTTCCTGTTCCTCACGCCACGATGGGTCAAGGACCTCATCATCTCCACTACCCTCTGCCACCAACTGCTCCTCCTGGGTAGTCTCGGCAGCACAGTACGCACCAGAAAGCGGCACCTGAGTTTCATCATCAGATGCGTACTGCGCTGTGGTCACCGCAGGCACTGACCCACCCGCCTCTTCAGAGTCAGAGAGACAAAGCTGTTAGGCATCACTGCACACTGCCTCTTCTTCCATTTCTCCAATACTGCTTGGCTGGCCCCCTGTTTCCAAGCCAAGAGATTCAGAGAACAGAAGTAGAGACGGCTCCTGTCCTGGGCTCTCTGACTGCCTGGCCAATTTGGCAGGTGGTGAAGAGACAGATGGCTGCTCTCCAGTGGTCTGTGCCTGAGAGGATGTGGCACTAATTGAAGTCGATGCGTTAGCTGCCATCCATCCGACAACGGCTTCAATTTGATCTTCACGCAGCAGCGGTGCACGGCGCTCTCCGACAAAGCTGCGCATGAAGGACTGTTCCCTGCTGAAACTGGGTGATGATGAGTCACCGGTGCCCGCAGCAGGCACAGAATCACCACGTCCTCTCCCTGCTCCTCTCCCTGCTCCTCTCCCTGCTCCATGCCCACGCCCACGACCCTTACTCCCTGCCCTCTTCATCTTGGTTGACAGATAAAGATAAGCAGAAAAGTACTAAGGCCTTAGTGTGCTTATTCCTGAAATGCTCCTCCTAACAGGTGTAAGAAACACTAATGTTGTAAAGTGTGGACTAGACTTTATTATTAGTTATATTAAGTGGTGTTTGGTGAACTTTACTTTTTTTTTGTGCAGATCGGGCTACAGAGCGAGTTTAACTCACACGGAGACCGTGCAGACATCCGTTAACGGCGCTGCAAGGCCCAAAAACCCTCCTCTAGGTTATCCTATCTAGTGTTTTTCCACTATTTTGCTGGAGACGGGTGGAAAGACACTAATAGGAAATTGTTTACAAAATTTTCAACAGGCTGCACTAGTTGAAAAAAAAGGAAAAGTTATTTAACGGTATGAGGCAGTGACAAACCCTGAGCTGAATACAAAGGGCTGTGGCTGCACACAGACTACAGGGCGAGCTGCGCTCACACGGAGACCGTGCAGACAGCCGTAAACGGCGCTGCAAGGCCCAAAAACCATCCTCTAGGTTATCCTATCTAGTGTTTTTCCACTATTTAGCTGGAGACGGGTGGAAAGACACTAATAGGAATTTTTTAAATAATTTTTAAACAGGCTGCACTAGTTGAAAAAAAGGACAAGTTATTTAACGGTATGAGGCAGTGACAAACCCTGAGCTGAATACAACGGGCTGTGGCTGCACACAGACTACAGGGCGAGCTGCGCTCACACAGAGACCGTGCAGACAGCCGTAAACGGCGCTGCAAGGCCCAAAAACCCTCCTCTAGGTTATCCTATCTAGTGTTTTTCCACTATTTAGCTGGAGACGGGTGGAAAGACACTAATAGGAATTTTTTAAATAATTTTTAAACAGGCTGCACTAGTTGAAAAAAAGGACAAGTTATTTAACGGTATGAGGCAGTGACAAACCCTGAGCTGAATACAACGGGCTGTGGCTGCACACAGACTACAGGGCGAGCTGCGCTCACACGGAGACCGTGCAGACAGCCATAAACGGCGCTGCAAGGCCCAAAAACCCTCCTCTAGGTTATCCTATCTAGTGTTTTTCCACTATTTTGCTGGAGACGGGTGGAAAGACACTAATAGGAAATTTTTAAAAATGTTTTCAACAGGCTGCACTATTTGAAAAAAGGACAAGTTATTTTACAGTATGAGGCAGTGACAAACCCTGAGCTGAATACAACCGGCTGTGGCTGCACACAGACTACAGGGCGAGCTGCGCTCACACGGAGACCGTGCAGACAGCCGTAAACGGCGCTGCAAGGCCCAAAAACCCCCCTCTAGGTTATCCTATCTAGTGTTTTTCCACTATTTGGCTGGAGACGGGTGGAAAGACACTAATAGGAAATTTTAGAAAAAATGTGCAGCAGGCTGCACTATGAGCAAAAAAGGACAATGGATAGAACTGTGTGAGGCAGTGTGAACCCCCCCTGAGCTGAATACAACCTGGTATATTGGCTGCACACAGACTACAGAGTGAGCTGCACACACACACACACACACAGACCTTGCAGAACGCTGTTAAAACAGCGCTGCAAGGCAAGAGCAAGGTGAACTGAACAGTGAACACAGCGTTTGCTAAATTAGCCTTGGAAAAGCAAAATAAAGCAATTAGCTATCTCAACTGGCCCTCAGTTAGAACACAGCGTCCTGTCCCTAACTGAAATCACAGCAGAGTGAGCGCAAAATGGCGGCAGCATTTTTTATAGTGCAGAGTGACATCATTTCAGCAGCCAATCACAGCCTTGCCAGTACTTACATGCCCACCATGCTAAACAGGATGTGCCCACACTTCCATTCATTCCTCATTGGCTGCTGCGTGCAGTTTGAATTCTGGGAACTTCCGATTTCGGTATCCGATACGCGGGAAGTATCGGAATTCGGTATCGGAATTCCGATACCGCAAGTATCGGCCGATACCCGATACTTGCGGAATCGGAATGCTCAACACTAGTCATGAGTAAACAATGTCAGAATCACCAGGATCCGCTGAAGCGTTCCAGAGTTATAACCTCATAAAGGGACAGTGGTCAGAATTGTAAAAATTGGCCTGGTCATTAACATGGGGGGTTAAGGGTTAAGGGGTTAAGACTGAATCCCTCTTTCATAAATGAAACAAGATGTGCCTCCTTATGTGTCACACACCACATGGCCAGCTAGGGTTGTTAAATGTTCCAATGACATTTCCCAGTGAATGCAATATTGGATTGAAGTTCATTCTCTGTCATCCATACTACACGCCTGCACAAGGCAAGATTGCTTTGCGCAGGCGTGTACTATGGAGGACAGAGAATGAACTTCAATCCAATATTGCAGCCAGCATGCAGCCAGCGGGTAAGGAAAGGGTGAATCAAACACCCGAAAACTCCGCCCATATGACCCAAAACCAGTCCCGCCAAATTCAGGTGACAGAGTCCCTTTAACATATTTCCCTGCAAAATCCATTTTGGTTTCATTTTTGTATGTTTTTTGGTTCACCTGTAAAAATGGCGCAAAAACTCTGACAACATTGCTTACAGCTGTGATCTTGGAGTCAGAAATGTTTTCAGGGGCGATCCCCATGATGTCCCTGTGTCATTTAAACAGTGTCTCCATCATTTTCAGACATTTTTATACCTTAAAAGGACCCCTGGGGGGATCGCGGTAAAAATACTCAGGTCTCCCATAGACTTACATTGGGCTCGTTGCTCGGGTCGAGTACCCGAATAATCCAATTTGCTCAACCCGAGCAACGAGTACCCGAGCATTTTAGTGCTCGCCCATCACTAGTTTCAACCTTTCCACTAGTGAGGTTCACGTAAATGTAATTTCTTGGAAAACTCCAGCAATGCTTGCGAATTTGAATTTTAAAAGATCCACTCATCTCTAGCAAATACTTAATTTGTAGTTTGTATGAAATAATAATACTGATCATAACTGTATTCTTGTTTACAGAGCTGCAATATAAAGAGAGCAAAAATGACAAATCAGTAGTCTATGCTCACATGAGGCAGATTTCAGCTTAAAGAAGCTGTGCTAGAATGTAGCCAACATTTAGCATAGTTAGCAGAAGGCAAGTATTGCTTACCAGTAGGAACCCATATATCATTTCTGGATTACAGTTGGACATCTGCTTTAATCACTTTATTTCCAGGCATTTTCTCTTCAGAACATCCTTGAGTGGCAGTGATTGTAAACACCAGATCACTCACTGTCAGTCCAGCTGCTCATTCTCTTCGTCCACATCGATCTTTTGGTTTGAGAACTACTGGCTTTGTAATGAATATTCCCCTAGCAACATAATAACACGAAGCTATCTGCAGGAGAAATCCCTGCAAAAAGATACAGCAGCATTCTGTATACAGACGTAAGCATGCCAGGCATGTCATTCTCCACAAGGAGAAAAGTTACCACTTAAATCCCAGTCTTAAGCCTCTCATATTTTCAAACCAGATTTCATAATTTGCACTGATGAGGTGCAACATCTTGAAACACTATGTCAAATTGTGTGCAGGACTTGGAGGCATAGCTAGAGGTTCAGGTGAGGGTGAAGCGAAACATCTGCATGGCCCACTAACCAGGAAACTGAACACAACTAGGGTAGCACACCCTCAGGGTAATTTGAGGTATTTGTGGGTATAAGGGAATCTCAGCAGATTACTATGATGTTACTGAAAGCAAATCTCTAGGCAAAAAACAACACGATATTACTGCAACATGGTGACCGTTTAATGGTAGTTACCAGTCTTGCAGAACATGTAAGAGATTACAGTACAGTCACAGACTTACTGCTAACGATCTTTCTTATGGAGTCATTCACTTTTCCCACTTGTATGCAGCCTCTGACACACCTGTGGTAGAACCCCCCTTCTACAAATGGCCTCCAGACGCTCAGGACCAGGCTTCTTGGGATAAGAGGTGTGAAATGAACAAACCAGCCTGGATGCATTCACCTCTGAGGCCGATACCCACATACTTTCCCCTGGGCCATAACTCTTCCAGTGTACCAGGTATTGTAGGGATCGATATTGGAGGCGAAAATCTACAATCCTCGAAATCTGAAACTCTAGGTTTCCATCAACCATTATTGGGGGTGACGGTAGGAGTGAAGGCACAAGAGGTTCCACATA
This sequence comes from Ranitomeya imitator, assembly GCF_032444005.1. NCBI lineage: Eukaryota > Metazoa > Chordata > Amphibia > Anura > Dendrobatidae > Ranitomeya > Ranitomeya imitator. The sequence goes on along the minus strand of NC_091282.1, from coordinate 676,052,829 downwards.
TTTCTTGAGCAAAGACTTATGAAAGATATTGTGTATATTAAGAGCCTGAGGTAGCTCAAAACGAAGCGCTGCTAGATTAATGACGGTGGTTATTTTATAGGGACCAATAAATCTAGGTTCCAATTTCCAGGAAGGAACCTTCAATCTGATATTCCTGGTAGACAATCACACAAAGTCATTCACATTCATGTCCGGACCTGTCAAGCATTTTCTGTTAGCCATATGTTTGTGCTTGTCTCCATTAATCTTCAATTTACTCAGAATCCCTCACCACACTAAGGAGAGCGATGAAGCAAAACGTTCCTCTTCCAGAACTCCCAAAACCCATTCACTGCTAAAGGTCCTAAACTGTGGATCGCAGCCATATGCACCAAAGAGCGGTGACCTGCTGGTAGATACATAAAGGTGATTTTTAATAGCAAATTCTGCCAGCAGCGGTAAGTAGGATCCCCAATCCTCCAGATTTTTGGAGACGAAACACTTGAGGTAGGTCTCCAAATTCTATTTAACACCTTTTTACTGTCCATTCGACTGGAGATGGAAGGCAGAGAAAAGGAAAGCTGAGCCACCAGTCGTGAACGGAATTCCCTGCAGAACTTGGAAACAAACTGGGCCTCCCGATCTGACACCACATTGGAGGGTATTCCGCGAAGCATCACGATCTCATTTATATAAACACCTGAGCAAGGGTCTTGGCATTTGGAAAAGCGGGTAATGCAATGAAATTAACCATTTTAGTGAACCTATCCACAACCACTAAAACCACAGTCTTGCCTGCAGATACCGGTAGGTCAGTAATAAAATCCATGGACAAGTAGGAATAGGTAGTTGAAGAAGGGTACCAGACGGACAGGTATGCAATACTTTAGAACGTACACAGATATTACAAGCAGCTACTTGTTTAGCCACATCCCGATGCAACCTCGGCCACAAAAAAAGACAAGAAAGGAGGTCCGCGGTTGCCTTACAAACTGGATGACCAGCAAGCACATAGTTGTGATGTTCCCCAACTACTTTGCAGTGCAGATTTGGTGGCACCAATAACCTTCCTGGAGGGCAGGGGGTCCTCCTGAGCCTCTAACACCTCACCATCCAGCTCAAGGTACAATGTCGAAATGACTACCCTTTCTGCAAAATCGGGACAAGGTCCACCAGGGAAGCTCCGGAACAAAGCATCAGCCTTGATATTATTGCTCCCTGGACGAAAAGTGACCACAAAATGTAACCTATTAAAAAACAGGGACCATCTAGCTTGCCTAGGGTTGAGATGTTTAGCCAGTTGAAGTTATGACACGTTCTTATGGTTAGTGATAACAGTAATGTGATGGACAGCCCCTTCCAACCAATGTCGCCATTCTTCAAATGCCAATTTAATTGCCAAAAGCTCCCTATTACCTACATCATAATTTCTCTCAACAGAAGAAAAATTTTTTGAAAAAAGGCGCATGGGCGCCATTTACCAGGGGATGGACCCTGAGACAACACAGCCCCAATCCCCACCTCCAATGCATTAACTTTCACAACAAAGGGCTGGGAAACCTTGGATTGACTAAGTATAGGAGCCATGGCAAAACAGTAATTAATAGAGAAAAAAGGCCCACAGGACATTGTCTGACCATTTGGGAAAGTCTGATCCCTTCCTTGTCATGTCAGTAAGGGGTTTCACAATTACTGAATAATTCCGGATGAATTTCTGGAAAAAATTAGCAAAGCCCCAAAAAAGTTGTAGGGCCTTCAAGTTCTTGGGGTGGTAACAATTAAGGATAGCATGGAACTTGTCTGGATCCATGCGAAAACCTGAAGATGACAACGGTTACCCCAAAAACTGCACCTCCTGGACGGATAAAACACATTTTTCTAGTTTGGCATATAATTTGTTATTTCTTAATATTTGCAGAAACTGTTTAACATGCCCCTGATGTGTCTCCAAATCAGGAGAGTAAACCAAAATATCATCTGAGGGTATGTGCACACGTTGCGGATTTTGCTACGGATCCGCAGAGGATTGGCCGCTATGGATTTGCAGCAGTTTTCCCTGAGTTTACAGTACCATGTAAAACAAAATCTGCAGTACACATGCTGCATAAAAAACCGCGAAGAAACGTAGCGTTGTTTATTCAGCAGGATGTCAATCCTTTGTGCGGATTCCGCAGCGGTTTACACCTGCTCCATAATAGGAATCCGCAGGTGTTAAACTGCAAGTGGAATCCGCACAAAAAACGCGGTACATTCTCTGTAATTCTGCAGGTAATCTGCAGTGCAGTATAACTGCGGATTTACCAAAATCAGTCCGGAAAAATCCGCAGAGTAATCCGCAGCGTGTGCACATACCCTAAACAGACAACCACAAACCTGCCCCACCATATGATGGAAAATATCATTAATGAAATGTTGAAAAACCGCAGGTGCATTGGTCAGACCAAAAGGCATGACCAGACTCAAGAAATGACCCTCAGAGGTACTGAATTTGATCTTCCATTCATACCCTTCTCTGGTTCTAACCAGGTTGTAGGCCCCTCTTAAATCCACCTTGGAGAACACCTTAGCTCCCACAACCTGGCTGAACAGATCAGGAATCCGAGGAAGAGGGTATGGATCTTGGATGATAATCTGATTTAACTCCCAGTAATCTAAACAGGGACATAGACCGCTATCTTTTTTCTTCATAAAGAAGAACCTTGCCACCTTGGGTGAAGATGAGAATCTGATGTGTCCCTTCTACAGACTTTCAGCAATTAAATTCTTCATGGCTTGTCTCTCAGGACCAGAAAGATTATACAGGACAATCATTTTCACGATGAGGATGCAAATTCTGAAACCCTCTCTCAGAAAAAATGTCCTCAAACCCTGACAAAAATGCCGGTAAGGCTTCTGCAGAGTCTGTAGAAATGGAAATAAACAGTTCTTATGGCAGTAATCCCCCCACTCAATAATCTCCCTTGCATGCCAATCCACCAACGAATTATATTTCACTGACCAGGGAAGAATTGGGGTGGAAAGACTGTCCAGGATATAGTAAGGAATTATTTCAGAATAAACCGACCCCACCCTCAGTCTTACATTATGTACAATTTGAGTGAGAGCTTTCTGACTCGATGGTGAAGATGGGAATGGGTTTAGCTAAAACACAGCAAACCAGCTTGTGAGTTCTGGCAAACTCAGCATCAACCATGCTGACTCCAGCTCCTCAAACACAGAAATCTCCTAGGGTTTCTCTCCGGCACCACCTCTGCTGTCAGGACAAATCGGGAACTTCAGGTTGATGATAGATGAACCCCTTGCTTATTCCACTCTAGACTACCAGAGGTTAAACGATCCTCCTTTTGTTTATGCATCAAAGGACAGGCCCCAATAAAATGTCCCTTTTTTCCACCAAAAACACACACACCCTTTTTTTGCGACCCTCCCAGGAAATGTACGATGCAGAGGCAACCCCTAACTACATGGGTTCCTCCACCCTCTCCAATACGGGTTCATCGCTAGACTGCTTTCCTGGCAAAGTGGCAATACCCCACTTGGGCTCGAGTTATTTCATCTGGAATAACCCTCTCATACACAAAGAAGCATATGGCTAGTAGAACTGCTTTCAGCCAGTTTCACAGCTGCCCGGAGGGAGGGGGGATGAGTGGTTTAGAATTACACAGAGAGAGTGAGATGGAGAAATGCTGCTTAGTTCTCAGGCGAAGGGGGCTCTGTCATCACCCACAGGCATGTGCCTGCCTTAGGGCTTTGCTTTTGTACCAGTAAATGCAATGGAAAGTTCCAGAAGTGCAACTGGGACAAGACATTCTTCCTATTTCCTGACACATAGCGGCCCAGGAAAATCACAGAACTAGAAGAATGTTCTAAGAAAGAATGGGTGAAAATACCTCAAACAAGAATTAAAAAGTCTCTTGTCTGGCTACTTGTGTTGAGCATTCCGATACCGCAAGTATCGGGTATCGGCCGATACTTGCGGTATCGGAATTCCGATACCGAGATCCGATACTTTTGTGGTATCGGGTATCGGTATCGGATCAATAGGGATGTTTAAAATAAAGAATTAAAATAAAAAATATTGATATGCTCACCTCTCCGGCGGCCCCTGGACATCACGCTGGTAACCGGCCGGCTTCTTTGTTTAAAATGAGCGCGTTTAGGACCTGCGAATGACGTTGCGGCTTCTGATTGGTCGCGTGCCGCTCATGTGACCGCCACGCGACCAATCAGAAGCCGCGACGTCATTCTCATTCACTAAACTCCTAATTCTAGGAATTAAGGACCTGCGAATGACGTCACGGCTTCTGATTGGTCGCGTGGCGGTCACATGAGCGGCACGCGACCAATCAGAAGCCGCGACGTCATTCGCAGGTCCTAAACGCGCTCATTTTAAACAAAGAAGCCGGCCGGTTACCAGCGTGATGTCCAGGGGCCGCCGGAGAGGTGAGCATATCAATATTTTTTATTTTAATTCTTTATTTTACACCTCACTATGGATCCCAGGGCCTGAAGGAGAGTTTCCTCTCCTTCAGACCCTGGGAACCATCAGGATACATTCCGATACTTGATGTCCCATTGACTTGTATTGGTATCGGATATCGGTATCGGCGATATCCGATATTTTTCGGGTATCGGCCGATACTATCCGATACCGATACTTTCAAGTATCGGATGGTATGGCTCAACACTACTGGCTACAGAAAGCATTTAAAAGCTGTGATAGTTTCAAAAGAGGATTCTACTAGGTACTAACCATGTAGAGTGCCCAAACTTTTGCATCAGCCCATTTTCCTTTTTGTAATTTTTCAAATGTAAAAGATGAATAAATATATATATATTTATGCCTAAAATACAAAGGAAATATTACAAATCAATGCAAAGGAGATCATTAATCTTCAACTCGACTAACTGTTCACAATAACAGTAATTTTGACCAGGGGTGCCCAAACTTTTATATTCCACTGCACTGTACACACTACTACAACTAGCACAGCAGCTCTTCTGATGTAAGTGGCACAAGCAGCCGAGCAGTCACATGCGCTGTACCTGTGATGTCACCACTGCAGTCTGTAAACAATCGACATGAGTAGTTGTGGAGAGAGGCCCTGAGGAAGCTGTCAGATGGTTAAGTGCAGGTTTTTTTTATTTTTAACCTATGGAAGTATTTTCCTACTCACACACAAACATTGAAACTTCTTGACTGTTCAGTTAAGTAGTTTGCTTAAATTACCATGATATACTAACTTGACATAGACAATGTGAATGATTATTAATACATAATAGATGACACTATTTCTTGCCAAGCATTGCATGGCTTATAAGTCTCCTTACACTGATTTGGCTCTCTCCAAAACTATAAACTTTACCACACAGCGACTCTATCAGAGTCCTCTTTATATTTTGCAGGATTTATTAGCTGAAAGAAGGAGATGAACCCCAAGAGCTGCTCAGGAGCGCAAGTCTGAGAGGATGCAGGTTACTTTTATCATTGGATGGAGGAAGGCAATTCTTGAATTTGTTCTAAAGCGAAAGAGGCGGAGAATTCTCAGCTGCCACTAAGTGAGAATCGATTTGAGTTAAAAGGAAGAGCATCTTTAATGAGAGAAAGCGTGTGAGATGACAGCATGTGAGCCAGCTGCTGTAACCGGCAGTAAAAAGGTTACTGCCGGTCACAGACATCCGACTGATTAGAGTACTACTCTCATCGTGCTATACCTGCTCTTGCTGATAGCAGCGAGATCAGGTGATGCTACTGAGAGCAATCATTAACCAGCAACTGTGCAATAGATAAATTTAAAAAAAGTACTTCAGTTCCCCTCTATTTTTGAAAACCGGTGTAGGTAAGCTGAAAGCTTGAGCTGCAGTCTTCAGCTGTGAGCTTTATATTGGCTGGTTATTAAAATAGAGGGGTTCCCACTCCATAATATTTATTTTTTTATATATTTAAAAAAAAAAAGGCATGGGATCCCCAACTTTTTGACAACAAGCCAAGCTAAAGCAGACAGCTTGGGGTTGGTATTCTCAGACTGGGAAGGGGCCAAGGACTTTGGTCCTCCCCAGCCTAAAAATAGCTGCGTGCAGCCACCCCAGAAAAGGCACATCTATTAAATGCACCAATTCGGGCACTTCGCTGCTCTTCCCACTTGCCCTGGTATAGTGGCAAGTGGAGTTGATGTCAGCGTTGTAATATCCACTAACATCAAGGCCACAGGATAGTAATGGAGAGGCATCGATAGTCATATTGTAAAAAATACACAGCCAGAATAAAGTCCTTTAATTGAAAGAAATACACACACTCCAATATTTGAAATAAAAACTCACCACCCTCTTTTACCCATTCACAAAAAATAAAAAAGCAAAAGTTATACTCATATTTCTGCCGTTAATCCGATAATCCATTGATGCCCATGTCCCACTGTACAAGACAAAAAATAATAATACACCGTATTCCTCATCTGTCAGACGATAATCCATTAATGCCCATATCCCACTGTAAATGACAAAATATAATAAAACACCATATTCCTCACCTGTCTGACAATAATCCATAACATTAATGGAGAACAGCATGGGAACCACAGTCATAATCTTATTGCTGATGAGAGGCGTATTGCCTGCCCTGTCACGTAGATGACAAGGTGGGAAACAATGGATGATCAGGTCCCCCATTCATCTGAATGAGGTCTGAGTTTAGGTTCGAGTCCCGATACCGTTCTAGTACTCCAATCAAACTTTTTAAAAATATTTGGCCAACCTGCCTGCCTCAAACATCCACAGGTTCGCCTATCATTATTGGTTTCTTAGTGATACTGCAAACAAGATATGTGCTTGGAATAAATAGACCTTTAATGAGTAATTCATAGGCTTGTCAGAAAAGTAAAGACCTCTGGTCCTGGACTTCAGATAAAAAGAAATAGACTGCCAAGGTACTAGAGGAGCTCCTGGAGTCACTAGAGGGTCAGCAGACTGCAATAAGTCAGTCCTAAAAAAAATCAGTGTACAGATGCAAGGCGCATTTAAGTGTTGTCCAAAAGAATCTGATGACTGCAAGGAATTAGTCCCAAAAATTGGGAAGTTAAAAGAGACTTAGAAGACATAAAAAGATGTGATTCTGCTGGTAATGGCAGCTATTGCTTTTCACTGTAACCGCTCCGCTTCCCCTCATCTCATGCTGTCTCCCTGAGTTTGCCACTTGCAGCATTCCCCAGCTATGCTGCATTTTCCTGCTGGTGAAAGGGAGGTGTGGCCAGTCTATGCAGGAATTTCACCCTGCTGTGTACTGCAGAGATCAACTTCCCTGGCCTATCCACTACCAGCAGGGGATAAAATAGGGAGCTCATTTCTCCACTCTTTGCCTAAACTTTGGTTCTAGTCAGTAGCATGTTCTAACTTCCAACTTTCTATTTACACTGTACATTGTCAGTAAGCTTCCAATCAGTGGTAAAGGGTGGTATTACATGTTTAGCCTGACTATCCTGCACACAAGACCTAGTGATAATCTCCTGCTGATAAAGCACTGATTGTATTGCAACTACAGCACAGTGACACATCTCTGGAATCAGTGTCTCATATTGAGTTGCTGTCAGATTAAGCAGCAAAAATCTTCTAACAGATTCCCTTTAAATTGCCTAAAAGCAAATTGATATCAAAGCTGTGGAAAGATTTGATAAATCTCCATCCTTAAGCGTGAAATTATACATTTTTATTTTATTTGGGCAAAACACATAAAAGATCTATAAAAAGTAAAAGCCCTTAGAACCGATCCATTATACATTTTGATGAGTGGGAATGAAAAGTGTGAGATTATTTGAATTTCTGGAATAGAAAATTATGTCTGTCTTATTAGAAAACCATTTAAAGCACCAGTGTTCTCCATGAAATTCTCTCTGGGATATTATTTGTAAATAGCTTGACGTAAAACACGTCTGTAGTGTTATCATCCATCTTTCCTTTATTAAAATTACTCAGATACAGATAAAATCACATATTTTGGCACAGGTGTAAACAATTTGCCCCCCAGAATTTGATGAGAAAACAAGGATCACTAGCCAGATAAAAAAAATTTATAGTCGTGTCTCAAAAACTGCACGTATGTCAAATTATGCATTACACCAACCCTCAGAACTGGAAACATCTCAAAATAATGATATTTGTTGATGCCTCGTAATTAGAGATAAGTTAATCGATTAAAAATGGAATCAAATTTGGTACTATTTCTAGACAAAAATTGGAATAACAAGAATCCCAAATTTTCCGAATTCGATTCATGCCAATCCCCAAAAAATGGTAGCTACTGTAAATACTAGATTCTTTACATGGTGGAAAAAAAGATTAGAAAATATTAAAATTTTGTACTCCTCTATCCTAGGGCCGCATGTCACCTGTTCTGTCTCAGTACCTGCCCACAAGGCTCTCCTCTAGCTTGGGATTGAGTTTTGGCTCAGTTTCGATTTGCCCAGTAGCTGTGAAAGTAGGACAGGTAAAGTGCAATCCTAGGACTGGTGAATATAATATTTTATTTTTATCCAGTTGTGACCCTTCTAATTATTAGGCTTTAAGGTCATGGCAGATTTGATTTGGACCAAATTTTATTCAGACTGAAACAAATCTGCAGGTTAATTGGACTGTAACTATGGGAGATTTGGTCATCTTTGCTTGTTATATTATATAAAGATCTTCTCAAATAATTTTCCCAGAGATGCACATTATCACTGATAATGGTCACAGAGTTATTGTTATATCCTGTCATTTCCATTTCCAGTTATGATCAATTTTTCGGCTTTTAGGGCAGATCAATGCTAATAACAATAATTTTTATTTATATAGCGCCAACATATTCCGCAGCGCTTTACAAATTATAGAGGGGATTTGTACAGACAATAGACATTACAGCATAACAAAAATCACAGTTCAAAATACTGTAGATACCAATGGGAGTGAGGGCCCCGCTCGCAAGCTTACAATCTATAGGAAAAAGGGAGACACGAGAGGCGGTATCCAGGACTTCAAGCAGTGTAGACTATGTGAGCACTTCTGTGGTTTCACAAGTAGTCATATGAGGGGCTTGTGTGTTGCACATCAGGGCACATGTTACATTAAAGGTTTTGTGATCTTTAGGCCTCATGATGATCACACAGGTCTTTTGTCATATATTTGGAAAGCAATAAACAAATGGCAGGAAAAAGTAATATTTTTCTCACTATACATAATAAGGAAGAACAGTATGTGATAAGGGATGGTGCTATACATAATAAGTAAAGCATTATGTGAAAATGGATGGTGCTATACATAATAAGGAAGAACAGTATGTGATAAGGGACGGTGTTATACATAATAAGGAAGAGCATTATGTGATAAGGGATGGTTCTATAGATAATAAGGAATAGCATTATGTGATAAGGGATGGTGCTGGACATAATAAGGAAGAGCATTATGTGATAAGGGATGGTGCTATACATAATAAGTAAAGCATTATGTGAAAATGGATGGTGCTATACATAATAAGGAAGAACAGTATGTGATAAGGGACGGTGTTATACATAATAAGGAAGAGCATTATGTGATAAGGGATGGTTCTATAGATAATAAGGAATAGCATTATGTGATAAGGGATGGTGCTGGACATAATAAGGAAGAGCATTATGTGATAAGGGATGGTGCTATACATAATAAGTAAAGCATTATGTGAAAATGGATGGTGCTATACATAATAAGGAAGAACAGTATGTGATAAGGGACGGTGTTATACATAATAAGGAAGAGCATTATGTGATAAGGGATGGTGCTATAGATAATAAGAAATAGCATTATGTGATAAGGGATGGTGCTGGACATAATAAGGAAGAGCATTATGTGATAAGGGATGGTGCTGGACATAATAAGGAAGGACACTATGTAAACAAACTCCCCCTTTTCCATGCACTGCACAGCAACAAAAAAATATTCAAACCCTTCCTGACTTTCCATTGTGGCACAGAATATAGGAAAGTTATTGGCATCTTCTGGCCAAGCTCCTGAGTTGTTCATGAATATTATCACAGCTGGGAGATGATGGTGAGTGAGAACCGAGTGAAGGCAAGTCTATGTAAGGATGTCATATACCTGCCCCTCAAGACAACACTTGTGAAATGTGCACTGTAACATGTGGTTTTATTGCATTTCCATGGTTTATAATAAAATGTAAACTGCATAGACTGTTATGGGTACTGATGCTGCTGTGTGCTGTATCGGTATTGCCTAAAATAACCTGGTATACTGAGCTCAGCTATAGGGTATAGTTTAGGTAGTGATAGATCGGTAGATTAGGGCAGCTAGGCAGCAGTGGACCTATTAGTGTACCAGTAATAGGTATAAGTACTGTTAGTATAGTGTTAATATAGACAATTAATGCAAGCTGTGTGGTGGAATATAGGTGAAAGGTAAGATCGTCACATTCTGCAGAAACAAATACAGTGAAATGTTTGTGACCCACCCAGTATGGGGAGGGGGTTAAGTCAAGCAAGAAGTGAATCATTTCCTGGTTCAGTCAGTCTAGAGTTAGTGAGACGTTCCTGTGGAGTTTAGGTTCAGTGTGCAGTAGACTGGAGGCTTGTGGAGTACATATCATTCTAGCAGAATGAGGTTCTATCAAATTTCAGGCCAAGAAAAAAGGGGAAACATATCCTGGTTTAGTTAGAGATAGTCTTCCTTATTATAGAGAAAAAAAGTCAAGTTCACAGGCAGTGGGCTTGAGGCAGGAAAATTACTGTTTGTTCTGGAGGTATGGGTTTATGTGAAACTCCCTGCGGGGAGTCCTGGAATGTCTGAAGCCTAAGGCTCGTTTTAGTGGCTATGGAGAGCGCTGAGCACCTTTCCTTGCAGTGGAAGTCGGATGGGGAAAAGCTTGAAGAGTATGGGGCAGATCTCGTGAATTCTGCGGAACTGGATAGAAAATCCTTGGGGCTGAAAGAGCCAGTAAACAGAGGGATAGTTCAGGCTGAAACAACTGTGCTATGGATTAAGAAGAAAAGAATGTTGTGCCCAATACTGCATGTTGTCATCTGAACTTGGACTGTTACAGAGATTGTCCACTACTTTTATATTAATGACCCATCTTTAGGGTAGGTCATCAATGTCTGATTGGTCGGGGTCCGACTCCTGGCACCCTCGCCAATTAGCTGTTATGCATGGCGACGGTGGCCGACGGTGGGAAGTACTTCTCCGTCTACTTGTAGAGCCTGCTGCAGGGTATTGCACATACGCCTCCTATTGATTTGAATAGGACAACCTGTTTACGTAAAGTCAAACTAGTTAAGTTAAACCGGGTGTCTCCTGATTTATGTGCGGCTGTTCCTGGATCTAGAAGTATGGGGACAGTTCCTGGACCTGGAAGTATGGAGAAATGCTTCCAAAACGTGAGTGTTCGGCACAACACACACATGCTTTATTTGTCATCAGGGCGATGAGCGGTATCCCCTTGACCATGACTATGCCCTGCACAGCTTACATCTACATAGTATAATATGCAAGTGCCATATACGTTTAATATACCATTCGGGATCTGTGGACATTTTAATGGGTAATATAATGAAACAATGATGACTTAAAAATTAAATTAAATTAAAAATTGTAAAACCTAAATGTTGTTTACTAAGTTAAAGAATTCTTTTATGTGTTGCGTGAGACCCAGTCTATTCTCCGTGACCCCTTAAAATGTTGCTTTCAAGCCTGCTTTGGCGCTCTGGACTATTACTCATTCTGGTTTTGACGACCATGAACACCTTAGTCAATAGCGTCTAGAAGGTTTTTTTTGGCAAATATCTTTCCTTCAATTAGGAAAACCTACTTGATTAAGCAGCTCAAAATAACACAGTAGAAAAATAAAGGTCCATTAATCTCCTGATAAGAAAACAGCCAATACTTGCTGTAAACATGATTACGTTTATACAAGAAAACTAATTACATTGATAAGAGATTTACAAACGGTGACTTTTAAGAGAATCAATGTGAGGTCAACCTACAAAAGTCACCGATGCCTCTTGCTCGTTCTTGTTGTTGAAACCCTAAGGGCTGGTAAAAAAAAACAGCAAACAAATAATCAATAAACTGTGGAAAATGTTCCCAATTGTAAAATATACACATACAAATTATCAATCCCCCAACATATCAACTCTAGAGGACAAAAACCGCAATTGCCCATTCCAATCCCTATAGCTACATCCATTGATTAAAAGCTACAACTTCTCATTTGAGGCACTAGAAACTGAAGACCACTCAAACTATGTCAATTGTGTCGAGCAGGGGTATACATAGAGAAAATTGGTCCCTACTGCAACATTTTCAAGGGTCTACTTCTATATATTAAGCCACCCTCATTTGGGGCAAAGTGTCTGATATTTGTTAACCCATCTCATTAATCATACTTTGGGGACAGAGGGGCAGTGAAAATATTTTCCAGGTAATCAAAACCCATTTATGGCCAGACATAAGCAATAGAAGAGAATCCTGCTTTCTCCCTGTCCTAGAAATAAGGATTTGACTAAATTTAGCAAAATAAGTACCATATATACTTGTGTATAAGCTGAAATTTGCAGCACATTTTTTGTGCTGAAAATGTCCCTCTCGGCTTATACACGAGTCATTGCCGGTGGGGGAGGGGGGCTGGGGGAGCAGAAGACATCATACTCACACTTCTGGTGTCATCCCTGCATATCAGTCCCTGCATCTCGGGCGCCGGCATCTCTCTTCCTGTCTTCCTTCCTGTGCTATGCGGTCACGTGGTACTGCTCATTAAAGTAATCAATATGCACGCGTCTCTGCTCCCATAAGCGTGGAGCGCATATTCATTTTAATATGGAGCATCTTATGGGGCCATCATTAACCTTTGTGCAGCATTATATGGGACATATTTTTGTATGGAGCATCTTATGGGGCCATCATTATCCTTTGTGCAGCTTTATATGGGGCATATTTTAATATGGAGCATCTTATGGGGCCATCATTAACCTTTGTGCAGCATTATATGGGGCATATTTTAATATGGTGAAAAAAATAAAATAAGGTAGCAGCGCTAGTGCAGATGGATGTGAGTAGCTGCGGGTAATATTCTGTACCACACGCAGGAAAGAGTAATACTAGAGTGATATATACAATATGTTTTACCTGCGCTATCTTCTAGAATGCATTAATCAAACAATCACAGTGTGTATTTACCTGTTAGGTGGGAAACGTATTCAAATTGCTCGATGGGAGGTGTGTTTACTACTCGGACCGAAACAAATGGTATTAGAAGCTATGATTAAAAAAGAGAAAAAGAAGTGGTCTTTATTAATGCTTTCCTTTAAAATAGCCAGGATAATATTATGACACTTCCTTATACTACAGGGAGTGCCTTGGTGCTCCTAGTTAATAAAAAAAATCTAAAATGTGTAAAAAGATGTGTAATAACACACTCCTGTGGTTAGTCTCGGCTAATAAAACACCCATGATATACCCAAAACAAGGTCCAGTATTATATCCACAGGTAAGTATATATAAGTGCGGAAGTTCTGACTGCATGTGCAGTCTAAGATACCTGTAATATAGATAGGTGCCTTAACGGTTGTCCATATTAAAGTTAGTGTTGCGAGTTACTTAGCTTTCTATGCAGGTATTGCAGATATCTTCCAGGTGGCTTATGCGAGCGCCGCCCCAGCCGGTGACAGGCGCTCGCGCGGCCTTTGCTTGAATTCCTTAATGCGGTGCTGTGCAGGACCTGCGGTGACGTTTGGGTCACGTGATCATGAGTCACGTGGTGCCCCTGAAGATACTACGGATCGCAGTGGGAGCCAAAAAACCAACGCGTTTCGGAATAGCGCGGATTCCTTCAATCAGAACCCTGATGAGGGCCATCATTAACCTTTGTGGAGTATTGTATGCGGCATATTTTTGTATGGAACATCTTATGAGGCCCATCATGAACTTTATGGAGCATTATATATGGCGTATTTTGTATGGAGCATCTTATGGGGCTCCTGATTCAATATGGATATTCAAAAACACTTAACCTACTGATGTCTCAATTAATTTACTTTTAGTGGTATCTATTTTTATTTTTGACATTAACGGTAGCTGCTGCATTTTCCACCCTAGGCTTATACTTGAGTCAATAAATTTTCCCAGTTTTTTGTGGCAAAATTAGGGGTCTCGGCTTATACTCGGGTTGGCTTATACTCGAGTATATACGGTACTATATTCTGTATTATTAGTAGTAACAAAGATGCTCATAATCAGACTAGATCTCCAGATGCCTCCTCTGAATCATCTTTTACAGACAAGCTGTTCTCTGGGGCATGTATGTTTTTCCCTGTTCATTTTCCTGTTAATTAGGCTCTTGGAAATTCATCACACGCTGAAATATTTACTATGGATCCGGAATAAACTCACAAAGGTCTTTATAGAAAACATCTGCAGTTGCGAGGAAGCAGCAATGGAGGAACTCAAGATACAGAGGTAATAGGGCAACAGAAGCAATCCAGATATAAAGGGATCAAGCAACAGAAGCAATCCAGAAAGAAAGAGATCAAGGAACAGGAGCAATCCAGATATAATGGGATCAAGCAACGGAAGCAATCAAGAAATAAAAAGATCAAGGAACAGGAGCAACCCAGATATAAAGGGATCAAGCAATGGAAGCAATCCAGATTTAAAGGGATCAAGCAACGGAAGCAATCAAGAAATAAAGAGATCAAAGGACAGGAGCAACCCAGATATAAAGGGATCAAGCAACGGAAGCAATCAAGAAATAAAGAGATCAAGGGACAGGAGCAATCCAGATATAAAGGGATCAAGCAGCGGAAGCAATCCAGATATAAGGGATCAAGCAACGGAAGCAATCCAGAAAGAAAGAGATCAAGGAACAGGAGCAATCCAGATATAATGGGATCAAGCAACGGAAGCAATCAAGAAATAAAGAGATCAAGGAACAGGAGCAACCCAGATATAAAGGGATCAAGCAATGGAAGCAATCCAGATACAAAAAGGGATCAAGCAATGAAAGCAATCAAGAAATAAAGAGATCAAAGGACAGGAGCAACCCAGATATAAAGGGATCAAGCAATGGAAGCAATCCAGATATAAAGGGATCAAGCAACGGAAGCAATCAAGAAATAAAGAGATCAAGGGACAGGAACAATCCAGATATAAAGGGATCAAGCAACAGAAGCAATCCAGAAGCAAAGGGATCACACAACTGAAGCAATCCAGATATAAAGGGATCAAGCAACGGAAGCAATCCAGATCTAAAGGGATGAAGGAATGGAAACAATCAAGATATCGAGATTAGTGTTGAGTGATACCGTCCGATACTTGAAAGTATCGGTATCGGATAGTATCGGCCGATACCCGAAAAATATCGGATATCGCCGATACCGATATCCGATACCAATACAAGTCAATGGGACACCAAGTATCGGAAGGTATTCTCATGGTTCCCAGGGTCTGAAGGAGAGGAAACTCTCCTTCAGGCCCTGGGATCCATAGGGATGTGTAAAATAAAGAATTAAAATAAAAAATATTGATATGCTCACCTCTCCGGCGGCCCCTGGACATCACGCTGCTA
Organism: Ranitomeya imitator; assembly: GCF_032444005.1. Classification (NCBI taxonomy): domain Eukaryota; kingdom Metazoa; phylum Chordata; class Amphibia; order Anura; family Dendrobatidae; genus Ranitomeya; species Ranitomeya imitator. The sequence continues at coordinate 676,037,273 of NC_091282.1, read as the reverse complement.
ACCGGGAGGCTTCTTTGTTTAAAATGCGCGCCTTTAGGACCTGCGAATGACGTCCCGGCTTCTGATTGGTCGCGTGCCGCCCATGTGACCGGCACGCGACCAATCAGAAGCCGCGACGTCATTCGCAGGTCCTTAATTCCTAGAATTAGGAGTTTTTGTGAATGAGAATGACGTCGCGGCTTCTGATTGGTCGCGTGCCGGTCACATGGGCGGCACGCGACCAATCAGAAGCCGGGACGTCATTCGCAGGTCCTAAAGGCGCGCATTTTAAACAAAGAAGCCTCCCGGTTAGCAGCGTGATGTCCAGGGGCCGCCGGAGAGGTGAGCATATCAATATTTTTTATTTTAATTCTTTATTTTAGATATCCCTATTGATCCGATACCGATACCCGATATCACAAAAGTATCGGATCTCGGTATCGGAATTCCGATACCGCAAGTATCGGCCGATACCCGATACTTGCGGTATCGGAATGCTCAACACTAATCGAGATATAAGTATGGAGTACTGGAAGCAACCTAGCTGTAAAGATGGAGCAATGGAAGCAATCTAGACATAAGGATAGAGTAAAGGATGCACTCCATATATAAGGATGGATCAACAGAAATAATCCAGATATAAAGGGATGGGGTTATGGAAGAAATATATGTACGTAAAGGAATGGCACAACAAATTCCAGATATAATGGAATGAAGCGGTGAAATCAATCGAAATATAAGGATGAAACAATGGAAGAAATATGTAAAGGATTGGAGCAATGGAAGCAATCCAAGTATTAAAGGATGGAGCCATGGAAATAATCCAGACATGAAAGGCTGTAACAATGGAAGCAGTCCTGAAATAAAGGGATGCAACATTGGAAGCAATCCAGGAATAAAGGGATGTGACATTCAGTTACAAAAGGGTCAAAGAATTGAAGCAATAAAACTATCCAGGTATAAAAAGATGCTCACACAGCTGCAGTTTGTTCCACTGTTTCAGTATAGGTGAGAGATATCATCGTGAAGTCACCAGGACCTGGTAGATATTGGCCCCTTTTCATTATTGCATTTGTGCGGTTTTGTCTACTTTTAGATATTTTTCCTTTGCACCAAATTCTTATTTTAATTTGCACCGTTTTTAAAGTATATTTTATGTTTGTTCAACTGTTTTTTTTTCTTTTATGCTAGTCATTGTGGACGAGGTTTGGGGTTTGCAGATTTCACACTTATTTGTGCAATCCCACATACATTTTAACAAAATTCATGACTTTTTTAACCCCTTAGCGACCGCCGATGCGCCTTTTAACGGCGGCCGCTAAGGGTACTTAAACCACAGCGCCGTTAATTAACGGCGCTGTGGAAAAAGTAAATAACGCCCCCCAGAGTCGGATTTTCTCTGGGGTCTTAGCTGCCGGGGGTAGCCGAGACCCCAGAGAACATGATTCGGGGTTTTTTTTACCGACCCCGCATTTGCGATCGCCGGTAATTAACCGTTTACCGGCGATCGCAAAAAAAACCGCAATTTCTTTTTAATTTCTCTGTCCGCCGATGTGATCGCACATCAGAGGACAGAGAAAAGGGGTCCCCGATCACCCCCCGATACTCACCTGTCTCCCCCGGTGCTCCTCGTGGCTCCCGATGGGCGCCGCCATCTTCAAAATGGCCGAGACCCCAAAGAGCATGATTGTGGTCGGTTTTACCGACCCCTGTTTTGCGATCGCCGGTAATTAACTGTTTACCGGCGACCGCAAAAAAAAAAAAGCAAAGTGTAATTCTCTGTCCTCTGATGTGATCGCACATCAGAGGACAGAGAAATAGGGGGATTCGGGGACCCTACCATACTCACCGGTGTCACTGGGTCCTCCTGCTGCTTCTCCTGACCGCCGGCATCTTCTGGGCAAAAGAAAATGGCGGGCGCATGCGCAGTGCGCCCGCCATCTGTCTCCATCTGCCGGTCGGCAGGAAAAGAGCAGTTGGGGCTAAAATTAGGGTTAGGGCTAGGGTTAGGGCTAGGGTTAGGGCTAGGGTTAGGGCTATGGTTAGGGTTAGGGTTAGGGCTAGAGTTAGGGCTAGGGTTAGGGTTAGGGCTAGGGTTGGGGCTAAATTTAGGGTTGGGGTTGGGGCTAAATTTAGGGTTAGGGTTGGGGCTAAATTTAGGGATAGGGTTGGGGCTAAATTTATGGTTAGGCTTCTTTCACACTTACGTCGGTACGGGGCCGTCGCAATGCATCGGCCCAACATACCGACGCACGTTGTGAAAATTGTGCACAACGTGGGCAGCGGATGTAGTTTTTCAATGCATCCTCTGCCCAATCTATGTCCTGGGGAGGAGGGGGCGGAGTTACGGCCACGCATGACCTGTCAGAAATGGCAGATGCGACGTACAAAAAAACGTTACATTGAACGTTTTTTTGTGCTGACGGTCCACCAAAACACTGATCCAGTGCACGACGGACGCGACGTGTGGCCATCCGTCACGATCCGTCGGCAATACAAGTCTATGGGCAAAAAATGCATCCTGCGGGCACATTTGCAGGATCCGTTTCTTGTCCAAAACGACGGATTGCGACGGATGCCAAACGACGCAAGTGTGAAAGTAGCCCTAGGGCTAGGGTTAGGGTTGGGGCTAAAGTTAGGGCTAGGGTTGGGGCTAAGGTTAGGGTTAGAGTTGGGATTAGGGTTAGGGTTTGGATTAGGGTTGGTATTAGGGTTAGGGTTGGCATTAGGGTTATGCTTGGGATTAGGGTTAGGTTTGGGATTAGGGCTAAGGTTAGGGTTGTGATTAGGGTTAGGGGTGTGTTGGATTTAGGGTTTTGATTAGGGTTATGGTTAGGGTTGACATTAGGGTTGTTTTGGGGTAAGGGTTGTGATTATCGTTAGGGTTAGTGATTAGGATTATGGATCAGGTTGGGATTAGGGTTAGGGGTGTGTTGGGGTTAGGGTTGGAGCTAGAATTGGGGGGTTTCCACTGTTTAGGTACATCAGGGGGTATCCAAACACGACAGCCAATTTTGCGCTCAAAAAGTGAAATGGTGCTCCCTCCCTTCTGAGCTCAGCCGTGCGCCCAAACAGTGGGTTACCCCCACATATGGGGCATCAGCGTACTCGGGATAAATTGGACAACAACTTCTGGGGTCCAATTTCTCCTGTTACCTTTGTGAAAATAAAAACTTGGGGGCTAAAAATCTTTTTTGTGGAAAAAAAAATATTTTTTATTTTTATGACTCTGCATTCTAAACTTCTGTGAAGCACTTGGGCATTCAAAGTTCTCACCACACATCTATATAAGTTCCTTGGGGGGTCTAGTTTCCAAAACAGGGTCACTTGTGGGGAGTTACTACTGTTTAGGTACATCAGGGGCTCTGGAAACGCAACATAGTGCCCACAGGCCATTCTATCTAAGTCTGCATTCCAAAACGGCGCTCCTTCCCTTCCGAGCTCTGCCGTGCGCCCAAACAGTGGTTTAACCCCACATATGGCACATCAGTGTACTCGGGTTAAATTGAACAACAACTTTAGTGGTCCAATTTCTCCTGCTACCCTTGTGAAAATAAAAACTTGGGGGCTACAATATCTTTTTTGTGGAAAAAAAAATATTTTTTATTTTCACGACTCTGCATTCTAAACTTCTGTGAAGCACTTGGGCATTCAAAGTTCTCACCACACATCTAGATAAGTTCCTTGGGGGGTCTAGTTTCCAAAATAGGGAAACTTGTGGGGGGTACTTGTTGTGAATTCTGTTGTCGAACTCCCTCCTGTGGTCGTGAATGGTACTTCGGCGAGTTCTGTCCATGGACTTCCTCTGGTGGCTGTGAGTGAAGCTGCTGCTTCTGAGGTTCCTTACACAGGTGACGTGGTTTATCCTTTGGTTGGCTGCTCTATTTAACTCCACTCAGATCGTTACTCCATGCCAGCTGTCAATGTTCCTGCATTGGTTCAGTTCGCTCTTGGATCTTTCTGGTGACCTGTCTTCTCCAGCAGAAGCTAAGTTCCTGATAGTTATTATTTGTTCATTGTTTCCTTGTCCAGCTGGTTATTATGATTTTGTCTTGCTAGCTGGAAGCTCTGGGATGCAGAGTGGCATCTCCGCACCGTTAGTCGGTGCGGAGGTCTTTTTGCCCACTCTGCGTGGTCTTTTGTAGTTTTTTGTGCTGACCGCAAAGATACCTTTCCTATCCTCTGTCTGTTTAGTAAGTCTGGCCTCCCTTTGCTGAAACCTGTTTCATTTCTGCGTTTGTGACTTTCATCTTTACTCACAGTCAATATATGTGGGGGCTGCCTTTTCCTTTGGGGAATTTCTCTGAGGCAAGGTAGGCTTTATTTTCTATCTCTAGGGCTAGCTAGCTCTTAGGCTGTGAAGAGGCGTCTAGGGAGTGTCAGGAACGCTCCACGGCTATTTCTAGTTGTTGTGATAGGATTAGGGCCTGCGGTCAGCAGAGCTCCCACATCCCAGAGCTTGTCCTGTGTGAGTTTAACTATCAGGTCGTGCCGGGTGCTCCTAACCACCAGGTCCATAACAGGTACTACTGTTTAGGTACATCAGGGGCTCTGCAATCGCAACATAACGCCCACAGACCATTCTATCAAAGTCTGCATTCCAAAACGGCACTCCTTCCCTTCCGAGCTCTGCCGTGCACCCAAACAGTGGTTTACCCCCACATATGGTGCATCAGCGTACTCGGGATAAATTGGACAACAACTATTGCAGTCCAATTTCTCCTGTTACCCTTGTGAAAATAAAAACTTGGGGGTTACAATATCTTTTTTGTGGAAAAAAAATATTTTTTATTTTCACGATTATGCATTCTAAACCTCTGTGAAGCACTTTGGCATTCAAAGTTCTCACCACACATCTAGATAAGTTCCTTGGGGGGTCTAGTTTCCAAAATGGGGTCACTTGTGGAGGGTTTCTACTGGTTAGGTACATCAGGGGCTCTGCAAAACCAACATAACGCCCGCAGACCATTCTATCAAAGTCTGCATTCCAAAACGGCGCTCCTTCCTTCCGAGCTCTGCCGTGCACCCAAACAGTGGTTTACCCCCACATATGGGGTTCCAACATACTCAGGAAAATTGGACAACAACTTTTGGGGTCCAATTTCTCTTGTTACCCTTGTGAAAATAAAAACTTGAGGGCTAAAAATCCTTTTTTGTGGAAAAAAAAATATTTTTTTATTTTCACGACTCTGCATTCTAAACTTCTGTGAAGTACTTGGGCATTCAAAGTTCTCACCACACATCTAGATAAGTTCCATGGGGGGTCTAGTTTCCAAAATGGGGTCACTTGTGGGGGATTTCTTCTATTTAGGCACATCAGGGGCTCTCCAAACGCGACATGGCGTCCGATCTCAATTCCAGACAATTGTACATTGAAAAAGTAAAACGGCACTCCTTCTCTTCCAAGCTCTGTGGTGCGCCCAAACAGTGGTTTACCCCCACATATTGGGTATCGAAGTACTCAGGATAAATCGCACAACAACTTTTGTGGTCTAATTTCTCCTGTTACCCTTGTGAAAATAAAAATTTGGGGGCAAAAATATCATTTTTGTAGAAAAAATGCAATTTTTTTTTCACGGCTCTACGTTATAAACGTCTGTGAAGCACATGGGGGTTCAAAGTGCTCACCACACATCTAGATAAGTTCCTTACGGGGTCTAGTTTCCAAAATGGTGTCACTTGTGGGGGGTTTCCACTGTTTAGGCACATCAGGGGCTCTCCAAACGCGACATGGCGTCCAATCTCAATTCCAGTCAATTTTACATTGAAAAAGTAAAACAGCACTCCTGCTCTTCCAAGCTCTGCGGTGCGCCCAAACAGTGGTTTATCCCCACATATGGGGTATCGACGTACTCAGGAGAAATTGCACAACAACTTTTGTGGTCTAATTTCTCCTGTTACCCTTGTTAAAATAAAAATTAGGGGGCAAAAAGATCATTTTTGTAGAAAAAATGCGATTTTTTTATTTTCATGGCTCTTTGTTATAAACTTCTGTGAAGCACATGGGGGTTCAAAGTGCTCACCACACATCTAGATAAGTTCCTTAAGGGGTCTAGTTTCCAAAATGGTGTCACTTGTGGGGGGTTTCCACTGTTTAGGCACACAAGGGGCTCTGCAAACGCAACATGGCGTCCGATCTCAATTCCAGACAATTCTACATTGAAAAAGTAAAACGGCACTCCTTCCCTTCCAAGCTCTGCTGTGCGCCCAAACAGTGGTTTACCCTCACATATGGGGTATCGACGTATTCAGGAGAAATCGCCCAACAACTTTTGTGGTCTAATTTCTCCTGTTACCCTTGTGAAAATAAGAATTTGTGGGCGAAAAGATCATTTTTGTGTAAACAAAAGCGATTTTTTATTTTCACGGCTCTACGTTATAAACTTCCGTGAAGCACTTGGGGGTTCAAAGTGCTCACCACACGTCTAGATAAGTTCCTTAAGGGGTCTAGTTTCCAAAATGGTGTCACTTGTGGGGGTTTTTCACTGTTTAGGCACACAAGGGGCTCTCCAAACGCGACATGGGGTCCAATCTCAATTCCAGCCAATTCTGCATTGAAAAAGTCAAACGGCGCTCCTTCACTACCAAGTTCTGCCGTGCACCCAAAAAGTGGTTTACCCCCACATATGGGGTATTGACGTATTCAGGAGAAATTGCATAACAAAATTTATGGTTACATTTGTGTTTTTACACATGTGAAAATAAAAAAAATGGTTCTGAATTAAGATGTTTGCAAAAAAAAGTTAAATGTTCATTTTTTCCTTCCACATTGTTTCAGTTCCTGTGAAGCATGTAAAAGGTTAATAAACTTCTTGAATGTGGTTTTGAGAACCTTGAGGGGTGTAGTTTTTAGAATGATGTCACACTTCGTTATTTTCTATCATATAGACCCCTCAAAATGACTTCAAATGTGATGTGGTCCCTAAAAAAAAAGGTGTTGTAAAAATGAGAAATTGCTGGTCAAATTTTAACCCTTATAACTCCCTAACAAAAAAAAAATTGTTTCCAAAATTATGCTGATGTAAAGTAGACATGTGGAAATGTTATTTATTAACTATTTTTTGTGACATATCTCTCTGATTTAAGGGCATAAAAATACAAAGTTTGACCATATTTCCGTTTTTTTCATAAATAATCGCAAGTAATATCGAAGAAATGTTACCACTAACATGAAGTACAATATGTCATGAAAAAACAGTCTCAGAATCAGCGGGATCCGTTGAAGCGTTCCAGAGTTATAACCTCATAAAGTGACAGTGGTCGGAATTGTAAAAATTGGCTCTGTCATCAAGTACCAAATTGGCTCTGTCACTAAGGGGTTAAGTAAATCAGATGCAAAAAGAGTTATAGACAAAAACAAGAGACATTTTGAATTTTCAAAAATTTCCCGCCCCACATTCACCATTTTGAAAAAATTTGGTGCAAAAAAGTTAACAAATACCACAAGAAAAGAAAAACGCAAAAGTGACTTTTAGAAAAAAAGCATATGATGAATCACACCCTGAATGTTAATAAAACTGTATCTTTTCCATGACAACAAGTAGAGATCTTGAAAATAGAGAAATAACTCACAGCTTGTGTTAGGGTGGCAGAATCTGTTATTATACAACATTTAAAGGGAATCTGTTAGTAATTTTTGCTATTTAATCTGAAAGCAGCATAATGTAGGGGAAAATAGCCCGATTCACGGGATGTGTCACATATTATGCTGTGTGCTCAAGTTTCAATACAATCTGTGTTTTATCAGCAGGAGATTATCACTGCCTGACTAGTTTGCACATGTGGGACAGTCGCATTAGTGGGACTAATCTATGTAACCCAACCTCCAATAATTACTCACAATGCAGTGTACACAGGAAGCTGTCAATCAGTGATGTGGGAGGGGATATGCAGAGCTCAGCAGTCATAGCGCTGCTACATCTACAGTGTAAAAAAAAGGAATTTTATGAAAACGTCACCAAGAAGCACCTACATCGTGCTACTCTCAGATTACATAACAAAAATCTGCTGACATATTTTCATTTTTATCAATCTGGACAAAGTCATTTTCCACTGAAACTGAGGTCTAACAATGGCTGAGCGGCTCACCCTCCTCCCTCTGTTACTGGCAATTTTAGGTATATATGTTGGATGCCAGAGTGCTCTGCCCTAGTGGCGTGTCCCCTTTAAAAGAAAAGATCAGAGCCTTTCAATCATTTAATGTAGGGAATAGCAGAATATCTTTTCAGCGTGCCATAAATCATCCAAACAAAGACATGTTAAATATTTATTTGTCACAGACACAAAGAGATGGAATAACAAATGACTGTGAGGAGACATCACAGTGAATATATGACACCGCGGATTAATTGCTGTCAAACAGCGACTTAAATGCGCCAATTCTCCTGTAGTCAGATATTTCTATCTAGATATTTTCGAATACAGATTTTTGTTATAATATTTTTGAAAGATAATCTTTAATTTGTAACAATTTCCTTGCGAAAAGAAATAAAAATGAAGCAATAGGCAAAATATCTGCACCCATATTAAAAACAATTGAGGTGGGTATTCGGACACTGAGAAAGAACAGTTGCTACAAGATCCACACTGTCAAAAGCCAACAGACTGTGGATATAAGCCAGTGATGCAGAAATTAATCTACATTTTTTTCAGATTTTTATAAGATCTATGAGCCGTTCCTATTAATTCCATAGACTAAGATCTTTAACAATGTATGTGTTTTTTTTAAAGTACCTGTGAAGACACGAGATCCATCCACTGCTCTCATCCATTGGCCTGTATCACGGGTTTACTGCGAAAGAGAGGAGCCAGAAGACCGCAGGGTCTGATTTCTCCTACTCCTGCACTGATTAGAACTTCACATTCTTATTTAACGTTATTAACCCCTTTACCCCCAAGGGTGGTTTGCACGTCAATGACCAGGCCAATTTTTACAATTCTGACCACTGTCCCTTTATGAGGTTATAACTCCGAAACGCTTCAACGGATCCTGGTGATTCTGACATTGTTTTCTCGTGACATATTGTACTTCATGATAGTGGTAAAATTTCTTTGATAGTACCTGCGTTTATTTGTGAAAAAAACGGAAATTTGGCGAAAATTTTGAAAATTTCGCAATTTTCAAACTTTGAATTTTTATGCAATTAAATCACAGAGATATGTCACACAAAATACTTAATAAGTAACATTTCCCACATGTCTCCTTTACATCAGCATAATTTTGGAACCAATTTTTTTTTTGTTAGGGAGTTATAAGGGTTAAAAGTTGACCAGCAATTTCTCATTTTTACAACACCATTTTTTTTTAGGGACCACGTCTCATTTGAAGACATTTTGAGGGGTCTATATGATAGAAAATGCCCAAGTGTGACACCATTCTAAAAACTGCACCCCTCAAGGTGCTCAAAACCACATTCAAGAAGTTTATTAACCCTTCAGGTGTTTAATAGGAATTTTTGGAATGTTTAAATAAAAATGAACATTTAACTTTTTTACACAAAAATTTACTTCAGCTCCAATTTGTTTTATTTTACCAAGGGTAACAGGAGAAATTGGACCCAAAAAGTTGTTGTCCAATTTGTCCTGAGTACGCTGATACCCCATATGTGGCAGTAAACCACTGTTTGGGCGCATGGGAGAGCTCGGAAGGGAAGGAGCGCTATTTGACTTTTCAATGCAAAATTGACAGGAATTGAGATGGGACGCCATGTTGCGTTTGGAGAGCCACTGATGTGCCTAAACATTGAAACCCCCCACAAGTGACACCATTTTGGAAATTAGACCCCCTAAGGAACTTATCTGGATGTGTGGTGAGCACTTTGACCCACCAAGTGCTTCACAGAAGTTTATAATGCAGAACCGTAAAAATAAAAAATCATATTTTTTCACAAAAATTATATTTTTGCCCCCAATTTTTTATTTTTCCAAGGGTAAGAGAAGAAATTGGACCTCAAAAGTTGTTGTCCAATTTGTCCTGAGTACGCTGATACCCCATATGTGGCAGTAAACCACTGTTTGGGCGCATGGGAGAGCTCGGAAGGGAAGGAGCGCAGTTTGACTTTTCAATGCAAAATTGACAGAAATTGAGATGGGACGCCATGTTGCGTTTGGAGAGCCACTGATGTGCTTAAACATTGAAACCCCCCACAAGTGACACCATTTTGGAAAGTAGACCCCCTAAGGAACTTATCTAGAGGTGTGGTGAGCACTTTGACCCACCAAGTGCTTCACAGAAGTTTATAATGCAGAACCGTAAAAATAAAAAATCATATTTTTTCACAAAAATTATATTTTTGCCCCCAATTTTTATTTTTCCAAGGGTAAGAGAAGAAATTGGACCTCAAAAGTTGTTGTCCAATTTGTCCCGAGTACGCTGATACCCCATATGTGGCAGTAAACCACTGTTTGGGCGCATGGGAGAGCTCGGAAGGGAAGGAGCGCCGTTTGACTTTTCAATGCAAAATTGACAGAAATTGAGATGGGACGCCATGTTGCGTTTGGAGAGCCACTGATGTGCCTAAACATTGAAACCCCCCACAAGTGACACCATTTTGGAAAGTAGACCCCCTAAGGAACTTATCTGGATGTGTGGTGAGCACTTTGACCCACCAAGGGCTTCACAGAAGTTTATAATGCAGAGCCATAAAAATAAAACAAAATTTTTTTCCCACAAAAATTATTTTTTAGCCCCCAGTTTTGTATTTTCCCTACGGTAACAGGAGAAATTGGACCCCAAAAGTTGTTGTCCAATTTGTCCTGAGTACGCTGATACCCCATATGTGGGGGGGAACCACCGTTTGGGCGCATGGGAGGGTTCGGAAGGGAAGGAGCGCCATTTGGAATGCAGACTTAGATGGAATGGTCTGCAGGCGTCACATTGCGTTTGCAGAGCCCCTAATGTACCTAAACAGTAGAAACCCCCCACAAGTGACACCATTTTGGAAAGTAGACCCCCTAAGGAACTCATCTTGATGTGTTGTGAGAGCTTTGAACCCCCAAGTATTTCACTACAGTTTATAACGCAGAGCCATGCAAATAAAAAATATTTTTTTTTCCACAAAAATTATATTTTAGCCCCCAGTTTTGTATTTTTCCAAGGTTAGCAGGAGAAATTGGACCCTAAATGTTGTTGTCCAATTTGTCCTGAGTACGCTGATACCCGATTTGTGGGGGGGAACCACCGTTTGGGCGCATGGGAGGGCTCGGAAGGGAAGGAGCATCATTTGGAATGCAGACTTAGATGGATTGGTCTGCAGGCGTCACATTGCGTTTGCAGAACCCCTAATGTACCTAAACAGTAGAAACCCCCCACAAGTGACCCCATATTGGAAACTAGACCCCTCAATGAACTTATCTAGATGTGTTGTGAGAACTTTGAACCCCCAAGTGTTTCACTACAGTTTATAACGCAGAGCCGTGAAAATAAAAAATCTTTTTGTTTTCCCACAAAAATTATTTTTTAGCCCCCAGTTTTGTATTTTCCCAAGGGTAACAGGAGAAATTGACCCCATATTGGAAACTAGACCCCTCAATGAACTTATCTAGATGTGTGGTGAGAACTTTGAATGCCCAAGTACTTCACAGAAGTTTAGAATGCAGAGTCGTGAAAATAAAAAATATTTTTTTTTCCACAAAAAAGGATTTTTAGCCCTCAAGTTTTTATTTTCACAAGGGTAAAAAGAGAAATTGGACCCCAAAAGTTGTTGTCCAATTTGTCCTGAGTACGCTGATACCCCATATGTTGGGGTAAACCCCTGTTTGGGCACACAGGAGAGCTCGGAAGGGAAGGAGCACTGTTTTACTTTTTCAACGCAGAATTGGCTGGAATTGAGATCGGACGCCATGTCGTGTTTGGAGAGCCCCTGATGTGCCGAAACAGTGGAAACCCCCCAATTATAACTGAAACCCTAATCTAAACACACCCCTAACCCTAATTCCAACGGTAACCCTAACCACACCTCTAACCCTGACACACCCCTAACCCTAATCCCAACCCTATTCCCAACTGTAAATGTAATCTAAACCCTAACCCTAACTTTAGCCCCAACCCTAACTGTAGCCCCAACCCTAACCCTAACCCTAGCCCTAACCCTAGCCCTAACCCTAACCCTAGCCCTAACCCTAGCCCTAACCCTAGCCCTAACCCTAGCCCTAACCCTAACCCTAGCCCTAACCCTAGCCCTAACCCTAGCCCTAGCCCTAACCCTAGCCCTAACCCTAGCCCTAACCCTAACCCTAGCCCTAGCCCTAACCCTAACCCTAGCCCTAGCCCTAACCCTAGCCCTAACCCTAGCCCTAACCCTAGCCCTAGCCCTAACCCTAGCCCTAACCCTAGCCCTAATGGGAAAATGGAAATAAATACATTTTTTTTTATTTTTCCCTAACTAAGGGGGTGATGAAGGGGGGTTTGATTTACTTTTATAGCGAGTTTTTTAGCGGATTTTTATGATTGGCAGCCGTCACACACTGAAAGACCCTTTTTATTGCAAAAAATATTTTTTGCAATACCACATTTTGAGAGCTATAATTTTTCCATATTTTGGTCCACAGAGTCATGTGAGGTCTTGTTTTTTGCGGGACGAGTTGACGTTTTTATTGAAAACATTTTTGGGCACGTGACATTTTTTGATCGCTTTTTATTCCGATTTTTGTGAGGAAGAATGACCAAAAGCCAGCTATTCATGAATTTCTATTGGGGGAGGCGTTTATACCGTTCCGCGTTTGGTAAAATTGATAAATCAGTTTTATTCTTCGGGTCAGTACGATTACAGCGATACCTCATTTATATCATTTTTTTATGGTTTGGCGCTTTTATACGATAAAAACTATTTTACAGAAAAAATAATTATTTTTGCATCGCTTTATTCTCAGGACTATAACTTTTTTATTTTTTTGCTGATGATGCTGTATGGCGGCTCTTTTTTTGCGGGACAATATGACGCTTTCAGCGGTACCATGGTTATTTATATCTGTCCTTTTGATCGCGTGTTATTCCACTTTTTGTTCGGCGGTATGATAATAAAGCGTTGTTTTTTGCCTCGTTTTTTTTTTTTTTTCTTACCGTGTTTACTGAAGGGGTTAACTAGTGGGACAGTTTTATAGGTCGGGTCGTTACGGACGCGGCGATACTAAATATGTGTACTTTTATTGTTTTTTTTTTTTTTATTTAGATGAAGAAATGTATTTATGGGAATAATATATATATTTTTTTTTCATTATTTTGGAATATTTTTTTTTATTTTTTTTACACATTTGGAAAAATTTTTTTTAACTTTTTTACTTTGTCCCAGGGGGGGACATCACAGATCAGTGATCTGACAGTTTGCACAGCACTCTGTCAGATCACTGATCTGACATGCAGCGCTGCAGGCTTCACAGTGCCTGCTCTGAGCAGGCTCTGTGAAGCCACCTCCCTCCCTGCAGGACCCGGATCCGCGGCCATCTTGGATCCGGGGCTGGAGGGAGCAGGGAGGGAGGTGAGACCCTCGCAGCAACGCGATCACATCGCGTTGCTCCGGGGGTCTCAGGGAAGCCCGCAGGGAGCCCCCTCCCTGCGCGGTGCTTCCCTGCACCGCCGGCACATCGCGATCATCTTTGATCGCGGTGTGCCAGGGGTTAATGTGCCGGGGGCGGTCCGTGACCGCTCCTGGCACATAGTGCCGGATGTCAGCTGCGATAAGCAGCTGACACCCGGCCGCGCTCCCCCCGTGAGCGCGGCCGATCGGCTATGACGTACTATCCCGTCCAGGGTCAGATAAGCCCAGGGCACCTCGACGGGATAGTACGTCTAAGGTCACAGAGGGGTTAAACATTTTGGCAGTGCAGGGGTTAATCTGCTCTGTTGAGAGCTCCTGGGGCTAAGGCTCTCAGCTGTGCACTGTTAACCACCCCCATCTCCTATATAATCTGGGCTGTGGCTAGCACTCATTGTCAGAGGTTGATTATCCTGCATGGCTGGAGGTTGTCAGTGGTTATTATAGGGAAAAGGTGTTTGGATTTATCTGTGACTGTTGCTAGGTTTTTAGTGTGTGATAATTCCCTCTTCTTCTCCTACTTTTGTATAACCACATCCTCCATTCCCTGTTGCATGTGTAAGCATCTGCAGAGCTACAAAATTCCTGCTTGTGTAATTTATCTGTATTGTCAGCTATGGTGAGGGCTAAGTTCTCTGCAGTTAAAAACTGCATGCACACATTTTACCCAATCCCTCACTGGAAGACTGTGCACTTTTGCCTAAACCAATTAGCGTGCAAGATCCCTCAAGGGGAGGTGCTTCTGAGAGGTTGCAATGTGCAGAGCAAGGAAGATGTAAGAAGAGGTAGGGAGATGGTAGTCCACAGGCAGAGGAGAGGAGTGTGCTCTCCATGCAAGGACTAGCTGCACAAGGCTGGGTATCAGTCCCTAGAACAGAGAGACTTCCAGGGACTGTGCGAAACTGAAAGACTGCCCTAATTTCATATAATGAGCTTTAGAGTGCTTTTGCCCAGGAGCTCAGCACTGCATAGTATCAGGGACACTACTGTAAGAGAGATTATTTGCCACAGGATTCGAGCTGCCTTCTCGATGGAAGGGATAACGAATCCAGTAACTGTTTACCTTGGACTGGGGTTCCAGGAATATCATAGTTACTTACCGATAACAGTATTCCTCTCATCCCATGACGGCACCACGGAGAGAGAGGGATCCGCCCTCAGGGACAGGAAACCTACAGGTGAAAAAGGTGGTACCTCTCTCCCACATCAGTTGGTTTACAGAGCCTTAACAGAACTTCAGCTGTCACTTAAATGTTATCAAACAAAAATTTTTACTTTATCTTATTAGAGGCACCGCAAGACTAAGTATTAAGACTAACTCTAGTGTTCACACTCACACGAGAAAGGAGGGAATGTACGGGTACCGTCATGGGATCAGAGAAATACCATTATCGGTAAGTAACTACGATATTCTCTTACCCACATGATGGCACCACAGAGAGAATTTCATAGATGTACATTAGGGAGGGACCACTGCCTCTAGAACCCTTCTGTATAATGACCCCACATGATGCTCAATACTGTATAATGGCCCCACATGATCCTCAATACTATATAATGGCCACACATGATGCTCCATATTGTATAATGGCCACACATGATGCTCCATACTGTCTAATGGCCACACATGGTGCTCCATACTGTATAATAGCCACACATGATGCTCCATACTGTATAATGGCCACACATGATGCTCTATACTGTATAATGGCCACACATGATGCTCCATACTGTATAATGACCCCACATGATGCTCAATACTGTATAATGCCCCCTCCCATCTTGTATGCATGGCTCATCTCCCGCCATCCTGTATGCATGGCTCATATCCCCCCTCCTGTATGCATGGCTCATCACCCTCCCATCCCATATGCATGGCTCATCTCCCTCCCATCCCATATGCATGGCTCATATCCCCCCTCCTGTATGCATGGCTCATCTCCCTCCCATCCCTTATGCATGGCTCATCTCCCTCCCATCCCATATGCATGGCTCATATCCCCCTGTATGCATGGCTCATCTCCCTCCCATCCCATATGCATGGCTCATATCACCCCTCCTGTATGCATGGCTCGTCTCCCTCCCATCCTATATGCATGGCTCATATCCCCCCCTGTATGCATGGCTCATATTCCCCCCTCCTGTATGCATGGCTCATCTCCCTCCCATCCCATATGCATGGCTCATATTCCCCTCCTCCTGTATGCATGGCTCATATTCCCCCCTCCTGTATGCATGGCTCATATTCACCACTCCTGTATGCATGACTTATCTCCCTCCCATCCCACATGCATGGCTCATATCCCCCTGTATGCATGGCTCATATCCCCCCTCCTGTTTGCATGGCTCATCTCCCTCCCATCCCATATGCATGGATTATATTTCCCCCCCCGTATGCATGGCTCATCTCTCAACCCCCCACTCCCGCTCCTGCTTCCATCTTGCATGGCTCGGCTCCCCATCCTCCTTCATCCCCCCCATCCCCACATCCCTCATACTCACCTTTCCCACACCGCGCGGCAGCGTCGAACATCCCTCTAGCTCTGTCTTGACTCCCGGTGCAGCACCTTCTTCCTGCGTGAGCGGTCATGTGGTACCTCTCACTAAGGTCATGAATATGCCCATATTCATGACCTTAATGAGCGGTACCATGTGACCGCTCACTCAGGACGAGCTGCAGGCACTGAGACCAGGCATCGCTGGAGCAGGGTGAGTATGATGTCTTCAAGGAGGGTGGGAGGCAGGCAGGGAGGCAGGCAGGCTGGCGACTGGCCGAGGGGTGGGCTGGGGGTCAGTCGGTCGGGAGGTGACCCAGTACTTAAATAACAGAAAAAAAAGATAAAAAAGAAAAAACTTGCTCAGGTGCCGCCCCCCGCATCGTGCCGCCCTAGGCACGTGCCCTCAAGTGCCTAGTGGCAAATACGGCCCTGACTATATAGCATCTCTGGTCAAAAGAGGAAAGCCATGGAGGACAATATCGCAGAAAGTTTGGCAAGGAGTTATATCAGACTATTCTAATCCCTCATTGCTGAGGGGTTTTTCTTTGAAAGGAAGAAAAACAGGGGGTTATGCCTTCCCAATATCCACAAATCTGGAAATCCAGGAAGACCAATTTCATGTGTGGGTACCCTTACTGAGCAGGTATCTGGATGAGTAGAGGGTATGATTAAACCACTGGTAAAAAAAAAATACACCCAGCTACATTCAGGACACAACTAACATATTGAATAAACTATCATCAATAGATCCTCTACCAGAAGGAAACATCCTGGCCACCATGGATGTGGAATCTTTGTACTCCAATATCCCACACCAGGATGATTTAAATGCCTGCAAATTCTTCCTGGAAAACACAGGGACTGATGCTGATTCAGTGTTGAAACTTATCAAATTCATCCTCACCAGCAATTACTTTGAATTTGACAACAAGATATGTTTACAGGAAACTGGCACAGCAATGGGAAGTAAAATGGCTCCACAGTATGCAAATCTTTTCATGGCCAAGCTTGAAAGTGACTTTTTGTCCTCAGTCCCATCAGGCCTCTGGCCTACTACCCCTACATTGATGATATTTTAATAATCTGAAGACGTTAGCTAAAGACGTTGCATGAACAGTTTAATCAATTTCATCCTACCATCAACTTAACACTCAACTACTCAAGCACTGAAATTAACTTTTTGGACACCATCATTAAGCTGCAGAACAATGAAATAGAAACATTCCTGTATCAGAAGCCAAATCGACTATCCATCATACCTTAAATGGGACAGTTTCCATATAAAGCACATAAAAAACTCTATTGTCTACATACAACTCATCAGAAACAATCGTATATGTTCCAAACCCATGGATAGGGATGAACACCTTGGTCGCCTCAGAAAGACCTTTTTGAATCAGGGCTACCATCCAAGAACAATTCAAAACCAAATTACAAGAGCAACTAGAATATCAAGGAATCACCTGCTACATTACAAAGCTAAAGAAAAAATAACCGGGTGCCTCTAGTAATCACCTATAATCCAAATCTGGAGATGCTAAGGGAAGCTGCACTCACTGCCACACATTAAGAGAAAAAAGAATGGATCTACCTGTGGCAAAACATTTTTGTATCCCAGATCACAGCATCATGGGCATGAGTTTACTTGTATTAAAGGGTAATTTCAAATCTCAGAGAGACAGAAGGGTCTGGGAGTCTAAGCTTAAGACAACATTTGACACTCTCAGTGCAGGAATGAATGTGTCACATGGATTTATGTCTTTTTACATCAATTAAGGTATTTTCTCCTCAGATCTTGTGAGGGCATCACAACACAGAACCAGACCTCAATCTGAGGACAATAAAACATTCACACTCCTTATCTATGAACTGTTCAAATATTTATGGACATAACTGTTTATCATTCTCCCATAATGGTAGTTTTGCTTCACGTTACCTGTCTTATCTATGACATTATTTCTGTGCTGTGTTGTGCAAAAATATGTGATTCTTCAGAATTTGTACTAGTCTATGCCTGATGAAGGGACCTGAGTAGTCTCGAAAGCTTGCAATTTGTTACCATATTTTCAGTTAGCCATTAAAAGGTATCAACCACTGAGGACTCTCAATTCTAAATATTTTTCTATCTACTGGCTAACACGGTACACAGATATATATCTTTCCTATATCAGTTTCATATAGTGATATTGGTAGAAAAAATGTAAGGAAAGTAACACAGATACAGTGAATGAAATAATTATTTGATCACTTGCTGATTTTGCTAGTTTGCCCATTGACAAAGACATGAACAGTCTATAATTTTAAGGATAGGTTAATTTTAAGAATATCAAAAACAAAATCCAGAAATTGTATAAATTATATAAGTTTATTTGCGTTTTGCAGTGAGAAATAAGCATTTGGTCCCTCTGGCAAACAAGACTTAAAACTTGGTGGCAAAACCCTTGTTGGCAAGCACAGCATTCAGACATTTTTTGTAGTTGATGATGTGTTTTGCGCACGTCAGGAGGAATTTTGGTCCACTCCTCTTTTGCAGATCATCTCTAAACCATTAAGATTTTGAGGCATTTGCTTGGCAACTTGGGAGCTTCAACTCCCTCCATAAGTTTTCTATGGGATTAAGGTCTGGAAACTGGCTAGGCCACTCCATGACCTTAGTGTGATTTTTTTTTGAGCCATGTCTTGCTGGAAGACCCAGTCATGACAACTTTTAATGTCCTAGCGGAGGGAAGGAGGTTGTCACTCAGGATTTTACAATACATGGGTCCATACATTCTCCCAATGATGTGGTGAAGTAGTTATGTGACCTTAGCAGAGAAATAACCCCAAAACATAATGTTTCCACCTTCATGCTTGATAGTTGGGATAGTGTTCTTTGGTTCATAGGCAGCATTTCTCTTCCTCCAAACATGGCGAGTTGAGTTAATGCCAAAGACCTCACTTTTTGTCTCATCTCACTACAGCATCTTCTCCCAATAACTCACAGAATTATCCAGGCGTTCATTGGCAAACTTCAGATGGGCCTGCACATGTGCCTTCTTGAGCAAGTGGAACTTCGGACACTGCAGGATTTTAAACCTTTATGACGTAAAGTGTTACCAATGGTTTTCTTGGTGACTGTGGTCCCAGCTTCCTTGAGATCATTAGCAAGTTCCCCCCGTGTAGTTTTAGGCTGATCTCTCACCTTCCTCATGACCACGGATGCCCCTCGAGGTGAGATTTTGCATAGTGCCCCAGATCAATGTCAATTGACAGTCTTTTTTATATTTCTTCCATTCTCTTACTACTGCACCAACAGTTGTCTCCTTCTCACCCAGCGTCTTACTTATGGTTTTGTAGCCCATCCCAGCTTTGTGCATGTCTATGATCCTGTCCCTGGCATCCTTATAAAGCTATTTTGTCTTGCCCATGTTGTAGAGGTTAGAGTTGACTGATTAAGTGAGTCTATGGACAGGAATCTTTATAAAGGTGACCATGTAAGACAGCTGTCTTTAATGCAGGTAACAAGTTGATTAAGAGAGACTAACTGGTCTGTAGGAGCCAGAACTCTTAATGGTTGGTAGGGGATCAAATACTTATTTCTCCCTGCAAAACGCAAAGCAATTTATGTAATTTATACAATGTGATTTTCTGGATTTTATATTTGATATTCTGTCTCTCAATGTTAAAATTAACCTAACCTTAAAATTATAGACTGTTCATATCTTTGTCAGTGGGCAAACGTACAAAATCAGCAAGGGATCAAATACTTATTTCCTTAACTGAAGTTAGCTGAACGTAAGTGCAGGCCTGCCTGAGATGCCTATGAGTAACTACATAAAATCCGAAATGCGTCAGGCGTGCGGAGGATGTTTGCCCTTTGAGACTCTATCATATGTATGTTTTTAACTTTTTACAAACAATGCATTAAATAAAAGACAAAACTTGAATTTTTGTGGAAATCACTTAGTGCTGGTTTTTCCTTTTTTGCCTGCTCTGGGAGACCTACTTACATGGGCAACCCACCAGATGGAGACCCAACTTGGAGTCTCCACGTTTCAAAAATGTTTTTGTAACATCAACAGCAGCAGCAATAGCAGGCACAGAAGCCATGAAAAAGGTGTCACAGACTGCAGTAACGTGAGATCAATGCAGTACACTAAAAATGACAACATTGCCTAGTCTGCCCAATCTGCGACTGGGGTGCAAAAGTCTTAGGAGATCCATAACTTGTTATTTTTGATGAAAGTTAGGTGGCCGACACTTTTAGTGGACAGCCGGATGCGTTTATCCATCAGGACACCACCAGCAGTGCTGAAGACACATTCTGAGAGAATGCTGGCTGCTGGGCATGATAAAACCTTCAAGGTGTGGCTGGCGAGCCCAGGCCACTCTTTAAAATGCAAAAAAAAAAAATGCAAAAGGGTTCAAATTTCTCATGATGGCATCGATATTGAGCTCAAGATACTCCTGCACCATCCTCTCCAGTCGTTCACTATGCATCAGACTGACACTGTTCTGCTGGTGCACGAGCTGGTCTACAAGATGTGTGAAACGACTCACCAAAATTGCTTCTGTCACTTACACTGCTGCTTATGTTTTTGCACTGATGACTCAACGTTCCCAGGGTTGGAAGTCTAGAGCTACGATGAACTGTCTGCCTCAGTGCTGTCCTGGGTAAAACCAATCTTAAAATTGTCTACAAGCGTGTTTTGATACTCCAGCATGCACACGTCCCTTCCAGTGGGGGTGGCATCTGGCAAAATTTACTCTTTTACCATGGATTTAATAGAGTGGCAACCCAGTAGTCAGCACTATTTCTAATCCTAGCAATACTGGCATATTTCAGATAGTGCTGAAATGGCGCCTGGTCGCTGTACTACAGAATCAGCAACACTATGGATTTATATGCCGAAGTGTCGACTTATGGCTGAACCACAAAATTAGCACTCCAGATTTATATGCTGGAAGTTCGATTTGACTCAAGATCCTGTCTATCTGAACTATCTGAGAGAGAAACGCTTAGCTAACTATCTGGCTACTTGAAGCAGCAGCAACCACATTATGTTGTTACACTCACAAATTGGCACAGAAGCCACATGTCCACTTTTTATATGAAGATGGACATGTTACTTCGGCAGCCAATGATACAAGCCCTTGTGTCTGGACATTGTGGATGGTTTCTATGCCCTGATTGGCTGCCGGAATCTCCACACATTAAGTTAATTTATAAAAAAACATTAACACTCCTAGGCTCCTTGACCTCTCCCAACCCCCTTCCCTCATCAAACATGCCCCCGCCCACCCTGCCAATCATACAGTACCACTGTCCTAGCCAAAGTAATAACAAATGCATTAGTGGAAAATTTATCATTTACCGAACATTGGGCAAATTTTGCCCAAAGTAAAATGCTTGGGAATCCGAACACGAATCCGAATGTGCAAGGTTCTTGCCGAATTTGAGATTGGCAAACGTCTCCAAACAAGTTTGCTGAAGTTTTAAGGAAACAAGGAACAAGAAGTGTTGTGCCCGATATTATAATTTGATGAACTTGAACTGTCCAGTAAACTGTTGTTGGTTAATATTAACTGTGTGTCCCCTGAGTTATGTGCAGCGACTCTGGAAGATGGAGAACCTAGAAACAGCGGAGGCCTGTGGCCTACACGTGAGTGTGATGAACCCTAGACTGGGCAGCACACTGGGACTGGAACATGATTTTCCTGTAAAGTACCTAGGCGATGTGGAATAGCAGCTCGGTCATGGCTACCGCCCCGCGGACCCTTTACACAATATTTATTGGAGTATTTTGGGAGAATGGAAACACAGCATCTGGCATATACTACAATGGAGAGAGCTCAAAATATGCTCCCTTCCTTTCTGGACTCCCGTAAGAAGGGACTTCTACCTTCCTGAAAGGTGTGAGCCTAACATGGAACAAGCACAGGTAATACTATGTTAATAGTGCAGTTCTTGGGATTAGATCGATCTGACAATGTAGCCCTCGAACCCGAAAAGCTTGAGCCCCAATTGTCTCGATTGAACCACTATGTAATATCCATGTCTGACTTTTCTGCTCTGCTCATTCTCTCTTTTTACTGCAATCCAGTGTTGTTCTCTATCAAGCTTTTCGTTTCCGCATTTCAAAATTTCCATAAAAAAGATCATTGAAAAGAAAAAAAGATGACTGGTCGCCTTGATCCTGTGTGTGGGACGCAAACTAAAACTGAATCTATTTGTAATTTAGACAAAGCATTGGGCATAGGAACCATTCTCATTCTGTCCATACTACACTCCCTGCTATCAGTAATTCTGCTGCTGGTGAACTTGTGTATTTAAATGGGGCTTATTGCAGTAATTATAGATGTGGATGCAGAGAATTGCTGCTCTCCTGCTGCTGCAATGGCTTTTTATGGAAGCTGTAATAGCCCTTGCCTTATTTACAGATACATAGAGCTGGAAGTGCGATCTACGAAATACACATGAATTTGGCAGAGGAGGACTAATCAGGATAATGATATTTTATAAAGCACGATTAGATATACAGTATAATAGCCAACCAGTGTCAAAAGCAAATGCATTTTATGGAGAGAGAAGAAAACACGAAGAGTCTAGAAATGGATGAATTTCACTGTAATTAGCCTGTCTCATATCTCATCCTACAGAGAGGTATCTACTAAAAATTACATTACATCTAATATTTGTAAACCTACATGCAACATTGTATCTCAAGGAACATATAGATTACTGCATTTCACTGTACACACCAAGGGTTAGAGTTCAAAACTTAGTTAGATTTTACAATTGATGTCATATTATGGTAGGACATCACACAGAGTGCATTAAGTCTATTTTTTGGACATTGGCGAATTTTTTTTTAATGCATTCTATTAAATAGGTAAAAAATGCAGCAAGCGTGCTGAAAGAATACACGTGCCGTGGGCTAAAAAAATGTATTTTTTTACATTGCAAAAATTGCAAGGTAAAAAAAAGCAGCATGTGAATGAGATTTTAGAAATCTCATTTCTTTTGTGGCTGCTGTACAACATGAAAAAAACTATAAACAAGCTCACGCTATTTAGCGTTATTGTCAGAAGGAGGCTTAAAGGGAATCTGTCAGTAGGATCAACCCTCCTAAGTCGTCTATATGGGCATGTAGGTTATAGGAAGCTGAATAACATGATACCATGATATCTGTGATCTGATGTCTAATGCCAGAGAAACTCACATTTTTCTTAGCAAGTAAATGAGCTGTTAAGATCTATGGGCCAGACATAGATTTCCCTGAGAATCTGCCTCCAGAGCATATTATAAATGAAGGGGGTCTTACTAATTTTAGACATGTATTGACTGACACTACAAATAAGCAGCTTGAAAAAGACCATATAACTTGAAACATTGCTGCTTTTATTATATGGAAGAATAAAGGACTTGTACTGTATATATGAAACATGCTATGGAGCGCTTTCTTCAACTGGTTCTATGTAATGTCTGAAAGTCTGCTCTACTGATCTAAATGTCTCATACTAGTAATGTCCATTTAAAATAAGCTCTGGAGGCAGAGCTTCGGTGAGATCTATGTCCGGCTCAGAGTTCTTAACAGCTCATTTACATATTATGAAAAACATGGATTTCTTTAAAGAATAATTTGATTCAGCTTCCTATGGCCTACATGTCAATATAGATGGTTTTAGGAGGCTTCATTCTACTGACAACTTGCTTTTAAGGGAAACATTGTCACTAGTAATATTGCTTCACTGCTCTTTATTCTCACTTTATTATAAGCAAATATGTTGAAAAAGTAGACAGTACTAGCACCATACTATCTACAGAGCTCACATACTACATCCTGTAGAGCATGAAGAATATTAACATTATTACTATGCAGAGTCCACAAAAAAGAGGCTACATGATACTGCAATCTTTACACTTTGAGTTACATTGATAGAGCCCTGAATTCTTTGCATGCCCCATAATATCTGCATATGCCTTATTAAATACTTTGTGCTGCTCAAGGGTCTTGTACTGTGCAAAGTAAGTTATTATTTTACAGCATGATGCTCCCACAGTCGCCCCGAACACAGGATGATGTCTCCATAGCCCCACTGTCTGATGCCTGAAAAGTGACATGCACATACAGTAGTATGATTTGCTTACAGTACCCCACACGGTATGATACCAACACAGTCCCTCACGCATTAAGATGCCCCCAAGACTCCAAAAAAGTATGATGGCCCCAAACTCCCCAAACAGTATGATGCCCCAACAGAGGCCCATACAGTATAATGTCTTTCACAGCTCCCAAAGCATGTTGATGTACCCAACAGCCCCCATACAGTATTATACCACAATAGCTTCCAACACAGTATGATTGCCCCACTGCCCCCACATGGTATGATGGCTGCCACACTGTATGATGCTTACAAAGGCATCTTTCCGCAAAACAGCTTGAGGTCACCACTGCCCCCACACAGTATGATAGCCCCACAGACTCCCAAAAAGTATCATGGCTGCCGAAGCCCTTAACATGCTGTGATGGCCCCACGGCCCTCATACTTTATGATGCCTACAAAGCCCCCTCCCCCTAAACCACATGATGTCCACACAGCCCCCCACAGACCTGTGACCTAGTATACTGGTGTTTTCATCCAGAGAATGCATACATTGTTGAAAGTCATAGTTACTCACCGATAATGGTGTTTCTCGGAGCCCATGACAGCATTACGGAGAGAGGGAATCCGCCCTTCAGGGACAGGAAACCTACAGATAAAAGGGCAGTACCTCTCCCTCGCATTAGTTGGTTTACAGAGCATCGGAGGACCTCCAGGTTGGTTACAACCGAAAAAACATTATAACATTGCTTATTAGAGGAACATTGTGCCTATATTATATTACATTAATTATATACAAAGTACTGTAGTAAGTGCTCACTGCACTCGTGATGGGAGGGAATAAGCGGGTGCTGTCATGGGCTCCGAGAAACACCATTATCAGTGAGTAACTATGACTTTATCAGTCTCCCATGACAGCACTACGGAGAGAATTGCAGAGACTAAGCTTAGGGAGGGACCACCACCTCGAAAACCCTTCACCTAAAGGTTAAGTCAGACACAGAGGCTAGATTTAATCTATAGTGTCTAAAAAAAAAGGTTGACGGTGATAACCAAGTGGCCGCTTTACAGATTTGTTCAATTGATACCTCTGACCTCTCAGCCCATGAAGTAGCTACCGCTCTTGTGGAATGTGCTTTTGTACCATCTGGGATTGTATTTCCCGTGGATGAATACGCCAAGGCTATTGCCTCCTTTATCCACCTTGCCAAGGTACCTTTGGATGCCCGGAATCCTTTCCTGGGACCCTGAAAGCAGACAAACAAAGAGCCTTCCTTCCTATACTCTCGGGTGGAATCTAAATATTGGACTAGACATCTCCTGACATCTAAATTATGGAAATGTTGTCTTTCTCATTTTTTGGGTTTGGGCAAAAAGACGGTAGGGATACTTCTTGTGACCTATGAAATTTGGATGCCACTTTTGGCAAATAGGTTGGGTCAGGTTTAAGAGTGACTCTGTCATCTAGTATTTTTGTAAAAGGTGGGTTAGCAGACAGGGCTTGGATGTCACTTATCCTGCGTGCAGATGTCAGGGCTACCAGAAGAATGGTTTTAAGTGATAGCGTTTTTATGGGAATTGTGTCTATGGGTTCAAATGGAGGACTTGTTAGTGCGGAGAGGACTAGGTTTAGGTCCTACGAGGGTATTTTTTGAGTAACTAGAGGTTTTGATCTTGTTACCGCTTTAATAAATCTTATTACCCATGGATTAGCCTCATTATTTTGATTATAGAATGTTCCCAGAGCTGCTATCTGTACTTTTAGAGTACTGACCGCCAACCCGTTCCAGACCCGTTTGTAAAAATTCAAGTATTTTATTAATTGAGGGCCCATCCTGGACTTTCACCTTGGAGACAGATAAGAATTTCCTCCAAGTCTTCCCATAGGCTTTAGTAGTAACTTGTTTTCTACTTTTTAATAATGTAGCTACTAAGTTGTCCGAAAACCCCCTTTCTTTTAATAGTCCCCGTTCAATATCCAGGCTGTTAAATGTAAGTTCGTCACCTGTGGCTGAAAGACCGGCCCTTGCTGTAGTAGGTCTGGTATATTCGGCAGGATCCATGGGTCTGAGACCGATAGCATCCTTAGCCAGGAAAACCATGTCCTTTTTGGCCAGAACGGAGCTATAAGGATCATTTTTGATTTGTCCTCTCTGATTTACCTGAGCCGATTCTTTGGAATGCACTACCTAGGTTAATACGATTAATCCCCAATCCCCACAGTTTTAAGCGTGCCCTAAAAACTCATTTGTTCAGACTGGCCTACCGCCTCAATGCATTAACCTAACGATCCCTGTGTGGCCTATTTATAATAAAAAAAAAAAAAAAGGTTCCTCGCATCATGTTCTCATACACTTTATGCAGTATTAGCCCTCTGTGTCTGTACTGCTACATACTGGTCCATGCAGCTTTACATGAACACCTGAGCCTTACACTATAGCTGGTCCGAATAACTAAAGCAATTGTTACCATCCACCTCTCGTGTCTCCCCTTTTCCCCATAGTTTGTAAGCTTGCGAGCAGGGCCCTCACTCCTCCTGGTATCTGTTTTGAACTGTATTTCTGTTATGCTGTAATGTCTATTGTCTGTACAAGTCCCCTCTATAATTTGTAAAGCGCTGCGGAATATGTTGGCGCTATATAAATAAAAATTATTATTATTATTATTATTATTATTATTTACCGGATGACTGCGGGATCAGAATAATTGGAGGAAAGGCATATGTCAGTTTGTGTGTCCACGGAATCAGAAAAGCATCCAGGGCCTGGGGATTCCCTTTCAGGTTCAGTGAGCAAACCACGTTTGCTTTTTTGTTTTCGAAATTGGCAAATAAATCTATTGTTGGGGTTCCCCACATTTCTGTTATCTGGTTGTAGATAGATTGGTTTAGGGACCATTCACCTTGTTTTAACTGAGCTCGACTCAAGTAATCTGCTTTTTCATTGTTTGACCCCTGAATATGTAGAGCGGAAAGAGACAGTAGATTTTCTTCTGCAATCCTGTAATTTTGGCGGAGGAACTCATCAATGAACGAGATCTTGTTCCCCCCTGGTGATTTATATATGCTACTGTCACTTTGTTGTCCGAACAAATTCGGACATGATGTCCTTGAATGTGAGTTAGAAAGAATAAAAGAGCTCGATGCACTGCCCAAAGTTCTTTTTGGTTTGAGGATGCTGATAGTTCCTGAGCTGTCCAGCTTCCCTGAGCCATTCTGTCTCCCATGTGAGCCCCCCACCCCCTGGGGCTTGCATCGGTTGTTATTACACAAGATATTTTTGCTATCCAAGGGATTCCCTTTGAAAGGTTTTCGTCCTTTCCCCACCAGAGAAGGGAATGAATAACTGAAGAATTTAGAGTGATGCGACCTTCGAAATAGTTTTTTTAGTACTGACTGCATTTCCAGTATAAGCCATTGAAGCTCTCTCATGTGGAGTTGTGCAAAAGGAACTGCTGGCAGGCATGAAGAGAGAGAGCCCAGTAGCGACATCGCCCTCCTTAGTGTCATGGAGGGATTGTGTATAGTTCGCGCTACCATTCTCATTATATTGTCTTTTTTGGAGACTGGGAGCCGGCATTCTTGAACCTGAGAGTCTAATGTTAGTCCCAGAAACTCCTGAATTTGGCAGGGTTTTAACCTCGATTTTTTTGTGTTTATGAGCCAGCCTAAGTCTGTCAGAATGGTTATCACTCGGTCCCGCTGTTCCCTGCAACTTTGAGCTGAGTCGCTTGCAATAAGGAAATCGTCCAAGTAAGGGATTATCAATATATTTTGTTCCCTTATGTGAGCCATCATTTCCGCCACTATTTTTGTGAATACCCGTGGAGCTATTGAGATTCCAAACGGGAGGGCTCTGTATTGGAAATTTCTTATTTGTCCGTCTATGGAGACTGCCATCCTGAGAAATTTTTGGGATTGTTTGTGGATGGGCACATGGTAGTATGCATCGCTTAAGTCTATCATGAAGCAGTTCAGGAAGAGGATTTTTATTGTGGATTTTATTGTTTCCATTTTGAATTTTTGTTTTTTTCACATATCTGTTTAGGTTTTTTAGATTTATTATCATTCGAAACGAGCCATCGGGTTTTGGCACTAGAAATAGTGGGGAGTAAAAACCTCTTCCTATTTCTTGAGGGGAGATTTCCTGAATTACGGACTTCTGTAACAGGGATATAACTTCCTTTTCTAGTGCGTTTTGCTCTGCTGCTGAGGATCTTGTCCTTGTTACTACATAGTTTTGGGGGGTGGGGGGGGGTAAAGAGAGAAAGTCTATTTTCAGACCGGAGTGAATTAGATTTAAAATCCAAGCATTGTTGGATATTTTCTTCCAGGCGGGGAGGAACGAAGTGAGTCTTCCCCCCACCGCTGGAAAAATGTCATTTGGAGGGGGATTTTTTTATCACGGGAGGTGTTGCCAAAGAGGTAACCCTTGTCCCTTCTTCTACCTTCGT
This sequence comes from Ranitomeya imitator, assembly GCF_032444005.1. NCBI lineage: Eukaryota > Metazoa > Chordata > Amphibia > Anura > Dendrobatidae > Ranitomeya > Ranitomeya imitator. Next base: position 676,008,727 of record NC_091282.1, on the reverse strand, counting down.
CCCAATTGCTTTGTTCTCTGGGGGGGGGTCTTCGGCGAAAAAATCTCCGGTTCTGAAAGGACTGTCTGGAAGGAGCTGGTCCCAAGTTTGGAAACCCTTTCTTTTTATCCCCAGCTTTCTGGAGAATGTCATCCAAGGTCTCTGCAAACAAGAAATTTCCTTCACATGGAATTGAACATAATTTAAGTTTCGTTTGGAGATCCCCCGGCCAACTTTTAAGCCATAATGTTCTTTTGGCTGCGTTAGAGAGTGCTGCAGCCTTGGATGTGAAGCGCACGGAGTCCGCTGAGGAATCCGCTAAAAATGCTGCTGCAGCTCTAATTACAGGGATTGAGTCTAGTATTTTATTCCTGGGTGACCTGTCTTTAATTTGTTTTTCCAACTGGTCAATCCACACCATTAAAGATCTAGAGGTGCATGTCGCCGCAACTGCAGGTCTCAAGCTACCCCCAGCCAATTCCCAGGCCCCCTTAAGAAAGGTATCTGCTTTCTTGTCTAAGGGGTCTCTAAGGGTGCCCATATCCTCGAATGGGAGGGCGAATTTTTTTGAGACTTTGGGTACAGCAACGTCTAATTTAGGTGCTTTGTCCCAAGAAGTAGACCCCTCATCTTCAAAAGGATACTTCCTTTTTAGAGAGGGTACTGAGGAATTTCTCCTATCAGGTGTCTCCCATTCTTTTTTAATCAATGTTTGGACGTTGGAATTTAGGGGAAATGTTCTTCGCTTTTTCTGCCCCAGGCAGCCAAACATTATGTCTTGCGCTGTTCTATCGGGACAGGGATCCTCAACCCCATAGTAGCTCTAACAGCTTTTACAAGAGAATCTACCTCATCTAGTGGGAAGCAGTGATGGCCGGAATCCTCATCTGAGGAAGATAGGGAGGAATCAGATTTGTTTGAATCCGTGTCCTCAGATGTAGACTGGTCAGAGTGGGAATGCACCGCCTCTTTTCTGTTATCTTTCCTTTTTTTGAAAGATGTGAGGGCATTCTGAACCTCAGATCTGATTATCGTTTTCAGTTCAGATGCGAAATCGGGGGTCTCTTCACATAATAAGCGTTGTATACAGGAGTTACAAAGCTTTTTGTTCCAGGCTACTGGCAAAGCTTTTTTACAGGTGGGACATGATCTATTTTTCGTTTTCTCCGATCTCTTCTTTACCTATTAAGGGAGAAGAAGGAACCCCATTACAAAAAATGAACTTTCTCGGAGGTCACTCACCATTCAGACGTGGACGTATGTACCGGTTCTGGAGGGGGGCCAGGTTCTGGTAGAGGAGAACCCTAAGATGGAGATTTGGTCACTGCAGCAGATCTACTGCGCTGCGTTGAATGTCTGCTGGACCCACTTCTCCTGGTTCCCTTGGAGTCTGTCTGCTTTCTATGGTGCTGCTGCCTGGGCTGCTGCTCCTGCTCCTGCTGTGCGTCACTGTCCTCCATGTTTCCAGGGAGTTTGTGCAACAATCATGTGTGCACAATCTCCCTTTTTGAATTTGGCGCTACCCCCGGCGTCTGACGTCCTTCCGGCCTCTACGTCACGTCCCTCGGGGAGAAAACGCTACCGCGTATGCGTGCGGCGATGACCCGGAAGTCCTACCGCATTTCCGGAGCGGCGGCCATCTTGGTGCACCCGGAGCATGCGCTTGCCTGCACAGGAGCTCCGGGCATGTCAGCGCCCCTTCCTCACTCAGAGTGGCGGCGATTCTCCCCCCGCGCACCCAGAAGAACCCCTCGGTTCCAGCGGTGGCGGCTTCGGCCACCGGACTAGCTGCAACAGAAGCCTCCTCGCTGCCGGAACTTGGCTGCCCGGCCCCGGTCCTTGGATCCGTCGTCTTCTAACAGGTACCGCCGAAAGAGAAAAGGTTCCCCGTCAGGGACAGGAAACCAACTGATGCGAGGGAGAGGTACCGCCCTTTTATATGTAGGTTTCCTGTCCCTGAAGGGCGGATCCCCTCTCTCCAGAGTGCTGTCATGGGAGACCGAGAAATTAGGATGCTGGAAAGGGAAGCAGTGCTGTTTGGCGTCAGATCCCTACAACTCACATGCCCCATAGCAGCCACGTGTACTGCTACTATTAGCAATACACCATAGTATAAGATGTTTTACGCTATCTTCTGGGTCATAATTGTATGGAATCTAAAGAAACACATCTTCCAGAAATCTTAAAAGCCAATAAATATCTTCTTCTTCGTGCCATCCAGTAGAGCTTTGAATATCATATGTGAAGTGCAGATCTTGATTGTAGTCGATATTACTCTATGAACATCTCCATATGACTGAAACTTCACTTTCCTTCTTATGAATATCCATTCTGTCCTCTTCAAACTCTATACTTATGCTTGTACCCACTTCATTGCTATTTTTGCAGATGGTTGTACATTTGTGCCTTCAGCTGAAACTATATGGAGAAGGATAGAAAGAGCAAAATAAATGTCTTAAAATAGATTCCAGATAGCATGGACAGGAAGAGCAAAAAAACAAATAAAGCAGAGGAAGTGAAGAGCGGATGCATCCTTGTAACGATTAGCAAGGTGGATTACCCTGGCTGCTGCATTAAGGATTGACTGGAGAGGGGAAAGTCGAGTAAGGGGGAGGCCAATTAATAGAGTGTTACAGTAGTCCAGGCGAGAGTGGATCAGGGCGACAGTGAGGGTTTTTGTTGTTTTCATGGTGAAAAAAGGGCAGATTCTAGAGATGTTCTTTAGGTGTAAGCGGCAAGAGGGGCAAGAGATTGTATATGTGAGGTGAAGGAGAGGTTGGTGTCAAACATAACACCCTGACAGAGCGCCTGCTGCTGGGGCGTTATTGTTGTGCCGCCCATGAAGAGGGAAATGTCAGATTTAGGGAGGTTAGCAGACGGCGGGAGTAGAAGAAGTTCAGTTTTGAAGAGGTTGAGTTTCAGATAGAGAGTGGACATGATGTTGAAGACTGCGTACAGACAGTCACTGGCGTTCTGTAGTACAGTGCGGATAAGGTCAGGGGATGACGTGTATAGTTGTGTGTCGCCATTATTATCAGATGTTCATAAGGGGGTTCTCCCAGGTGGTCAAGCCTTTCATGGATTTAACTAAGAGAGGGGCTGATATCAAGAATTAGTCAGCCTCAGCCATTGTGGCATTGTCTTTGCTAAAAAAAAGTTTTATGTCTGCCCCTGTGTTGATTAAGCCAGATCTGTTTATTGTGGAGATGAATGCCTCGGAGGTGGGGGTGGGGTGGTGCTGTCCCAGGGACCCGCCACTTTAACCAATTTAAGACCTTGTGCTTTCTTTTTTAAGAAATTCTTGCCTGCAGAAAGAAATTATGATGTGGGGAACTGGGAGCTTCTGGTCATTAAATTGGCGTTTGAAGAATGGAGTCAATTTTTGGAGGGGGCAATTCACCGAATCGCTGTAATTATGGACCTCAAAAATTTGGCCTCCATTGAGACTGCTAAGAGGTTGACCCCTAGGCAGGCTAGTTGGTCACTTTTTTTTTTTCACAATTTCATTTCTCTATCACCTTCTGGCCGGCTTCTAAAAATATTAAGGCGGATGCTGTATCTCGTAGTCTGGACCCAATATCTCCTCCCGAATCCCCCTCTTAAATTCTTCAACATAGGGTGGTTGTGGCTGGGATTTCCGCTGGGTTAGAGCAGGAGATTTCTGAAGTTCAGTCTCTGGTGCCTCCATCCAGGCCCTTTAAGAAGCTTTTTGTGCCTGTTCAATTTCGTCTCAGAGTGCTCTGGGAGTTCCATCACTTGGCCCTCAGTGTGCAAATTGCCTCTTCTGAGGAAAAGAGGACTTAATCTCTATAGTGCCACCTGTTGGAAGTAGCGATCCTACAAGTCACAATCAACTCTTTATCGAGTCGTGCAAAATGACTTAGGATAAAATCCATAAGGAGAAATGTTACACCTTTTGCCCTTTGTGGACATCCTGGGATCTCGGCCACTCGTAAAGCCATTGCTACATTGCTTTTGTGGTCATTGTCCTTGAATGTTGTGAGGTTTTTGTCTGCTTGTGAGGTATGTGCTCATGCCAAAAACTCCCATAACCGGCCGGCCGGGGAAATGGTGCATTTGCCCATTCCAAATAAACCATGGACTCATCTGTCCATGGATTTCATCACCAATCTTCCTCCTTCTAATTGTAATAGTGTCATCTAGGTGGTTGTTGACAGATTTAGTAAGCAGGCACATTTTGTGCCTTTGACAGCCTTGCCCAATGCTGAAACTTTATCGAGATTATTTGTGGAACATGTGGTACGGTTGCATGGTGTGCCTTTGAGTGTGGTCAATGAGAGAAGGGTATTGTTATGATCCAGGACAGGTTTTACTTCAGGCTTTCTCTTTCCTGACCTGGTCATGCCCGGGTTAACCTTTCCTGCCTCTCTCTGGTGTATGGGTGGCTATTTCCCTGCTATGTTGCTGGCAGCTGATGTCAGTGATAGTTCATGTCTTCGGCTAGAGCAGCTGATCTAGTGTACCCTGAGTGTGTCCTTTGCTACCCGTCTGCCCGTGTTCGTATTTGCCCTGTACCTGACTGCTGACTTAGTATGTCCTGTGCGTCTGTTCCCCGCTGTGTACTGTGACCTGGCTTGATTTCTGACCTGCCCTTCCGCTTGCGTTCCTGTTTTGGATTGTCCCGTGTGACTCTGATCTTTGGCTTGTTTCTGGCTGTGTTTTTGTCTTGTCCTCTTGGTGCCGCGCTTCCAACTGGCTTCTGACCCCTTGCTTAGTTCAGACCTTGCTTCTGTCTTCTTCTCTGATAATAATAATAATAATAATAATTTTATTTATATAGCGCCAACATATTCCGCAGCGCTTTACCAATTATAGAGGGGACTTGTACAGACAATAGACATTACAGCATAACAGAAATCACAGTTCAAAATAGACACCAAGAGGAGTGAGGGCCCTTCTCGCAAGCTTACAAACTATGAGGAAAAGGGGAGACACGAGAGGTGGATGGTAACAATTGCTTTAGTTATTCGGACCAGCCATAGTGTAAGGCTCAGGTGTTCATGTAAAGCTGCATGAACCAGTTAACTGCCTAAGTATGTAGCAGTACAGACACAGAGGGCTATTACCTGCACACAGTGTAGGAGAACATGATACGAGGAACCTGATTATTGTTTTTTGTTTTTTTATGATAGGCCACACGGGGATCGTTAGGTTAATGCGTTGAGGCGATAGGCCAATCTGAACAAATGAGTTTTTAGGGCACACTTAAAACTGTGGGGATTGGGGATTAATCGTATTAACCAAGGTAGTGCATTCCAAAGAATCGGTGCAGCAAGTGTAAAGTCTTGTAGATGGGAGTGGGAGGTTCTGATTATTATTATTATTACTGCCCCCTAGCGGAATTTTGCCCAGCTCTTCAGATCTTCGCTTCAGGTGAGCTCCTGTTACCTCCCTTCCGCTCCCCCTGGTGGTTGTCCCTCTATTGCACAGTAAGATTTTAATAGTAGAGCTTAGGATGAACCCGAATAGTTTCACCTTGATGCGGCTGGATGGTTTTTACATTTTTTAATCAAAATTATGTGAACTAACTACCCTATATAAATTTCATACACTATTGCTATCTTTTTTATTTACTGCAGGGTATTTTCTCATTTTGTATTTATCTTTGGTTTTCTCTATTAAATGCCTGTTTTAGTTAAGGGCCCTGTTGAAGCTTGTGTACTTCAATTAAAAAGCTTCAAGTTACAGCACTGTCGATATGCTACAGGTCAAAATCATTTAAAGTCTTAAAAGGAAACCGTCACAGGAGTTTTTGACATCTAATCTGAGAAAAGCACAATGTAGAAACAGAGACCCTGATCTGTCATTCACTAAGCTGCTTGCTGTAGCTTTGATAAAATCACTGTTTTATCAGCAGGAGAGTATCTCTAGAGGACTGCCCTCACCACTAATTTTCAGCTTTCAGCCTATGCACAGAGAAAGAAGGAATTGAATGTACTTATCCTCTAAAAATTCACATATAGCAGAACATAATGCAATGAAGTCTGAGATAGCGGTAACTGTAAAGCAGTGAAAGAATAAAGTGTAAGGAGATGGACATATTGCCCTGCTCCCCCTTGATGACATCAGTACTGTTTATAATGTGGTGTGTAATATGAATAATGTTCTGCATCTTGTGTACACCTTGTGTCATGTCAAGTATAAGATTTTTACTTATGTAATGTGTGTAAGCAATGTACAGTACAGGATGTGACAATTTAGGATAAGCATTTTTAAGTATAATAGGCTTAGTGTATTGATATTTTATATTGTTAGTATGCAGCTGTAGTCTGCCCAGCCACAGGTAGCAGGCAGAGACAGGGAGAGCTATGATACACTTAATGTTTGGGATTATCCCACAGGGGGACTGCTGGGGGGCTAGAAAAATTAATGGAAGATCATTTCCTGAATAAAATCAGTGAGAAATTGGAGTCAGTGTCAGTGTACAATGTGCAGTTAATACAGTGATCACCAGTGACATCATGTACAGGAGCTCTGTATATAGTGTCAGTGTACAGGTAACGTAGTAATAACCAGTGACATTATACACAGGAGCTCTGTATATAGTGTCAGTTTACAGGTAATACAGTGATTCACCAGTGATATTATCCACAGGAGCTCTGTATATAGTGTCAATGTGCAGGTAATACAGTGCCCACCAGTGACATTATACACAGGAGCTCTATATATAGTGTGAGTGTACAAGTAATGCAGTAATAACCAGTGACATTGTACACAGGAGCTTTGTATATAGTGTCCATGTACAGGTAATACAATGACCACCGGTGACATTATACACAGCTCTGTATATAGTGTCAATGTATAGCATAAGTGTACAGGTAATACACTGACTCATGAGTGGCATCTCTAGTTAAAGATATTCATCTTTGCTTTTCTTCTTCATCCAGCACAGGCTGCCATCACCTCTTCCAGCCATCAGCTCTGCAGAAAATCAGAAAAACAGTTATCTAGAGCACATTCCCAAGTCTTTCCCAGCTTCTACATTGCACCAGTAGAAGAAAAAAAGCAAGTGTCATCCTGCACAATAACAGGACCCCCTCTCCCTGATAACAGTATCCTCAAAAATAAAATACATCACAGCAGTAATAATACCCCTTAATTAGCCCCTACAGTAATAATGTCTCACATCCTGCCCCAGGTGTCATCATCCTGTTCTATGTGCTATCCATCCTGCCCCAGGAGTCTCCCATCCTTCCCCATATGATCTCCCATCCTGCCCCAAGTGTTTCCCATCCTGTCCCAGGTGTTTCCCATCCTACCTCAGGTGTCTCCCATTCTGCTTCTACTCTGCCTCAGGTGTCTCTTATCCTGTCCCAAGTGTCTCCTATCCTGCCTCAGGTGTCATGCATCCTGCCCCAGGTGTCTATTATCTTACCCCAGTATTGCGGATTTCAGTACAACAAAGTTAAAAAAAGGTTCTTCTTACCTTGCCGTGGTCCAGCGTCATCCTCTTCTCCTCACCGATTTTAGGCACGGACATCTTGGTACATGACAGTGATATGTCAGTAATGGCAGTAATGTCCTAATGGCGGCCCTGCACACTATCCCTTGAACATAATCCTCATCAAGTTCAGTAAAGTTCCCATGTTTGCACAGAAGTCTCCTTCAATAGCCTGTGGAACATGGTCCTGGCCAGCCAATACCATCTGCTACAGGTGGCCTGCACGGGCACAAGGCCCTTACAGCATTAACACCCAGTCTGGACCCACGTGTCGGGGGGTTGGACACATGACACACCACCCTGGGCACCATTACAAAAGAAAGGAAGGAAAGAATGGAGGAAGGAAGTTAGTTATCTATTGTATTTTCAAGACAATTTTGCTCCTGTATATCTTAATATTCTTTTAATTTTGACAAAGTGAATATAGATGAACAATATTCTGGATAATAATAACAATAATAATAATAATAATAATAATAATAATAATAATAGACCAGAGGAAAAATATTGCATCAAACTTGAACAAGGTACAAATCCTGCACCATAATGCATTGTTTTACAATCCTTTTACTATTAAGTATCTCTATTTATGCTTGCCTCGACATTCATGGTCAGTAGCAGCACTTGACCTGAGGTTGAATCATCTCTAGCTTATTGTTCCTATTAATAATAATTGCTATAATAATCATAATAAAACAAACCAGATGAGATTTTCCTGCTACTAATCTTTATCTGTGGATAGTATTTTTGCTGCTATGACTCCGGGCACGATCTGTCAGGATGGGGTCTCACAGGAGGATATTATGACGCTCAGGACTCAATGTCTCACCAATTTTAATAAGATCCGTTTTTGAACCTGACATGAAGGAAGCGAAGAGAGCATCGAATGTGTTAATAATGCTGTCAGTTACAATACATAACCGAGCTGTTAATTAAGTTGCTGTCAGCTCAGCGTGTTGCCATTGATGATGTGATGAGAACTTTGAACTGAAAGCAAAAGTCTCATATCTGGCGATAATATATTCATGTCTGGATTTTAACGTCTGAGCAGCATTACTTCAGTTACAGTAGGTCCAAGATGATCACGTCTCATGTCTGAAGTGTCTGCAACTGACACTCAAGGGCACACTGTCACTTCCTCCAGATTTACAATTGCACAGAACGATAGCAAGTCCAATTTCATAGACTAATGGCTTTAGCATACAAGCGAAACAGGAAGCATCTCAATATAAAAATGCAACACATTTAATGGCAGAAGCCATGTGCAGCTTCCATCTCTTGACAGATCAGTTTGATCAATCCTATGACATCATGAGTTTGAGGTGTGAAAACATTGCCTGCTCATTTTCATGGTTTACCCCCTTCATCTGATCCTGAGAATGCAGCTCCATCAACATTTTTTGAGACTGCCAGAAGACTTTGGGACTGCCAGAAAAGCGCAAACTATATGTAATGGGGACGACATCACCACGGGTACCTGCGTGCCGAGAACTGAAAAGGCTGCATCCCCTGTTCCCAGGCGGAAGCTTTAGCGAGGCAGACCTTCCTCTGTTGCCTGGGGGAAGCTTGAGTGAGGTGGACCTTCCTCCTGACCGATGGGAGCGGGGATATAAAGGATAAATCATGTGCAGCAGAGCAGTTTGGCGCCAACCCAGGGAAGAGCGCAGTTTGGCGAGCGGCGCGCATGGCTCATCCACCCCACTGAGAATCGGCGCTGAAACAGGCACCACTGTCTGCAGAGGGACCGCTGCGCTGATGGGAGCCGTGTGCTCAGACGCAGCTCGGAGAATGACTTAGCGGGAACAAATAGTGCACAGCAGGGACCAGTGAGTGCTGCGGCATCGGAGCATCCGTTCAGCGTAGGCCCACGCCCGAGCACCGCCACCGCTCACAGAGACTGTGAGGAGAGACATGCAGGGTGCCATTTCTCACCACGGAGCAAGGTGTGGAACATCCCGGGCTAGTGAGTACTGCGTGGGTGCTGCCAGAGAGAGATCGGTGCATCACCCTGCCGGAAATACAGCGCGCCAGTGGTTGTCGGCGCTTCTGCCGCGGTCGTGCAGAATGAGGGTACTAAGTAGCCAGGCAGGCAGTCTATCATAGATGTCACAGTGGCGATCGCCCAGCACCGTGGCCCTGACCGGGCAAATAAAAAGGGAATATTTACAGGGGATAATAGTGTATGGTTGTATCATGACGCCAGCTGAGGTGTCTGGCCAGGGATGGCCAGCGCTGCAAGTGGGGTCCCCAGGGGATAATGGTAATGCAGCAAGATGGATCACTCCCCTCAGCAGGAGCATGTCCCTGGAGCAATGATGGGGGTTGTAGTGAGCAGTACAGCAGAAAGAAGAACAGAGGCGAAGGAATTCAGTCTTTACCTTTACTGATGATGGATGCAGGTTGAATCCAGGGGTTCTGGTCACTAAGTACAGGTTTCAGCAGGTCTGGAAGCAGCTGGAGTCCACTCCACCAAGTAGGTAGAATAAGCCTTCCGTTCTGTGCCCGTATGTTTGGAGATTCAGCAGCTAATGAGCTGATCTGTACTCCCTGCTTGTCTATTCTGCAGCAGCTGTAGCCAGCATGCATTGCAGGCTCTGCAAGCTGTTCTATCGGTCCCAGTTCTGAACTCTATATAATGTGGTGATTCTGCAGGGGTGGCCAGAGAAGCTGCCGTCCCCCTGGTCTCCAGACTCTGCTCCCAGGATTTCCAATCCCTGGTAGCCAAGGGCTCTGGTGCCCTGTTCTACTCTTCTCCTAGGGTGAGCTTTCTATAGCTGCAACCCCTAGAAACTCCACATGCTTCTTCTTCCCTCTCTCACACTACACTCTGCTACTCTGCCCTAACTCATGCCCCAGCCAGAAAGGACAGTCACCCTACAAACAAGGGGCTTGTGCTCCCGCTTCGGGGGAAGGATCAGACTTTTGTGTGGACGTGTGGCTTACTCAGTGTAGGGAGCTCCATTTACCTCCAGACATGATACCACCACTGGTTAAGGAGGTGATACCATTGTGGCAGCCGGACCGCAGGGGCACCAAACTTCAGTCTTGGCGGGAGCAGGCAACGTGCAGCATAGAGAGAAGAATGCAGCGCGCCTAGTATCTGACAGAGATTGAGGTGCCATGTACTTTATGACTGTGAGTACAGCGTATGTGCCACAAAGAGAGAACCGAGTACTGGATAGACTTTTGTAATCCACCTTACCAGCATATACTTTCCCGCTCACAGGAAACCCTGACTTTGTCAGTGTAAATTTGCAGAGCCACGTTGGACTCAAACAGGACTGTGGCCCACACCCTTGTCAGCCCCTGCAGCATACAGACTAGGGGTAGCGGAAGGTACCGGAGACCAACCGCTGCTGCCAGAAGACGAGGCATCGTTGTTTACAGGATATCACTAGAAAAGACACCGTGCCTGGCATTGTTGGCGCTATTGTCTTCATAGTCTGTGGAGCTACTGACTTTCTAGCCAGAATTCAACAGAACTGCCATTATCTAAACCGTTGTTCTTCAACTCACAATATCCTTTGCCATTTGAACTGTTTATTTCCGTTTAATCCCCTGTTTAACCTTTTACCTCCTTGCATGGAGTATTCCCGTTATTAAACTTGTGAACCCTTGCTCTGCCTCCTGTCCGTCACTGCATCCCGCAGAATGCTAACATATGCTTGGATAGCTATTACTCCTATGGAAATTGAATGGGGTGTTTGAGGGCCTGGTCTCGTGAATGGTGGGGGATTCCAGCAGTTGGACCCCACCAATCAGAAAGTCATTACATATCCCATGAAAAGGTAATAACATTCAATGTTGGTGTAACGGGGTCTAACAAGCTGAAGTACCTCTTTCAGTACCACCCCGTGTTTCAGGAGGTCCACTCTGCTTTTGCTGGATTCTGAATGAAGGACGCTGGCTGGAATTCCTTGGTTACATGAGAGCATATAAAAGCTGACTGCTACTCCACGTATTTCCAGTCTAAAAGAACACACTTTATTTACAGCACACAGAATATATAACACAGATACACAGGGCAGGCCAATGTGAAAAAGCAGGCCAGACATACATTACAATAGCCGCAGGGGGCCGGAGCCTGCTGGTATTTACTGTGGGAATTACAAAGGTGGGGGAGGTCAGAAGGAGAATATGTTGTCCACTCTGCCCAGGGATGCAGCCTGTGGACTGATGCATTTCACATGGAACCTATTATACATAATATATACTGCATAACATATTCTTGGTGCTGGGGGTTCTGTAACAGTTGGGATCAAGCATTTGTAGGATCATCCAACTGTAACGTTTGTAGGTGTGGACCTACTGCGCAACGAGCCGGGCTTACTGTGGAGGGGTGTAACTCAGTGACTACTGAGTATTTACTAGTGACTGAAAATGACCCCGGACTTCATCTCATTATATGGGAAAATTACAGCCATCTCAGCGACTCTGAATGATTTCAACTTTTGTAACTTGTATACGCATTTTGTGATGTCATAGTTATACGCAGTTACGTTTTTTCTGTAACACCGCTGTCTTATTTTGTCATCCAGTCAATTGTCTTCATACATGCTCTCATGGCTGTGCGCATCGCACTATGACCTATTGTTTCCTGTCTGCGGGTCGGCGTCTTTACGGCGTTTGCACTGCTTGGTGGGCTTTCCCCTGGTGTGTGTGCACTATCCCTTGACACCCTATCTGCAGTTCAGGACCTGACTGCTGCAGTGCATATGTGCCATCCTGATTGGCCTTTTCAGGCCATGTGACTAAGTTCATGGGGTTATTAGAAGGTCCTGCAGGGACCTGAGACACACTCCCTTGAGAGAGCAGCCTCTAGCTGCCGCGAAACGCGCGTCGGGACCCTCCATCCACCCCCCTCCTTATTTCCACTCATCTGTTGGTAAGCACTGCATTTCTTGCCATGCACCATTGCACCTTAGATGTTAGATAGACCGGTGTAACTTTATTCCCGATCATCTGGTTCATGCATGCTGCTTCCCTGACGTCCATGTTTGGACGCGCTGTCTTTTCCCTGAGTTACGGTCTATGGACCTTTATTTATTTATTTTTCCAGGGATTGAAGTGTATGGTCATGTTCACACATTCCTGATTTCCCTGCTGTTTTTTCTGCACTAAAAACCGCAGTTCTTGGCAGAAAACGCAGGTGCGTTTTTGGTGCGTTTTTTGATGCGTTTTTTGATGCGGTTTTTAGTGCGGTTTTTTATGCAGTTTTCTCTGCAGAGTCTGTGTGTTTTCTAGGACGTTTTTTTTGGGTTAAAATGGCTGAAAATACCCTAACCCTACCCCTAACCCTACCCCTAACCCTACCCGTAACCCTAAACCTACCCCTAACCCTACCCCTAACCCTACCCCTACCCCTAACCCTACCCCTAACCCTACCCCTACCCCTAACCCTACCCCTACCCCTAACCCTACCCCTAACCCTAACCCTACCCCTAACCCTAACCCTAACCCTAGTTCTAACTGTAGTGGGGGGAAAAAAAAATTCATTATTTTATTATTGCTACTACCTATGGGGGTGATAAAGGGGGGGGTCATTTACTTTTTTTTTAATTTTGATCACTGTGAGGTTATCACAGTGATCAAAATGTGCCTGGAACGAATCTGCCGGCCAGCAGATTCGGCGGGCGCACTACGCATGCGCCCGCCATTTTGGAAGATGGCGGCGCCCAGGGAGAAGACGGACGGACGGACACCGGGAGGCCCGGTAAGTATAAGGGGGGAGATGAGGGCATGGGGGGGGGCGTCAGAGCACAGGGGGTGGCATCGGAGCATGGGGGGGGTGGGATTGGGGCACGGGGGGACAGCCACACTCCGCCCACGCACTTCCTGCTGCAGCGGTTCTGCACCACAAACCGCAGAAAACCCGCAGATATTTTTTTCGTCTGCGGGTTTTACTGCGGGTTTGACCCTCACAATGGAGGTCAATGGGTGCAGAACCGCTGCAGTTCCGCAAAAAGAAGTGACATGGTCCTTCTTTTTTACCGCAGCTATTCAGCGCGGCTTTTTTAGTGCATTTCCGCAATGTGGGCACAGCGGTTCCTGTTTTCCATAGGGTACATTGTACTGTACCCTGCATGGAGAACAGCTGCGGACCCGCAGCAGCAAAATCGCGGCGGTTCCGCAGTTAAAAACGCACTGTGTGAACATGGCCTAAATGTGGGGTGGGGATAGGTGTGGGTGGGGTTCATAATAGTCTGCATTGTTTTTGGTGTTTTATATATTGTTGTGACATTTTACCTTTTCTATGATATAATAAAATGATATGAAATCTTTTAGATATAATCAGTTTGCTCTTTTTGTCCTCCTGTTATCTGATACTGTTTGGAGCTGATTTTTGATTTGGGTTTGCAGACAGATCTTCTCTGCCACCCTGGTCTTTAAGTATGTACATGGGATTTTGGTTGGTATTTACTAGTGCCTCTAATGGTGAGGATAGGCTTTGCCACTGGTAGACATCAAGTACCACTCCAGGGCAGTACCTTGGACTGAAGCAGCTGGCCAGAGGGTCAAAGACATGGGTGTGAGGTACGGGTGGATAGAGGTAAAGACAATCGGAGCCTGGGCAGGAAGCAAGGGTTCAATGTATGTAGCTCAGGCAAGAGCAGAGAGGACAGGATAAATAGGTAGGCCAGCTGGGTCAGAGAATAGAAGAGCCAATACGAGGTTGCACCTTACAAGAATTGAGACTAAGCTAGAACCTTAGATCAGGCAAGAAGTGGTGGGAATAGCTGCCTAATAAACCCCATGATGCTTGGGATAGACCAGAGAATCTCACTTCTGCAGGACACGATGGGGTTAAATGCCTACAGTATATACATCTCAAGGAGAATTGTGCTTAAGAGTGCTTTCACACTGTGTTCAGGAACCCGTTTGTTGGCCCCATTGGGGCTTTTTCTGAACCTCCATAAAATGGGATTTGGACGTGTAAGCAGATGAGGCCTTAGACTATAAGGGTGCCGAAAGAGCGAACATGCGCTCTGTTGTGCATCATTCTTGGGTGTGTGCACCTACTGGATGTGGACACTCAGAAGCATTAGATGCTTAAAAACAGTGTGAGAGTGTAAGAAGAGGGACCAGACCGGGGGTACCTTTCTCGCGCCGGGATCGGAACTGTCAGGACTGTCATCTTTGTTGTCTGGGGGAAAGCGTAGAAACCCGGACCAACCTTCGCACTCGACAGCAAGGGGTGTAGCTGGACTAAAAAGGGGAGAGTGCGCAAAAAAGCAGACAGATTGGGCGCAAGCACGCAGCGTGCAGCAGGGTAAGTTTGGTGCCCCGCACCCCGAGCAACATGACAGCGCAGGTAAGCGCTATAAGATTCCCGCTGTGACTTCTAGAGACTGTGACCGGAGAACTATCTGTATTCCTCTGGCTCCTGATGCTGAAGGTGCCCAACTCAGCAGGACAGTAGATATTGCGTGTGTGTAGGACTGTGTGACTCACCGTGAGCTGTGTCTTATCCCACCTGGATACGTCTGGCAAGCTTCATTAAGCTCCGTCAGCATTGGAATCTGCTCCTCGCTCTGCTTCCCAAACTCCGGACCCATGACCCCATGCAAGACAACGTGGATTCCAAATTACCGCCTGTAGTTGGATCATCAATCCCTGCAGGACGACACCGGAATCAACACGTGCTAACTGCGTTGGCACCACTGCACGAAACTAAGAATCTGCAACCAGGAAGCCTGTTATACTGATAAGTTTATCTTCATGAACATTTGTCATACTGTTGCCCCGTTATCTCCGCCAGCATACTCTTTATACCCATATCACCTACCATACCCCTGCCTGTCTTTTCCCTCCTTCCTGCGTGGAGTATTCCCTGTTCAGGTAAAAAGTTTACATTAACCCTTGCTCTGCCTCCTTTCCGTAACTGCATCCTGCAACCTGCTTACACTTGACATAGTCAGCAGGATGCAGTCCGGCGACAGACCAAGCAGTGGGGGGAAGGTCCAGTATTTCCCTGGGTGCAATGTTAAGTAACCTCCCAAAGTTCAATGGGAACAACACCATGTTATGGAGCTGGAATAAGCGGATCCGG
Source organism: Ranitomeya imitator (assembly GCF_032444005.1). Classification (NCBI taxonomy): domain Eukaryota; kingdom Metazoa; phylum Chordata; class Amphibia; order Anura; family Dendrobatidae; genus Ranitomeya; species Ranitomeya imitator. The sequence goes on along the minus strand of NC_091282.1, from coordinate 675,993,236 downwards.
GGGATAATGAGGATGCGCCCCATGACTTCTGCATTAGAGGCAGAGGTTGCCATGATGGCTTTAGATGGAGAGGCAAGGGATTCTGTTATGCTATGCCCTCCTCGAGAACGGAACACTTTAATAAGGTTTTGCAGAAACTGGAAGAGACATACGGAGACCCCACGGATGTAAGGGAGTTATGCATGTGGTTATTTTGACCGGTGCAAAGGGAGGGGGAGACGGTGACCCAGTACATGAACTCCCTACAGGAGATCCACACTGTTATTACCAGAAAAGATTGCATGCGTATAGGGTCTACTAACATAGTACTACGAGATCAGTTGATGACGGGTTTGCGAGACCTACAGGGTTTGCGTGAGCACTTGCAGGTAAATCCACTCATGACATTCTCTGAAGTGGGGAGCGAGGCGCGCACACGCGAGCAAGAGCAGGGAATGACAGTCCTGGCGGGGAAGGTCCGGAGTGGAGCGGTATCCGTGACAATGGCCACCAAACTGAGATAGGTTGAAGAGATGCGGAAAGAAATTCAGGGCATATGAGAAGAATTATCTGAATCAAAGAAGAAAGCAGCCCCATCAAATTTGCCCGGGAACAGAACTGGCCCTGAACCTCATCATGAGGTAAGGACGTCTCACAGAGAAGAACTCCCCACTTGCTACAACTGTGGTGAGCTTGGACATTTGGCTCGGGGTTGTATATGACGAAACTGCCCCATACAGTGCCGTCCATTAAACTAGCAGGCTCTGAGTCTGGGGGACACTGCCCGGAGCCTGAAGAGTCAAGAAGGAGAATCAAAAGTCCCACTAGTCTAGTTTCCATGTGCCCTCTCGTCTGGGCCGAAATGGAGGGTTGGGCCATATGATGTTTGGTTGACACCAGCTCACAGGTGACCACGATGCCTGAAACATACTTTCGGAGACATTTCCCTAAAGCTATGCATCCTGAATGGGGCCCGGTGATAAAGTTGACGGCTGCCAATCACTTACCTATTCCGGTCACAGAGGTGGTCTGGATGCAAATCTCTGTCTGCTGCAAAGACCTAGACCAAAAGGGAATCGTGCTGACCACCGGAGACGCAGGTAACGGACATGCTATCACTCTAGGAATGAATGTATTGAAGGAATTCGGAAGTCTTCTCATTAACGAGTCCCCAGATGTATTCCTAAAACAGTGGAGCCCTCACACCCCTCAGAGGAGGATATTCCAGCAGCTAATTCATACGGCCCAAGCTCAAGAAACCTCTAGTGACGGGAAGATGTTGGGAAAAGTGATCGTTTCAGCTAATACCAACCTGGTTCTACTGCCAGGACAGACCATGCTCCCTCTGCTCATCTGAGTGTGTACCCCTCTGGAAGGAGTCGAGATACAGATAGAGTCAGCTTGTCTGAAGCAACTACCTCCAGGGCTGCTTGCCGCACGGATGTTGGCTCCGGTGCATGATGGGACGGTCCCAGTGCAATTTGTCGATCTGGGAGAAGATAATCTTACGCTCCCACCCCGGAGTGAAGCTGCGTAAATATTGGGCATGCCAGAGGAGCTGATACCACCACAAGCTGTGCAGTTGACAGTGAAACAGGGACATCCTTGGACCGTGACAATAGACAGGTCTTTGGCACCAGAACCTCAGCACCTGCGAGAGGGACACCGTATTTTGGAATAAATGTGGGCAGAACTAACAGAACTCACACCACAGCAGGTCCAACAAGTAGAAGCTCTATTAGAGCGACACCAAAAGGGGTTTGCACATCATGAGGACAACTTCGGCTGCACTACGGCAATCACCCATGAGATACCGACTTGTAATACTGTACCCATCAGAGAACGATACCGACAAATCCCACCACAAATGTACAAGGAGGTGAAAGGAATGCTAACAGATGCTACAGAATGGTGTCATTCGAGAGAGTTAGAGCCCGTGGGCTGCTCCCATCATTCTAGTGCGAATGAAAGATGGAACTTTACGTTTCTGTGTGGACTACTGCAAACTTAATGCCTGCACTGTGCAAGATTCATATCCATTACCCAGGATTGAGGAATCATTGTCTGCACTGGGGAGTGCAAAATACTTCTCATCATTGGATCTAGTCAGTGGCTATTGGGAAGTACCTATGTTTGAGCATGACCGAGCGAAGACGGCCTTCATACTCTCTATAATAATAATAATAATAATAATAATAATAATCATCTTTATTTTTATATAGCGCTAACATATTCCGCAGTGCTTTACAGTTTTGCACACATTATCATCACTGTCAACAATGGGGCTCACAATCTAAATTCCCTATCAGTATGTCTATGGACATTCCCTATGGGCCTGTACGAATTCAGCCGGATGCCGATTGGCCTGGTTAATGATCCTGGTACGTTCCAACAACGTATGTAGAAGTGCCTAGGAGATTTAAACTTTGAGGCCACTGTGTATGCTGCGACGTTCGAGGACTATCTGCAAACACTAGAGCAAGTGCTGAGTCATCTTCAGAGACATGGTTGGAAAGTAAAGCCTCAGAAGTGTCATTTAGTCTGCACCCAGATTGAGTACTTGGGACATGTCCTCCCTGCAGACTGGGTGAGACCGTCCGGTGAGAAAATTGCTGCAGTACAAGATTGGCCCATCCTGAAGACCGTGAAAGATGTACGGGCCATCCTGGGGCTCTCCGGGTGTTATCGGCAATTCGTGAAGAACTTTACTCGCATAGTGAACCCGCTACTAGAACTACTGAAAGGGGTGCCGTCTGGTGCAAAGAACAAGACTATCCAGTGGGGAGAATGCCAGGAGAAAGCGTTTTGAGCTCTGAAGGTTGCTTTGACTGAAGCGCCAATGGTAGCCTATGCAGACTTCTCCTAGCCATTTATTCTCCACATTGATGGAAGCCTGCATATACTCGGAGCTGTGTGGGTATATAACAACTGAGTACACCGCACTACCGGGTACACGCCATACTTCCTGCTGTTCAGCCGGCCGGGAAGAGAATTTACAAGCTGGAGTTGGTTCCAGAGGAGGAATACTGGATGGGGGTTTCCACCTGAGTCTGAGAACATTGTCATCATCTGCAGCCACTACATCGCTTATTGCAGACCAGGTTCCGGGAACTTGAGCATCCAGAGACAGCTCCTCTGCGAGGGACAGCTCTCCAAGCCGAAGACCGAGTGTTAGTCTGAGATAAGCGCCCAAAGGACAAACTGGAGTACCGGTGGGAAAAAATCCTGTATTGAGTGAAGCAGAGAATCAGCTCAGAAGAGCCTGTCTATGAAATCCAACTTGAAGGGGAAGAAGATGCCCCCACTCGAGTAGTCCACCGGAATATGCTGCGTCCCTGTATGTCGAGAGATCCCAACCAAATGGAAGAGGAGAAAAGTGCTCCTGAAATGTCCTCTTCACCTGTTGCTGTTTACGAAGAAGAAGAGTCATCTGATCTGTCGCCTGTAAATCTGGAAGAGGGACAGGTTCCTGAAGTTCCTGAAGCTCCTGAAGTTCTCGAAGTGGTAGCTCCGATGGAAAAGGGTGCATACCCGCCCTCGTCTGTTCAGCCCGACTTGACTACCCAACCTGATTTGACTACTCCTTCTGACTTGGGGCGCTCCGTGCGGGCCACAGCCACGATACCTCCCAACAGATACAATCAGTACCAATTTATTTGGCAACAAATCGATCAAGGACTGGTAGAATGTCAACACAAACTACAAGAATTCTCGCCCGTGGAATGGCAGGCAAAAGGAGAGGGTGAGTGTAAGAAGAGGGACCGGACCAGGGGTACCTTTCTCGTGCCGGGGCCGAAACTGTTGGGATGGTCACCTTTGAGGTCTGGGGGAAAACGTAGAAACTCGGACCGACCTTTGCACTCGATAGCAGTGGGCATAGCTGGACTGAAAAGGGGAGAGCACACAAAAAAGCAGGCAAGCTTGGCAGGAGCATGCAGCGTGCAGGGGAAGTTTGGTGCCCCACACCCCGAGCACCGTGACAGCGCAGGCCGGCGCTATAAGATTCCCGCTGCGACTTCTAGAGGCTGTGACCGAAGAACTGTCTGTTTTCTTTGGCTCCTACTACTAAACGTACCCAACTCAGCAGGACAGTAGATATTGCACGCGTGCCACCTAAGAAGGATGGGGTCACTCACCGTGAACAGTGCCTTTTCCCGCCCGGATACGTCTGGCGAGCTTTGTTAAGCTCCGTCAGCATTGGAATCTGCTCCCCACTCTGCTACCTGAACCCCAGATCCAGAACCCTGTGCAAGATAATGAGGATTTCACATCACCGCCTGGAACTGGATCATCTATCTCTGCAGGATGACACCGGAATCAACACGTGCTAACCGCATTGGCACCACCACACGAAACTAAGACTCTGCAACCAGAAAGCCATCATACTGATAAGTTTATCTTCATGAACATTTGTCATACTGTTGCCCCGTTATCTCCCTTAGCATACCCTTTGTGCCCATATCACCTACCATACCCCGGTCTGTCATTTCCCTCCTCCCTGTGTGAAGTATTCCCTGTTCAAGTAAAAAGTTTCCATTAACCCTTGCTCTGCCTCCTTTTCGTAACTGCAATCTGCAACCTGCTCACAAAAGCACCCTAAGTGTTATTCCTAATTTCATAAATGAGAATGTGTTTGATAGTATTTTGTAAATGCAAGCAACTTTGCAATTTACTGATTATCAAAATTTTCAGCCATTCTTGAGATATTAATACTTGTATTTTCTTTACAGCTTGTTGCTTTGGAGACCGACCACAGCTGCTGTCAAGGTAAAAATATATATCTTTATACTTTTTTGTACTTTTATGTATTCTTATGCTGTGAAACAATAAGTTTTTCCCCTTTGCTTGCTAATGCATATGTAATTGTATTTAAGATGGCTGCCAGTATTCACCTTTGCCCCACTTTCACTCGACTGAAGGAACAAGTTACACATTCCAGAAGCCAAGTATCATTTCTCTGGAAATCGAAACTTAACAAGATGTGGACAAAGGAAGATTCATCAGATGACGTCAGAGCCAACCAGAAGGACTGAATACTAGATACATTGCTTAAACCCCGCCTAACCCCGCCCTCTGCACACCTTCCCCAAATAGATTATGTAGTGTTGTGTATCAGGAAATAAAGTTCAGTTGTTGCTGTGACGTTACACACGAGCATGCAATGAGTTTGAACCAGCATTTTGTCTGACTCATCCTTCACTCCGGTACCAACATGCTCTTAATCTAATTTGGAATGACTGGTGGATGAAGGGTATTGTCGTGACGACCCCAACAATTTGGCGCAACCAATGTGGGGTGTAGCCGGTGATCCGAGACCCCCAGGACCCATAGTGGCTGACCCCGAGGACTGATCACCCTCCAAACACGGTAAGTGGAGATCACATACTATGTATGTGTCACACTTGCTAGTGTTTCAGCCGTTATTGGTTAGTCTGTGGTCTCCTTGGGTCTGGGGAGTGACCGGTCGAGTGGTGAGACCGAGTGCGATCCCGTGCCATGCTTCGAACCAGCAACTGAGAGACGTCGCACTCTGCGCGTCCTCGTGTACACCACACCTCCTCCACCGGTCATTCTACTCCATTCAACCACCCTACCCGTGACTATTGTCTAGTAGTGATAGAGTGAAAGATTGAGAAGTTTGTAGATTGGGGGCGGCTGAGAGAAAAAGATAGGAGACGCAGCCTCTGTGATATTGCACGCATTGGTAATTAAGACGTCCCAAGAGGGGGACCACCAGAATCACTTACTTGCACACATTGGTAATTAAGACGTCCCAAGGGGGGACCACCAGAATCACATTGGTAATTAAGACGTCCCAAGGGGGGACCACCAGAATCACATTGGTAATTAAGACGTCCCAAGTGGGGGGACCACCAGAATCGCATTGGTAATTAAGACGTCCCAAAGGGGGGACCACCAGAATCACTTGGTAATTAAGATGTCCCAAAGGGGGGACCACCAGAATCTCAGTGGAGGGCTCTCACTAGGAGACCGCCTCCCAACGTTTAGAATATCGTGACAGGACAGACCGTAATTACTGGTGTTCAGGTTAGGGACAGGATATCGAGTGCGAGGCTCTTTATTCATAGCACGTCGAACGTGAGGCTCCGTGCTAAGGACCCAGTGTTTTTGTCGCTGTCAGCGGCCTGCTGCAGAAGGGCGTAGTATTCTGTGAGTCATGTTGCGTCTCTTATGGCAGAAGAAGTCCGTGCCCCACGAGTTAAGTGAGGATGCTGTGGAAGTCAAGACAATAGTAGAGTCACGGGAGGGCAAGAAGGCAGTCAAGAATGTCGAGAGGGTGTACAAGCATGTAGGATTGCCCTCGACAGGGAGATTGCAGCCGTCTACATGGCACCATCTCATAGAGAACAAAAAGGTTGATGGAGAGGAAAGATGAAAGGATGCAGAGCCCGTGTTTGGTTATAAAATATCTCAATCATTGGTTTTTCTAAGGTGTTTTGGTATATGAATTGTGTGAAGGTTTTGTAGAAATTAATTGAGTCTGAGAATTGCTGTATTCCGCTACTCTGTGTGGTTTTCCGAGACACCCGATGGGAGGGGGCAGTCAAATAGCTGCGTTGTTGTTTTTCTTCTTTTGTGTTGAGGAATGCTGTAAATTCTTATCTCTGTGTTTATAGCCGATGGGAGGGGTGAACCCCTGCGCGAATTGTTTTTTTTTATTTTTCCTCTTTGTGCTGCGGGCCAGAGAAAGGGGGGCCAAAGTTTTCAGAAGAACTTAACCCATTCTGTAACAGCAGCTGCAGCGATCTTTACTCGCTCTCTAGTTCCCCTCCCCCCCCACCACAGCTGCAAGGACACAGCTCGCAGCTCCATTCCTTATCAGTGGCCCGGGCTTCAGCTCCAGCCCCCCTCCCTTACACAAATCCAGTCTTACGTTCCAATATCCATTTTAACCCTGTGTCTGGAAATCTCCCTCGCCATGTTAATTCTCAGACCAAGACAAGACAGATGGACTTGTAAATATTGCGGTCAGACAAACCCAGACTGGAGAAATACTTGTATAATCTGTGCTGCAACCCAACCTAAGTGAATTACGCTGAATCCTGTCCAGATAAGATCACATGTAGTGATATAAGAAGCTGACACAGGATTGTGGGTAGTGGGGACATTAACTTTTGAGAGTAAGCTGACAGTAATCCTTTTGGGAAGGAGCTGTAGACCAGCATGTCATGTCACCCCCAACCGGTCATCTAGTCACCCCCACCACCAGAGAACCAACCATATCAGGTAGTGTAAGACAGATACAGGAGTATTATCCCTGGAAGCCCTCTGACTAGCTAGCTACGCTAAAATAATTGGCAGACCCTGAGAACAAACCTTTCCCATTTTACAGACAACGATAATATGATGGATGTATAAGTGCACCTGAGCAGACCTAGAGAGTTGGTGAGCCAAGATGATGGTCAGATGGTATTTACGTTATATAACCCCTATGCAGATGAATATAATGATATGTGTATCTTACACGCCCTTTCCCGATCAGTTTGCAAAAAAAAAAAAAAAAAGGGGGGGGGATAGTGTCTCTAACCCTGGCAGTTAGAATATCCCTATGTCACGCTGCTTTAGTATGTGGGTAATTTTTTGTTTTTTGTTGTGTGCACAGACAGAGCAGGAAGCCATTGTTGCCACTGTTAGTTTTCGCAAGTATCTGGCAGATCTGAACTGTCGGGTTTCGGCCTCGAAACTTCGGTTCTGCCTTGGTCAAGTGATATTTTTGGGTCACTGTCTCCTTCAGGGTGCCAGACACCTCACAGAAGAAAGGAAAATAGCCGTCAGCTACAAAAAATGAGACTGAACTCCAGCGTTTTCTTGGATTATGTACTTATTGTTGTCAGTGGATACCGGACGCATCCCGCATAATGCAATTTCTCTACAAAGCCCTGAAAGACGGTTCAAGGTATGATGAGTTTGGCAGATTCCACACAGGATACGCTGTTACTATGGAAGACACTGTAGTGCACGGAGCTGCACTCACTCCCTCCCACCCTGTCAGGACAAGAAGCAGAATTTCAAGATCTGTCTACTGCATGTGTTCTGGCCAAAGACAGGCGGGCTAATATATACACGGACTCACAGTATGCATTTGGTATTGTTCATGATTTCGGAGCCTATGAGCCAATCGAGGACTTGTTACTACCGCCGGGACTCAGTGAAGAATGTTGAAGCTGTTAAAACCCTCATGGACTCAATCGAATTACCTACTCAGGTGGCCATTATCAAAGTTAAGGAGCATGGTACTATGAAACAGTCCACAGACTGTTGGTAACACCTTTGCAGATATGCAAACAAAAGCTGCTGCTCTTCTACCCGTTGAACAGACCATACCAGCTATGGTGACCACACGCTCTCAGCGTAAACAGTTACAAGAAACACTGACTCTACAGGAACCTGATGATCTATGCCAGACTGGGATTTTCTACCGGACCCCGCAAGACCGCTTAATGACGATGCAGAGAATGTCTCCAAAGGAAGAAGTGAAGCAGTGGAAAGCTGATGGAGCACGTATGGACAATGGTCACTGGAAAAAGGACCAACTTGTGTGTCTCCCTAAGCGGATGTACCCTGCTATTGCCACGTGGGCACATGGGCCCACACATCGAGGTGTCTGTCAGACCTGCAATCCCGGTCAACTTCAACGTGTACCCCCGAAGCACCTTGCTAAGCCCGACTATCCTTTCCAAAGGCTCCAAGTGGACCTCATCACGTTGCCTAAGTCTGGAAGGTATGAATATTGTCTGGTGGTTGTCAATATGTTCTCCAGTTGGCCAGAAGCATTCCCTGTTACCAATGTGACTGCAAAGACCACAGCAAAGAAACTGGTGATGGAAGTTATATGCAGATATGGTGTTCCAGAAGTTGCTGAAAGTGACCAAGGCCCGGACTTTTCTTCTCATGTGTATCAGGAGGTTCTGACAATGCTTGGATCCACTGTAGCCCTCCATACTCTGTACCATTCACAATCCAGTGGGAAAGTTAAGAGGCTGAACGGCACACTGAAGGGACAATTGACTAAAATAATGCAGGAGACTACGGCTCCATGGCCAGGGCTCTTACACATTTGTACTTCCCCTATTGCAAAACATGGCCTGTCCCCATAGGAGATATTGTTTGGTGCTAGGTTCTCAGTTGCAAATTTTCAGTCTCAGTAGTTATAGAGGAAATTGACCATGCTGTTCAATATGTTATTCAGTTTAGTAAAAAAAAAATGTTGCTAACACCCATGTTTTAGTTTCTTTTTCCCTTCCAGATTCAGCAGAAACCGATACTTGTCACAATTTGAAGCCTGGTGGTCTTATGGTCGTGAAAAGCTATGTCAGTAAAACTTGAAGGAAAGAGCACCTGGATCTACACTTCACACTGTTAAAGAGACCGGACCAGCGCTTACTCACTGTGATGATCGAAGGAAAATGTTGCTGTTGTTTTTGGTCCTGAGGCTGGGGGCCATCTTCGCCCCTACCTTTCCGGCCCCTATTGTAAATAAGAATACCGGTGCCACTATTCTCTGGGTAAACCTAACGGCCCCGGTAAATATCTGGTGATTTGATTTCTGCAATGTAGTCAAGTGCCCCGAGACTCAGCGGGTGGTAGAGGGAATTATCCAGTTTTATATATGTGTTACCAGAGATAACAATTGTACTGGGAAGATATTTTCATGTGTTTAATGGTGGATACTATGGGAATTTAGGCTATATAAAGCTCCAGTATATTAGCTTCAGACCAACCAAGGCCCCCGTTACCAGTACACCTAAAACAGGCCCAGGTGAACGTTTGCAAAATGCAGTTAACGAAGTAATTCCCATTCCAGGTCTTAGTTGGCAAGAAGTCTTCTCCATAGAAACACAAACAGCCCCAAGGAAAAAATTTATGGTTAGAATGGGTAAGATACAATGTAAGAGTTCAGAATATCTCTGTAGGATGTATTGCTTGTGCTGCAGCGAATACACATCTATACACACATGTATTGTTTTTTTTTCCTGATGACAATACCACTGCCTGTGTTATGAATCTGTTGAAGGGTCTAAAGTCCACTGATTGCTCAGATTATGTCCCACTAATTCATGAAGAACCCACACTAAAGGTCCCAGGAGGGATAACCGTATTAGCTGATAATTATACCTGCTATAATTCCCAAGACACTACAGGTACACCAGTAGGGGTCTTCGAGACAGGTTTCTGCAAAGAGAACAGTTCCCTGGATACTGACTTGCTAGTTAATCATACACAGTACATGTACGACATTTATTGGTTATGTGGAGATGTAAGCTCCGTCCTAGGTTGCCTAATGCCTGGACAGGTCAATGCACACTTGTTAAACTAGCTGTGCAGTTCAAGATTTTACCTTGGGATCCAGAGATACCTGATGAATATAACAGAAAGAGGAGAAGTCTCGATCAGCTCCACATGAGTTATGAAGAAGATCCATTGGTATATGTCGATGACATTGGAGTGCCAAGGGGGGTGCCTGACCAATTTAAAGCCCAGAACCAGATCTATGCTAGCTTTGCTTCTTTAATCCACAAGTGCAGATTAATAAAAATATTGATGGGATCAATTATATATATTACAGTGAACAAAGGTTTGTCAATTTTACCTGTGAAGCCTTCCAGGGTATAGTTGAGGAATTGGGCCCTAACAGTAGAATGACCCTCCAAAACCGACTAGCCCTTGATATGATCTTAGCTGAGAAAGGAGGAGTCTGTGGGATGGTGGGAGAAGAATCTTGTACCTATATCCCTCAAAACTCTGGGGTAAATGGAAAGACCATGATAGCCCTTAAAAAGTTAAATGGGTTAGCAGCAGAATTAAAATCTAATGCTGGAGTAGACATATCTTTCTTTTCCGGTTGGTTGGGTGGGCTCAAAGGATTCCTTCAACAAGCTTGTCTAGTACTGATTGCCCTTCTTGTAGTTGGATCGATAATCCTCTGTTGTGTTATTCCCCTGTATAAAAAGGTTATCACTGAGGCAACTCCGACTGGCACCTTCCTCAACCAAGAAGTAGACTCACCAGAGTACGATGGCACTGATCCAGGGGAAATCCCTAAGTATGTCCCCCTCAAGAAGTTAGACAATACCCTTTACTCTCAGATGATGCTAAGAGATTTAATTTAGGGACAGTAGGAGAACTCCATGTGAAGCTAGTGAAGGGTTCAGCTCCCTGGAGGCCTCTCACAAGGGGAGAGCTTCTGAGGTGTCTGGATGAAGAAATCCACCTCCCCTTTCCCCATCACATGGACAGTCTCGAAGGATCTTTCTTGTTAGGGAAAAACTTAGTGTTTAGGGGGGAATGTCAAGGTAAAAATATATATCTTTATACTCTTTTGTACTTTTATGTATTCTTATGCTGTGAAACAATAAGTTTTTCCCCTTCGCTTGCTAATGCATATGTAATTGTATTTAAGATGGCTGCCAGTATTCACCTTTGCCCCACTTTCACTCGACTGAAGGAACAAGTTACACATTCCAGAAGCCAAGTATCATTTCTCTGGAAATCGAAACTTAACAAGATGTGGACAAAGGAAGATTCATCAGATGACGTCAGAGCCAACCAGAAGGACTGAATACTAGATACATTGCTTAAACCCCGCCTAACCCCACCCTCTGCACACCTTCCCCCAATAGATTATGTAGTGTTGTGTATCAGGAAATAAAGTTCAGTTGTTGCTGTGACGTTACACACGAGCATGCAATGAGTTTGAACCAGCATTTTGTCTGACTCATCCTTCACTCCGGTACCAACATGCTCTTAATCTAATTTGGAATGACTGGTGGATGAAGGGTATTGTCGTGACGACCCCGACACTGCTAGACAGCAGACCAGGCGCAGTGCGTGCAAGCTCTTTTCTATTAAGTTTGTAAGCACAGTTTTAAAGCTGGTTAGGATCACTGGAGCGTGCTGTTACCTCCTAAGCCCAGATAGCTTCTGAGCAATGTTTACAATCTGGACAGCAAATGTGGTCGGTCACCTAGGCAACAAGCTGTAAACCAAAGAAAAGTGTTAATATCTCAAGAATAGCTGAAAATTTTAATAAACAGTGAATTGCAAAAGTGCTTCACTTTACAAGCTCTATCTTACAATAACCATCTATGAAGATGAGCACTGATTCCCGCGCCTTTCCATTTTTGAGATTCCCTCAAATTTTTGTGCCACAAATTGAATATTGTGGGCAAATTCGAGTTTCAAACAATCTGCTCATCTCTACTCACCATGTCACATAATTAAACCCGCCTTCAATCATGTCTGTCACTGAATTGGAATACCTGTAAGAAAGCAAGACTATTAACCACGCTGCATGCAAGACAGTGATTGAACACACATTTGTAATGAGCACCAGAAAAGCCTCTCTCCATCTACATTACCCACAGAAAGGTCAAAGCAGACGTCTTCAAGATGTTTCGTGCATTTAAATTATGTGTAACAAATATATATAAACCTACTGACTCTAAAAAAGAATATTAGCATAGAAATAGGACAATGTTCTACTGGTAACGTCTGCGTGTTACTATATATGTACAACTGGGACAATTTTCACAGATTTCATGTGTTTCTTTGCTTTTCACAGTTATGTTATATATGTTTTACGAGCTGCAACTTTTTAAAAGCCTTTGCATTGTTTCGCCTTGTAGTAACGTTTTAACCTCTGAGGTACAAACAATGTAATTCTCACTTTCGTGAAAACAAAAACAAATGAATGACATAGTGAATAGAGAAGAAAACTGATGTGCCTAATAAGTCAGAGCTAATAATGTGTAACACTGCGAACATTTGGTGTGAAGCAAACAGTGGAATTGTATTCATTCTTACCATACAAGATACTTCCCATAAGATTCTTGCTGCATTGTATGAATATTACAATGACTTCCACTGCGTGCGGAGATGTGAAAATAAAGTGGTGGATAGAGTTGAGCGACTTTTACTTTTTTAGGATCGAGTCGGGTTTCGTGAAACCCGACTTTCTCAAAAGTCGGGTGAAATCGGCCGAATATTGCAAAAAGTCGGGGGCTGACCGAAACATGAAACCCAATGCAAGCCAATGGGGAATCAAAGTCGGCAGTGAGTGCAGGACAGGAAAACACCTACAGTGCCCATTTTAATGCCAAAAACATCAATTCTTATTTCTTAAGCTTGTCGATCTTAATTTATTTTACAATAATAGTTAGGCATTGAAAACAGGGGCTCATTTGGCTAAAGTTGTGGGGGGGTAGGGCTGACTCAAGATTTTCGTGGGCCCAGGAAACGCGAAATACGTCACGGCAGTGGAGAAGGGAGAGGTAAGTATTTCAACTTTGCAAGTGCTGTGATCCTGAGCAAGCGGGGGGGGGTGTGGGAACTAGTTGGCACTGGCACAGGGCCCCTCATAGTACGGCAGTGTGTTTGACGGGCGGCCGGCGCCTCCCACTGCCAGTGACACTTTTGCATACTATGAGGGGCCCTGTGCCAGTGCCAGCGAGTATGCCCCCCACGACCTGATGAAGGAACCTGCACTTTCATCTGCACCTTCCTCTTTGTCCCCAAGTAAGGTGGCATAGTATGTGGGAAGGGAAACCTGACTTTCAGCAAAGTCAGATTCTGGCTGTGTAGAGTGCAAGGGGAATGTAGTGGTCTGGGTCAATGTGCCAGCAGACTCATCTAGCAGTGGCTGGGCAATGGGCAGGATGAGGAGGAAACACAGATATAGGCCAAAAATAAAAAAGTAGGCTAAAAGCAGTTCAAAATTGGTAACAGGACTAAACAGGCGGCATAGCTTTGTTCAGCGGAGGAGGACAACTGTTATGAGAGGCTCACACAGACTTAGTAGGCCTAAAATAAAAAGTAGGCTAAATGCAGTTCAAAATAGGTAAGAGGAGTACACAGGCGGGATAGCTTTTTTCATCGGAGGAGGACAACTGTTATGAGAGGCTCACACAGACTTAGTAGGCCTAAAATAAAAAAGTAGGCTAAATGCAGTTCAAAATTGGTTACAGGAGTACACAGGCGGCATAGCTTTGTTCAGCGGAGGAGGACAACTGTTATGAGAGGCTCACACAGACTTAGTAGGCCTAAAATAAAAAAGTAGGGTAAATGTAGTTCAAAATTGATAAGAGGAGTACACAGGCGGAATAGCTTTTTTCAGCGGAGGATGACAACTGTTATGAGAGGCTCACACAGACTTATTAGGCCTAAAATAAAAAAGTAGGCTAATTGCAGTTCAAAATTGGTAAGAGGAGTACACAAGCGACATAGCTTTGTTCAGCGGAGGAGGACAACTGTAATGAGAGGCTCACACAGACTTAGTAGGCCTAAAATAAAAAAGTAGGCTAAATGCAGTTCAAAATTGGTAAGAGGAGTACACAGGCGGCATAGCTTTTTTCAGCGGAGGAGGACAACTGTTATGAGAGGCTCACACAGACTTAGTAGGCCTAAATTAGAAAAGTAGGCTAAATGCAGTTCAAAATTGGTAAGAGGAGTACACAGGCGGCATAGCTTTGTTCAGCAGAGGAGGACAACTGTAATGTGAGGCTCACACAGTTACTAGGCCCAAGTAAGTAAGTAGGCTAAATGCAGTTCAAAATAAGTAAGAGAAGTACACAGGCGGCATTGCTTTGTTCAGTGGAGGACAACTGTAATAAGTGGCTGACACAGTTAGTAGGCCAAAATAATAAAGTGGGCTAAATGTTAGCCAAAAAAATGTTCATAAATAAACTGGTGGCATAGCTAGGTACAGGGGTGGGCTCCTTTGCTGAGTAGTAGACAGCGGTAGTTGGCGCAAAGTATTAACTGGTCTAAATGGAGGCCAGGGCCCCTGTATATTTTTACTATCATCTATCATTTCAACAAATTTGTATTGGCAGTGCCAATGAAGGATTTAACAGCACAGACTACACAGTGGTAGAGCAGGGAGAGGTAAGTTTTGCAAGTGGTAGAGCCCTGTTTGAGCTGGGGGGAACACTCTCTCGTGGGTGGCGGTACTGGCACAGGGCCCCTCATATTACGACGGTGTGTCTGACCTTGGTTGTGCACCACCACCGTCAGAGACACTTCATTGTACTATGAGGGACCCTGTGCCAGTGCTGTCGCCCAAGAGTGGGCACACCCAACTGTCCAGGAAAACGGCACTCGCAAGGGTGCTTGCGCCAAGTGGTGACCACGGCCCTGTGGAGGGAGTCAACCCAATTAAGGAGGTATAAAAATGGCCTATGGTGTACATTCAGCAGCTGCAAATGGAGGAATTGGAGCAGTCAGTAAGAGGAGGCCAAAAGCAAGACATTTTTAAGGCAAGCTACGTATCAGCAGGGGAAGGTGGGGCAAAATAATTTGAAATCCATGATTGGTTCATTTTAATGAAGGTTAGATCATCAACATTTCGGGTAGCCAGACGTGTTCTTTTTTTGGTCAGTAATGAACCAGCAGCACTGAAGACTCTTTCTGATAGCACACTAGCAGCTGGGCAAGCGACTTCCTGTAATGCATATTCTGCCAATTCAGGCCAGGTGTCTATTTTAGATGCCCAGTAATCAAAGGGGAATGACCTGTGAGGTAGAACATCGATAAGGGAGGAAAAATTGTTGGTAACCATACTGGACAAATGCTGTCTCCTATCACTTTGAATTGATGCAGCAGTACCTGTCGTGTCTGCGGTCATTGCGAAATCACTCCACAACATGGTCATAAAACCCCTCTGTCCAACATCACTTCGGATTTGTGCACCTCTAACACCTGTGCCTTGTTGCCCCCTACAGCTCGTGTAAGAACCATCACCGCCGCTGTGTGCTGGGAATGCCTGAACCAAATGGTCTGCAAGAGTTGCTTTTTTGGTAGCCAATATTTGCTCAATGTTCTCATGTGACATGATATTTTGTAATTTGCCTTTGTATCGTGGATCAAGGAGGCAGGCCAACCAGTAATCATCATCGTTCATCATTTTGATAATGCGGGGGTCCCTTTTTTAGGATACGCAAGGCATACTCTGCCATGTGGGCCAATGTTCCAGGTGTCAATTCACTGCTTGTGCTGGGTTGAGGAGCACTTTCTTGCAAATCAACATCACTTGTGGCAAAAACCCTGTTCCTGACCTTGCAATGCCACCTGTTTCTATAGCCCCCTGAGAAGCATCCTCCTCCCATAAATATTCATCCCCATCATCCTCCTCCTCCTCTTCGTCCACCACCTCCTCCAGGAGAGTTCCCTGACCAGACAATGGCTGACTGTCATCAAGGCTTCCCTCCTTCTCGGCTGCAGACGCCTGCTCCTTGATGTGCATCAAACTTTGCATCAGCAGACGCATTAGTGGGATGCTCATGCTTATGATGGCATCATCTGCACTGACCAGCCGTGTGCATTCCTCAAAACACTGAAGGACTTGACAGAGGTCTTGGAGCTTCGACCACTGCACACCAGACAACTCCATGTCTGCCATCCAACTGCCTGCCCATGTATGTGTATCCTCCCACAAATAAATGACAGCATGCCTCTGTTAGCACAGCCTCTGAAGCATGTGCAGTGTGGACTTCCACCTTTTTGCAACGTCGATTATTAGGCGGTGCTGGGGAAGATTCAGCGATCGCTGATGGTTCTGCATACGGCTGGAGTGTACGGGCGACCGGCGGATGTGCGAGCAAAGTCTTCACACCTTCAGGAACAGGGCTTGTAACTCCGGATAATTTTTCAGGAAGCACTGCACCACAAGGTTCAAGGTGTGAGCCAGGCAAGGAATGTGTTTCAGTTCTGAAAGGGCTATGGCAGCCATAAAATTCCTTCCGTTATCACTGACTACCTTGCCTGCCTCAAGATGCACACTGCCCAGCCATGACTGAGCTTCTTGCTGCAAGTACTCGGCCAGTACTTCCGCGGTGTGTCTGTTGTCGCCCAAACACTTCATTTGTAGCACAGCCTGCTGACACTTACCACTAGCTGTTCTATAATGGGACACCTCGCGTGCAACACTGGCAGCTGCGGATGGACTAGTCGTGCGCCCGCCGGCCGGCACCGGTAGGATCTTTGGGGTCTCAGCTGCCGGGGGTAGCCAAGACCCCAAAGAACATGATTTCTGCGATCGCCGGTAATTAACCGTTTACCGGCGGTCGCAAAAAAAAAAAAGCGATGTGTAATTCTCTGTCCTCTGATGTGATCGCACATGAGAGGACAGAGAAATAGGGGGAATCGGGGACCCTATTATATTTACCAGTGTCCCTGGGTCCTCCTGCGTCCTCTCCTGCCCGCCAGCTTCTTCATCTGGAAAGAAAATGGCGGGCGCATGCGCAGTGCGCCCGCCATCTGTCGCCATCTGCCGGCCGGCCGGCAGGAGAGAGCAGTTGGGGCTAAAATTAGGGTTAGGGTAGGGGTTGGGGCTAAATTTAGGGTTAGGGTTAGGGTTGGGGCAAAATTTAGGGTTAGGGTTAGAGCTAGGGTTAGGCTTCTTTCACACTTGCGTCGGTACGGGGCCGTCGCAATGCGTCGGCCCGACGTACCGATGCACGTTGTGAAAATTGTGCAGAACGTTGGCAGTGGATGCAGTTTTTCAATGCATCCGCTGCCCAGTCTATGTCCTGGGGAGGAGGGGGAAGAGTTACGGCCACGCATGCGCGGAAATGGCGGACACGATGTACAAAAAAAGGTTATATTGAACTTTTTTTTGTGACGACGGTCCGCCAAAACACAACGGATCCAGTGCATGACGGACGCAACGTGTGGCCATCCGTCGGCAATACAAGTCTTTGGGCAAAAAAGGCATCCTGCGGGCACATTTGCAGGATCCGTTTTTTTTCCAAAACGACGGATTGCGACGGATGCCACACGACGCAAGTGTGAAAGTAGTCTTAGGGATAGGGCTAGGGTTGGGGCTAAAATTATGGTTAGGGCTAGGGTTAGGTTTGGGGCTAAAGTTAGGGTTAGGGGTAGGGTTAGGGTTGGGGCTAAAGTTAGGGTTAGGGCTAGGGTTAGGGTCGGGGCTAAATTTAGGGCTAGGGTTGCGGCTAAAGTTAGGGTTAAAGTTGGGATTAGAGTTAGGGTTTGGATTAGGGCTGGTATTAGGGTTAGGGTTGGCATTAGGGTTACGTTTGGGATTAGGGTTAGGTTTGGGATTAGGGTTAAGGTTAGGGTTGGGATTAGGGTTAGGGGTGTATTGGGATTAGGGGTGTGTTGGATTTAGGGTTTTGATTAGGGTTATGATTAGGGTTGAGATTAGGGTTGCTTTGGGGTTAGGGTTGTGATTATCGTTAGGGTTTTGATTAGGATTATGGATCGGGTTGGGATTAGGGTTAGGGGTGTGTTGGGGTTAGGGTTGGAGTTAGAATTGGGGGGTTTCCATGGTTTAGGTACATCAGGGGGTCTCCAAACACGACAGCCAATTTTGCGCTCAAAAAGTCAAATGGTGCTCCCTCCCTTCTGAGCACTGATGTGCGCCCAAACAGTGGTTTACCCCCACATATGGGGCATCAGCATACTCGGGATAAATTGGAAAACAACTTTTGGGGTCCAATTTCTCCTGTTACCCTAGTGAAAATAAATACTTGGGGGCTAAAAAATATTTTTTGTGAAAAAAAACCATTCTTTATTTTCACGAATCTGCATTATAAACTTCTGTGAAGCACTTGGGCATTCAAAGTTCTCACCACATATCTAGATAAGTTCCTTGGGGGGGTCTAGTTTCCAAAATGGGGTCACTTGTGGGGGGTTTCTACTGTTTAGGTACATCAGGGGCTCTGCAAACGCAACATAACTCCCGCAGGCCATTCTATCAAAGTCTGCATTCCAAAACAAGGCTCCTTCCCGTCCAATCTCAATTCCAGCCAATTCTACATTGAAAAAGTAAAACGGCGCTCCTTCACTTCCAAGCTCTGCGGTGCGCCCAAACAGTGGTTTAAACCCCCACATATGGGGTATCGGCGTTTTCAGGAGAAATTGCATAACAAAATTGATGGTTACATTTCTGTTTTTACACATGTGAAAATAAAAAAAAATGATTCTGAATTAAAATGTTTGCAAAAAAAAGTTAAATGTTCATTTTTTCCTTCCACATTGTTTCAGTTCCTGTGAAGCACGTAAAGGGTTAATAAACTTCTTGAATGGGATTTTGAGAACCTTGAGGGGTGCAGTTTTTAGAATGGTGTCACACTTCGTTATTTTCTATCATATAGACCCCTCAAAATGACTTCAAATGTGATGTAGTCCCTAAGAAAAATGGTGTTGTAAACATGAGAAATTGCTGGTCAACTTTTAACCCTTATAACTCCCTAACAAAAAAAAAAATTGTTTCCAAAATTGTGCTGATGTAAAGTAGACATGTGGTAAATGTTATTTATTATCTATTTTTTGTGACACATCTCTCTGATTTAAGGGCATAAAAATACAAAGTTTGAAAATTGTAAAATGTAAAAAAATTTCGCCATATTTCCATTTTTTCATAAATAATCGCAAGTAATATTAAAGAAATGTTACCACTAACATGAAGTACAATATGTCATGAAAAAAACAATCTCAGAATCACAGGGATTCGTTAAAGCGTTCCAGAGTTATAACCTCATAAAATGACAGTGGTCAGAATTGTAAAAATTGGCTCGGTCATTAAGTACCAAATTGGCTCTGTCACTAAGGGGTTAATGTGTTTTTTGCTTTTTGGTGAATGTAAACAAACAAAATTTGACCAAGGCTAGCACACAGAACTATGTTACTTATGCCTGCGGAAATACGATTTTTCCAAAAATGAAACCCCAGCCCTCTGCCTATCATAACAGACTGGATTAATTTTTTTTGGGGCTTTTGGGTGAATTTATATATATATATATATATATATATATATATATATATATATATATATGTATATATATATATATATATATAAAAAAAAATATTAGATCAAGGCTAGCACTCACAACTATGCTACGTTTGCCTGAAAAACTATGATTTTTAAACAGATAAACCAGGACTCCGTCTGACATAACAGACTGTACATATATTTTTTTTTGGGGGGGAGGGGGGGTGAATTTTTGGAAAAAAGAAAAAAAAATTAAAACTGCAACTAGGTATATAGTAAATAAGCAGCAGCAGATAGTTATGGAGCTTTGGGAAGGATGCAGTGGGAGCTATGTACTCACATGCAGTGCCTGCAGCCCTTGCACTGATGTGGATATGCTGTGCCCTGCCTACCTAGTGCTACAATATCGGGAACCACGAATTAGCCCTAAGGCCGGCGTCACACTGGCGTTTAAAACGGCCGAGTGCAATGCGATAAAAAATCGCATTGCACTCGGACCAATATTAAGCTATGGGGCAGCTCCCAGCAGCCGACTTTTTGTCGGCCGTTTTTCTCGGTCCGAGACAATCGCAGCATGCTGCGATTGTCTTGGACCGAGGAAAACTCGCGGCTCACTCGCACCCATATAAGCCTATGGGTGCGAGTGAGACAGCGCACACCACTCGGATAACATCCGAGTGATGTGCGCTATAAGCGGACACCAGCAATGGAGGAGATGGAGAAAGTCATTTCTCCGCCTCCTCCGCAGCTGTGCTATGATCCTCCCTGTGCGAGAGAATCGGAGCACAGATACATGACACTCGGCTCCTGCTCTGCTGCGAGCAGGAGCCGAGGGTCATTAGCATATTGCATCCGATGATCTCGCATCGGATGCAATACGCTAGTGTGACCCCGGCCTAAGAAGGACTGTTGGTTTCTGAGGAGTTGTGGAATTAACAGTTGCAGACCTACACTAACTATGAAAACCACGATTCTGACCCAATCTCGGCAGCAGCTCTTCCTACTCTACTGAATCCAGAGCTGAATGCGGCGAGCAGGGTGGCACCAGGTCTCTTAGGCCGGCGTCACACTAGGCGTACGAAAATACGGTCTATTATTTACAGCCGTAATACGCAGAAATGTTCCCAAAATAGTCATCCGTATGTCATCCGTAGGCAGGGTGTGGCAGCGTATTTTGTGCATGTCATCCTCCGTATATAATCCGTATGGCATACGTACTGCGAGATTTTCTCACCGGCTTGCAAAACGGACATACAATGGATCCATGGGCTCAAATATTCGTTAACACATATATACAGTCTATATATATATATATATATATATATATATATATATGTCAGTGAGACACACACACATATATGTATATATATACAGTGGGGCAAAAAAGTATTTAGTCAGTCAGCAATAGTGCAAGTTCCACCACTTAAAAAGATGAGAGGCGTCTGTAATTTACATCATAGGTAGACCTCAACTATGGGAGACAAACTGAGAAAAAAAAAATCCAGAAAATCACATTGTCTGTTTTTTTATCATTTTTTTTGCATATTATGGTGGAAAATAAGTATTTGGTCAGAAACAAACAATCAAGATTTCTGGCTCTCACAGACCTGTGACTTCTTCTTTAAGAGTCTCCTCTTTCCTCCACTCATTACCTGTAGTAATGGCACCTGTTTAAACTTGTTATCAGTATAAAAAGACACCTGTGCACACCCTCAAACAGTCTGACTCCAAACTCCACTATGGTGAAGACCAAAGAGCTGTCAAAGGACACTAGAGAGAGTACAAAGGAGGGCAACAAAATTAATAAAGGGGATGGGAGAACTACAATACCCAGATAGATTAGCGAAATTAGGATTATTTAGTCTAGAAAAAAGACGACTGAGGGGCGATCTAATAACCATATATAAGTATATAAGGGGACAATACAAATATCTCGCTGAGGATCTGTTTATACCAAGGAAGGTGACGGGCACAAGGGGGCATTCTTTGCGTCTGGAGGAGAGAAGGTTTTTCCACCAACATAGAAGAGGATTCTTTACTGTTAGGGCAGTGAGAATCTGGAATTGCTTGCCTGAGGAGGTGGTGATGGTGAACTCAGTCGAGGGGTTCAAGAGAGGCCTGGATGTCTTCCTGGAGCAGAACAATATTGTATCATACAATTATTAGGTTCTGTAGAAGGACGTAGATCTGGGGATTTATTATGATGGAATATAGGCTGAACTGGAAAGACAGATGTCTTTTTTCGGCCTTACTAACTATGTTACTATGTTACTATGTTACTATGACACCAGAAACAAAATTGTAGCCCTGCACCAGGCTGGGAAGACTGAATCTGCAATAGCCAACCAGCTTGGAGTGAAGAAATCAACAGTGGGAGCAATAATTAAAAAATGGAAGACATACAAGACCACTGATAATCTCCCTCGATCAGGGGCTCCACGCAAAATCCCACCTCGTGGGGTCAGAATGATCACAAGAACGGTGAGCAAAAATCCCAGAACCACGCGGGGGGACCTAGTGAATGAACTGCAGAGAGCTGGGACCAATGTAACAAGGCCTACCATAAGTAACACACTACGCCACCATGGACTCAGATCCTGCAGTGCCAGACGTGTCCCACTGCTTAAGCCAGTACATGTCCGGGCCCGTCTGAAGTTTGCTAGAGAGCATTTGGATGATCCAGAGGAGTTTTGGGAGAATGTCCTTTGGTCTGATGAAACCAAACTGGAACTGTTTGGTAGAAACACAACTTGTCGTGTTTGGAGGAAAAAGAATACTGAGTTGCATCCATCAAACACCATACCTACTGTAAAGCATGGTGGTGGAAACATCATGCTTTGGGGCTATTTCTCTGCAAAGGGGCCAGGACGACTGATCTGAGTACATGAAAGAATGAATGGGACCATGTATCGTGAGATTTTGAGTGCAAACCTCCTTCCATCAGCAAGGGCATTGAAGATGAAACGTGGCTGGGTCTTTCAACATGACAATGATCCAAAGCACACCACCAGGGCAACGAAGGAGTGGCTTCGTAAGAAGCATTTCAAGGTCCTGGAGTGGCCTAGCCAGTCTCCAGATCTCAACCCTATAGAAAACCTTTGGAGGGAGTTGAAAGTCCGTGTTGCCAAGCGAAAAGCCAAAAACATCACTGCTCTAGAGGAGATCTGCATGGAGGAATGGGCCAACATACCAACAACAGTGTGTGGCAACCTTGTGAAGACTTACAGAAAACGTTTGACCTCTGTCATTGCCAACAAAGGATATATTACAAAGTATTGAGATGAAATTTTGTTTCTGACCAAATACTTATTTTCCACCATAATATGCAAATAAAATGTTAAAAAAACAGACAATGTGATTTTCTGGATTTTTTTTTCTCAGTTTGTCTCCCATAGTTGAGGTCTACCTATGATGTAAATTACAGACGCCTCTCATCTTTTTAAGTGGTGGAACTTGCACTATTGCTGACTGACTAAATACTTTTTTGCCCCACTGTATATATCTATTCTATGTGTACACATTTATTCTACCTATTCTATTCTGTCAGTGTGATTTTACTGTACACCACGCTAAATTGCCGGCTTTTCTATAGAACACCGATGCGTATTTCTCGCAAGTCACACGCATGGTCCGTGTGTAATCCATAATTTTCTCTCCCCCTTAGTCTTTCATTGGTGGATTTGTTGCACAATACGCTGACAAACGCAGCATGCTGCGATTTTCTATGGCCGTACAAAACCGTATAATACGGATCCGTAAAATACAGCAGATAGGAGCTGGGCCATAGAGAATCATTGTACCGTATGCAATCCGTATTTTCTGCACCTCTCATACGTCCATAAAACTCTCTAGTGTGACGGCGGCCTTATACTCGGGATGATGCTGTGCAGCCAAGCCAATCACTGCACGACCATAGCAAAGATGGCTGCAGCGCTTCATGGCCTGGCAGACAATCCCTGCAGCGTGATTTGGTCTCTAAAGTCCGTCAAAAATGCTGAGTGGAGACATCTGTTACCACTGAATAATCCCGGAAATGCTCGGTGCTTGCCGAGTACACCCAGTACACTGATACTCAGGCGAGTAACGAGTAGTGGCGAGCACATTCGCTCATCGCTAGTGCTAGCCACTGGCAGATTATAATGAGGGCAATTTGGCCTATCGTCCTGGGCCCAAGGCTCCAGGGAAGCCCATGTCCAGATTGCACTGATCATATTTGTTTTCTTCACCATCGGCCATGTTTATCACCGGTAGGCCGAAGTCACACTAGAGAGGAATACGGACGAGTGCTATACGAGAAAAAAATCGCATAGCACTCGGACCAATGTTAATCTATGGGGCAGCTCCCATCACCCGTTTTTTTCTCAGCTGTATTATATGTGCGAGTGAAATTGCAGCATGCTGCGATCTGCCCTGTATATCGTCCGAGACTCGCCAATACAAGTCTATGGGTGCGAGAAAAACCCGCACACCACACGGACCATCAGTGTGAGATCCGTATGGCATCCGTACGCAATGCAATTTTAACATGAGCTTTTACACAGAGAGAACTGCTGTATGTAAATGCTCATGTTAAAATTGCATTGCATACGGATGCCATATGGATGTCACACTGTTACTAGATGCGAGGAAAAAACTCATTAAAGAATAAAGTTACGTTAAAATCAAGCACACCAATGTTTTTCTTGTGAAATTCTCAATAAGTTTGATTTTCCCATTAGAAAAAATAAAATTGGATCCAAAATGGCTGACTTCAAAATGGCCACCATGGTCACCACCCATCTTGAAAAGTTTCCCCCCTCCCATATACTAATGTGCTACAAATAGGAAGTTGATATCACCAACCCTTCCCATTTTATTTAGGTGTATCCATATAAATGACCCACCATGTATATATATACACTTCTCAAAAAAATAAAGGGAACACTAAAATGTCACATCCTAGACATCACTTAATGAAATATTTCAGTTGCAAATCTTTATTCTTTACATAGTGGAATGTGTTGAGAACAAAAAAACATAAAAATGATCAATGTAAATCAAAATGAATATCCCATGGAGGTCTGGATTTGGAATTATACTCAAAATCAAAGTGGAAAATCAATTACAGGCTGATCCAACTTCAGTGGAAATGCCTCAAGAGAAGGAAATGTTGTTCATTTGTGTGTATGTTGCCTCCATGTGCCTAGATCTCCTCCCAGACCTGGACTAAAGCATCCACCAACTCTTGAACAGTCTGTGGTGCAACGTGACGTTGGTGGATGGTGCGAGACATGATGTCCCAGATGTGTTCAATCGGATTCAGGTCTGGGGAACAGGTGGGCCAGTCCATAGCTTCAATGCCTTCATCTTGCAGGAGCTGTAGACACACTCTAGGCACATGAGGTCTGGCTTTGTCCTGCATTAGGAGGAACCCAGGGCCAACCGCACCAGCATATGGTCTTACAAGGGTTCTGAGGATCTTATCTAATGGCAATCAGGCTACCTGTTAGGTCTCGAGTTCCCGCTTCTGCACAGGGGGAATCTCGAGCCATCTCCGCTGCGGTCTCCCATTCTTATCCAGCCACAGTGGAGTCTGCTCAGCAGGGACGTCGGTCCCAGCGTCTTGCTCAGTCTCACTCTGTACAGAGAGTTACTGCTGCTTCTTCAGCTTCTGCCATTAAAGCCAGTGCTGGTCAGCAGCGAGCAGACTTCTCTGGGACTAAGTCCTTGTCTGCACACACTGAGCATGCCCAGGGCAAGATCTCCCGTTGGAGATCGAGGGTCATGTGCTCAGGCCCTGCAGCACATTCCATTGGTCCTCTTGGCAGGTCTTGGAAGGGCAAAGTTTCTGTGGCCACTTCCTGTGCTGCAACTATATAAACTGCGCATGACCGCACGGCCATGCGCTAGTGTACATTTGCATACGTGTGTTTGTTGTGAGTGCAAGTCGTCCTTGGATACCCCTTCCCTATTGAATGTCTGTTCGCGGAAGGTGTATGGTTGCTATCTAGCGCCCGACTTATCCTACAGCACGAATCACACATTACAGCGTCCAGTTGCTGTGACCGCCAGTACGGCGCCGTGCACTTCCTCTGTGCTTTCCTTACCCAAGCCTGGGTGGTTAGTGGCGTTCGTCAGTGCGGCACCGCATGCACTCTTGTGCCCTTATATTGTTATTGAGCTTCCTTACACACCCAGTTGCGGTGTTGTGCCAGCAAGGGTCTAATCGGACTTCAATCCTAGTTGGGGTTGAGTTCGCTGACTGCTTGCTCGCGCTCTATGTGCGGTACCACGATCCTGTGATGCAACAGGATTGCTTCCTTCACGCTGGGTGAAGTTTAACCCACGTGTGTATACTTATGAGTACCGCCATATAGTCCGTCATTACTTGGAAGCAGGTTCCATCTCTGCACGGTGGACCCCGGGCTGCGAACGCACCATACTCTATCTGTCTTAGTATTTGGTGCGTTCCGCTAGCCTTAACATTACACTAGCGCCAGGGTCTGGCTAGTAATGACGGACAAACAGCAATCCTTGCGGTATATCCAGCAGCTGGAGGGTAGGTTGGCGGCTCTTGAGAGCGCAACCTCAGCTGTGGATGTTACCGAAGTTGCTGTACAGGCTGCTAGCATGGCTGCAGCAACCCTGTCCATTGCCACCCCTGCTCCGACATTTTCTCGCCTCCCGCTGCCAGAAAAATTTTCTGGTGATAGCAAATTTTGTAGGGGATTTGTGAGTCAGTGCTCTATTCACCTCGAGCTCCTGGCTGCACGTTTTCCCACAGAGCGGGCTAAGGTGGGATTTATAGTGTCTCTCTTGTCGGACAGGGCGTTGGAATGGGCGACGCCGCTGTGGGAGCGTGGCGATCATGTGGTGCAGAGTGCTCCGCTGTTTCTGAGCACTCTGAAACAGGTCTTTTTAGGACCTCAAGTCACCCATGATACTGCGCTCCAACTGCTGGCATTAACTCAGGATGAGTCCTTGGTCAGTCATTTTGCCGTCCAATTCCGCACTTTAGCTTCTGAGCTGGATTGGTCGGATAAAGCTCTTATCCCCATATTTTGGAGGGGCCTGGCTGACCACGTTAAGGACTCTCTGGCCACTAGGGAGATTCCTGCCACACTGGAGGAGTTAATAACTGTCTCCACTCGAATTGACCTCCGTTTTAAGAGCGGAGGTTAGAGCGAGCCCAGTGTAGGCAGAGGTTTCGGCTGGCTCCTACCTTCGCCAAACCTCTGGAATCTCTGGTCCTGGTTCCTGAGTCACATGAGGCCAGGGAAGTGTCACAAGCGGGATCTAAGTCCCGGACCGCTTGTGCACTCAAGGTCTGTCATGTTTGCCAGCAGTCAGGACATCTAGCCACCAGATGTTCTCAGCGGTCGAGGAAACGTCAGCGTCTAGTGGTAGTAGGTGGAGGTACACTAGACACGGCGACGTTTGCCTCTAAATTGTCCTTTAAGGGGACAATTACTATAGGCTCATTCTCCCACTCGGTAGAGCTCTGCGTGGATTCTGGGGCGGAGGGCAATTTTATGTCTTCTGCCTTCGCCCAACGTCACGCAATACCCCTGGTTATGCTAGCTCAACCAGTAACGGTACGAGTGGTGAATGGGTCGACACTGCCCTCACAGATAACACACCAGACCATCCCTTTTACTCTGTCCATGTCGCCATCTCATCAGGAGATTATATCTCTGCTCGTCATTCCTGAGGGAATTGATGAGGTCCTGTTGGGAATACCTTGGCTGCGGTACCACTCTCTTCATATCGAGTGGTCCTCTGGCAGAATCCTGGGATGGGGCGAATCTTGTGGGGGTAGGTGTCAGAGGGAGTGCGTTCAGGTTGCTACTACAGAGGTACCCGCAGATCTTTCCTCTCTCCCCAAGCAGTATTGGTCTTATGCATACGTGTTCTCCAAAAAGGCGGCGGAGATCCTTCCGCACCATCGCCCCTATGACTGTCCTATTGATCTCTTGCTTGGTGCTGAGCCTCCCTGGGGTCGAGTCTATCCGCTATCTCTCCCGGAGACGGAGGCAATGTCACAGTACATCCAGGAAAATCTGGCAAAAGGATTCATTAGGAAGTCAGTGTCACCTGCTGGGGCAGGGTTCTTCTTCATGCAGAAGAAGAATGGGGAATTGCGTCCATGCATAGACTACAGGGGTCTTAATGCCATCACCGTTAAAAATAAGTATCCTTTGCCCTTGATATCTGAGCTCTTCGATAGGCTTTGGGGAGCAAGGGTATTTACTAAACTAGATCTGCGGGGTGCTTACAACCTGATTCGCATCCGTGAGGGGGACGAATGGAAGACGGCTTTTAACACCAGGGATGGTCACTATGAATATCTGGTGATGCCCTTCGGGCTCTGTAATGCCCCAGCCGTTTTCCAAGACTTTGTGAACGATATCTTCCGGGATATGCTTTCCACCTCGGTCGTAGTCTATCTGGATGATATTCTCATCTACTCTCCAGATATTGACTCCCACCGGAGAGATGTTTGCAAAGTCTTCGACCTCCTACGGGCAAACTCCCTCTATGCCAAGTTGGAGAAGTGTATGTTTGAGCAGGAGTCCTTACCTTTCCTAGGCTACATCATCTCTGCCCAGGGATTGGCTATGGATCCTGCCAAACTACAGGCTGTGATGGACTGGCAGGAACCCCATTCTCTTAAAGCGGTGCAGCGCTTTATGGGGTTCATTAATTATTATCGCCAGTTCATTCCGCACTTCTCAACTTTGGTAGCTCCCTTGGTTGCCCTCACCAAGAAGGGGGCGAATCCCAAATTGTGGTCTGAGGAGGTCTCCAAGGCCTTTAACTCTATAAAGTCACACTTCGCTAGCGCTCCCATCCTACATCGCCCCGATGTTGATAAGCCATTTATCATGGAGGTGGATGCCTCTTCTGTTGGTGCTGGAGCAGTCCTCTTCCAAAAGGATGCTCAAGGTCGGAAGCATCCTTGCTTCTTTTTCTCCAAGACCTTCTCACTAGCAAAAAGGAATTATTCCATCGGGGACAGGGAGTTGCTAGCCATGAAGTTGGCTTTCTCGGAGTGGAGACATCTCTTGGAGGGAGCACGTTTTCCCTTCCAAGTCTTCACAGACCATAAAAATTTGGTGTACCTGCAGACAGCCCAGCGGTTGAATTCTCGCCAGGCCAGATGGTCCTTATTCTTCTCCCGGTTTCATTTCACCCTCCATTTTCTTTCTGGGGAGAAGAACATTCGGGCCGACGCTCTCTCTCGCTCCGTTGTGTCATCTGCGGAGGAGGAGGAGGAGCCTCGGCTTATTGTCCCCACCGAGAGCTTGAGAACTGTGGCCCCGGTTTCGCTAGAGTCTGTGCCTCCGGGCAAGACTTTTGTACCATCCAGTTTGCGACCGGAGGTTCTCTCTTGGGCACACTCGTCCAGGGTGGGTGGACATTTTGGTACCAAAAGGACATCTGAGTTACTGGCGAGGACGTACTGGTGGCCGCATATGGCTCGTGATGTCGCAGAGTATGTTCGGGCGTGTGTCTCTTGCGCCAAGAACAAGACTCCTCGGCAACGGCCAGCTGGTTTGCTTTATCCTCTGCCGGTGGCAGACAGGCCCTGGGAGATGGTCGGGATGGACTTTGTGGTGGGCTTACCCAAGTCTCGTAACTGCACCATTATCTGGGTGATCACCGACCATTTTTCCAAAATGGTGCACTTGGTGCCTCTTCCACGGCTACCTTCTGCACGGGCGTTGGCTGTCTTGTTCGTCAAGCATATCTTTCGCCTACACGGTATGCCAGACAAAGTTGTTAGTGACCGAGGTCCCCAGTTTGCGTCTCGATTCTGGAGAGAGCTTTGTCGTCTACTCAGTATTGAGTTGAATCTCTCTTCGGCATATCATCCCGAGACGAATGGGTTGGTAGAGAGGGCCAACCAGACCTTGGTCACATATTTACGACATTTTGTTTCTGCCAGGCAGGATGACTGGGCATCCTTGCTACCGTGGGCAGGGCAGAGTTTGCACTTAACAATGCCGTAGCCGACTCCACCGGTCAGACTCCATTCCTCCTAAATTACGGCCAGCATCCGCGTGTTCCTGTGCCCATGCCTGTGTCTTCTGCTGACTCCAGGGTGGCAGACTGGGCTGTGGAGGCACGGGACATTTGAGACCGCACGCAGGATGCCATTCAGGCCTCCAAGGAGAGAATGAGGTCCTCCGCCGATGTTAATCGGCGCCCCGCTCCGACCTTTGCTCCTGGCGACTTGGTGTGGCTATCCGCCCGTAACATCAGGCTGCGAGTTGAGTCCACTAAGTTTGCTCCTCGTTACTTGGGTCCCTTCAAGGTTCTCGAACAGGTTAATCCTGTGGTCTACCGTTTGGCTCTTCCTCCACGCTTGGGTATCACCGACACCTTTCATGTGTCCCTCTTGAAACCCGTATACATGTCCCGGTTTTCCGAGTCATCTGCCGGGACATCGGGTTCGTCTACGGACGATTACGAGGTGAACGCTATTTTGGGGTGCAAGGTGGTACGCGGCAAAAAGTTCTATCTGGTGGATTGGAAGGGTTATGGCCCAGAGGACAGGTCATGGGAGCCTGCTGAAAACTTTCGGGCCCCACAGCTCATTGCTGCCTTCGAGCGTAACGAGGCCCAAGGAGGGGGGGGGCCCTAGGAGGGGGGGTAATGTTAGGTCTCGAGTTCCCGCTTCTGCACAGGGGGAATCTCGAGCCATCTCCGCTGCGGTCTCCCATTCTTATCCAGCCACAGTGGAGTCTGCTCAGCAGGGACGTCGGTCCCAGCGTCTTGCTCAGTCTCACTCTGTACAGAGAGTTACTGCTGCTTCTTCAGCTTCTGCCATTAAAGCCAGTGCTGGTCAGCAGCGAGCAGACTTCTCTGGGACTAAGTCCTTGTCTGCACACACTGAGCATGCCCAGGGCAAGATCTCCCGTTGGAGATCGAGGGTCATGTGCTCAGGCCCTGCAGCACATTCCATTGGTCCTCTTGGCAGGTCTTGGAAGGGCAAAGTTTCTGTGGCCACTTCCTGTGCTGCAACTATATAAACTGCGCATGACCGCACGGCCATGCGCTAGTGTACATTTGCATACGTGTGTTTGTTGTGAGTGCAAGTCGTCCTTGGATACCCCTACCCTATTGAATGTCTGTTCGCGGAAGGTGTATGGTTGCTATCTAGCGCCCGACTTATCCTACAGCACGAATCACACATTACAGCGTCCAGTTGCTGTGACCGCCAGTACGGCGCCGTGCACTTCCTCTGTGCTTTCCTTACCCAAGCCTGGGTGGTTAGTGGTGTTCGTCAGTGCGGCACCGCATGCACTCTTGTGCCCTAATATTGTTATTGAGCTTCCTTACACACCCAGTTGCGGTGTTGTGCCAGCAAGGGTCTAATCGGACTTCAATCCTAGTTGGGGTTGAGTTCGCTGACTGCTTGCTCGCGCTCTATGTGCGGTACCGCGATCCTGTGATGCAACAGGATCGCTTCCTTCACGCTGGGTGAAGTTTAACGCACGTGTGTATACTTATGAGTACCGCCATATAGTCCGTCATTACTTGGCAGCAGGTTCCATCTCTGCACGGTGGACCCCGGGCTGCGAACACACCATACTCTATCTGTCTTAGTATTTGGTGCGTTCCGCTAGCCTTAACATTACACTAGCGCCAGGGTCTGGCTAGTAATGACGGACAAACAGCAATCCTTGCGGTATATCCAGCAGCTGGAGGGTAGGTTGGCGGCTCTTGAGAGCGCAACCTCAGCTGTGGATGTTACCGAAGTTGCTGTACAGGCTGCTAGCGTGGCTGCAGCAACCCTGTCCATTGCCACCCCTGCTCCAACATTTTCTCGCCTCCCGCTGCCAGAAAAATTTTCTGGTGATAGCAAATTTTGTAGGGGATTTGTGAGTCAGTGCTCTATTCACCTCGAGCTCCTGGCTGCACGTTTTCCCACAGAGCGGGCTAAGGTGGGATTTATAGTGTCTCTCTTGTCGGACAGGGCGTTGGAATGGGCTACGCCGCTGTGGGAGAGTGGCGATCATGGTGCAGAGTGCTCCGCTAGCCTTAACACTACCTTTGGTGAGTGCATGGAGGGCTTTGCAGCCCTCCAAAGAAATGCCACCCCACACCATTACTGACCCACTGTCAAACCGGTCATGCTGAAGGATGTTACAGGCAGCAGATCACTCTCCACGGCATCTCCAGACTCTGTCTGTCACATCTGCTCACTGTGAACCTTCTTTCATCTGTGAAGAGCACAGGGTGCCAGTGGCGAATTTGTCAATCCTGGTGTTCTGTGGCAAATGCCTATTGTCCGGCTTGTTGTTGGGCTATGAGCACAACCCCCATCTGTTGACGTCGGGCGCTCAGACCATCCTCATGGAGTTGGTTTATAACCATTTGTGCCTGCTAGAGGTCATTTTGCAGGGCTCTGGCAGTGCTCCTCCTGTTCCTTCTTGCACAAAGGCTGAGGTAGCGGTCCTGCTGCTGGGTTGTTGACCTCCTATGGCCCCTTTCACGTCTCCTGGTGTACTGGCCTGTCTCCTGGTAGCGCTTCCAGCCTCTGGACACTACATTGACAGACACAGCAAACCTTCTTGCCACAGCTCACATTGATGTGCCACCCTGGATGAGCTGCACTACCTGAGCTACTTGTGTGGGTTGTAGAAAGTCTCATGCTACCACAAGTGTCAAAGCACAACCATCATTCAAAAGTGACCAAAACATCATCCAGAAAGCATTGGTACTGAGATGTGGTCTGTGGTCCCCACCTACAGAACCACTCCTTTATTGAGTGTGTCTTGATAATTGCCAATAATTTCCATCTGATGTCTATTCCATTTGCACAACAGCATGTGAAATTGATTGTCAAACAGTGTTGCTTCCTAAGTGGACAGTTTGATTTCACAAAAGTTTTATTTACTTGGACTTATAGTCCGTTGTCTAAGTGTTCCCTTTAATAAACAGTTTACTTTACAAGACAAGTAACTTTGTCATGGTATGGATTTATCCCTATGGGAGTATTTTCTTCTGCCCACAACCCCTTAATGCAGCCTCTTGATTGAAAATTGGTCAATAAAGATAAAATGTCTCCAGTCAAAAGCAGATGAGGCATCAATGAAAATCAATAAGACAGTGGACACCATTACTGGAAGCTGAAGAGATACAATTACATCACCTGTATTATTTTTTTTCTTCTTATAATAATAATAATAATAATTTTTATTTATATAGCGCCAACATATTCCGCAGCGCTTTACAAATTATAGAGGGGACTTGTACATACAATAGACATTACAGCATAACAGAAATACAGTTCAAAACAGATACCAAGAGGAGTGAGGGCCCTGCTCGTAAGCTTACAAACTATGAGGAAAAGGGGAGACACGAGAGGTGGATGGTAACAATTGCTATAGTTATTCGGACCAGCCATAGTGTAAGGCTTGGGTGTTCATGTAAAGCTGCATGAACCAGTTAATTAATTTTTTTTTTTTTTTTAATATAGGCCACACAGGGATCGTTAGGTTAATGCATTGAGGCGGTAGGCCAGTCTGAACAAATGAGTTTTTAGGGCACGCTTAAAACTGTGGGGATTGGGGATTAATCGTATTATCCTAGGTAGTGCATTCCAAAGAATCGGCGCAGCACGTGTAAAGTCTTCTTCCTACTATATTTGTAAATTGTTTTTCATTATATATTTTTTTTAATTAAAATATATGCATTTGTTTTCTCAAAGTGTTATTTCGGGTATAGGAATAAATAGCTCATTCTTGCTGCATTGTTATTATGATTTTAAAAAGAGAAAACATAGTAGTTTGACAAAAGATGGCTTCACCCAACCACTAACCATGAGTGGAGAAAAAGGTTTGGTGTTTTCATTCACATTCTCTGAAAAAAGGCCAAGAAAGCAAAAATTCTGCCGGGGTATGAAAACTTTTGAGCACAACTGAATGTACAAGAATTTAACTACTATAATACTGCTCCTATGTACAAGAATATAACTACTATACTACTGTTCCTATGTACAACACTATAACTACTATAATACTGCCCCTATGTACAAGAATATAACTACTATAATACTGCTCCTATGTACAAGAATATAACTACTATAATACTGCTCCTATGTACAGGAATATAACTACTATAATACTGCTCCTATGTACAGGAATATAACTACTATAATACTGGTGCTATGTACAGGAATATAACTACTATAATACTGCTCCTATGTACAAGAATATAACTACTGTAATACTGCTCCTATGTACAGGAATATAACTACTATATTACTGCTCCTATGTACAGGAAAATAACTACTATAATACTGGTCATATGTACAGGAATATAACTACTATAATACTGCTCCTATGTACAAGAATATAACTACTGTAATACTGCTCCTATGTACAAGGATATAACTGCTATAATACTGCCCCTATGTACAGGAATATAACTACTATAATACTGCTCCTATGTACAGGGATATAACTGCTATAATACTGCCCCTATGTAAAGGAATATAACTACTATAATACTGCTCCTATGTACAGGAATATAACTACTATAATACTGGTCCTATGTACAGGAATATAGCTACTATAATAGTGCCCCTATGTACAAGAATATAACTACTATAATACTGTCTCCTATGTACAAGAATATAACTACTACAATACTGCCCCTTATGTACAAGAATATACTATAATATTGCTCCTATGTACAAGAATATAACTATTATAATACTGCTCCTATGTACAGGAATATAACTACTATAATACTGCTCCTATGTACAAGAATATAACTGCTATAATACTGCTCCTATGTACAAGAATATAACTACTATAATACTGCCATTATGTACAAGAATATAACTACTATAATACTGCAGATGGGGTTTGTGGCAAACGAGATACTGGCTGTGTCAAATCTTCTGGACAGACAGGGCTACGAGGTCAGCTTCAAACTACAGTGTGACCTGGACAGGTTCTGGGCCAATTACCCCAGGTTCAGAGACGCTGAAGGCTTGAATAAATTTATATTGGTTCCTATCTCCAGGCCGGACACTGTCACGGTAAATATCACCTTCTGGAATGAGGCCGTTCCCCCACAGGACATCGAGGTGTGGCTCCGGAGACACTGTGACCTCGCCTCTGGACTCTCCAAGGTCAGAGATGAGGATGGTATCTGGACAATGGGCTGGAAAGCTGTGGTGAAACTGCGCCAACTCAATAACATTACTGCCCATTTACCCAACTCCTTCTTCATTGGGAGGGAGAAGGGAAGATGTTATTACCCCGGGCAGCCCAGAAAGTGTTTCAAATGTGGTGGGAAAGGTCATCTGGCCAACGCCTGTACGGTGGTGCAGCTTGTGTGGGGATATCGGCCATGTCGCTGCGGATTGCCGGGATGTTAGGTGTAACCTCTGCGGTAAGATGGGCCACCCTCACAGGGACTGTCCAGACGCCTGGCATAATATCTGCAGGGTCTTCCCTGATGAGGCTGTACTGGCAGGGGCAGAGGCTCAGGAGGATGAGGATGTGGTGGCAGGGGCGCATGAGAGGGAGGATTTAATGTCAGGAGAGATGGTGACCAGCCCAGATACCCACCAGGAGTCCATTCATGTAACACCAGAGAAGCAGGGTATAGAGGGTGCAAGGAGGTAGCTCCTCAGGTCCAGCAGCCTCAGGTAGCCCCCCTTCAGCATCACTGTCTGAATCTGATGACTGGAGCGTTAATCACAATAATAGGAAGAAAAAGAGCACGTCCTCCCGTAAACCTGAGGCAGAATATGACACCGATCAGAGTGCTACTAAGAAGGTTCAGAATTCTGCAGGAGTGATGGTTGTGTCCAACAAGTATGGAATTTTATCTGAGTCTAATGATGATGATTATGAGACAGAGTTGAGGAAAGTTGATGCAGAGTGTGACAGGGACGTAGAGGACCACCCTCCGTCAAAGCGGAAGCCTTTATCTGTGGACCCTCAGATAGAGTCTGACATGGACACCGGTGGTGGACAGAACATCCCTGACTCATGATGATGGCAGTTACTGTGCTCCTTCTCTATTGTGTTGTGATGGCGGGGTTCTCATTAACACTAACATCAAGTAATGTCAACAGTATTAAAGCAAGGAGGACGAGACATGTGGTGTATGAACATCTCACACATCTGGACACCGATGTCATTTTCCTGCAGGAGACACGACTGACATCTCTGGGGCTTATGAGAGAGGCTGAGAGGGAATGGCGGTGCGGTCCTTCTTTCTGGTCACTGGCTGTGGAGCCTTACGCCGGAGTCGCTGTCCTGTTTAACACCAATGATGTGACTGTGCATAGGATGACGGAGGTGGTCATGGGAAGATGTTTGGTCCTGGAAGTCACTATTCATGGGAGGCGACTCCGGCTTATTAACATCTATGGGCCACAGACAGTGACTGACGGGATTCAGCTATTTAATAACGTTAAGCCATACCTCTTCACTTCTCTTCCGGTGGTGATGGCAGGGGACTTTAACGCCATACTGACATCAGGTGACAGTTCCTCGGGCAGGACAGTGACCAGGGACGGGAAGGTCCTACATAATATTATAATGCAGGCTGGACTGACTGACGTTTTCACACAGGGAGGTCGACAGCCAAAATTCACATATTCATGTTCCAACAGGAGCAGTAGGATCGATTTTGCTTTTGTGAGTCCTACTGAGGCTGTTGACACCCTGAGTGAGAAGGTCGTCCCTTACTCTGATCACCTCACCTTGTGCTTCTGTCTGGGGACCTCTAACCGTCCGGACATCGGTAGAGGGTTGTGGAAGCTCAATTCCAGTCTCCTGGATGATGCTTATGTTCAGAGTCGTGTCTACTCCCTTATCCAGCTTCATCTAGATAGGGTTGACTTCTATGACAACATGACCGACTGGTGGGAGGACGTCAAGGAGGATATCAGATCCAAAGAGACTGTCAGTTAATAAAGGGAGGAATAAGTACAGCCAGTACCTAAAGCTGCGTAAAGAATTGGAGTCACTATATTCGGCGGGCGGGGATGACAAAGTGAAGATCGACTGACTGAAATCTGAGATAAGGCAGTATCAGTATAGTAGGTATACCTCTCTGGTTCTTGAACGGGATTATGGGTCCTTAGGGGCCCCTGATCCCTTTGAGAATTGCAGGGAGAGGGTAGTAAAAAAAATGGTCACTGACTTCCAGGGTGTATTGCAGGATTCACGGGAGGGTATCCTGGAGGTGGTGAGATCTTACTATGCTGACTTATTTCAGAGGAAAGTTTTGGATAAAGATAAGATGGCTCAATTCTTGGAGGCAACTCCTGCGCCTGATACTAATGATCTGGACTTTTCTCCTTTGACAGCAGAGTTAACGGTGGAGGAAGTTAAGGAGGCTATTGATAAATTACATCTGAAGAAGGCACCAGGTCCAGATGGCATAACAGCAGAATTTTATAGGAAATTCAGAGACCTCCTGGCTCCAATCCTCGTGGATGTGTATAAAAGTTGTCTAGAAAATCACCTGATGCCTCCATCCATGAGAGTGTCCTCGTTGATTCTGCTGTCTAAAGGTAAAGAGCCAAGCGACATCAAGAACTGGAGGCCGATTGCCCTCTTGAATGTGGACAGGAAGATTCTAGCAAAGATCCTGTTTTCTAGATTAGTCTGTTTGTCCCCAGCACTGTTGGCAGGCTCTCAGTTTGGCACAGTAAAAGGGCGGAACATCTCTGGAGCAGTCATATCGATACGGGAGATGTTTGAGAGATGTAAAGCTCTGCGGTGTGGGAAATATATTGTTAGTCTGGACCAGGCTAAAGCCTTTGACAGGGTTGATCATGACTATCTGTGGGCCACTTTGTCAAAGTACGGTATTCCGGGACAATTTGTGGATTGGCTGAAGACATTGTACAGAGAGGCGGTGAGCTTTCCTCTGATTAATGGTTGGCAGGGTGACACTTTTGGAGTTGAGGCAGGGGTGAGACAGGGTTGCCCACTGAGTCCTCTCCTGTATGTTTTTGCCCTAGACCCGTTTCTGAGGTCACTGCAGGAGTGTGATTTTCAGGGGGTGCCGGTTCCCCATTGCCTGCCTCTGAATGTTGTTGCCTATGCGGATGATGTGACGTTGGTGATCTCTAATCCTCGAGAGGTGCAGATGTTATCTGCATCTATCAGAAGTTACTCAGAGGCCTCTGGGTCTCTGGTCAACCTTGAGAAGAGTCAAGCTCTGTGGACATTAGATACTGATCCCAGCTTTGATCTGCGGCAGTTTGCTAAAGCCTCCACCCATATTAAGATCCTAGGGGTTAAATTTGGGAGGGATGATAATGCCACGCTAAATTGGGAGGAGAAATTGGAAGCCGGAAATGCAAAGGTTCAGCGATGGAAGAACTGGAGGCTGACCTACAGAGAAAGGGTCGCAATGTTGAAGACTTATCTGTTCCCTGTTTTCTTGTATGTCTCTGTCATTTTCCCTTTGCCAGAATCTTTCTCAGCAAGGCTCTTCAGCCTGTTCTTCCAGCTCTTGTGGGGGAATAGGTTGAACCTAATAAAGAGGGGAATAACGTACCTACGGCGGAGAGAGGGTGGGCTGGATATGTTGAATCCAAGGGTTTTCTTTGACTCCTTGTTTCTAAAGGTAAATTTTGGGAACATGGACTCAAACAGTAGCTCCCTGTGGGTAAATAGTATCAGGTACTGGATATTGCCTTTTGCAGAATCTTGGGTGCGAGGCGGCAGTCTCAAAAGGAGGAGATGGACAGGTGACCACCTCCCCCAGTATCTGGACTACGGTCTGAAGTGTGTTAGAAGGTGGGGACTGGAGAAGTCTTACATTGAGAGCAGTACGAGAAGAGACCTGTATGCTCATGTATGTAGGACTTTCTTTTACTCTCCACTGGCCCTGAGAGATTGTGTCACCACCACCCTGCAGGAAAGCCTTAGGTTCCTAAACTGGAAAAGACTTCCTCCTAAACTGTTTGATGTCACTTGGCTTTCACTGCATGGTCGGCTCTTTGTCTGGGGGAACCTGAAACATCTGAGTGTCTCTGATCGGAATTGTCCCCTTGGCTGTCAGCAGGAGGAGACTATGGAGCACTTTATATGTGATTGCTGGGGAGGGAGGAAGATCTGGGAGGAAGTGTCTGATAATCTAAAAATCCCCAGACTGCGGACTCTAATTGTATCCTGACATTATCTATGGTGTCCCCTCCACTGTTAGTAACATCGACAGAGAGACAATATACATTATAATAAGTGTCATTAAATATTATCATTGGCACATGAGAACCCGGGTGTCACTGCACAATGAGCTGTTTGATCACACCGCTGCGGCAGGTCAGGTAATGTCAGAACTCCGGTGGATAAAATCGCTAGAAGTTGGAAGGAGTCCGAGAAATATTAAGCTATGGAGGAATGTAAAATTCAGTAAGAAAATATGCTATGACTTTTTTTTTTTTTTTTTTTCTTTTGTTTAATTTTCTTCTACCTCCAGGTGTGGACACTTTAATTTATGTATCAATATGATCTGATTATTTAGTACTTGTGTATATATGACCAAAGTGAATTGTGTTTTGTAATTCTTGTAATTCTGGGTGATTTTTGTTTTTATTATAATTGTATTTATGTTTGGTTTTTATAATAAAAATTGCCCCTATGTACAAGAATATAACTACTACAATACTGCCCCTTATGTACAAGAATATACTATAATATTGCTCCTATGTACAAGAATATAACTACTACAATACTGCCCCTTATGTACAAGAATATAACTACTATAATACTGCACCTATGTACAGGAATATAACTACTATAATACTGCTCCTATGTACAAGAATATAACTACTATAATACTGCTCCTATGTACAAGAATATAACTACTACAATACTGCCCCCTATGTACAAGAATATACTATAATATTGCTCCTATGTACAAGAATATAACTACTATAATAGTGCCCCTATGTACAAGACTATAACTACTATAATACTGCTCATATGTACAAGAATATAACTACTATAATACTGCCCCTATGTACAAGAATATAACTACTATAATACTGTCTCCTATGTACAAGAATATAACTACTATAATACTGCTCCTATGTACAAGAATATAACTACTATAATACTGCTCCTATGTACAAGAATATAACTACTATAATACTGTCTCCTATGTACAAGAATATAACTACTATAATACTGCTCCTATGTACAAGAATATAACTACTATAATACTGCTCCTATGTACAAGAATATAACTACTATAATACTGCCCCTATGTACAAGAATATAACTACTATAATACTGTCTCCTATGTACAAGAATATAACTACTATAATACTGCTCCTATGTACAAGAATATAACTACTATAATACTGCTCCTATGTACAAGAATAAAACTACTATAATACTGTCTCCTATGTACAAGAATATAACTACTATAATAGTGTCCCTATGTACAAGACTATAACTACTATAATACTGCTCCTATGTACAAGAATATAACTACTATAATACTGTCTCTTTGTACAAGAATATAACTACTATAATACTGCTCCTATGTACAAGAATATAACTACTATAATACTGCTCCTATGTACAAGAATATAACTACTATAATACTGCTCCTATGTACAAGAATATAACTACTATAATACTGCCCC
Organism: Ranitomeya imitator; assembly: GCF_032444005.1. Lineage (NCBI taxonomy): Eukaryota > Metazoa > Chordata > Amphibia > Anura > Dendrobatidae > Ranitomeya > Ranitomeya imitator. The sequence continues at coordinate 675,952,878 of NC_091282.1, read as the reverse complement.
TATGTACAAGAATATAACTACTATAATACTGTCTCCTATGTACAAGAATATAACTACTATAATACTGCCCCTATGTACAAGAATATAACTACTATAATACTGCCGCTATGTACAAGAATATAACTACTATAATACTGCCCCTATGTACAAGAATATAACTACTATAATACTGCTCCTATGTACAAGAATATAACTACTATAATACTGCCCCTATGTACAAGAATATAACTACTATAATACTGCTCCTATGTACAACAATATAACAACTATAATACTACTCCTATGTACAACAATATAACAACTATAATACGGCCATTTATTTAAAAGAATATATGTACTAATATAATGCATCCAGGGTATCAGTCTTCCTCTTTAGAGGGCATAAGACTAATCCTATAACTGGTATAACATAGGTAACAGGCTATTTCATATTTGATATTATCCACTAATTTAGGAAATTTTAATGTTCTATTTTGTCTGTGGCTCCAGGTGAAATTGATTAGTAAATAAAATCCGATCTCGTCTGCTGTATATAATAAAACATCTTTCTCTGGGGTATTTCTACTTTGTGTTTTGCAATGAAGCGTACAGTTCTGTTCTTACAATAAATGAGTCTGTCATCCTTGTAAATATATGGATTGTATTTCCTCTATGTTTTTAGATGTAAATATTCTGCAATATGCTCATTTCTGTATCCAGGGTATTCCAATATTGACATTTCCCATAAAGTTATTAATGTACATATTATATGCGGTCAAGCTGAGATGAGACCGTTGACATATCATACTGGGGCATTATACTGTGTGCATGGAAGGTGGTTGTGGGTAATGTTCTGCGGGAGCATCATACCTTCTGTGAGGTGAAAATAGTGTTTGGCGGGTATGATACTTCATGGGGTGCATCATACTATGTGTGTAAGAATATATTCTGGTGGCATCACTCTGTGTTAGGGGAAGCTGTGGGGGCATTATACTGTGTGAGGAGGAGCCGAGGGGGCACCTTACTGTGTGGATCGGAATATAATATGCAGGATTATACCGTATTTTTCTTAAAAACAGTGGCACAACTTTGTTACTTATTGTGGCTCCAGGGCTCTCAGTCGTCCTCCCTCTGTAGCCTGTTTCTCTTTTCACATTATTTTGGTTTATCATGGTAACACGTCATGCACCTCTAATTCTTATAGGTCGAGTGAGCATCCGTCCTCATAATTCAGGTAGATAGAGTGTCAGCCACTATCTTACACTTTTAATGTGCTCCAGTAAGTCTGCTTACTTGATTGGGCAAGATGGAGCATGCGATATAGTGCAAAACCGCCATTAGCTTGTGTTGTGAGTGATGCTTGCATGCAAACTCCCCACTTACCACCCTACATATTGATTGAATACAGCAATGTCTTCACATCAGATCCAGGGGGAGTGCCACTTGCTTCTTCTACCCAAATAATAGTTTGCAATTATTGCTCATTGCATGTTAAGCCCATTTGCAAAGATTGTAGAATTGATGTCACCACTATGATTGTGATGTTTGCGTCCCAAATTGTAGCCATACATTCTTGTGCCAGCACTTCCTTTTTTGTGACTATGCTTTAATCTCCTGACATCTGAGTATGTGGTGCTGGGCTCTCTTACATAATAACAAGTGATTCTCATGACATACCTAACTCTACTATCCAAATGGTCTTAGCTAAATTGATGGAACTGCTGTACTGTACCATCATCTCTTTATTGGTTTCCCTTCATCTGTTTTCAGCTCCCCTGTAGTCTACGAATTTACTTCTCCAGCAACTAGCCATTGCAGCATCCATTGATCCATCCTGCAACCTTGCTGCACCCGCCCCATTGTCATCTGTCCAATGTATAAAACACATGGTAAGCAAATGATAGACAGGTACAGTGTAAAAGCCTTGGAAGGACTTGGAATCTACAGTGAGGGGGAAGAAGATAATTAGCCTGGGTAGAAGTTGTTGATATGGCATTTGGTTGCAGCAGGGTCATTGCAGGTTTCAAGAGTTTTTGATAAGATTGGTGATCAGATCATGTTTGTTGGCTTCGAAGGTCAGTGAGACTCCGATTTGCTGAGGTAGAGATGATTGTGTGAGCAGGACACAAGAAGTTAAGGTACCGTCACACTAGACGATATCGCTAGCGACCCGTGACGTTGCAGCTTCCTCGCTAGCGATATCGTCCAGTGTGACAGGCAGCAGCGATCAGGCCCCTGCTGTGCTGTCGCTGGTCGGGGAAGAAAGTCCAGAACTTTGTTTCGTCGCTGGACTCCCCGCAGACATCGCTGAATCGGTGTGTGTGACACCGATTCAACGATGTCTTCGCTGGTAACCAGGGTAAACATCGGGTAACTAAGCGCAGGGCCGCGCTTAGTAACCCGATGTTTACCCTGGTTACCATCGTTAAAGTAAAAAAAACAAACGTTACATACTTACCTACCGCTGTCTGTACCCGGTGCTGTGCTTCTCTGCTCTGGCTGTGATCACAGCGGCCGGAAAGCAGAGCGGTGACGTCACCGCTCTGCTTTCCGGCTGCCCGGCGCTCACAGCCAGAGCAGAGAAGCACAGCGCCGGGGACAGACAGCGGTAGGTAAGTATGTAACGTTTGTTTTTTTTACTTTAACGATGGTAACCAGGGTAAACATCGGGTTACTAAATGTGGCACCCCTAGGGGTATTTGCCACAAAAATAGTTACTGATACTAAACACAAATATTAAGATAGCAAAACTGCACTACCACCTCCGGCCAGAAGGGGGAGCTCCAGAGACTCCCCTTAATCCATTCTGGTCTGAGAGAAGAAATGGCAGTTGGGCTAAGGAGCTGAAAGTGAGAGGTCATACAGTTGAATATCTAACAGCCCTGTGACTGTTACCAGGCCTAAATCACCGGCCTGAGGAGAAGAGGGATAGAGAAAAAGGACATTGTGAGAACCGGGTAGCATTAATCACTACCCAGAACAGGCGCAAAGACGGATACCGGATCCGTGGCTGTATTCATTATATATAATACAGCAACCGGAAAAACGTGAGGTGATATCAGCTTCACTAGGGCCGGACGCAGCAACAGATACAGAGTTCAGCGGTACTCCCAGAGGGGGTAGGCCGATAAAAGGACTCGGGTTGCCCGTCGAACCAGGACCCGGAGGGGACAGATTGGGCCGGCAGCCAGTTCACATACAGCAGCAGGGCCACACAGAAATTGCGCACAATAAGAGGCGAAGACCCCGGCAGGGTCAAAGTAACTCAGAGTTCCCATACAGACTCCGGTGACAGGACTGGTTGTAAATCCCTTTATGTTAAAGTAAACTGGTTAAACGTTTCAGTGCTTCAGTCTTTCATTTGGACAATAGCCATCTATCCAGCATTGGGATCATCACCGCTGGGAGAACCTGCTGCTGATCAAGTAAGTGCCTGTCCCCTCACGATACCCCTTACACTGTGCATTGCCTGAGGCCACAGCACCGGGTCAAGCCACCCGTGACATCCCCCTCAAGAGACAGACTCCATTGGTCCGGTGCTGGGTATCCCGGTCTCCTGGGCGTCACAATTGGCGTCACGAACAGGATAGAGCCAGCCCATATACCGGGTATTGTGTGCCGTGACTGGAGCCCAAAACTTTGAAAACTTGGATGAAAAATCGTGAAAATTGACTTTATTAAAGAAAATTCCATTTCCCATTAAAAACTATTGAAAGTGACTTTTCCCCATTGGTTATAATGGAGTAAAGATGGCCGCCATCCCCTGAGGTAATCACCTCATAACCGTTAGGCGCGAGACTGTTAATTGAGCTACGCCATTACCTGAGCCCCAGTCTAACTGAAAAACTTCAGAATCCGCCATTACAGAGCGCGCGGCGGGCGGGAGCAGCAGGGGGCGTGTCATTGTGGGCGGCACCAAGCTGAGTGCTCTGACGTCAGAGCAAGGGGAAAACCAATCCTGTTGCACAGCGGAACGAATCTACACTATCCCGACGGAAGCGGAGGACCGGAAGGATCCGGATTAACTAAGGGGGCACAGTATGTCGCAGCACGGAGACGCCGCAGCACCCGGCGGCGCTAATGCAGCTGAAAGACAGAGTGTCGATAGAGCATCTGGTAGCGCAGCGCTGCAAGGAGTGGCGCCCATCATGCCGGTGCTGATGCCATATACCCCAGGTGGCCCATGGCTTCCAATGTATGAAGGTGAGCCTAATACCCTTGACGATTTCAGAGAAAAGATGCTGGCCCATTTTGACATGTTCCCTGTGGGTGAAGTTCAGCGTGTTAGTCTCCTGGTGATGCAGTTAAGTGGCCATGCTAAGCGAGAAGTCACAGCATGGGCAGCTGATCTAAAAGGCACTGTTGAACGCATATTTGCTGGATTAAAAGCTACATTTGAAACCACTGCCAGCAGCAAAGGTAAAATACGATTCTTTAATTGCAAACAAAAAGTTAATGAGGGCGTGAGAGACTTTGCCTTAAACCTGCAGGAAGCCCATAAATTACTTACACTGGCTGAACCCATTTTTAACACCGGAGCGGATAAACTGCTAAGAGATCAATTTATGGAGGGACTCTACACCCCTTCTCACCGGGGGCATGTGAGCATGCTTGTTTTTAAGAACCCTGAATTGACATTTGCTCAATTAACCCCTCTGTGACCTTAGACGTACTATCCCGTCGAGGTGCCCTGGGCTTATCTGACCTTGGACGGGATAGTACGTCATAGCCGATCGGCCGCGCTCACGGGGGGAGCGCGGCCGATCGCGGCCGGGTGTCAGCTGCTTATCGCAGCTGACATCCGGCACTATGTGCCAGGAGCGGTCACGGACCGCCCCCGGCACATTAACCCCTGGCACACCGCGATCAAAGATGATCGCGATGTGCCGGCGGTGCAGGGAAGCACCGCGCAGGGAGGGGGCTCCCTGCGGGCTTCCCTGAGACCCCCGGAGCAACGCGATGTGATCGCGTTGCTGCGAGGGTCTCACCTCCCTCCCTGCTCAGTCCAGCTCCGGATCCAAGATGGCCGCGGATCCGGGTCCTGCAGGGAGGGAGGTGGCTTCACAGAGCCTGCTCAGAGCAGGCACTGTGAAGCCTGCAGCGCTGCATATCAGATCAGTGATCTGACAGAGTGCTGTGCAAACTGTCAGATCACTGATCTGTGATGTCCCCCCCTGGGACAAAGTAAAAAAGTAAAAAAAAAATTTTCCAAATGTGTAAAAAAAATAAAAAAAAATATTCCAAAATAATGAAAAAAAAAAAAATATTATTCCCATAAATACATTTCTTCATCTAAATAAAAAAAAAAAACAATAAAAGTACACATATTTAGTATCGCCGCGTCCGTAACGACCCGACCTATAAAACTGTCCCACTAGTTAACCCCTTCAGTAAACACCGTAAGAAAAAAAAAAAAAAACGAGGCAAAAAACAACGCTTTATTATCATACCGCCGAACAAAAAGTGGAATAACACGCGATCAAAAAGACAGATATAAACAACCATGGTACCGCTGAAAGCGTCATATTGTCCCGCAAAAAAAGAGCCGCCATACAGCATCATCAGCAAAAAAATAAAAAAGTTATAGTCCTGAGAATAAAGCGATGCAAAAATAATTATTTTTTCTGTAAAATAGTTTTTATCGTATAAAAGCGCCAAACCATAAAAAAATGATATAAATGAGGTATCGCTGTAATCGTACTGACCCGAAGAATAAAACTGATTTATCAATTTTACCAAACGCGGAACGGTATAAACGCCTCCCCCAATAGAAATTCATGAATAGCTGGCTTTTGGTCATTCTTCCTCACAAAAATCGGAATAAAAAGCGATAAAAAAATGTCACGTGCCCAAAAATGTTTTCAATAAAAACGTCAACTCGTCCCGCAAAAAACAAGACCTCACATGACTCTGTGGACCAAAATATGGAAAAATTATAGCTCTCAAAATGTGGTATTGCAAAAAATATTTTTTGCAATAAAAAGGGTTTTTCAGTGTGTGACGGCTGCCAATCATAAAAATCCGCTAAAAAACTCGCTATGAAAGTAAATCAAACCCCCCTTCATCACCCCCTTAGTTAGGGAAAAATAAAAAAAAATGTATTTATTTCCATTTTCCCATTAGGGCTAGGGTTAGGGCTAGGGTTAGGGCTAGGGCTAGGGTTAGGGCTAGGGTTAGGGCTAGGGCTAGGGCTAGGGTTAGGGCTAGGGTTAGGGCTAGGGTTAGGGCTAGGGCTAGGGTTAGGGTTAGGGCTACGGTTAGGGCTAGGGTTAGGGCTAGGGTTAGGGTTAGGGCTAGGGTTAGGGCTAGGGCTAGGGTTAGGGCTAGGGTTAGGGCTAGGGTTAGGGCTAGGGTTAGGGTTAGGGCTAGGGTTAGGGCTAGGGTTAGGGTTAGGGTTAGGGTTAGGGTTGGGGCTACAGTTAGGGTTAGGGTTTAGATTACATTTACAGTTGGGAATAGGGTTGGGATTAGGGTTAGGGGTGTGTCAGGGTTAGAGGTGTGGTTAGGGTTACCGTTGGAATTAGGGTTAGGGGTGTGTTTAGATTAGGGTTTCAGTTATAATTGGGGGGTTTCCACTGTTTCGGCACATCAGGGGCTCTCCAAACACGACATGGCGTCCGATCTCAATTCCAGCCAATTCTGCGTTGAAAAAGTAAAACAGTGCTCCTTCCCTTCCGAGCTCTCCTGTGTGCCCAAACAGGGGTTTACCCCAACATATGGGGTATCAGCGTACTCAGGACAAATTGGACAACAACTTTTGTGGACCAATTTCTCCTGTTACCCTTGGGAAAATACAAAACTGGGGGCTAAAAAATAATTTTTGTGGGAAAACAAAAAGATTTTTTATTTTCACGGCTCTGCGTTATAAACTGTAGTGAAACACTTGGGGGTTCAAAGTTCTCACAACACATCTAGATAAGTTCATTGAGGGGTCTAGTTTCCAATATGGGGTCACTTGTGGGGGGTTTCTACTGTTTAGGTACATTAGGGGCTCTGCAAACGCAATGTGACGCCTGCAGACCAATCCATCTAAGTCTGCATTCCAAATGATGCTCCTTCCCTTCCGAGCCCTCCCATGCGCCCAAACGGTGGTTCCCCCCCACATATCGGGTATCAGCGTACTCAGGACAAATTGGACAACAACATTTAGGGTCCAATTTCTCCTGCTAACCTTGGAAAAATACAAAACTGGGGGCTAAAATATAATTTTTGTGGAAAAAAAATATTTTTTATTTGCATGGCTCTGCGTTATAAACTGTAGTGAAATACTTGGGGGTTCAAAGCTTTCACAACACATCAAGATGAGTTCCTTAGGGGGTCTACTTTCCAAAATGGTGTCACTTGTGGGGGGTTTCTACTGTTTAGGTACATTAGCGGCTCTGCAAACGCAATGTGACGCCTGCAGACCATTCCATCTAAGTCTGCATTCCAAATGGCGCTCCTTCCCTTCCGAGCCCTCCCATGCGCCCAAACGGTGGTTCCCCCCCACATATGGGGTATCAGCGTACTCAGGACAAATTGGACAACAACTTTTGGGGTCCAATTTCTCCTGTTACCCTAGGGAAAATACAAAACTGGGGGCTAAAAAATAATTTTTGTGGGAAAAAAATTTTGTTTTATTTTTATGGCTCTGCATTATAAACTTCTGTGAAGCCCTTGGTGGGTCAAAGTGCTCACCACACATCCAGATAAGTTCCTTAGGGGGTCAACTTTCCAAAATGGTGTCACTTGTGGGGGGTTTCAATGTTTAGGCACATCAGTGGCTCTCCAAACGCAACATGGCGTCCCATCTCAATTCCTGTCAATTTTGCATTGAAAAGTCAAATAGCGCTCCTTCCCTTCCGAGCTCTCCCATGCACCCAAACAGTGGTTTACTGCCACATATGGGGTATCAGCGTACTCAGGACAAATTGGACAACAACTTTTTGGGTCCAATTTCTCCTGTTACCCTTGGTAAAATAAAACAAATTGGAGCTGAAGTAAATTTTTTGTGTAAAAAAGTTAAATGTTCATTTTTATTTAAACATTCCAAAAATTCCTATTAAACACCTGAAGGGTTAATAAACTTCTTGAATGTGGTTTTGAGCACCTTGAGGGGTGCAGTTTTTAGAATGGTGTCACACTTGGGAATTTTCTATCATATAGACCCCTCAAAATGACTTCAAATGAGACGTGGTCCCTAAAAAAAAATGGTGTTGTAAAAATGAGAAATTGCTGGTCAACTTTTAACCCTTATAACTCCCTAACAAAAAAAAAAATTGGTTCCAAAATCATGCTGATGTAAAGGAGACATGTGGGAAATGTTACTTATTAAGTATTTTGTGTGACATATCTCTGTGATTTAATTGCATAAAAATTCAAAGTTTGAAAATTGCGAAATTTTCAAAATTTTCGCCAAATTTCCGTTTTTTTCACAAATAAACGCAGGTACTATCAAAGAAATTTTACCACTATCATGAAGTACAATATGTCACGAGAAAACAATGTCAGAATCACCAGGATCCGTTGAAGCGTTTCGGAGTTATAACCTCATAAAGGGACAGTGGTCAGAATTGTAAAAATTGGCCTGGTCATTGACGTGCAAACCACCCTTGGGGGTAAAGGGGTTAAAGGAGAGCGCTATACGTCTCCAGCTGGCAGAGGCACCTCGGGATCAGGATCCTGCGCAACCTATGGCAGAGGCACCTCAACAAAAGGGAGTGCCAGTGACATCAGCTATGTCCGGGGCCATTGCTAAGCCCCTGGGGCCCAGTACTAATGAGGCTCTTCAACAAAAGCTTGACTCTTTAACTGATGTTGTTGCTTCAATGGCTAAAGCCATGCAGGAGATGAGAGGACCCAAGATGGAGTTGTCAAACCGTAGAGAAGGTGTTCCATGGATGAGACCCTGGAGATACCCGACATGGAGAGGACGACCCCGCGACCGCTACCAACCGGATGGACAGCCCATTTGCCGCCGTTGCCAGCAGCCAGGCCACTTTGCACGAGATTGTGATTTAAACGGGAATCCCCTGGGAATGCGGGCCGCTTCGCAGGAATGAACTTTCAAGGCCCAACACCCTGGCACGACAGGTACATCGGAGGACGACCCATTATCCCTATCGTGCTGGACGGAATGCCCCTCAACGCTTTGCTGGACACAGTTTCCCAGATTTCATCTATACCGTATATCCTTTATAAGAGGTACTGGGCTGATACAGATATTGATAAAGGGCCCTCTGATGTTGAACTAGATATATGGGCCAGTAATGGTAAGTTGGTGCCGAAACTAGGATTCAGGGAGATGACCATAAAGATTGGTAAAGTAGAATTGAAGAAACAGGGTATAATTGTTGTTGATGTTGACCGGCGGAACTGTGAACCAACTGTATTGATAGGAATGAATGTGTTAGAGAACTGCTTTTCCGAAGTCATTTCTGTCTTACAGCAAATTGCTGAAACTGCCCAATCCTGCCAGCAGAGAGTTCTCCGGAGGGAAATAAAAGTATTGATGTTAAGGCAACAGGTAGAAGTTGCAGGTGGAGAAATCGGCAGTGTGAGGGTAAGTGATTCAACGTCTATTGTAATCCCACCAAAAACAGAAATGCTGGTATGGTGTAGAGCAGCCATTGGTACTAAGGGACGAGATTATCAAGCCTTAATAGAACCAGTGTACACCGACAGCAGGCCCACTATACTCACAGCACGAAGGATAGTCGAGGTACACCGGGGACGAGTGCCGGTACGACTTTTGAACTGTGGAGAGGAAGAGGTCACTTTGCCAAGGTATGCTACAATGGCAAAGCTATATACTGTTGACAACAATGCCATCACAACCATTGAGCCCTTAGAACCAACCTGTCAGGTGGAAGGCAATGGCTCAGATGGAGAAATGGAGGATTGGTGCCAACAGCTACACGTGGGCATAAATTCAACAACTACCCATCAGAAACAAGGGGTGTATAGGCTAGTGTTGTGAGTTCTGTTTTTGGGCTCCCTCTGGTGGTTACTGATGGTACTGGGTGACTTGTCTTTCCTGGGTCTCTGGGTTCCACCTGTTCCATCAGGATATGGGAGTTTCCTATTTAACCTGGCTTTGCTGGCATTTCCTCGCCGGTTATCAATGTATCCAGTGTGTCTTGTTACCTCTGCTCCCTGCTCCTAGAACCTTCTGGTCAAGCTAAGTTTGGATTTTCCTGTTTTGGTGTTTTGCTTTATTTGGTTTTTAGTCCAGCCTGCAGATATGTGATTCTCTGCTGCTGGTTGCTCTAGTGGGCTGAAATTGCTCCTCATGTACCATGAGTTGGCACATGAGTTCAAGTAATTTCAGTATGGTTTTTTGAAGGGTTTTTCGCTGACCGCGCAGTTCACTTTTGTATCCTCTGCTATCTAGCTTTAGTGGGCCTCATTTTGCTGAAACTGTTTTCATACTGCGTATGTGCTTTCCTCTCATTTCACCGTCATTATATGTGGGGGGCTGCTATTTCTGTGGGGTATTTCTCTGGAGGCAAGAGAGGTCTGTGTTTCTTCTAATAGGGGTAGTTAGATCTTCGGCTGGAGCGAGACGTCTAGGATCATCGTAGGCACGTTCCCCGGCTACTTTTATTTGTGTGTTAGGTTCAGGGTCGCGGTCAGCTCAGGTTCCATCGCCCTAGAGCTTGTTTGTATCTGTGCTTGTCCTTTAGTGATCCCCTGCCATTGGGATCATGACAGTATAACCGGCCCAGAAAGTGTTAATTGTATTGGCTGAAGTTGGAGGATAAGTAGTCTGAGGAAGTTTTTTTTTTTTTTTTTTTTCCCTCTTTCCCTCAGAGTTTGCTGCCTAGCCTTATTGCAGCCTGGCTACTTCCTCCTCCTCTTAATCTTTGAATGGCTCTGATCTCAGCTGTTTATCATGGACGTCCAGAGTTTGGCTTCCAGCCTGAATAATCTTGCCGCTAAGGTTCAAAATATACAGGATTTTGTTGTACATGCTCCTATGTCTGAACCTAGAATTCCTGTCCCAGAGTTTTTTTCTGGAGATAGATCTCGTTTTCTGAATTTTAGGAACAATTGCAAGTTGTTTCTTTCTTTGAAATCTCGCTCCTCTGGAGACCCTGCTCAGCAAGTCAAGATTATTATATCTTTCCTGCGGGGTGACCCTCAGGATTGGGCATTTGCATTGGCACCAGGGGACCCTGCGTTGCTTAATGCGGATGCGTTTTTTCTGGCATTGGGTTTGCTCTATGAGGAACCTAACCAAGAGATTCAGGCTGAAAAAGCTTTGTTGGCCCTCTCTCAGGGGCAAGATGAAGCAGAAATTTATTGTCAAAAATTTCGGAAGTGGTCGGTGCTTACTCAGTGGAATGAGTGCGCTCTGGCTGCAAAGTTCAGAGATGGCCTTTCTGAGGCCATTAAAGATGTTATGGTGGGGTTCCCTGCGCCTACTGGTCTGAATGAGTCTATGACTATGGCTATTCAGATTGATCGGCGTTTACGGGAGCGCAAACCTGTGCATCATTTGGCGGTGTCGTCTGAACCGTCACCTGAGATAATGCAATGTGATAGAATTCAGTCCAGAAGTGAACGGCAAAAGTATAGGCGGAAAAAAGGGTTGTGCTTTTATTGTGGTGATTCAGCTCATGTTATATCAGCATGCTCTAAACGCACAAAAAAGGTTGATAAGTCTGTTGCCATTAGTACGTTACAGTCTAAGTTCATTCTGTCTGTGACTCTGATTTGTTCATTATCATCCATTTCCGTCGATGCCTATGTGGATTCAGGCGCTGCCCTGAGTCTTATGGATTGGTCATTTGCCAATCGCTGTGGGTTTAGTCTGGAGCCTCTGGAAGTCCCTATTCCTTTGAAGGGAATTGACTCTACACCTTTGGCTATGAATAAACCTCAGTACTGGACACAAGTGACCATGCGTATGACTCCCGTTCATCAGGAGGTGATTCGCTTCCTGGTACTGTATAATTTGCATGATGTCCTAGTGCTTGGTCTGCCATGGTTACAAACTCATAATCCAGTCCTTGACTGGAAATCAATGTCTGTGTTAAGCTGGGGTTGTCAGGGGGTTCATGATGATGCACCTCCAATTTCTATCGCTTCATCTACTCCTTCTGAGATTCCTGTGTTTTTGTCTGATTATCGGGATGTTTTTGAGGAGCCTAAGCTCAGTTCGCTTCCTCCTCACAGGGATTGCGATTGTGCTATAAATTTAATTCCAGGCAGTAAATTTCCTAAAGGTCGTTTGTTCAATCTGTCAGTGCCAGAGCATACTGCTATGCGGGATTATGTTAAGGAGTCCTTGGAAAAGGGACATATCCGTCCATCTTTGTCCCCTTTGGGAGCAGGTTTTTTTTTCGTGGCCAAAAAAGATGGTTCCTTGAGGCCTTGTATAGATTATCGTCTTTTGAATAAGATTACCGTAAAATATCAGTATCCTTTGCCATTGTTGACTGATTTGTTTGCTCGCATTAAGGGGGCTAAATGGTTCACTAAGATTGATCTTCGGGGTGCGTATAATCTTATACGAATAAAGCAAGGTGATGAGTGGAAAACCGCATTTAATACGCCTGAGGGCCATTTTGAGTATTTGGTAATGCCTTTCGGACTTTCTAATGCTCCTTCAGTCTTCCAGTCCTTTATGCACGATATTTTCCGTGAATATCTGGATAAATTTATGATTGTGTATTTGGATGATATTTTGGTTTTTTCTGATGACTGGGAGTCCCATGTTCAGCAGGTCAGGAAGGTGTTTCAGGTCCTGCGGGCCAATTCCTTGTTTGTAAAAGGCTCAAAGTGTCTCTTTGGAGTCCAGAAGATTTCTTTCTTGGGGTATATTTTTTCCCCTTCTACTATTGAGATGGATCCCGTCAAGGTTCAGGCTATTTGTGACTGGACGCAGCCTACATCTCTTAAGAGTCTACAGAAGTTCTTGGGCTTTGCTAATTTCTATCGTCGTTTTATAACTAATTTTTCTAGTGTTGTTAAGCCTTTGACGGATTTGACTAAGAAGGGTGCTGATGTTGCTGATTGGTCTCCTGCGGCTGTGGAGGCCTTTCAGGAACTTAAGCGCCGGTTTTTTTCTGCTCCTGTGTTGCGTCAGCCAGATGTTTCGCTCCCTTTTCAGGTTGAGGTTGATGCTTCCGAGATTGGAGCGGGGGCGGTTTTGTCACAGAGAAGCTCCGATTGCTCAGTGATGAAGCCATGCGCGTTTTTTTCTAGAAAGTTTTCGCCGGCTGAGCGGAATTATGATGTTGGTAATCGGGAACTTTTGGCCATGAAGTGGGCATTTGAGGAGTGGCGTCATTGGCTAGAGGGTGCTAGACATCGTGTGGTGGTCTTGACTGATCACAAAAATTTGATTTACCTTGAGTCTGCCAGGCGTCTGAATCCTAGACAGGCTCGTTGGTCACTGTTTTTCTCTCGTTTCAATTTTGTGGTTTCATACCTGCCAGGTTCAAAGAATGTGAAAGCGGATGCTCTTTCTAGGAGTTTTGTGCCTGACTCCCTTGGAAATTCTGAACCCACTGGTATCCTTAGGGATGGGGTGATTTTGTCTGCTGTCTCCCCAGACTTGCGACGTGCTTTGCAGGAGTTTCAGACGGGTAAACCTGATCGTTGTCCGCCTGAGAGACTGTTTGTTCCGGATAATTGGACCAGTAGAGTCATCTCCGAGGTCCATTCTTCTGCGTTGGCAGGTCATCCTGGAATATTTGGTACTAGAGACTTGGTGGCCAGGTCTTTTTGGTGGCCTTCCTTGTCGAGGGATGTGCGTTCTTTTGTGCAGTCTTGTGAGGTTTGTGCTCGGGCTAAGCCTTGCTGTTCTCGGGCCAGTGGATTGTTGTCACCTTTGCCTATCCCGAAGAGGCCTTGGACGCACATTTCCATGGACTTTATTTCGGATCTCCCTGTCTCTCAAAAAATGTCCGTCATCTGGGTTGTGTGTGATCGCTTTTCTAAAATGGTTCATCTGGTACCCTTGCCTAAGTTACCTTCCTCCTCTGAGTTGGTCCCTCTGTTTTTTCAGAACGTGGTTCGTTTGCATGGGATTCCTGAGAACATCGTTTCTGACAGGGGATCCCAGTTTGTGTCTAGATTTTGGCGGACGTTCTGTGCTAAGATGGGCATTGATTTGTCCTTTTCGTCTGCATTCCATCCTCAGACGAATGGCCAGACTGAACGAACTAATCAGACCTTGGAAACTTATTTAAGGTGTTTTGTTTCTGCTGATCAGGATGACTGGGTTACCTTTTTGCCGCTGGCCGAGTTTGCCCTTAATAATCGGGCTAGTTCTGCTACCTTGGTTTCTCCTTTCTTTTGTAATTCGGGGTTTCATCCTCGTTTTTCCTCTGGTCAGGTGGAACCTTCTGATTGTCCTGGAGTGGACATGGTGGTGGATAGGTTGCATCGGATTTGGAGTCATGTGGTGGACAATTTGAAGTTGTCCCAGGAGAAGGCTCAGCAGTTTGCTAATCGCCGTCGCCGCGTGGGTCCTCGACTTCTTGTTGGGGACTTGGTGTGGTTGTCTTCTCGTTTTGTTCCTATGAAGGTCTCTTCTCCTAAGTTCAAGCCTCGGTTCATCGGTCCCTATAGGATCTTGGAAATTCTTAACCCTGTGTCGTTTCGTTTGGATCTCCCGGCATCGTTTGCTATTCATAATGTGTTCCATCGGTCGTTGTTGCGGAGGTAGGAGGTACCTGTTGTTCCTTCGCTTGAGCCTCCTGCTCCAGTGCTGGTGGAGGGAGAATTGGAGTATGTTGTGGAGAAGATCTTGGATTCTCGTGTTTCCAGACGGAAACTCCAGTATTTGGTCAAGTGGAAGGGTTATGGTCAGGAGGATAATTCTTGGGTGGTTGCCTCTGATGTTCATGCTGATGATTTGGTTCGCGCTTTTCATAGGGCTCATCCTGGTCGCCCTGGTGGTTCTCGTGAGGGTTCGGTGACCCCTCCTCAAGGGGGGGGTACTGTTGTGAGTTCTGTTTTTGGGCTCCCTCTGGTGGTTACTGATGGTACTGGGTGACTTGTCTTTCCTGGGTCTCTGGGTTCCACCTGTTCCATCAGGATATGGGAGTTTCCTATTTAACCTGGCTTTGCTGGCATTTCCTCGCCGGTTATCAATGTATCCAGTGTGTCTTGTTACCTCTCCTCCCTGCTCCTAGAACCTTCTGGTCAAGCTAAGTTTGGATTTTCCTGTTTTGGTGTTTTGCTTTATTTGGTTTTTAGTCCAGCCTGCAGATATGTGATTCTCTGCTGCTGGTTGCTCTAGTGGTCTGAAATTGCTCCTCATGTACCATGAGTTGGCACATGAGTTCAAGTAATTTCAGGATGGGTTTTTGAAGGGTTTTTCGCTGACCGCGCAGTTCACTTTTGTATCCTCTGCTATCTAGCTTTAGCGGGCCTCATTTTGCTGAAACTGTTTTCATACTGCGTATGTGCTTTCCTCTCATTTCACCGTCATTATATGTGGGGGGCTGCTATTTCTGTGGGGTATTTCTCTGGAGGCAAGAGAGGTCTGTGTTTCTTCTAATAGGGGTAGTTAGATCTTCGGCTGGAGCGAGACGTCTAGGATCATCGTAGGCACGTTCCCCGGCTACTTTTATTTGTGTGTTAGGTTCAGGGTCGCGGTCAGCTCAGGTTCCATCGCCCTAGAGCTTGTTTGTATCTGTGCTTGTCCTTTAGTGATCCCCTGCCATTGGGATCATGACAGGCTAGTGACGGAATATGAACAAGTCTTCAGTAAACACCCATTGGACTTCGGACGGATAGAAGGCGTAGAACACACAATCCCCACAGGTGACCATCCCCCAATAAAAGAAAGATATAGACCCATACCGCCCGCTCACTATCAATGTGCAAAAGATATGCTGAGGGAAATGAAACAGGCCGGGGTAATAAGAGACAGCTGTAGCCCCTGGGCGGCCCCTCTAGTGCTTGTCAAAAAAAAGGACGGAACCATGAGAATGTGCGTAGACTACCGGCGGATTAATAACATCACCCATAAAGACGCCTACCCCTTGCCTAGGATAGAAGAGTCCTTGACTGCTTTGAAATCTGCTAATTATTTTTCCACCTTAGACTTAACAAGCGGGTATTGGCAAGTCCCTGTGGCTGAGAGAGATAAGGAAAAGACGGCATTCACCACACCAATGGGTCTATGTGAATTTAATCGCATGCCATTCGGACTCTGCAACGCATCCGGTACCTTCCAGCGGCTGATGGAATGCTGCCTCGGACACAAGAACTTCGAGACCGTCCTCCTGTACCTAGATGATGTGATCGTCTACTCAAAGACTTACGAACAACACTTAATAGACCTGGCAGAAGTGTTCGAAGCCTTATCCAGGTATGGCATGAAAATCAAGCCATCCAAATGTCACCTTCTCAAGCCAAAGGTACAGTACCTGGGACACATCGTGAGTTCGGAGGGAGTAGCACTGGATCCCGAGAAAATAAGCGCCATAAGGGATTGGCCAAGACCTACCAACGCAAAAGAAGTGAGGCAATTCCTGGGATTGGTGGGTTACTATCGCAGATTTATAAAAGGATTTACCAAATTGGCAGCACCCTTGCAAGACGCCTTGGTAGGGCAGACGAAGAAACCTTCAAACCGAAACCCTCCTTTTCAGTGGAACGATGAAAGGGAAGACTCCTTTGAACAACTAAAGAAGGCACTAACCGGAGAAGAGGTTCTGGCATACCCAGATTACCATCAACCTTTCATCCTCTACACTGATGCCAGTAATGTGGGACTAGGAGCGGTGCTGTCACAAAAGCAAGAAGGTCGGGAGAAAGTCATCGCCTTTGCAAGTAGAAAGCTCCGGCCTACTGAAAGAAATCCAGAAAATTGGAACTACTGGCAGTAGTTTGGGCTGTGACTGAACGTTTCAAACACTATCTGGCTGCTGCAGAATTTATTGTCTATACTGACAACAATCCGTTGACCCACCTGGACACAGCCAAATTAGGTGCGTTAGAACAGCGATGGATAGCCCGGTTATCTAATTACAACTTCAAGATCAAGTATCGAGCAGGTCGCAAGAATGGAAATGCCGATGCCCTATCCCGGATGCCACACTTGAGAGATGTAGAAGAAGAAACAGGGGAGCTTGAAGAAATTGAACTACCAGCCTTCCATCATCCCAAGGCAAAACATCATCAGTCAAGTACCTATCAGAAACAACAAGAGGTGAATTTTAATCCGTTAGCACACCATAGATGGGCTGACACCCAAGACAGCAATCCGGCTGTGAAGTTGGTGAAGGAACTGTTAACTGAGAAAAGTGCATATCCTGATGAGGATGCCCCAGAAGAGACGCATCAACTCTGGAAAGAGAGAGGCAAAATGTTCCTGTATCAAGGGAAGCTCTGTAGAAGGTACACCAATCCGAAAACACATGAATTGGTTTGGCAGATTATCGTGCCTAAACAAGATGTCAAGATGGTCCTCGAAGCTTACCATAATGGTGCTGGTCACTTCGGTTGGAAAAAGTTAGAAGTACTTCTAAGAGAAAGATTTTATTGGGTCGGGATGAGAAAATCAATCGAACAGTGGTGCAGAAATTGTGGCCCGTGCAACCTCAGAAGAAACGATCAAAAGAACCAAAGAGCACCACTGCAGCCCATAATCACCAAACAACCACTTGAACTTGTAGCCATGGACCAAGTGAAGTTGACACCAAGCCGGTCCGGCTATGTCTATGCCTTGACCATCGTGGACCATTATTCACGCTTCTTGGTAGTAGTACCCGTAAAAGATCTGACAGCAAAAACAGCAGCCAAAGCGTTCCAAACGTACTTTTGTAGACCCCATGGATATCCGGAACAGGTTCTCACCGACCAAGGTACAGCCTTTGAATCAGAGATCTTCAGAGAATTCTGTAATATGTATGGTTGCAAAAAGATCCGGACGACGGCCTATCATCCACAAACAAACGGCTTATGCGAGAAGATGAACCATATTGTAATAGACCTACTAAAGACTTTACCTGAGACAGAAAGGAATCAATGGCCAGAGAAATTGCCTGACTTGGTGGATCTGTATAATCATGTCCCGGTGAGCTCCATCAACTGCACCCCAGCTTACCTTATGCGTGCAAGACCCGGCCAATTACCAATTGATCTAGAAATGGGAATTCTGAAACCAGACGCAGAAGTTTAAGACTCCAATTGGGATATCATACGGCAAAAACAGTATCGCCAAGTGCAAGAGAGTGTGGAAAGAAGCCTTCAGCAAACTAGAGAAAGACAAGAGCGAACTTTCAACCAGAATGCTCTAGCGACCCCATTAAGACCGGGTGACCAAGTGCTCAAGAGAAATCGTCGAACCAATATACTAGACAATCAGTGGGAAGCCGTACCCTACACAGTTTTACCAACAAGAATGGATAATCCTAAAATGTGTCTCATTAGCAAAAACGGAGGCTTAACATCTGTACTAGTGTCAAGAGACAATCTTAAGTTATGTCCGAAAGCATTGAAAGAGCCAGAAGTTGTCCAGCCAGAACCAGAAGTTATTCAACCCATGCAGGTCCAACCAGTAAAGGAAAAAGAAGAGGAAATGTATCACACCTGTATAGGAGACTTTCCCAAAACCCTACTAACATACCATGGTGGAGTAGTGGTTCCCATGGTGGCCTTTTACCCAACACCGAACCCAATACCAGAAGTCCCAAGACAGGAGGAGGCTGACCCCGTACTACAGGAGGTTCCAGGCCAGGAAGAACAGATTCCTGGTCAGGGTAATCCCATTCACGGTGGACTTGCCAACTCCATAGTCGTGGAATTATCTTTAGCAGGGCGGGCAGATACTACATCCGCAGTAGACAGTAGTACTCCACATGAAGAGATACCGCTATTACGTAGATCACAGCGTAGTACCCAGGGTCAATTACCGGCCAGGTATGCAGATTACCAACTATAAAGCTCATAATGTGAATTGTATATATGTTATGCCGTATATAGTTAAACAGAAAATGTAGTATAGTCATTGTTATCAGTCTGCAACGTTTAAGCCCAGTACCTACAGAGACTTGTCTGTATGAACTTCTTGCATATTCTTGAACTTGTTATCAGCCCGGAGGCACTAAATCAAAGCTCCGGAAAGACTGCTTTTTGAACTTTGCTTTTTGCTCTTTTTGAACTTTCTTTAGACTTTCTATTGAGTACCTTCAAGGGTAGAACTGTATTAATGGACGCTATTTGAAGTGACTTTTTACAGAACTCTATTTTTGTTTCCTTGAGTGGTTTTTTGTAACTTTTCATTTTTAAGACTCTGTACATATTAATTGTTATTTCAAAATGTTATCGTCCCACAGTCCCGGAGTACTGTTCTTAACTAAGGGGGAATGTGGCACCCCTAGGGGTATTTGCCACAAAAATAGTTACTGACACTAAACACAAATATTAAGATAGCAAAACTGCACTACCACCTCCGGCCAGAAGGGGGAGCTCCAGAGACTCCCCTTAATCCATTCTGGTCTGAGAGAAGAAATGGCAGTTGGGCCAAGGAGCTGAAAGTGAGAGGTCATACAGTTGAATATCTAACAGCCCTGTGACTGTTACCAGGCCTAAATCACCGGCCTGAGGAGAAGAGGGATAGAGAAAAAGGACATTGTGAGAACCGGGTAGCATTAATCACTACCCAGAACAGGCGCAAAGACGGATACCGGATCCGTGGCTGTATTCATTATATATAATACAGCAACCGGAAAAACGTGAGGTGATATCAGCTTCACTAGGGCCGGACGCAGCAACAGATACAGAGTTCAGCGGTACTCCCAGAGGGGGTAAGCCGATAAAAGGACTCGGGTTGCCCGTCGAACCAGGACCCGGAGGGGACAGATTGGGCCGGCAGCCAGTTCACATACAGCAGCAGGGCCACACAGAAATTGCGCACAATAAGAGGCGAAGACCCCGGCAGGGTCAAAGTAACTCAGAGTTCCCATACAGACTCCGGTGACAGGACTGGTTGTAAATCCCTTTATGTTAAAGTAAACTGGTTAAACGTTTCAGTGCTTCAGTCTTTCATTTGGACAATAGCCATCTATCCAGCATTGGGATCATCACCGCTGGGAGAACCTGCTGCTGATCAAGTAAGTGCCTGTCCCCTCACGATACCCCTTACACTGTGCATTGCCTGAGGCCACAGCACCGGGTCAAGCCACCCGTGACATCCCCCTCAAGAGACAGACTCCATTGGTCCGGTGCTGGGTATCCCGGTCTCCTGGGCGTCACACTAAGCGCGGCCCTGCACTTAGTTACCCGATGTTTACCCTGGTTCCCGGGGACGTCGGGATCGTTGGTCGCTGAAGAGCTGTCTGTGTGACAGCTCTCCAGCGACCAAACAGCGACGCTGCAGCGATCCGGATCGTTGTCGGTATCGCTGCAGCGTCGCTTAGTGTGACGGTACCTTTAGCGAAGAAGGCCTTGTGAGGATGGAAATTTTGTGTCTGGAGGTAGTTACAAATTAGATCAGAAATGCATGATGGGCACAGATGGTGATCAGTTTTGTAAGTCATTGTTAGCATTTTGAACAGCGTTATCTGGTCAGAGAGGGAGACCGTGGAGGGAATGGAAAAGGGGAGCAGCAGAAGAGTAACAAAAAAATAATGATGTTCACATAGTCAGAAGAATTAAGGTTGGATTGTTGGGTTGTAAGATTGCTTGTTGGGAAGCCACAGAGAAGGATTTGGTAGTGGCATACAAGAGAGATAATAAGGACATGCACTAAACTTTTTGTTAATTCAAAGATGAGAATAAAGTGGATTTGAGAAACATTTTTAATTTGGAGGTGGCAGGAGGTGGTAATTCAATGTGAGGTTAGGTGTACAAAGTGGAGTCAACGGTAAACTCAAAACTTCAAAGGTGGGAGACTGGGGAAACTTTGGGAGTCTTTCAGAATGATTGTCAAGTCCAATGGGGGTCTTCACAGAGGTGGTGGAAAGATAATACAATTAGTTTAGTCCATATACAGTGGGGGGGGAAATAAGTAATTGATCCCTTACCTATTTTGTAAGTTTGCCCACTGACAAAGACTTGAACAGTCTATAATTTTAAGGGTAGGTTATTTTTAACATTGAGAGGTAGAATATCAAAAATAAAATCCAGAAAATCACATTGTATAAATTATTTAAATTTACTTCATTTTGCAGTGAAAAATAAGTATTTGATCCCTCTGGCAAACAATACTTAATACTTGGTGGCAAAACCCTTGTTGGCAAGCAAACCAGTCATATGTTTTTGTAGTTGACGATGAGGGTTGTGCACATATCAGGAGGAATTTTGGTCCACTCCTCTTTGCAGATCATCTCGAAATCATTAAGATTTTGAGGCTGTCGCGTGGCAACTCGGAGCTTCAACTCCCTCCATAAGTTTTCTATGGGTTTAATGTCTGAAGACAGGCTATGCCACTCCATGACCTTAATGTGCTTCTTTTTGAGCCACTCCTTTGTTGCCTTGCCTGTATGTTTTGGGTCATTGTCTTGTTGGAAAACTCAGCCACAACCCGATTTTTAATGTCCTAGTGGAGGGAAGGAGGTTGTCAATCAGGATTTTACGGTACACGGCTCCATCCATTATTCCATTGATGCGGTGAAATAGTCCTGTGCCCTTAGCAGAGAAACACCCCAAAACATAATGTTTTCACGTCTATGCTTGACAGTGGGAACGGTGTCCTTTGGGTCATAGGCAGCATTTCTCTTCCTGCAAACAAGGCAAGTTGCGTTAATGTCAAAGAGCTCAATTTTTGTCTCATCTCACTACAGCATCTTCTCCCAACCACTCACTGAACCATCCAGGTGTTCATTGGCAGACTTCAGATGGGCCTGCACATGTGCCTTCTTGAGCAGGGGGACCTTGTGGACACTGCAGGATTTTAAACCTTACTGTGTTACCAATGGTTTTCTTGGTGACTGTGGTCCCAACTGCCTTGAGATCATTAAAAAGTTCCCCTGTGTAGTTTTAGGCTGATCTTTCACCTTCCTTATGATCAAGGATACCCCATGAGCTGAGATTTTGAATGGTGCCCCAGACATAGTCATTTTGTATTTCTTCCATTTTATTACTATTGCACCAGCAGTTGTCTTCTTCTCACCAAGCGTCTTACTTAAGGTTTTGTAGAACATTGCAGCTTTGTGCAGGTCTATGATTTTGTCCCTGATATCCTTATAAAGCTCTTTGGTCTTGCCTATGTTGTAGGCGTGAAAGTCTGACTGACTAATTGAGTCTGTAGACAGGAGTATTTTATAAAGGTGACTATGTAAGACCGCTGTCTTTAATGCAGGTAACAAGTTGATTAGGAGCATCTAACTGGTCTGTAGGAGCCAGAACTCTTAGTAGCTGGTAGGGGATCAAGTACTTATTTCTCACTGCAAAATGCAAATCAATTTATACAATTTATACAATGTGATTTTCTGGATTTTATTTTTGATATTCTATATCTCAATGTTAAAGTTAACCTACTCTTAAAATTATAGACTCTTCATGTCTTTGTCATTGGGCAAACTTACAAAATAAGCAAGAGATCAAATACATATTTTCCCCACTGTAGATGTTAATAAGATAGTGGGATAAGAAGAATGTCAATATAGCGGATAGGCACTCTGAACTTCTGAGCAGATTACATATGCTCGAATGACCATACTTTTAAACAACAGGCAAATAACCTGAGAGAGCGGTTTGAACAACGTGGATACAGCCATCGGTGTGTGAGATACGGGTATAACAGGGCCAATAACACCTCACATAATCGGCTTTTGTACTCCAAAAAACAACATAGGACGGATGAGTCGATTCGTTTTATATCTGAATTCAATCATGAATGGGATAGTATACGAGCCATTTTAAGTAAGCATTGGAGGATTCTAAGTACTGAGCCCTCCCTGAGCCCTTTTCTGTCGGATCGCCCCTTGATGACCCCTAGGAGGGCTAGGAGCCTTAAAGATCTCCTAGTTAGGAGTCATTATGTGGCACCAAAGACCCCCCTGTTTGGTTCAACACGTCGTACCGTTGGTTGCTACACATGTGGACACTGTGTTGCCTGCGCCAATGTCCTGCGCAGCTCCTCATTCTCCTCGGCGGATGGTAAAATAAATTTTGATATAAGACACTACATATCCTGCAGTAGCAAAAACGTGATCTACTATGCTACTTGCAGTTGCCGCCTTATTTATGTTGGCTTAACATCACGTGAACTTAGAGTGAGGGTGAGGGAGCATGTGCGGGACATTGGCGCAGCCAAGATGGTGGAGGACGTCTCCCAACTCAACACCATACCGAGACACTTTAAAAAGTACCACGATTGTGACCCTAGCCAGTTTATGGTTAGGGGGATCGACGTTGTTCATACGGGCATACGAGGGGGTAATATCAAACAACTCCTCGCCCAACGGGAGCTTAAGTGGATCGTGACCTTGGGCACTGTTAGACCCGGGGGCCTCAATGAGTCCCTCAATTTTGCTCCGTTCCTGTAGCCTCTTGTTAGATCTTGTGTCTCCCCTCCGTCTGTAGGTGTCTGCTTCACCTTTTAAATTTTTTGTTTTTAATCATTTATCTTTGTGTTTTTTATAGTCTCTTTCATGATGTTCCTGATTCTCTTCGAATACTCGTATGATGTTCCTGATATCCCTTTAATATTTGGACCATATGTCGGCATTTTGAAGCACTGGAAGGATTCATTATATATTTATTAATATGATTTATAGTGTAATTACGTATAATTTGTTGTCATAATGTGTTTTTGGTTTGTTATTATGATATTACGATATGTGACTTATTGCTGTTTCTTATACTGTGTCTCTTCATACATGTTTCCTTGGTTACTTTCATGCCCTATTCTGGTTTCGGTCTGTAGTGCGCGCACGGCTTTTTGCTCCTGGCCCCGCCCCTCCTTTTGTCCGGCCTTTTGGCGTCCCGGGCCCGTCACTGGGTGTCATGGTAACCCCATGCTCCCGGTTGCTTGGCTTGGTTGCCTGGCCGGGCAGGGCGGTTGCAGCGTCGGGAGCCATTGACGTGTGCGCCGCTCATTTGCAGCCGCAGTTACTTCCGGGTCACATGTCTCGTCATGTGACCGGAAGTTTTGGATATAAGGCCACTTCGGTGGAGCTCAGACACTTCCCCTTGATAAAGCTAATAGACGCTGGAGCGAAACGCACGTCGGGGGTGTCGCCCAACTCTTCTGATCCCTTGTACCCGGGTAAGCGGAATGTCTAGTTGACTGCTTGTACTGTTTTTCACGCTATATGCATCTACTATAATGGCAGTATCTGTGGTCTCCTATTAGTGTGCCGGGGAGCATAGATTGTATTTACGGCAGCACTATCTGTTAGCCTCATTTGAGGATTATACTGTTTTATCCTTAGGGGCGGAATCTATAGCTCTTGGTGCCACATATGGACACTGCTATCCAGGTGGCACCTTTGCTTGGTCACACACATTTCCGAATGGAGTACACTTTTGTATGACTATTGTGGGTCTCAAGGGATTATTGTTAGTGTTCTTGTTCCTTTCAAGTATATGTTTGTATATGTCTTTTTATGGTTCTATAATAAAGTTTGTATCTTTTTAATAATTTTTTGAACGCTCCTATTTGTTCTCCTATAATTATATTTATAGCAGATTACATATGGGCCTGAAAGGTAATTCTGAGTATCATTCAATTGATTACCTTCTATAGGCATTGCCTAGTATATATTAATCTGATTCTCTTACCCCCACACAGAGGTACTGCCCTTTTAATCAGGATTTCTCCAGCACAGTCTTAAATGTACCACTTATACTCAACAAATAATAAGCAGACCACCCAAAATTTACAACAATCCAAAGGAAATATCACGGCAGGACTGACATTCAGACCAATTGTAGCAATGGCTACAGCTCAAAAAGATATTAGTGTCTGAGGCTGAGGTTAATGGAAATAAATAAATCTGGTACATAGATTATAAATAACAATGGAATTGCAATACAGACCAAAATGTATACAGTATCATGTTCTCGAGAAGGGGCTATGTAATCCCTATACTAAGGATGCTTTCACATTGCATTTTGGCACCTATTCGGTGGCCCCATCGGAGCTTACAAATGAGCCCCCCCCACAAAATACAGGATTAGGACGTATGCACTGACGGACCATAGACTATAATGGTGCTGACAAAGTGAATGTGCGCTCTGACGTGCATTATTTTCATGTATGCCTTCTGGAGGTAGACACCGAGATGTAGGAGAATGTGTCTAGGTGTCCAACTCCAGTAGGTGTACTCACCGGAAAATGATGCATATCTGAGTGCACATTCGCTCTTTACCATCACCTGTCATTCTCCTTGTCACATCTTTTGATGTCATGAGAGATGAAATCCTTGTGCCTAATCAGAGCTGAAACTCCAACTCATTGTGATAGACCTTGGGATTGAAGCACTCACAGCAGGAATCAGAAGTTGCGACCAAGACCATGCGGATGATGCTGGGGAGCAGGAGGTCTGGATAGATGAGCATTAAGGTACCGTCACACTTAGCGACGCTGCAGCGATACCGACAACGATCCGGATCGCTGCAGCGTCGCTGTTTGGTCGCTGGAGAGCTGTAACACAGACCGCTCTCCAGCGACCAATGATCCCGAGGTCCCCGGTAACCAGGGTAAACATCGGGTAACTAAGCGCAGGGCCGTGCTTAGTAACCCGATGTTTACCCTCGTTACCATCCTAAAAGTAAAAAAACAAACGCTACATACTTACCTACCGCTGTCTGTCCTCGGCGCTCTGCTTCTCTGGTCTGGCTGTGAGCGCCGGGCAGCCAGAAAGCAGAGCGGTGACATCACCGCTCTGCTTTCCGGCCGCTGTGCTCACAGCCAGTACAGAGAAGTAGAGCGCCGAGGACAGACAGCGGTAGGTAAGTATGTAGCGTTTGTTTTTTTACTTTTAGGATGGTAACCAGGGTAAACATCGGGTTACTAAGCGCGGCCCTGCGCTTAGTTACCCGATGTTTACCGTGGTTACCAGCGAAGACATCGCTGAATCGGTGTCACACACGCCGATTCAGCGATGTCTGCGGGGAGTCCAGCGACGAAACAAAGTTCTGGACTTTCTTCCCCGACCAGCGACAGCACAGCAGGGGCCTGATCGCTGCTGCCTGTCACACTGGACGATATCGCTAGCGAGGACGCTGCAACGTCACGGATCGCTAGCGATATCGTCTAGTGTGACGGTACCTTTAAGGTGAATATTTTTTACATATTACGGTTACTATATTCTGGGGTCTGTCGATATGGATTAAATTTGTGGAGAATAACTTCTCTTCAATTCAAATTTACCAGCAAAATCCACATTAACAGACAAATTAGAATTTTGCCTGATCCACTCATTTCTACATGTGAGGTCTATTCAAGGATGGTCTTCTACCAACTAATCACCACAAGTGCTTCAATGTTCTCAAAGTAGTGTGAAAAGTCACAAACATGGAATAAAAGCATGAAGTCCATGCTCCCCTTTTGTAAGTAGTTTGGAGTATGATGTGGTCATCCAGCTGCTGAAAAGGCCCTTATTTTTTATCAATGATAGGTTCCCTTTCACTTCAGCATGTACCACAATGTTTGCCTATGCTGTTAAACAGCATTATTATTATTATTAACTCCATGGTGCTGTACATGAGAAGGGGGTTACATCAAAATACAAATATCACTTACAGTAAACAAAACTCACAATAACAGACTGATACAGAGGGAAGAGGACCCTGCCCTTGTGGGCTTACATTCTACAGGAATATGGGGAAGGAGACGGTTGGTTGAGGGTTGCAGTAGCTCCGATGGTGTTGAGGTGGCCGTGTGGTTTTTACAGGTTGTAAGCTTCTTTGAAGAAGTGGGTTTTCAGGTTTCTTTTGAAGGGTCCAAATGTGGTGAATAACCGGACGTGTTGGGGCACAGAATTCCAGAGGATGGGGGATATTTGGGAGAAGTCTTCGAGGTGATTTGGTGAGGAGCGAATTAGCGTGGAGGAGAGAAAGAGGTTTTGGGAGGATCGGAGATTACGTGAGGGAAGATATTGAGAGATTAGTTCGGAAACATATGGAGGAGAAAGGTTATGGATGGCTTTGTAAGTCAGTGTTAGTAGTTATACTGGATATGCTGGGAAATTGGGAGCTAGTGAAGGGATTTGCAGAGGGGGGAAGCAGGAGTGTAGCGAGGAGAGAGATTAATTAGTTGGGCAGCAGAGTTGAGGACGGACTGGAGGGGTGCGAGAGTGTTAGAAGGTAGGCCACAGAGGAGAATGTTGCAGTAGTCGAGGTGGGAGATGATTAGGGCATGCACAAGCATTTTGGTAGAGTGAGGGTTGAGGAAAGGACCGATTCTGGAAATATTTTTGAGCTGGAGGCGACAGGAGGTGGCGAGAGCTTGGATGTGTGGTTTGAAGGACAGGGCAGAATCCAGGGTTACTCCGAGGCAGCGGATTTTGGGGACAGGGGAAAGTGTGATTTCATTTATTTTGATAAATGGATCAGGTAGGGAAGATATGCGAGATGGAGGAAAGTTAATTAGTTTAGATATGTCCACATTGAGCTTGAGGAAGCGAGAAGAGAAGAAGGAGGATATGGCTGAAAAACACTCTGGGATTCTGGAGAGCAGAGAGGTGACATCTGGGCCAGAGAGGTAGATCTGAGTGTCATAATGAACATCATAATGAAGGATGTTAAAAACAGCATCATGCGTCATCAGTTTTTTTGATGTACTGGGATAATGGACTGAGTTTCATCAGTGTTTTTCATCAGAGTTTCATTAGATTTTCAATCAGAGTTTAGTGATAATTTCATCATTTTTTTCACTCGGATAGCCACCCAGCGCTGCTTGATTTTTTTTTTTTTTTTTTCATGGATGCATAGACTTTTATTGCCCTGTTTGATACAAGACTAGGATCAATATCGGATATGTCTCCATGATTTTGCACAAATCACTTGGTCCGCCAAAAATCGCTGACATGTGAACAGCCCCATAGACTGTCATAGATAAGAGTGCTATCAGTAAAAATAACAAAGCACTCGTATGTGAAAACTGGCATGTGAATGAGTTCTCACAAAGACCTGATATCGGAGAATGCATCGAGTTGACTGCACATATTGGAGTGGTTCATTTGACAACAAGTCTTTATTAATATTGATCAATATGCCGTTTAGAAGTCCAGATGTCAGATATTTTTTACCTACTCAATTTATTTAATAGTAGTGTTGATGAGTGCTGGCTTAATGAAGACCAACAAATGGTCTATTTAATATCGCTCCAGGTCTTGTAATGTTTGCCAAAAGAGACGCACAAAAGGACTTGACATCCACAGAACTGAAAGCTGTTAATTACAACAGTTTCTGCTTCTAAGAACACATCTGGGTTTGGATTCTGGGAATGATTTTTTGGTCATTGTTTAGCTGAAAATTAGGAACTTTGTTTGTTACCTGCGGTGTTATGAATATTTCAAGTAAAAAATTAGCTGCCTTCAGTGAAAGCACAGAGACATCCACCAAGGCAGCCAGGCTCAACATGGCAAGGTGTCTACCACTGCAGTAAAAATTAGCTCAGTGAGGCATCCACCATCACAGCAAGGCTCGACACACCACAACAGCAAGCAATTCATATGTAGTCATGGCTGAAAGTGTTGGCACCCTTGAAATTATTGTAGAATTGTTCCAAAAAATGAAGTATTTTTGCGCAAAAATTATTGCAGTTACACATGTTTTATTATACAGTATACATGTTTATTTCCTTTGTGTGTATTGGAACAACACAAGAAAACTGAGAAAAAAGGAAAATTGAACATAATTTCACACAAACCCCCCAAATGGGTTCAATAAAATTGTTGGAACCCTCAATTTAATATTTGGTTGTTCACCCTTTGGAATAAATAACAGCCATCAATCACTTCCTATAACCATCAACAAGCTTCTAACAACTCTCAACTGGAATTTTGGCCCACTCTTCTTTTGGCACGCTTCTTGAATGATGTTTGGGGTCATTGTCCTGCAGGAAGAGCTTCGACCTCAGACATAAACCCAGTTTTCTGACACTGGGCACTACATTGCAACCCTAAATCCTTTGGTAATCTTCAGATTTCATGATGCCTTGCATCCAGTATCAGTTTCAGCAAAACAACCCCAAATATCTTTGAACCTCCTCCATATTTGACTGTAGGTTTTGTGTTCATTTCTTTGTGGGTCTTATTTTGTTTTTGGAAAGCAATAGAATGACGTGCTTCATCAAAAGCTCTATCTTGGTCGCATCTGTCCATAAAATGGTTTCCCAAAAGGATTTTGGCATACTCATGCACATTTTGTCATTTTTATGTTTCAATGCCAGCAGTGGGGTCCTCCTGGGTCTCCTTCTATAGCATTTCATTTCATGTAAATGTTGATGGATCGTTTGAGCTCACACTGATGCACCCTGAGTCTGCAGGACAGCATGAGGTTTTTTGGAACTTTATTGGGGCTGCTTATCCACCATCTTGGCTATCCTGCATTGCAACCTTTTATTACTTGTTCTCTGCCGTCCATGTCCAGGGCGATTAGCTACAGTGCCTTGGGTTGTAAACTTCTTGATATGTTGCACACCATGGACAAAGAAACATCAAGATCTCTGAAGATGTACTTGCAACCTTGAGATTGCCGATATTGATCAACAATTTTGATTCTCAAGTTCTCGGACAGTTCTCTTCTCCTCTTTCTGTTCTACTAGCTTATTGTGACACACACAGACACACAATGCAAAGATTGAGTCAACTTCTCTCTTTTTATCTTGTTTCATGTTTGTTTTTCATTCTGACCACACCTGTTACTTGCCACAGGTGAGTTTGAATGAGCATCACAAGCTTAAAACAAAGTTGTTTTTAGGGATCTAGTTGCCACCTCTGCACAGGGGGAATCTTGAGCCATCTCCGCTGCGGTCTCCCATTCTTCTCTTGCTGCAGTGGAGCCTGCTCAGCGGAGGCGTTGGTCCCAGCGTCTCGTTCAGTCTGACACAGTGCAAAGGGTAACTGCTGCCTTTCCAGCTTCTGCCATTGTAACCAGTACTGGTCAGCAGCGAGCAGACGTCTTTGGGACTAAGTCCTACTTTTCCCCTTCTGAGCATGCCCAGGGTAAGATCTCTCACTGGAGATCAAGGGTCACATGCTCAGGTACTGCAGCAACTCCCATTGGTCCTCTAGGAAGGTCCTGAAGTTGCTCAAGTTCTGTGGCAGCCTCCCATTGGTCCTTCTGGGAAGGTCCTGTAGTTGCTGCAGCTATAAAAGGTTTGCATAACCGCACGGCCATTCACTAGTATTAACCCTTGTTATGTGCTTTGCACCAGTGTGGTCATGTATGCCTGTGGTCAGGGTCGGCTGTAAAAGCCATTAGAATACTGGCACCTCCAGTCAGGAGTTTGGTTGCATGTATTCAGGGCCTGGCTGAAATAAGCCACTAGAATACCGGCTCCTCCGGTGAGGAATTGGTTGTGTGCTTTCCTGACTGCATGACCACTGACTGCTATCTGCTCAGCTGTTTTCTGTGTGCTCCTGTGAGCTTAACAGGACACAGTTCTTTTCTATATCAGCGACTCTGTGAGGTAACAGAGTTTGCGTATACCGCCATATAGTGCCATTTACTAGCAGCAGGTTCCTCCTGCATGGTGGACCCCGGGCTGTGAACGCACCAATAACTTCATCTATATACTCGGTACGTTCCGCTAGCCCTAACAGAAAACTATCGCCAGGGTCTGGCTAGTAAATGGCAGAAGATCAGCGTCTACAGCGGTACATCCAGCAGCTGGAGGGTAGGTTGACGGCTCTAGAACGCACAACCTCAGCTGTGGATGTTGCCGCAGTCGCTGTTCAGGCTGCTAGTGTGGCTGCAGCCAGTTTGTCCTCTGCCATTCCTGCTCTGACTTTATCCTGTCTACCGCTTCCAGACAAGTTTGCTGGTGACAGTAAGAAATGTCGGAGATTTGTGAGTCAGTGATCCATACATCTAGAGCTTCTGGCTGCACGCTTTCCTATGGAACGGGCAAAAGTGGGTTTTATCTTATCCCTTTTGTCGGGCAGGGCGTTGGAGTGGTAACACCGCTGTGGGAGCGTAATTATCGTGTGATGCAGAGTGCTCCTCTCTTCCTGGACTCTCTGACACAGGTATTTCTAGGACCTCGTGTCACCCACGATATGGCGCTCAAACTGTTGGCAATAACACAGGGTTCATCCATGGTCAGCCAGTTCGCCGTCCAGTTCCGGACTCTGGTCTCAGAGATCGAGTGGCCGGATAAAGTCCTTATTCCGGTGTTCTGGAAAGGACTGGCAGACCATGTGAATGACGCCTTGGTCACTAGGGAGATTCCCGCCACACTGGAGGAGCTCATTACAAAATCTACCCTCATCGACCTCCGTTTTAACGAGCGGAGGTTAGAGCGGACCCAGTGTAGGCAGAGGTTCCAGCTGGCTCTCACCTTCGCCAGACCTCTAGAATCTTCCGTTCAGGCGCCCGACTCCCATGAGGCCATGGAGGTTTCTCGAGCGGGACCTAAGTCCCGGGCTGCTTGAGTACCCATGGTTTGTAATATTTGCGAACAGTTAGGACATTATGCTAATAAATGTCCACAGATGTCGGGAAAACGATCGTGTCTAGTAACAATTGGAGGTGGTTCACTACTGTAGACACAGCGGCATTTTCCTCCAAGCTGTCATTTAAAGGGACAATCATGTTAGGCTCATCCACTCTAACAGTCGACCTTTCTGTGGACTCAAGAGCAGAAAGGAATTTCATGTCCTCTGCCTTTGTTCACCGCCCACGCAATACCTCTGGTGATGCTCACCAAACCGGTGACTGTTCGAGTAGTGAATGGGTCGACACTGCCCTCACAAATCACGCATCAGACTATCCCTTTCACATTATCCATGTTCCCTTCCCGTCAGGAGATTATTTCCCTTCTTGTCATTCCCAAGGGAATAGACAAGATTCTGCTGGGACTACCCTGGCTCTGTTTCCACTCCCCACATAATGAGTGGACCTCTGGGAGGATATTAGGTTGGAGTGAATCATGTAAGGGCAGATGTGTGAATGCAATGCATTCAGGTTGCCACTACAGAGATACCCACAGATCTTACTTCCCTTCCCAAGTACTATTGGTCCTATGCAGATGTGTTCTCCAAAAAGGCTGCGGAGACCCTTCCACCTCACCGCCCCTATGACTGTCTTATTGATCTCATGCCTGGAGCAGAACCTCCTCGACGGCAGGTCTATCCCCTCTCTCTCCTGGAAACGGAGGCAATGTCCCAATACATCCAAGAGAATTTGTCAAGAGGGTTTATTAAGAAGTCAGTGTCACCTGCAGGGGCGGGGTTCTTCTTCGTGCAGAAGAAGAACGGAGAATTACGTCCATGCATAGATTACATGGGTATTAACGCCATCACCGTTAAGAATAAGTACCCGTTTCCCCTGATTTCTGAGCTCTTTGATAGGCTACGGGGAGCAAGGGTATTTACCAAATTAGATCTGCGGGGTGCTTATAACCTGATTCACATCTGTGAGGGGGACGAATGGAAGTCTGCTTTTATTACCAGGGATGGGCACTATGAATATCTGGTGATGCCCTTCGGGCTCTGTAATGCCCCAGCCATTTTCCAAGACTTTGTTAACGATATCTTCTGGGATATGCTCTCCACCTCGGTCATAGTCTATCTGGATGATATTCTTATCTGCTCTCCAGATATTGACTCCCACCGGAGAGATGTTTGCAGAGTCTTTGACCTCTTACGAACAAATTCCCTCTGTGCAAAGTTGGAGAAGTGTATGTTTAAGCAGGAGTCTTTACCTTTCCTGGGCTATATCTTCTCCGCCCAGGGATTGGCTATGGATCCTGCCAAACTACAGGCTGTGATAGACTGGCAAGAACCCCATTCTCTTAAAGCGGTGCAGCGCTTTATGGGGTTCATTAATTACTATCGCCAGTTCATTCCCCACTTCTCAACTTTGGTAGCTCCCTTGGTAGCCCTCACCAAGAAGGGAGCAAATTCCAAATTGTGGTCTGAAGAGGTCTCCAAGGCTTTCACTTCTATTAAGTCTCATTTTGCTAGCGCTCGTCCCGATGTTGATAAGCCATTTATATTGGAGGTGGATGCCTCATCCGTTGGTGCTGGAGCCGTCCTCTTCCAATAGGATGCACAAGGTCGGAAGCATCCTTGCTTCTTCTTCTCCAAGACCTTCACACCAGGGAAGAGGAATTATTCCATCGGGGACAGGGAGTTGCTAACAATGAAGTTGGCCTTCTCGGAGTGGAGACATCTTTTGGAGGGGGCTTGCTTTCCCTTCCAAGTCTTCACTGACCACAAAAATTTGGTATACTTACAAACAGCCCAGCGGCTAAATTCTCGTCAGGCCAGATGGTCCTTGTTCTTCTCCCAGTTCCACTTCACCCTCCATTATCTCTGGGGAGAAGAACATTCATGCTTACGCTCTCTCTCGCTCAGTTGTGCCTTCTGAGGAGGAGGAAGGGGAGCCTCGACTTATTTTCCCTTCTGAGAGCCTGAGAACCATAGCTCCGGTTTCACTAGGGTCAGTGCCTCCGGGCAAGACTTTTGTACCTACTAATTTGTGACCAGAGGTTCTCTCTTGGGCTCATTCGTCCAGGGTGGGTGGACATTTTGGGACAAAGAGGACATCTGAGCTGCTGGCGAGGACGTACTGGTGGCCGCATATGGTCCGTGACGTCAGAGATTATATTCGAGCGTGTGTCTCCTGCGCCAAAAATAAGTCTCTTTGACAATGGCCAGCTGGGTTACTTTATCCCCTGCCGGTGGAAAACAGGCCCTGGGAGATGGTCGGGATGGACTTTGTGGTGGGCTTACCCAAGTCTCATGGCTGCACCATCATTTGGGTTATCACCGACCATTTTTCTAAAATGGTGCACTTGGTGCCGCTTCCATGGCTACCTTCTGCACAGGCCTTGGCAGTGTTGTTTATAAAACACATCTTCCGCCTACACGGTATGCAGGACAAAATTGTTTGTGACCGGCGTCCCCAGTTTGCGTCTCGGTTCTGGAGAGAGCTTTGTCATCTTCTCAGCATTGAGTTGAATCTCTCTTCTGCATATCATCCCGAGACGAATGGGTTGGTAGAGAGGGCCAACGAGACCTTGGTCACATATTTGCGACATTTTGTCTCAGCCAGGCAGGATGACTGGCATCGTTTCCATCGTGGGTGGAGTTTGCGCTGAACAATGGCGTAGCTGACTCCACTGGACAGACACTATTCCTCCTTAACTATGGTCAGCATCAGCGGGTTCCTGTGCCTATGATCGTGTCTTCCATCGACTCCAGGGTGGCAGACTGGGCTGTGGAGGCACGGGACATTTGGGACCACACTCAGGATGCCATTCGGGCCTCTAAAAAGAGAATGAGGTCCTCTGCCGATGCACATCGGCGCCCCGCTCTGACATTTGCTTCTTACGACTTAATGTGGCTCTCTGCCCTTACATTAGGCTGCGAGTTGAGTCCACTAATTTGCACCTCGCTACTTTGGCCCCTTCAAGGTCCTTGAACAGGTTGACCCTGTGGTCTACCATCTGGCACTTCCACCACGCCTGGGTATCACCGACACCTTTCATGTCTCCCTCTTGAAGCCCGTATACATGTCCCGGTTTTCCAAGTCATCTGCCAGGACATCGGGTTCATCTATGGACGATTACGAGGTGAATGCTATTTTGGCGTGCAAGGTGGTACGTGGCAAAAAATTTTATTCGGTGAACTGGAAGGGCTATTGCCCTGAGAGCATGCTGAGCACATTCAGGCTCCGCAGCTCATTGCTGCCTTTCGAGCGTAGCGAGGTCCAAGGAGGGGGGGCCACTAGGATGGTGGTAATGTTAGGGATCGAGTTCCTGCCTCTGCACAGGGGGAATCTCGAGCCATCTGGGCTGCGGTCTCCCACTCTTCTCCTGCCGCAGTGGAGCCTGCTCAGCGGAGGCGTCAGTCCCAGCGTCTCGCTCAGTCTGACACTGTGCAAAGAGTTACTGCTGCCTTTCCAGCTTCTACCATTGTAGCCAGTACTGGTCAGCGGCAAGCAGACATCTTTGGGACCAAGTCCTACTTTTCCCCTTCTGAGCATGCCCAGGGTAAGATCTCATTGGAGATCAAGGGTCGCATGCTCAGGTACTGCAGCAACTCCCATTAGTCCTCTAGGAATGTCCTGAAGTTGCTCAACTTCTGTGGCAGCCTCCCAATGGTCCTTCTGGGAAGGTCCTGTAGTTGCTGCAGCTATAAAAGGTTTGCATGACCGCACGGCCATGCGCTAGTATTAATCCTTATTATGTGCTTTGCGCCAGTGTGGTCATGTATGCCTGTGGTCAGGGTCGGCTGTAAAAGCCATTAGAATACCGACACCTCCAGTCAGGAGTTTGATTGCATGTATTTAGGGCCCGGCTGAAATAAGCCACTAGAATACTGGCTCCTCCGGTGAGGAATTGGTTGTGTGCTTTCCTGACTGCATGACCACTGACTGCTATCTGCTCAGCAGTTACAGTATCTGTGTGCTCCTGGGAGCTTAACAAGACACAGTCCTTTTCCATATCAGCGACTCTGTGAGGTAACAGAGTTCGCGTATACTGCCATATAGTGCCATTTACTAGTAGCAGGTTCCTCCTGCATGGTGGACCCCGGGCTGCGAACGCACCAATAACTTCATCTATTCCACTAGTCCTAACAGTTGTTTATCCACAATTTTAGAAAGTTGACAACAAATTTGTTCTGCCCATTTTTGGATATTTGTGTGAAATTATGTCCAATTTGCCTTTTGTCCTCTGTTTTTGCTTTTGTTCCAATACATACAAAGAAAATAGACATGTATAACAATACATGTGTAATTGCAATAATTTCCAGGGAGAAATATTTCATTTTCTTGAACAATTTCATGGGCGCTAACACTTTCAGCCATGACTTTGTCTGAATTGCCTCTTTTTTTCCCAGCAAAATGTAAAGAGAATGTAGAAACTATTTGTTTAAATTAAATAATATAAAATCTAAAAACATTTATCTCAAATGGCGAATGCTGAAATCTGTAGACAAATCCAATTGCCAGAATTAACATTTTTCGATGGTAGCAATTTCCCCTAAAAATGAAATAAAAGCAATAAAAATGTTTTCTCTACCTTAACCCCTTCACGAAATATGACATACAATTATGTCATATACCGACTCCGTGAGTTTCATGTGGACTCGCATGCCGAGCCCACATTTATCTCAGCGCATGATGGGTGATTTTATCACTTTTCCTGAACCTTTAACAGAAGTAGGAGGAACAGACTTCATGTGGTGGTTATTAACCTGTTCAGTCCCTCTGTCAATCTCAGACATTAGCATTCAGCACATCCTGGCTGGCAGGAGCATTATTTCACGCTCCCTTCGGGGCCCCTGTGACATGATCTTGGGGTCCCCATGATATCACCGCAGCACACCGATGGGTTGTCATGGCACCAAAGGTTTCTGCCCATGAATCCAATGCTTGTCATTATGATCTGTGCTTGTGGCTGGTGTTCATAGGAGTTCCTGACTTTCGCTATACAAAGCAGTACTGATGCACTGTGATATACAGTACAGACCTAAAGTTTGGACACACCTTCTCATTTAAAGATTTTTCTGTATTTTCATGACTATAAAAATTGTACATTCACACTGAAAGCATCAAAACTATGAATTAACACATGTGGAATTATATACTTAGCAAAAAAGTGTGAAACAACTGAAATTATGTCTTATATTCTAGGTTCTTCAAAGTAGCCACGTTTTGCTTTGATGACTGCTTTGCACACTCTTGGCATTCTCTTGATGAGCTTCAAGAGGTAGTCACCAGAAATGGTAAGAATGGGAGAATTGTAAGCCACCATGGGAAATGGCAGCAGGGGAGACAGTGTCAGAATCCTGAATCCAGGTTTCAGTGAGGGCCAACAGATTAAGAGAGTTGTTCAGAAAGTATTTGTGCAGGAAACGAAGCTTATTGCATACAGACCATGGATTCCAGAGTGCACAATTAAAAGAGTGATATGAAGGAATACAACTAATGTTAATGCCCTGACTAACCGCCATTGATTAACTGCTTCTTCTGGATACTTAACTATTGGGATACTTTGCTGAAGGGATGCGTGCATGCCCCCCACACACGTGCACCCCTTAGAATGCTACTAAATTTATAGGGCTCACTTGAGGGTCAGGTGAGAGGGATTGTGGGAGCTGGTTTGTGATAAATTAGCAGCTGCTCAACACACCAGGGGGTGGATAGATGATCAAAGACACTAGGCCTGGCTCCATCTTTATGCTATAACACCTTTCACCAGATAATATCTACAGTGACCTCACAATGAATATACAGCAGTGAGTATTGACTACAATGCAACAGAAGAATTATATAAAAAATTCAGCAAGCAGGGTTGTTATATACTATTAAAATTGTTGCAGGATGAAAAGTCAGTAGACGACAGACAGCAAGCAGTGTTATATACCTGTGTGAAGAGAGAAGATGGATGTTAATTCCCGGCCATTGATTAACTGCTTCTTCTGGATACTTAGCTACTGGGGGGATACTTTGCTGAAAAGATGCATGCATGCACCATACATGCGTACATTTAAAAGATCCCCCAACTAGAATCCAATTACTACTAGTGATCAACACGAACATTGTGTTTTTAATTAGCACACAATTTATATTAGTTTGACAAATAAGGGTATGTGCAGCAAGAAGACAAGAAGAGAACGTGGGAGATGGGAGGCACCGGACCCGGACTGCGACGCCCATTGGACCGGACCACTGCGGGACCGCCCCTGGATGAGTATAATATAACCTGTTTTTCTTACCTTTCAGGTTACATCAGGGGCTTATCCACAGCATTATAGAATGCTGTAGATAAACCCCTGATGCCGATGGCCTTAGCTCATATACGATTTTTGGGGTGACAGATTCCCTTTAAAAAAAAAGTTAACTCATCAATTGCCAAATATTTTGAGTTTTATTCCACTCTGCAGCCACTGTTACATCGTGTGTAAAGTTCATCATCAAACATTTGGATAAAGGTTCTTTTTGTGTAACAAAATAACTTACGGAAAAAATTCCATACTTTCCAATGGGATAAAATAATTTGTATTTATACTATCCCTTTAATGACCTAACACTTCACTTCACGATGATGTCTTCTAAACTGAACAGTTTTCCTGCGCTCTGTAAAATTTACAATGTACTTGGGAAAAGAAGACTCTATAGACACCTAAAAGCAGTTTTCTAATTTTCTGAATCATTATAGCTACTGTGCCTCTGTAGCAGTTTTCACAGTCCTGTCTGCAATGGAGCGACAAATAATCTGCAATGAAATAAGCTCTCTGAAGTTTGCTGAAAAAGTTCTGTTCTTGTTTTGTGCTCCTAAGAAACTATAAAAAATATACTACAATAAAAAAATTAACCCAGAGTCCCCAGGAAATACAATTTTTTAAATATTATTAATCACTTTCCTAGTGTTTACATACAGTGGAAAGCCAATCATCTGAAACATGTATAGCGCTCATAATAAATGAGTACACCCCAACATATTTGTCATAAAACCTTTGCTTTCCTTTCAGAACCAGCATTTTCTATGGGAAAACATGGCAGAAATTGCAACCAAATTGCGGGCCATTGATTGCAAACAAGATTTGCTATTTTGCACACCCAAAAAAGTAATATTCCTAACAAATTCATTCAAGACCGTGTTGCAATGCTGAGTGCATACAGTACACACCAATGAAATTCTTAAGTACAAATTTACTGTAGATTGCAGATTTCTAATTAACAAGAATTCAACCACAGTTAAACCACATTATTCAATAATCAGGTGTCCAGCAGTCAGTTGGCTATAAAAGGGTATTACTTAAGAAAAAGAAAACCTCTCCCCATTTCATGATGTCAGCAGTGGCACCACATGGAAGAGAAATGTCACAAGATCTTAGAAAGAAAATTATTTATTTACAAAAAAATGTTGGACGCTACAAGAAAACCAGCAAAGCTTTACATATCAGTCAGAATACAGTAGCAAAGGTCTTACACAAATTGAACAAAGATCAAACTTCATTGATGGTATCATGAATTCACACATGCTTTTTTTGAAAGAGAAGATGAAGATTGTTATATTATTCATAGTGATTGCTCGGGTGCTCGTTGTTCGGGTGGAGCAAATTGGAATACTCGGGTGCTCGACCTGAGCAACGAGCCCAATGTAAGTCTATGGGAAACTGGAGCATTTATACCGCGACTCTCCCCGACGTTCTTTAGAGGGACTAGAAATTGTGGAAATCGATGGAACCACAGTGCTCAAATGACATGGGAACAGCATGGGGAAGACCGTTGGAAGCATTTCAGACTCCCAGGTCACTGCTGTGAACAATGTTGTCAGAATCTTACGCCACTTTTACAGACTCACAATAAAACATACAAAAACAAAACCTAAATGGATTTTCCTGGGAAATATGATAAGGGATATCCTTTCCAGGGTATTGACTTGTATATAAGGCAAAACAAAACCAAAAACAAAAATGCTCATCAAAACCTTGGGCTATGTTCACACATAGCATTTTTGAAGCATTAGCACATAGCACACACGTGCACACACATAGCAAGTAGTTCACACATAGCATTGCTTTCAATCAAGAGAAATGCACTCACTAGGAAATGTCCGTTTAACATTTTACAACCTTAACTGGCCATGTGGTGTATGACACTCATCCTGTTTCATTTATGAAGGACGGACTCTGAAAGTCACAAAGCCTATTTTTATAGTGCCATCAGGCAGCCTTTACTATTCTTAAAAGGCCAGCAGTCTTCCCTCACTATTCTTAGAGATCCATCAGCCGGCTATGCTTTGTTGTTCCCATTATTAATTAAACAGCGGGTCTCCTATACTGTTATTGCATATGCAGTGAGTGGCAGGGCTGCCAAAAATTAGGACACACCCCAATACCCCTTTGAAGAAAAGTACAAGAGGGCCTCTTGAAAACAATGTTCTCATTATTAGGAAGTGGGTTTCCCACACTGTTTGCATATGCAGTGAATTCAAGAGCTGCCCAAAATTTGAATGCATCATAATACCCTTTTGAAGAGACATACAGCAGCGCATCTTGAAAACAAAGTTCCCATTGTTAGGAAGTGGGTCTCCCATACTTTTTGCCTATGCAGTAAATGCAAGGTCTGTCCAAAATTTAAATGCACCCCAATACCCCTTTGAAGAAACGTACAAGAGGACCTCCTGAAAACATTCTTCCCATTCTTAGGAAGTGGGTCTCCCATACTGTTTGACTATGCAGTGAATGCAAGGGCTGCCAAAAATTTTGAAGGCACTTCAATGCCCCTTAGAAGAGACGAGGAGAAGGACCTCATAAAAAAAGTTCCCATTAGAAAGTAGCGGGTCCCCTATGCTTGTAATGCCCATGCACTAAGTGTATGGGCTGACAAACATTTACCCCTGGAGGGAAGTTCATGAACATACTGTATAACCATTATTTTTTACGGGCATCATAAATGCCCTTTAAAAAATTATGTGGGTGTTGCATCAAGGACCACGGTCACCCTGGTGATATGGTGGTGGAGGATGAGGATGAGGAGAAGGAGGGGGACAACAGCAAAAAGCCAAAATCAGGAAGCATATACCTATGTGTAGGTGTGAAGAGGTGCATGGGAATAGACCTCCCAAAAAAGACACTGGATTTGAGATTATCGTATGCTGCTATCATTCGGTGGTGTTGAGAAGTCTGGCCCAATCTAGCCCTTGTTCATTTTTATAAGAGTCAGCCTGTCAGCATTTTCAGTTGACAGGTGGATGCGCTTATCAGTTATAATTCCACCAGCGACACTAAAAACCCGGCGTTACAAAATGCTAGTGGCAGGGCAGGCCAGAATCTCCAAGGCGTAGAGAGTCAGTTAATGCCACATTTCCAGCTTGGATGCCTAATAATTAAAAGGCACAGAGGAATAACAGAGGACATTGGTACGGTCAGCAAGGTACTCCCTCAGCAACTACCAAAAGTTTGCACTCTGTGAGAGTACCCCGAGCCTCAGGGCCTGTGCGATGGGAGGGTCTGAGAAAACTCTCCCAGAACTTTGCCAGTGTTTCCCAGCCTCTGCTGGATTGGAGTTGTGTCTCTCTCGCCAGTACTCCTTGGTTGTCCAACAAACTGTGACCTTAGCTGCCAGCTTTTTCAGAGGGGAAATTTTTTAATAATTCCGCAACAAGGGCCCTCTGGTACTACCCCTTTGTTGTGAATTCTGCTTTTGGGTTCCCTCCAGTGGTTGTAGGTGGTAATGCAGTTGTCCCTGAGTTTCAGTCCTGGTCAGGTGTTTCTGCTGATTGCAGCTCTGACTGGTGTATTTAGGTGTGCAGGATTCATTAGTCCTTGCCAGTTGTCCATGGTTCTGGGAGGTTTTGGATCTTTGTCTGGTTCCTCGAGCCTTGCTGCCATTTCAGCAAAGATAAGTGTCTGGTTTTTGTTTCTGTGGCACACATGCTGTGTGCTTAATAATTCTGTGCTATTCATTTGTTTTTTCTTGTCCAGATTAGATTGAGTCAGTGTTTTTCTCTGTCTTGCTGGATTCTCTGGAGTTGCAGATATATACTCCCACATCTTTAGTTAGATGGTGGAGTTTTTTGTATTTTCTGCTGTGGATATTTTTGGAAGGGTTTTAATACTGACCGCTTAATATTCTATCCTATCCTTTCCTATTTTAGCTAGAGTGGCCTCTTTTGCTAAATCCTGTTTCCTGCCTGCGTGTGTCTTTTCCTCTACTACTCACAGTCAATATTTGTGGGGGGCTGCCTATCCTTTGGGGTTCTGCTCTGAGGCAAGGTAGTATTCCTATTTTCATCTATAGGGGTATTTAGTCCTCCGGCTGTGTCGAGGTGTCTAGGATTTGTTAGGCACACCCCACGGCTACTTCTAGTTGTGGTGATAGGCTCAGGATTTGCGGTCAGTATAGTTTCCACCAACTCCAGAGAAAATTCCATGCGGCTCCAAGGTCACCGGATCATAACAGTACAACTGGCCAATAATGAGTTAAATGCATCTCAGAAGAAGGGAAGAAAGGTGTTGAGCCATTTTTTTCTGCAGTTTGCTTTGTCTTCTCTTCCCTCTTTTTCTCTGGGTGGCTGAGGAGTCTTGTGCTAGCATGGATATTCAGGAATTAGCTTCTCGTGTCGACCAGCTTGCTGCTAGGGTACAGGGTATTTCTGATTATATTGTTCAGACTCCTGTTTTAGAGCCGAAGATTCCTACTCCTGATTTGTTTTTTGGTGATAGGTCCAAATTTTTGAGTTTTAAAAACAACTGTAATCTGTTTTTTGCTCTGAGACCTCGATCCTCCGGTGATTCCATTCAGCAGGTTAAAATCGTCATCTCCCTGCTGCGTGGCGATCCACAGGATTGGGCATTTTCCCTGGAATCTGGGAATCCGG
This sequence comes from Ranitomeya imitator, assembly GCF_032444005.1. Lineage (NCBI taxonomy): Eukaryota > Metazoa > Chordata > Amphibia > Anura > Dendrobatidae > Ranitomeya > Ranitomeya imitator. The sequence goes on along the minus strand of NC_091282.1, from coordinate 675,910,490 downwards.
CTTTGTTTGATGCAGACTCCTTTTTTCAGGCTTTGGGATTATTATATGATGAACCTAATTCTGTGGATCAAGCGGAGAAGACCTTGTTGGCCCTGTGTCAGGGTCAAGAGGCGGCAGAATTGTATTGTCAGAAATTTAGAAAATGGTCGGTGTTGACTAAATGGAATGATGATGCTTTGGCGGCAATTTTCAGAAAGGGTCTTTCAGAATCCGTTAAAGATGTTATGGTGGGTTTCCCACGCCTTTCGGTCTGAGTGATTCTATGTCTCTGGCCATTCAGATTGACCGGCGCTTGCGGGAGCGCAGAACTGTGTGCGCTGTGGCGTTGTTCTCAGAGCAAATTCCTGAGCTAATGCAGTGTGATAGGATTCTGTCTAGAACGGAATTACAAGGTTTCAGACGTAAGAATAGGTTGTGTTATTATTGTGGAGACGCTTCTCATGTCATTTCTGTCTGCCCTATGCGGACAAAGATGATCACCAGTTCATTTACCATCAGCATTGTACAACCCAAATTTCTGTTATCTGTGTCCTTGATCTGCTCATTGTCATCATTTTCTGTCATGGCGTTTGTGGATTCAGGCGCCGCCTTGAACTTAATGGACTTAATTTGCCAGGCGTTGTGGTTTTTCCTTGCAGCCTTTGCAGAACCCTATTCCTTTAAGGGGCATTGATGCTACACCTTTGGCTAAAAATAAGCCCCAGTTTTGGACACAGGTGACCATGCGTATGGCGCCAGCCCATCAGGAAGATTGTCGATTTCTGGTGTTGCATAATTTGCACGATGCTATCGTGCTGGGTTTTCCGTGGTTGCAGGTGCATAATCCTGTGTTGGACTGGAAGTCTATGTCTGTGACTAGTTGGGGTTGTCAGGGGGTTCATAATAATGTTCCTTTGATGTCAATCTCCTCTTCTTCCTCTTCTGAAATTCTTAAGTTTTTGTCTGATTTTCAGGATGTATTCAATGAGCCCAAGTCCAGTTCCCTTCCACCGCACAGGGACTGTGATTGTGCTATTGACTTGATTCCAGGCTGTAAGTTTCCTAAGGGCCGACTTTTCAACCTGTCTGTGCCTGAACATACCGCCATGCGGAATTATCTTAAGGAGTCTTTGGGGAAAGGGCATATTCGGCCATCTTCTTCACCGTTGGGAGCGGGATTTTTTTTTGTTGCTAAGAAGGATGGCTCCTTGAGACCCTGTATTGATTATCGCCTCTTGAATAAGATCACGGTCAAGTTTCAATACCCTTTACCTTTGCTTTCTGATTTGTTTGCTAGGATTAAGGGGGCTAGTTGGTTTACTAAGATTGACCTTCGGGGGGCATATAATCTTGTTCGTATTAAGCAGGGTGATGAATGGAAAACTGCGTTTAATACGCCCGAAGGTCATTTTGAATACCTTGTGATGCCATTTGGGCTCACTAATGCTCCATCTGTTTTTCAGTCCTTCATGCATGACATCTTCCGGACTTATCTTGATAAATTCTTGATTGTATATTTGGACGATATTTTGATTTTTTCCGATGATTGGGAGTCTTATGTGCAACAGGTCAGGATAGTATTTCACATCCTTCGTGACAATGCTTTGTTTGTGAAGGGGTCTAAGTGTCTCTTTGGGGTGCAGAAGGTTTCTTTTTTGGGCTTCATTTTTTCTCCCTCATCTATGGAGATGGATCCGGCTAAGGTTCAGGCCATTCATGATTGGATTCAACCTACGTCCATGAAGAGCCTTCAGAAATTTTGGGGTTTTGCAAATTTTTATCGCTGTTTCATTGCTAACTTCTCTAGCGTGGTTAAACCCTTGACCGATTTGACGAACAAAAGGAGCTGATGTGACGAATTAGTCCTCTGCAGCTGTCTCTGCCTTTCAGGAGCTTAAACGCCAATTTACTTCTGCTCCGGTGTTGCGCCAACCAAATGTTTCTCTTCCGTTTCAGGTTGAGATTGACGCTTCTGAGATTGGGGCAGGGGCCGTTTTGTCTCAGAGGGATTCTGTTGGTTCCTTGATGAAACCGTGTGCCTTCTTTTCCCATAAGTTTTCGCCTGCTGAACGCAATTATGATGTCGGCAATCGGGAGTTGTTGGCTATGAAGTGGGCATTTGAGGAGTGGCGACATTGGTTTGAGGGAGCTAAGCACCATATTGTGGTCTTGACCGATCATAAGAATCTGATTTACCTCGAGTCTGCCAAACGGCTGAATCCTAGACAGGCTCGATGGTCCTTGTTTTTTTTTTCCTGTTTTGATTTCGTGGTCTCGTATCTTCCAAGGTTCTAAGAATATTAAGGCTGATGCCCTTTCTAGGAGTTTTTTGCCTGATTCTCCTGAGGTCCTTGAACCGGTCGGCATTCTGAAAGAAGGGGTGGTCCTTTTTGCCATTTCCCCTGATTTACGACGGGTTGTTCAGGAATTTCAGGCTGACAGACCTGACCGCTGTCCAGTGGGGAAACTGTTTGTTCCTGACAGATGGATTAGTAGAGTGATTTCTGAGGTTCACTGTTCTGTGTTGGCTGGTCATCCTGGTATTTTTGGTACCAGAGATTTGGTTGGTAGGTCCTTTTGGTGGCCTTCTTTGTCACGTGATGTGCGCTCTTTTGTGCAGTCCTGTGGAACTTGTGCACGGGCCAAGCCTTGTTGTTCCCGTGCTAGTGGGTTGCTTTTGCGATTGCCAGTCCCTGAGAGGCCCTGGACGCATATTTCTATGGATTTTATTTCTGATCTTCCGTTTTCCCAGAAGATGTCTGTTATCTGGGTTGTTTGTGACCGGTTCTCTAAGATTGTTCATTTGGTGCCTTTGCCTAAATTGCCTTCCTCTTCAGATTTGGTTCCACTGTTTTTTCAGCATGTGGTTCGTCTGCATGGTATTCCGGAGAATATTGTGTCTGATAGAGGTTCCCAGTTTGTTTCTAGGTTTTGGCTGGCCTTTTGTGCTAGGCTGGGCATTGATTTGTCTTTTTCTTCTGCGTTTCATCCTCAGACAAATGGCGAGACCGAGCGAACTAATCAGACCTTGGAAACCTATTTGAGATGCTTTGTGTCTGCTGATCAGGATGATTGGGTGGCCTTTATGCCATTGGCCGAGTTTGCCCTTAATAATCGGGCTAGTTCGGCTACTTTGGTTTTGCCTTTCTTTTGTAATTTTGGTTTTCATCCTCATTTTTCTTCTGGGCAGGTTGAGCCTTCTGACTGTCCTGGTGTGGATTCTGTGGTTGACAGGTTGCAGCAGATTTGGGCTCATGTGGTGGACAATTTGGTGTTGTCTCAGGAGGAGGCTCAGCGTTTTGCTAACCGTCGTCGGTGTGTTAGTTCCCGGCTTCGGGTTGGGGATCTGGTCTGGTTGTCTTCCCATCATGTTCCTATGAAGGTTTCTTCCCCTAAGTTTAAGCCTTGGTTTATTGGTCCTTATAGGATTTCTGAGATTATTAATCCGGTGTCTTTTCGATTGGCGCTTCCGGCCTCTTTTGCTATCCATAATGTCTTCCATAGATCTTTATTGTGGAAATATGTGGTGCCCGTTGTTCCCTCTGTTGATCCTCTGGCCCCTGTGTTGGTTGATGGAGAGTTGGAGTATGTGGTTGAGAAGATTTTGGATTCTCATTTTTCGAGGCGGAGGCTTCAGTACCTTGTCAAATGGAAGGGTTATGGCCAGGAGGATAATTCTTGGGTTTTTGCCTCTGATGTCCATGCTGCTGATTTGGTCCGTGCCTTTCATCTGGCTCGTCCTGATCGTCCTGGGGGCCCTGGTGAGGATTCGGTGACCCCTCCTCAAGGGGGGGTACTGTTGTGAATTCTGCTTTTGGGTTCTCTCCAGTGGTTGTAGGCGGTAATGCAGTTGTCCCTGAGTTTCAGTTTTGGTCAGGTGTATCTGCTGATTGCAGCTCTGACTGGTGTATTTAGGTGTGCAGGATTCATTAGTCCTTGCCAGTTGTCCATGGTTCTGGGAAGTTTTGGATCTTTGTCTGGTTCCTCCAGCCTTGCTGCCATTTCAGCAAGGATAAGTGTCTGGATTTTGTTTCTGTGGCACACATGCTGTGTGCTTAATAATTCTGTGCTATTCATTTGTTTTTTCTTGTCCAGCTTAGATTGAGTCAGTGTTTTTCTCTGTCTTGCTGGATTCTCTGGAGTTGCAGATATATGCTCCCATATCTTTAGTTAGATGGTGGAGTTTTTTGTATTTTCTGCTGTGGATATTTTTGGAAGGGTTTTAATACTGACCGCTTAGTATTCTATCCTATCCTTTCCTATTTTAGCTAGAGTGGCCTCTTTTGCTAAATCCTGTTTCCTGCCTGCGTGTGTCTTTTCCTCTACTACTCACAGTCAATATTTGTGGGGGGCTGCCTATCCTTTGGGGTTCTGCTCTGAGGCAAGGTAGTATTCCTATTTTCATCTATAGGGGTATTTAGTCCTCCGGCTGTGTCGAGGTGTCTAGGAATTGTTAGGCACACCCCACGGCTACTTCTAGTTGCGGTGATAAGTTCAGGATTTGTTGTCAGTATAGTTTCCACCAACTCCAGAGAAAGTTCCATGCGGCTCCAAGGTCACCGGATCATAACACCCCTTATTAGTAGACCTGCCCACTCGGGAATAAGAGCTATAAAGTTCTCCTTGCAGCATGGGTCTAGAAAAGTCATCAACCAGTAATGACTGTCACCCAAAATTTGGACAATGCGAGGGTCAAAGGAAAGGCAGCGTAACATAAACTCAGCCATGCATGCGAGACTGCTAACAAGCAAGACTTCCATGTCCTCACCAAGAGGATGACTGACCATGCTCTGCTCCCTCTCCCTGTCCTCATGCCATACACGCTGAACAGACAGTATGACAGTTGTGCTTGTAGTACCGTCCACAGCACATGAAAGTAGCTCCTGTTCTTCCTCCTCCTCTTCCTCATTGTCACCCAATCCATGTTGAGATGAGATGAAGCTGGGCTGTGTGTCATCACCCTGTAAGTTTCCTTGCTCCATCTCATCATGCTCCGCCTGCAATGCATCCTCTTTGATTGTGAGCAAAGAGCATTTCAGAAGACAGAGAAGCGGGATGGTGACGCTAATTAAGGCATCATCGCCACTCACCATCTTGATGGAGTCCTCAAAGTTTTAGAGGATGGTACATATGTCTGACATCCATATCCACTCCTGAGGTCTTATATGTGGAGTCAGACCTGAATACCGACAGCCTTGTTGATGCTAGTAGTCAACAACTGCCCTCTTCTGCTCACAAATCCTTTCCAACTTCTGCAGTGTAGAGTTCTAATGCGTGGGGACACCACACACCAGTCAGTGAGCTGGAAGCTGCAAACGCTGTTGAAGCACGGCAAGGGTGGCGAAACTGTAGCTGACTTTCTAAAAAGAGCACACAGGTGGCGTACTTTGACAAGCAGATCCAGGTAGGTTTTGAGAAATCGCTGAACAATGAGTTTAAGCACATGGGCCAGGCATTGTATGTGTGTGAGCTCACCTCGCCTCAGAGCTGCCACCAAGTTATGGATATTGTCACACATGACCATGCCTAGCTGTAGATTCAGCGGTATCAGCCACAGATCTGCATGCTCTTTCAGAACTGTCCACAACTCTTCAGCATTGTGCGGTTTGTCACCTAAGCATATTAGCATCAGCACAACCTGTTGCCGCTTGGCAGAGGCAGTGCTGCAGTGCTTCCAGCTTGTGGCTGCTGTGGTTATTTCGGAGATGGTGGCTGAAGAGGAGGAGGTGCAGGAGCTGTAGACTGTGGTAGCAACCCTGATTGACGTAGGTCCCACTATCCTTGTTGGCAGTAGGACGTGTTCCATCTCAAGGTCCGACTGGGTCCTGTCAGTGAGATGTACCATCTCTGCCCACAAGCACTTGTCCATGTGTCCATGATTAGGTAGACTTTCCCAGTAACTACATTGTTGAGGGCGCGGTTAATGTTGTTGGACATGTGCTTATGTAAAGCGGGCATGGCACACCGGGAGAAATAGTGCCGGCTGGGGGCAGAGAACAGAGGGCCGGCCGCCGGCCATCAGGTTGTGGAAAGCTTCCATCTCAATTAGCCTAAAAGGTAACATTTTGAGCAGTCATGAAATGTGGGAATTTAGTAGTGTGGCCTGTGGAGCGTTGAATGCACATTTGCGCTTGTGTTCCAAGGACTGGGGAATGGAGAACTGAACGCTGTGCTGGGACAAGGATGTTTACGTGCTTGCTGATGGTGCTAGTTGAGTGTGTACAACGACAGGTGCAGGGCAGGAGGCATCTTTGCATGCACCATGGACAGGGGATTGGCATGCACCATCATGACCCCATCCCTTGCCCATTTTAAATGGAGGACAATATTTTCCATGTTCACTACAAATGGCTGAATTTGTAGCAAAATTATATGTGATCCGTGTGATGGAAAACAACAGTTTAAAATATCTGGCCTGTAGGTAACTATTTTTGTTTACCAAACTGGAGTCAATAATTTTTGTAAGACACTGCAAAAAAATTAAATGTAGCCCTGAAAATGGCACAATTCTGAGTACACTGATATGTGATCCATGTGACGGACAAACCACAGATTGAAATACCTGGCCTGTTGGTAACTATTTTTTTTCAGCAAACTGGTGTCAATAATTTGGGTAAGACACTGCAAAATAAATTAAATGTAGCCCTGAAAAGGCACTATTTTAAGCGCACTGATATGTAATCCGTGTGACGGACAACCCACGGTTGGAAATATCTGGCTTGTTGGTAACAATTTTTTTTTTCATTAAACTGGTGTCAATAACTTGGGTAAGATACTGCAAAAAAATAAAAAATTAAAGATTCCCGCCGCTAAACAGGGGGAATCTTGAACCATGTCCTCTGCGGTCTCTCATTCTTCCCCAGCCACAGAGGAGCCTGCTCAGCAGAGACGTCAATCCCATTGTCTTGCTCAAGCTGATGCTGAGCATCTGGTTGCTGCTGCCATCCCAGGTTCAGCTATTGTAACCAGCATGAATCAGCGGTGAGCAGACGCTGCAGGGACTATGTCCTACTTTTTGTCAACTGAGCATGCCCGTGGGATGACCTCTCATTGGAGGTCAGGGGTCACATGGCCAGGTCCTGAAGCCATCTTGATTGAACCACGAGGAAGGTCCCAGAAAGATGCAGCTATAAAAGGTTCATATGGCTGCTCTGCCATGCGCTAGTATAAATCCAGAATCGTGTATGTGTGGATGTGTGTATGGAATCTGATGAAAGCTCCTAAATGATCCCCTTCCCTAGTGTTGTTGACTTAGTGTGGGTGATTTGAGCTAACTTGCCATCCAGCACAAGGCACGATAGTACTGCGTCTATAGCAGCGTCTGTCAAAGTGGCATTGTGCGCAAACAGTGCGCTTTCCTGGCCCAAGCTTTGGGTGGTTAGTGATGTTCGTCAGAGCGGTGCTGTGCGCACCTACTGCAATAAATCTTTAGCTTGTTTTTCCCTGGCACCACAGTTGCAGCACCGAACGCTAATGGGTCTAGGGGGACTATATGCCTGTGTCCTTGGGGCAGAGTCCTGTGACCAAAACACTAGCGTTCACTCTGCGGTATTGCAGCCCTGCGAAGCAACAGGGTTTGCCCCCTACATACCGGGTGAAGTTAACCAGCGAGTTTATGTTATAGCGCCATATACTGTCCATCATTACTAAGCAGCAGGTGTCATCTCTGCATGGTAGACAAGGCTGCAAATGCATCTTATATACTCTTTAATATTATTTGGTGTGTTCCTCCAGCCCTAAGGCTAGGTTCAGATTGCGTTAATGGGACCGCGCTAACGAACAGCGTTGCACGGCGAAATTAACGCCGTGCAATGCGTCCGTTAGCGTGCCCATTGGCAGCAATGGGAACGTGCATCGCTAGCGCGTGCCATTTTAGGCACGCGCTAGCGATGTGCCGGTGTTTTGTGAAACCGAGGTCCGCGCCCGAGGTCCGTTCCCCGCTCTCGCAGATCGGGGATCTGCGAGAGAGGGGACGTTAAACGCGACCCCGAAAAAGACATTGCGTTAGCGCAATCCGCTAGCACTTAGCGCTAAACAGATTGCCCTAACGCAATCTGAACCTAGCCTTACAGTAGTACAAAAACACTCACAGAGATAGCATGGGTCCCACATAAAATATATTTAGATTCAACTGAATATCTAATTCTACCCATGTAGGTATTAGGACAGTAAAGTATACTCCCGATAATCTAAACAACAACAAGAAATTGGAGTTCCATACAAAATGTTATGATAACAATATATTTTATTACACAAAATTATTTTACAATTAGTACAAAAATGTAAAGAAGCAAGGAGACCCTAGTAAAAGACATCCTAATTCAAGGCACGGGAATATATAATCATAATATCACCATGGTGTTAATGAACAGCACCAGTACTAGTACAAAAAGGTATGGTGTGCGCCCATATATAGCTGGCTTTCATTAGCATATAGTATGAACCACCGTACAACAATAGATAACAACAGTTTCCATATAAACAAGTATCACCCACACAGGAAGGGAACTGAAACAGTTAAAGCACCTACAAGGTGCATATTGAGCAATGTACCTTACCCATAGTGCAAGTAACCAGCGCCTGGAACCCTGGATAGACCCCCCTAATGCACGTTTCGCATAGCTTTCTCAAAGAGGGAATACAAAGGTCTCCCAAGCTTGGCGTTTTATAGTAGCGCCTATTTGCCGGCATCTCTGAAGTGCGCAGACGCAATACAATCCCTGTCGTAAGTAGATTCTTGATCCCCAGCGTTCACCAGGGAAATCCCCTGCTGACGTCACGGAGATGCGCACGTGGAAAGCTGAAGCCGAAGATACGAGGACTCCCTGACAGACTCCCTAACAGTAGGCCTGAAATGGCACTATTTTGAGCTCACTGATATTTGATCCATGTGACGGACAAACCCCATTTTAAAATAGCTGGATTTTTAAAACTGTAATATGGAAAGGATCTGGCTGTAGTCTGCAGTGCCAACAAGCAAATGGAGCATAACAATTATGTTCTCTGGAATGCTTTTAAAGCAAATAATCAGGATTAAGATCCAAAAAAAATTATCCCTGGCCCCTGATACCTGGGGCTATGTCTAGAAATATCCATAATAGCAGCAGCAGACAGAACTGAAATGGGCCCTCTAGCTATATGCACTGAATTGTGCCACATACACTGTCTGCCTGCCTAGCACTGATATCTCTGCAGCTTTATTATTCCTCAGAAGGACTGTTAGTTGAGATGGATATGTGTATTATTTATGGAATACCCACACTAAGTATGAAGCAAACAAACCTCTCCCTAGCTCAGCAGCAACTCTCCCTACACTGCCTGATTCCGGTGCCGACTGTGATGATCATGGCTGCTCTAGGTCTGATATAGACCTGAAGACGCTGGGCAGCAAGCCAATAAGCCAATCAATGTAATGCCACAACCAAAATGGCTGCAGCATTACAGTGTGTGTCAGATAATCCCTGTATGTTCATTGGCTCTGTACAGAGCACCAAACATGCAGATCACTCACCGAACAAACCCAGAAATACTCGGCGAGCTTCATGCATCGTGAACACTGCGATGCTCGGGCTCGCTCATTACTAATTATTAATCTTACTTTCATGTAAAGTGTTGAAAAATGTTCTATGAAACTCAGTTTTGCCAAATTTTTTAAATCGTTCTTGTTTTGAGTAAGATATAAAATCTTACTTTTCATATGTGGTGTACTCATTTATGCTAAGCAATGTACATCAATGTAAGCAGCCACTATAGTTTTGCATTACAAAACCATAGTCATCTATTCAGGGTTGAATGCACAGCTGTGCTTTGGCAGTTGTGTTGCAAGATCTGTATGTATAGGATTGTAATCTTTGGATGGATGATGAAGTATAGGCGGTCTATCAGATCTGGAAAATAGGAGGGGTAGTGGGCACTGAAAAGCCACCTTGCCATGGACAGGGTATTACGAATCAAACTTCTTTGACCCCTTTCCCACCTTAGACGTATTGTTACATCTAAGGTGGGCTCCCCCTGTGTAATGTGGTCTCCGGCGATGACCCTGCAACTTTTCAGGCACTTGTCAGGTGATTTGAACAGATGACATGTGCCACTAACAGCCGCGGGTGAAAACATGATCCACCTGCAACTGTGAACATATTAAATGCTAATGTCAATCTCTGACAGCTGCATTTAACATGATCGCGCCAGAAGCTCGTCAATAATCCCACCCACTGGCACCCGAGTCACATGAACGCTGCAGACCCCTGTGGTTGTCATTGCTGGATTGCTATGGGTGCTCAAAGCAAGTGAGCATTTTAGCTACACAGCTGAAGCCCTGCTCTGTGTAGCACAAGCGATCAAAAGATCGCAGCTTCTAGTCTCCCATGGAGACTATTGAAGAAAGTAAAAAGTAACAAAAAAGTTTTTAAAATATAGAAAAATAAAAAATATATAAAAGTTCAAATCACCCCCCATTCGCCCCATTAAAAATAAAACAATAAAAAAGTACACAAATTTTGTAATGCCGTGTTCAGAATTGCCCGATCTATCAATATATAAAAAGAATTAATCCGATTGGTAAACGACGCAATGAGAAAAAATGTGAAAACGCCAGAATTAAGTTTTTGTTGTTGCTGAAACACTGTATAAAAATGCAATAACGGGAGTCAAAAAATTATATCTGCACCAAAATGGCATCAATGAAAACGACAGCTTGGAACACAAAAAATAAGCCCTCACCCAGCCCCAGATCACAAAAAATGGAGACGCTATGGTTCTTGGAAAATACCGACTTTTTATTTTTTATTTTTTTAAGAAACTTTGAATGTTTTTTTTTACCACTTAAATAAAAAAGAACCTAGACATTGGTATCTGTGAACGTGTAATGACCTGGAGAATTATATTGGCATGTCAGTTTTAGTATTTAGTGAACATGGTAAAATAGCAAAACAAAAAACAATTGTGGAATTTCACTTTTTTTGCAATTTCACCTCACTTTGCATTTTTTTCCTGTTTTCCAGTACACAATATGGCAAAACTAATGGTGTTGTTCAAAAGTACAACTCGTTCCACAAAAAACAAGCCCTCGCGTGGACATATTGATGGAAAACTACAAATCTTATGGCTCTGGGAAGAAGAGGAGCAAAAAATGGAAACGCAAAAATGGAAAAACCCAAGGTGGAGAAGGGGTTAAAGAAGTGTGGCTTGACGAAAAGGGTTTTTGCATCTCTTTTGAAAATCTACGCAATGTTAGTAAAAAACATGAACATGATGTACTAGCCAAAGGATACATCATTGTGTTATTTGGGTGATCTGGGAACGTTTGGTGACAATCATGTAGACGCTGTTGTGAAGGCCATTTTGGGTGTTTTAGGACAGGCTAGACGCCCCCATGCTGTCCATAAGTGTGTAGGATCCAGTAATTTTCATCATGGCTGAAGACTGAAGTATTGCAGCTGCAATTCTCTGAATCTTCTGATGAGTTTTTCATGCCATGATGATTATAAAATCTGCAAGCATAACCAGATTGGCTGAGCTATTAATTCCACCCAAGGACTGAAATGATACAGTGGATGAAATGAATTATGTTATTCATTAAGTGCATTCAATTTCCTCCCTTTTTTGTTCATCTTGAGTTATGACATTTGACTTGTCGTAATTGGTAAATTAATTACATTTTATTTCTTTTATGGCTTTTTGGAGTTTTTTCACGTCAGTTCTTGTAACATTCGTCACTTATTACATTTATATCTCATTGCACCAGAATCTATCAAATTAACGGATAAACTTTTGCCACGTCCCCCACTGAAGATTTTCTGTAAGACGATAAGATGATATATTGAACTTTTCAGAGTTATCATTTATAAGCTGGAGGTAAAGTAGAAAGATGAGACTTATAAACTCTTGTCAATGACAAGTATAAAGCCAATTAGAGAAAGTGAAATATCTGGACATATCAGTCGTTCTCCTGTGTAAAGCCTTGTTATATTCTACTCAGACATTTTGTGCTAATTTTTATGGTCTTTGTCAAGGAGGTATGGCTCACATAGAAATAATGCAGAGCAGCCCAAATACATGGCCCAGATCATCCTGCAAGGTCTATATGTCGAATTAAAAAAAAAGAATACTCAATGGTGCAGTAGAAATGTAATATTATTTGAAATTGGCCTCTTGTGATCTGCAGGTGGCCGGTCCTCTTTAAATATAGGTAATTAACATATAAGTTCTGGCCAACACTTTTAAGTTATTATAAGACCTTTAAACTTGGGACTTGAGATGTAAGGGTATGTTTCCATGGTCAGGAATGGCTCAGTACTTGCTCAGGATTTGATGCAGGTAAAATCTGCGCCTAGTATAGTAAAACAAAAGAAAAAGAGGCTAAGCCTCTGCCAGCTCACCGATACCACAGGTGCGCGGAACTCGTCCTGACCCGACGTGCAGTGGATACAATATATGGAATGAAGTGGTAGTTCCAGCTCCTTAAAATTCAAAGTCTTTATTTTCCAAGTGAAACTTCATAATCATCAAAGAATCCTTGTACATCATGGATGCAAAGGCAGCAAAAAAAAAAAGGTGTATGCATCGTGTTTCGATCAACTAAGATCTTTATGACAGCTGCGCCTATTCTGCATCTGAGGTCACTGACAGGTCACCTGCATTTTTTATGTTTTATTTTTGCATGTGTTTTTGATGCGTGTTTTCAGTTCATGCGTTTTTTTGTCACTTGAAATAAAGCTAATTGAAAGTTGGCTTCTGGGAAGAAAAAAAGTGATTTCCTGTTTGCATATTTATTCGGATATGTTCCCACGGTCTGTAAACGCTGCAGGTTGGATGCTGCGTGCATCCGCAATGTCCAACCTGTGGTGTCTAGCTGATACAGAATAGTGGATGGGATTTCAAGAAATCCCATACCCACTATGTGCGCACTAATGCCCGAGGCTCACCCGCGGAGATGGACATGTGGTGCGTCTTTCCAGACCGCAGCATTTCAATTTTTGCAGTGGAAACGCTCCATCTCTGCTGAGTAAATTACCCATACACTTTCATGGGTAAAACCGCATTATCTTACTAGCCACATGCATATTAAGTGCGGAACGCAGCTTACTACGCATGTGTACTAATTTACATGATGGTGAATCTTGTGACACAGCCGGAAATACACGACACAGGAAGTGGAGGAAAGCAAAGTCCCTTCTTTTTTAATAAATAAAATAAATAAATAATTTAAAAAAAATAGTGTAGGGTCTCCCCATAATTGTTAACCAGCAAAAGTAAAGCAAACTACTGGGGCTGGAATTTCAGGCTGGTAAGGATCTACTATCCAGCTTGATAACACCAGGCAGCAGCAGTCTACTTACCTTGGATGGTTAGCAAAAATAATGGGATCCCCTCCAAAAAAAAACAGCATGGGGTCCCAATATTTTTGTTAAACAGCCAAGGAAAAAGCAGACAGCTGCAGCCTGGTATTCACAGGCTGGCGAGGCCCATGGATTTTGGCCCTCACCAGCCTAAAAATAGCAGCCTGCAGCTGCCCCACAATTGGCGCATGCAAAGATGCGCCAATTGTGGCATTTTACTCGGCTCTTCCCACTTGCCCTGTAGCGGTGGCAAGTGGGGTAATACTTGTGGGGTTGATGTCACCTTTGTATTGTCCGGTGACATCAAGCCCATGGATTAGTAATAGAGAGGCTTCTCACAGTCAGCTGATCTCATCGCGAGAACTGCAGTGGATGTGAACTTCCAGCTGAAACAAGGTAAGACATTATTTAAATTAGTACACATGCGTAGTAAGCTGCATTTCCACAATTACTACGCATGTGACTATAAAGATGATCTGGTTTCACCACATCTAATGATAGTCTATGGGAAATTTATGCTGCGGAGACGTGGAAAGATGTGCTGCATGTCCATTTATGCAGATGAGCCACTGACGTCTTTTAAAACATAGTGGAGATGGGATTTCTTGAAATCCCCTCCAGTATGCTGTAACATCTGGATGCTGCGGGTTTGACACTGTGGATGTACACAGTGTCAAACCCGCAGCGCTTACTGACCGTGGAAACATACCCTAAGAATTGTCCAAAACAGATGAAATCAAACTCAGTGGGAAAATGATGGAGCTAAAAATTTGCACTCATGTCTATTGATTTTTACCATTTTATTCTAATAACCTTTTAATGAATGCTTAGCTAATACAAGTGTCTCCATCCTATTAAGTAAATGGAAGTTGTTTTTAGAGTATCACTGGAGGGACCCAAAGTCATCCATTGGAAAAAATGTCCCCACCTAAAAAAAAAAAAGACCAATCAGACCCATATAATCATATGAGGCCTTGGTTCTCTTACGAGAGGTGATTCCCAATTTCTCCAGTGTAAAGGCTTACCAGATGAGGTAGATGTGCTGATGCGACAGATGGAGTGGAACCCAGCAGGGTTGGATGTGAGTTGAAACACCGTATTACAGATAATGGAGCATACAAAACATAAATTTTTTCATCAATTAAGGAATTTGCTCTTCAGACATTCTGGGGTCATCACAACATAGAATCAGACCCATTCAGAGGACCATAAAACATTAAGACTTCCTTATCTATGAACTGTTAATTCTGCTTCATGTCACTTGTCTTATCTATTGCCTTCTCTCTCTCTGTGCTGTGTTGTATATAAGTATGTGATTCTTCAGAACTTGCTTTAGTCTTTTCCTGATGAAGGGACCTGCATAGTCTCAAAAGCTTGCAATTTGTTACCATCTTTTCAGTTAGCCATAAAAAGGTATCAACCAATGAGGACTCTCACGTCTAAATAATTTTCATACCAAACAAGGAATATTAGAGTTACAATCTCAAGACACAGGTGAGTTTGTCAATTTGCCTTAAAGGGAACCTGTCACCTGAATTTGGCGGGACTGGTTTTGGGTCATATGGGCGGAGTTTTTGGGTGTTTGATTCACCCTTTCCTTACCCGCTGGCTGCATGCTGGCCGAAATATGGGATTGAAGTTCATTCTCTGTCATCCGTAGTACACGCCTGCGCAAGGCAATCTTGACTTGCGCAGGCGTGTACTACGGAGGACAGAAAATGAACTTTAATCCAATATTTTGGCCAGCATGCAGCCAGCGGGTAAGGAAAGGGTGAATCAAACACCTGAAAACTCCGCCCATATGACCCAAAACTGGTCCCGCCAAATTCAGGTGACAGGTTCCCTTTAAATAGGTCTCAGAAGATGATGTCATTGATTCACACTGGGCAACCTGCAAGACCCGATGTGGAGCAGAACAGAGGGCAGTGGTCCTAGGAGAAGGGAGTGGAGCCCGGGATACCTGGGACAGGTGTGCAAAACCCAGCAACTTCACCCCATAACAATAAATTAGACAGGTTTATGACGTATTTCTTCGACGACAATGATATGCAATATTTTAATGCAGTGATATATTTTCCATTTTTATGACATTGTATAACTAGATATATTTGCCTTGCAAGTGCCTGAGATTGCAGGGAGGAAAGTCTCCTTTATCGTATGCTGTGACTTTACCAATAGAAGCTATGAGAAGAACTGATGGGTCCATCCAAACCACAAGAAGTTTGTTATGGAAATTTTTGCAGTCATTGCATTCAGATGTCACTTATCCTCTCGAGGACACTTTACATTTCAGTATTTTTGTATTGTAAATTAGATCCTAAAGGCAAAACTCTGCAGTTATTGTACAGCTCCACATGGTTCATTACCAACCCATCAATGCCGCCCTCTAAGGATTTCCCGGATCTGTGCTGACACCAGAATTCGTGATGAAATGTAGTTGATTTGTATTAACCATTTACTACAATTTCACCCAAAATGTATTTCTTTATCATGCTATAGGAGTGTACACAGTTTATGGTTATTGTCTATCCCAGCACATCCTTGTAATCCTTAATGATGCACGTTTGGGGGCTCTGTTACAGATTGTAAGGTATTGTATCATTGTCTAATGGTACACACCTAAGCTTACCTAAATTTAATTTGCAATGGTGTCAGAGCAGAGAATTCAGAGACAAATAACAATACATTTCTGATGATTTACATATGTTGCATATGTAATAAAGGATCAGATAAGGCTTACTCCAAGTGTTTAATAAAAGGAAGAAAATGGAGTCTAGTCCATACTCCTACTTTTTGTAAGACACAAGATGAGAGGACTTTTACTTTTTTCCCTATACCCTTTTTGTCCAGTGAGGATTGACAACAATCTCGAATGCTGAGACTATTTTTCCCTTTTGAAAGGGACACTTTGAATTAAATGTCCATTAGTGTGTCGGCTTTATCTGCCAATTTTCCCTCATAAATAAATTTCAGAGATGAGAAATTCATCTGTGGCGCCAAGTAAAATGATCCTAATATAATTATCCATAAAACTGTAAATCCAGAGTCTTCAGATAGATTTATGAAATCAATTGACTTTGCTCCTGTCCCAATGTAAAATATATATTACAAGTGTTGTCAAAATCTTCTAATCTCTATAATTCAATGAGCCTCTCATTGCAGCTATCAGGGCCAAACTCAGAAAGGACACAATCGCCCCTGAGTATGTCGCCACTATAATTTCATGTCATATTTTTATAGAACTCAGAGTCTTTTCACAGCCTGTCACTATGTGTGTAATCTTGTTCTTCTCCCCTTGCCTTGTGATTAAGATATTTTAGTAATAAACACATTTATTGTTCATTTATTTGGACTATTAATTGTCAATTTTTGACCCTGTTGTGTATCGCCCCATGACGAATTGTCCATTTTTAGGCCATGCTCACACTCGGATGGTTAGTATACTATTGTATAGCCTTGATCTATTAATAATAAATTCACCATGCGCATGTTTCCTTTGAGCTATATTCACTGTATAATGACTTGTATATAAGGCAAAATTTTAAAAGGATTTTTAAAAATATATATAATTTAAGTAAAGCAAAATTGAATTTTTAATAAAAAAAATGGAAATTTCAGTGTAATTTATGAAAGAAGCAAGAAGTGCCAATAATTAGGAACTCAGAAGAACTCATATATACCCTGTATTAGATAAAGGAGGGCCTCATACGCATTATGTTCAAATTGTAATGTAGTTGTACAGCTAGACTCATAAAGGCTATGCACAAAGTGCAAATGCTGCCAATAATTACGAGCAGGATCTTGTGAAAGAAAACAGCAACCCGCACTACCGGTCAGACACACTGTGGCATTTGCTGGTTAATTAACCATCGCTGGTCCACAGATCTCGGGTGCCATTAGCCAGAAAAGCATGCTGTCTTGGATATAAGTGAAAAGAAATGCGGCAGCACTCACCAATCTTCTTTGCAGGCTATTTTATTGCAACATCTTCACGGCTCGGGGGTGTTTAGACAAGGACATGTGAAAGCTGAACAACGGCCGTTTCGCACCTGACGGGCGTTTCAACGGGTTCAATAAGTGAGCGGACATGACGCCTTAAGAAGCGTGCACAGAACATGCACCTCCCTGCAGCCTCACTCCGCCCACTCATGGCACAAAACATATTAAAAACATCAATAATTAAAAGCAAAAATAGCAAAAAAACGTGAACGTATACATTGGTAATCAGCTGCGTGACTTATACCTACTGAACAATAATCAAACAATGAGAACAACTTAATACAGCTGTCTTTATACTAACTTTCTATGTGAGTCAGCGCATGATTTGACAGACCCACCTATGTGACACCTGATCTTCCCTGCAAAGAAGATTGGTGAGTGCTGCCACATTTCTTTTCACTTATAATTACAAGCAGGGTCATCCATACACCCTTCAAGGCACCAACTTGTGTGCCTCCCCAAAAAATTAAGAAAGTGTAGTTATGATACTTCTACAATCATAAAGGCATTGCACAAAGTGCAAAGTCAGGAAAAAAATATAAGTAGGGTCATTCAGCCATTCATAGATCCTAGAGGGCAGAAAATGGTGGGCCTCATTGAAATACTGAACATTGAAAAAAATATGTCTGCCATCATCCAGGGGTGTGGAAAAGTAGAGTTTAATCCAGGCTTTGTTGTTTGTTATCAGAGTGAGCCTGTCAGCACTTTCTGTTGACAAGTGAAAGCATCTATCTGTTATGATGCAGCCGGTGGCACTGAAAAATCCACTTAGAGAAGACGCTAGCTGCAGGGCAGCACAACACCTCAAAGGCATAGAGGAACAGCTCATGCCAGTTCTCCAGCTTTGAGACCAAATAGCTGAAGGTCAGAGAGGAATTAGGGAGTGTGCAGGTTTTGTCGGCCAGGTATTGCTTAACCATCTAAAAAACTTTTCCCTCCTTGTCAAAAATACCCATTCATCAAGGCCTGGATGCTCGGAGGGTGTCATGAAATTGGTCCATGCCCTTCACAGTGTACCCCTGCCTATGTTGTACTAGGAGTATGTCTCTCCTCCTTAGTTAGGCAAGGAAGCTTGCCCCCTGACGCTAGCGTTATCTAAAGGGCATTTTTTCAACATATTTTCCACAGTGGCCTCTGGTACAGCAACTTTTTAATAGACCTCTCCGCCTCAGGAAAAAGAGAAGCAAAGTTCTCCTTGTTGTGTTGTTTTAGAAGGGTAAACAACCAGTAGTCTTTTTTGGCCAAGATGAATGTAACTCAAGGGTCACGGGAAAGGCAGCAGTAAATAAAATATACCAAATACGCCAAGGTCCCTACAGCCAACACTTCCCTGTCTCCCCAATGACGACTACTGTCCATCTTCTCCTCCATCTCTTCCTCCTCATTTCCCTCTTCAGCCCATCCACGTATTAGAGATACGAGGAAACTTGTGTGGCTCCTAGCCTCTTTTGCGCTATAAGCCAGCTTCTGTTCCTCTTCCTCAGTCTCCAACTCCTCATTGTTACCTAATCTGTGCTGAGCTGATGAAAAAAGACAAAACTGGGTAGTATCTCCCTCTCTCATATCTTCCTCCATCTCCCCCTGGTCAGCATGCAAAGCTTTATATTTAATTTACTGTAGCGACTGTTTATGTAGGCACAGAAGGGAGATCGTTGCGCTGATCATGGCATCATTGCTGCTCCATCCATGTGGAGTCCTCAAAGTCTTAGAGAAGCACTCAAATCCATGCTGAGTTTTCTGTTGTTATGTATGGGGGCTGACCAGAATATCACCTGACATTTTGGAGCTGGTATTTTACAACAGGCCTATGCTGCTCACAAAGCTTTGCCAGCATGTGCAGTGTGGAGTTCCATCACGTGGTCATGCCATACACCAGTTGGTGAGCTGGCACTTACATGTGCTGCTGCAGCAATGCCAGAGCAGCGGAAGCTGTAGCCGACTTGTGTAAATGATTGTTGATGCAGCGTACCTTGACCAGAAGATCTGGGAAATTTGGGTATGTTTTCAAAAACTGCTGAACTACCAAGTTGAGCAAGTGGGCCAAGCATGGTATGTGTTGAGCTTGCCAAGCTTCACAGCCTCTAATAGGTTATGCCTATTATCACACATGAACATGTCTGGTTGTAGGTTCAGCGGCAAGAGCCACAGAACTGTCTGGTGTTTCTTTCAAAAACATTGCCGCTATGTGCGGTTTGTCTCAACAGAGCCTGCTGCTGCTTAGCTGAGGCAGTGTTGCAGAGCAACGTGGTCTAAGATAGCATATCAGAGATGGAGGATGAGAAGAAAGTGGTGCAGGAACTGGTGTAGGAAGTGGAGGAAACGCTGCTAGAAGAAGGGCTAGCAATCCTCGGCATCAGTAGCATGTGTGCTGTGCCAAGGTTGGACGCGGGCCCGGCCTCTACAATATTCACCCAGTGAATCATCAGGGAAATGTAGCATCCCTGGCTACAAGTGCTTGTCCACATGTCAGTTGCTAAGTGGACAATCATGTTAACCATGTTGATAAGGGCACAGGTGATGTTCTTGGACACATGCTGGTACAAGGCACAGGATACTACAATGAGATAAATAGTGGCAGGTGGGGACCAAGTATCGAGGGATCAAATTTGTACACCTGTAGCAGCACAATTTTTGCTTTTTATGTCAAACCAAAAAAATTTCACGCGAACCAAGTTCAACAGTATATATGACATTAGTCAATTTTTAAACAACAAAATTTCTACACCTGTAGCAGGGCAATTTTAGTTTTTTATTTTAAACCAGTGAAATATTGCACAAACCAAGTTCAACAGTATATATGACCATAGTAAATTTTTGAAAAACCACATTTCTACACCTGTAGCAAGCCAATGTTTTATTTTATTTCAAACCAGCAAAATTTCACACAAAGCAGGTTTTAACCCCTTTACCCCCAAGGGTGGTTTGCACGTTAATGACCGGGCCAATTTTTACAATTCTGACCACTGTCCCTTTATGAGGTTATAACTCTGGAACGCTTCAATGGATCCTGGTGATTCTGACATTGTTTTCTCGTGACATATTGTACTTCATGACAATGGTAAAAATTATTTGATAGTACCTGCGTTTATTTGTGAAAAAAACGGAAATTTGGCGAAAATTATGAAAATTTCGCAATTTTCCAACTTTGAATTTTTATGCAATTAAATCACAGAGATATGTCACACAAAATACTTAATAAGTAACATTTCCCACATGTCTACTTTACATCAGCACAATTTTGGAACCAAAATTTTTTTTTGTTAGGGAGTTATAAGGGTTAAAAGTTGACCAGCAATTTCTCATTTCTACAACACCATTTTATTTTAGGGACCACATCTCATTTGAAGTCATTTTGAGGGGTCTATATGATAGAAAATACCCAAGTGTGACACCATTCTAAAAACTACACCCCTCAAGGTGCTCAAAACCATATTCAAGAAGTTTATTAACCCTTCTGGTGCTTCACAGGAATTTTTTGAATGTTTAAATAAAAATGAACATTTAACTTTTTTTCACAAAAAATGTAATTCAGCTCCAATTTGTTTTATTTTACCAAGGGTAACAGGAGAAAATGGACCCCAAACATTGTTGTACAATTTGTCCTGAGTATGCCAATACCCCACATGTGGGGGTAAACCACTGTTTGGGCGCATGGCAGAGCTCGGAAGCGAAGGAGCGCCATTTGACTTTTCAATGCAAAATTGACTGGAATTGAGATGGGACGCCATGTTTCGTTTGGAGAGCCCCTGATGTGGCTAAACATTGAAACCCCCCACAAGTGACACCATTTTGGAAAGTAGACCCCCTAAGGAACTTATCTAGAGGTGTGGTGAGCACTTTGACCCAACAAGTGCTTCACAGAAGTTTATAATGTAGAACCGTAAAAATAAAAAATCATATTTTTTCACAAAAATTATCTTTTCGCCCCCAATTTTTTATTTTCCCAAGGGTAAGAGAAGAAATTGGACCCCAAAAGTTGTTGTACAATTTGTCCTGAGTACGCTGATAGCCCATATGTGGGGGTAAACCACTGTTTGGGTGGATGGGAGAGCTCGGAAGGGAAGGAGCGCCGTTTGACTTTTCAAAGCTAAATTGACAGGAATTGAGATGGGACGCCATGTTGCGTTTGAAGAGCCACTGATGTGCCTAAACATTGAAACCCCCCACAAATGACACCATTTTGGAAAGTAGACCCCCTAAGGAACTTATCTAGAGGTGTGGTGAGCACTTTGACCCACCAAGTGCTTCACAGAAGTTTATAATGCAGAGCCGTAAAAATAAAACAAAATTTTTTTCCCACAAAAATTATTTTTTTAGCCCCCAGTTTTGTATTTTCCTGAGGGTAACAGGAGAAATTGGACCCCAAAATTTGTTGCCCAATTTGTCCTGAGTGCGATGATACACCATATGTGGGGGGAACCACTGTTTGGGCACATGGGAGGGCTCAGAAGGGAAGGAGTGCCATTTGAATGCAGACTTAGATGGAATGGTCTGCAGGTGTCACATTGCGTTTGCAGAGCCCCTAATGTACCTAAACAGTAGAAACCCCCCACAAGTGACACCATTTTGGAAAGTAGACCCCCTTAGGAACTTATCTAGATGTGTGCTGAGCGCTTTGACCCACCAAGGGCTTCACAGAAGTTTATAATGGAGAGCCGTAAAAATAAAAAAAAAATTTTTTCCCACAAAAATTATTTTTTAGCCCCCAGTTTTGTATTTTCCCGAGGGTAAAAGGAGAAATTCGACCCCACAATTTGTTGTCCAATTTGTCCTGAGTGCGCTGATACCCCATATGTGGGGGGGAACCACTGTTTGGGCGCATGGGAGGGCTCGGAAGGGAAGGAGCTCCATTTGGAATGAGGACTTAGATGGAATGGTCTGCAGGTGTCACATTGCATTTGCAGAGCCCCTAATGTACCTAAACAGTAGAAACCTCCCACAAGTGACACCATTTTGGAAACTAGACCCCCTAAGGAACTCATCTAGATGTGTTGTGATATCTTTGAACCCCCAAGTGTTTCACTACAGTTTGTAACGCAGAGCCGTGAAAATTAAAAAAAAAAATCTTTCCCCCCAAAATTATTTTTTAGCCCCCAGTTTTGTATTTTCCCGAGGGTAAGAGGAGAAATTCGACCCCAAAAGTTGTTGTCCAATTTGTCCTGAGTACGCTGATACCCCGTATGTTGGGGGAAACCAACGTTTGAGCGCATGGCAGAGCTCGGAAGGGAAGGAGCGCCATTTGGAATGCAGACTTAGATGGAATGGTCTGCAGACGTCACATTGCGTTTGCAGAACCCCTAATGTACCTAAACAGTAGAAACCCCCCACAAGTGACCCCATATTGGAAACTAGACCCCCCAGGGAACTAATCTAGATGTGTTGTGAGAACTTTGAACCCCCAAGTGTTTCACTACAGTTTATAACGCAGAGCCGTGAAAATAAAAAATCTTTTTTTTCCCCACAAAAAATATGTTTTAGCCCCGAGTTTTGTATTTTCCCAAGGGTAGCAGGAGAAATTGGACCCCAAAAGTTGTTGTCCTATTTGTCCTGAGTACGCTGATACCCCATATGTTGGGGTAAACCCCTGTTTGGGCACACGGGAGAGCTCGGAAGGGAAGAAGCACTGTTTTACTTTTTCAACGCAGAATTGGCTGGAATTGAGATCGGACGCCATGTCGCGTTTGGAGAGCCCCTGATGTGCCTAAACAGTGGAAACCCCCCAATTATAACTGAAACCCTAATCCAAACACATCCCTAACCCTAATCCCAACAGTAACCCTAACAACACCTCTAACCCTGACACACCCCTAACCCTAATCCCAACCCTATTCCCAACCGTAAATGTAATCTAAACCCTAACTGTAACTTTAGCCCCAACCCAAACTGTAGCCCTAGCCCTAACCCTAGCCCTAACCCTAATCCTAACCCTAGCCCTAACCCTAGCCCTAACCCTAGCCCTAACCCTAGCCCTAACCCTAGCCCTAACCCTAGCCCTAACCCTAACCCTAGCCCTAGCCCTAACCCTAACCCTAGCCCTAACCCTAGCCCTAACCCTAGCCCTAGCCCTAACCCTAGCCCTAACTCTAACCCTAGCCCTAATGGGAAAATGGAAATAAATACATTTTTTTAATTTTTCCCTAACTAAGGGGGTGATGAAGGGGGGTTTGATTTACTTTTATAGCGGGTTTTTTAGCGGATTTTTATGATTGGCAGCCGTCACACACTGAAAGACGCTTTTTATTGCAAAAAATATTTTTTGCGTTACCACATTTTGAGAGCTATAATTTTTCTATATTCTGGTCCACAGAGTCATGTGAGGTCTTGGTTTTTGCGGGACGAGTTGATGTTTTTATTGGTAACATTTTCGGGCATGTGACATTTTTTGATCGCTTTTTATTCCGATTTTTGTGAGGCAGAATGACCAAAAACCAGCTATTCATGAATTTCTTTTGGGGGAGGCGTTTATACCGTTCCGCGTTTGGTAAAATTGATGAAGCAGTTTTATTCTTCGGGTCAGTACGATTACAGCGACACCTCATTTATATCATTTTTTTATGTTTTGGCGCTTTTATACGATAAAAACTATTTTATAGAAAAAATAATTATTTTTGCATCGCTTTATTCTCAGGGCTATAACTTTTTTATTTTTTTGCTGATGATGCTGTATGGTGGCTCGTTTTTTGCGGGACAAGATGACGTTTTCAGCGGTACCATGGTTAGTTATATCTGTCTTTTTGATCGCGTGTTATTCCACTTTTTGTTCGGCGGTATGATAATAAAGCGTTGTTTTTTGCCTCGTTTTTTTTTTTTTTTTTCTTACGGTGTTTACTGAAGGGGTTAACTAGTGGGCCAGTTTTATAGGTCGGGCCGTTACGGACGCGGCGATACTAAATATGTGTACTTTTATTGTTTTTTTTTTTTTATTTAGATAAAGAAATGTATTTATGGGAATAATATTTTTATTTTTTTTTCATTATTTTGGAATATTTTTTTTAATTTTTTTTTACACATTTGAAATTTTTTTTTTTTACTTTTTTACTTTGTCCCAGGGGGGGACATCACAGATCAGTGATCTGACAGTTTGCACAGCACTCTGTCAGATCACTGATCTGATAGCAGTGCAGGCTGCTTCACAGTGCCTGCTCTGAGCAGGCTCTGTGAAGCCACCTCCCTCCCTGCAGGACCCGGATCCGCGGCCATCTTGGATCCGGGGCTGGAGGGAGCAGGGAGGGAGGTGAGACCCTCGCAGCAACGCGATCACATCGCGTTGCTGCGGGGGGCTCAGGGAAGCCCGCAGGGAGCCCCCTCCCTGCGCGGTGCTTCCCTGTACCGCCGGCACATCGCGATCATCTTTGATCGCGGTGTGCCGGGGGTTAATGTGCCGGGGGCGGTCCGTGACCGCTCCTGGCACATAGTGCCGGATGTCAGCTGCGATAAACAGCTGACACCCGGCCGCGATCGGCGGCGCTCCCCCCGTGAGCGCTGCCGATCGCATATGACGTACTATTGCGTCCTTGGGAAGAAAAGCCCACCCCACATGGACGCAATAGTACGTCTAATGGCAGAAAGGGGTTAAAGTAAATGTAACAATAGTCAATTTTTTGGAACCTAAATATTTTGAGAACTGCACCAGGCCAAGCAGTTTTTTTTTTAAATTTAACCCACTGTAATTTTACACAAAGCACGGTAAACTAGATGACTACTTAAATCCAGAAAAAAAGAGAACTTTTTTGTAGTTTTAGATAGCACCATAATGTAACAATAACCGACGTATGGATGACTAAATCTATGTAACATAAAGGTATTCGTGTCCTTTGTATCCTCCTAAACCACCTAATATTTATAACAAAGGACACAATAAACACCACACTTAGATTGGATAAATTGGCCACAGCAGCTTTTATTAACATTTAATACAAAATAATTTAAATAACAATCTCCCATAAGTACCTGGAAAACAAATCCCTTACAGCCCGCAAGGAAGTATTCCATAACTCAGCCGGACACACCAGGCCTACTGTATCTGCTTGAGCCTGAAAAAGATCCCACTGTGAATGAGAGAGAGCATCAGCAATAGGATTATTCAACCCCGACCTGACCTCAGCCACTATCCACAAATTTAATGTCAGGCCCAGTAAGTCCAAATGCTGTAACACTTTAACCACCGAGGGTGTTGACGACGATAGCAAATTTAATGCCACAAGCGCCCGCTCAATTTCACACAAAAAAACTTATCTTTCTATTTGTTACCTTGCTCCCCCACAATGACAATGCTAAAACAAAGGGGGCCTAAATAAAGCAATATTCGGTTTGCAGTCAAGCCTTGTTCTAGCCAAAATTGAGGCCATTCCTTGGCCAGCTAACTCCCTTGAAAATACAGCCCAAAGCCGTGTTGTCTTGCAATGCTGATGAGAAAACCCAACGTTTCCGCGTTCATCACCGGTTCAATCCAAATCGACCTGTGTTGTATGACTCCAAAAAGAGTGCCCACACTTTCAAATCCTCCCGCAATTCTCTCTTCAATCTGGTAAAATGAGTAGGGGATTTTACCCCCACCGTTGCCAAAGATAGTTGGCATAATTCTGAACGCAAAACGTAACGTTCACAAACAAAGATTACAATTCACGTAGCGTCACCTTCCGCAAGCCACTCACTCTTAAAACTTCTTCCCGCATTTCAACCACCTTTTCTTCCAGCAATCTACATTCCATCGCCATGGTATCAATCTCAAGCCCCAATAAACTCAAATAAGTCACCGGCCCAACATTTTTTTCCCCCGCTAAGGGAGCCCCAAATTTTTTGGCTAAACTTTTCATTGTATGCAATGACATAGAACAATCATATGTCTGAGCTGATCCAATGATCAAAACATCATCTAGGTAGTGAATGCAAGAATTTAAACTGGATATCTCCTTAACAACCCATTCTAAAAAGGTACTAAATGTCTCAAAATAGGCACAGGAAAGCAAACCTCCCATGGGAAGAAATCAATTAACAAAGAATCACCCATCCCAAAAACAACCCAACAAATGCATGCTATCAGAGTGTACCGGTAACAATCTGAATGCTGCCTCCACATCTGGTTTTGCCAGAAAAGCTCCTTTACCACACCACTGTATTCAATCCATAGCCACGTCAAACGAAGTATACAACACCGAACATAACTGTGGATCAATCCCGTCATTCACTGAAGAACCCTTAGGGAAAGATAGGTGATGGATTAACCTAAATTTATTTGGCTCTTTCTTTGGAACCAAAACCAAGTGGTGAAACCGTCAAATTACTCAAGCGTCTCATCAAATGGTCCCACCATTCTACCCAACGCCTCCTTTTTTTTCAAATTTTTTAGAACCCACACAGGGAAATTGAAGTGCCGATTTTAAATTCTTAGTGGACAAGCGAACTTTTTTATCAACAAAAGGGATTCTGAAACCATCCCCAAAACCGCTCCACAGCAAATTGGCCGCCTCTTCATATGGATACTTATTTAGAAAACACTCCATCTCGTCCAGACGCACTGATGTCTCCTCTTTTTTCAGTATTATCGCATTATCACCTCCCCTCTGTTTTCCACCCTTAAAACACTTCGCTGCCCCATGAGTGCCCCCACAAGCTGAACATTCATGTTTTAATTTACATTTATTTGCAAATTTACATATTCCCTCATTAAATGAAAAACACAGCCCTCTCTGCATTGCCATCGAGTGTCCTGATTGTCCCAAACTCCCAGTGTCCCCGAGAAATAACTGACTACCTTGATTTAATCTAATAGTGGCCAATACCCTCAGCCAGAAGGTTAGTTCTTTATGGTCCCAACAAATGCTGGACCGTACTGCCTTCCGCTGACGAAAGTGTTTGTCATATCCCAGCCATCCCTGACCGCCATATGTACTGTAAGCTTCCCCAATCGCTTCCATATAACAAAACAGGCCCGAACAATTTTTTGGGGCCTTTTCACCTATCACACTAGCTAAAATAGCGAATGCTTGCAACCAATTGGAGAAGGTTCTAGGAATTACACGATAACTCCTCCTTTCCTCATCCTCTTTTTATAGAGTCATCCTTTCTGGCTCTATCAAGGTTAAACCTATCTAAAGGTAACAAAGAAAAGATTTCAACGTACTCCCCCTTCCAAATTTTTTCCCTCACTTCTTGCTTTAAATGCACCCCCAACGGACCCTCAAAACATATATATACCTCCCCCTTTGCTCCATAATCCAAACGTACAGCATCTTCCTTCTTTGTTCCTTTATCTGCATTTACATATTGACCCAAACTTGATGCCCCTTCAGTCCCTGCATTGGCAACCAATGTCCCATCACTTGCTGCATTGGACGTTATAACGCCCATCCCCATACCAGAAACCTCAGACCTTCTAGATTACCCAAGAAACCCATCTGACCCTAAAATCACCCCTGAATTCTCCAACCGTATAGCGGACGGAGATTGCGCTACCCTGAAATCTCCCAGACCCCATAACATAGCTAAATCTTAGACCATGTAAAATTACCCCATACATTTGGTACCCCCCAGAAAACACACCCTTACTAGTAACTACAGGAGAAGCTAACAAAGTGTTAACAGGAATAGATTGAGATTACTCACCTAGCTGCCTGGGAGCTGTGATCCCAGCTTCTGGAAATCCAGAATCCTGACGAAGATGTCCTTGACCCGATCCATCCCTGAGTCCGTCCACCGCTTGTCCTGATGATCCTGGATCCTCCTGACTGACGTACTGCTGACTGCTGTGTGAAGCCATGTCAGACGTCTGCCCAGGGACCATCAGAGGTGCTGCTGCTGTGCAAATCTGTTCAGGGCCAGCTGACTGCTGCCCATGTGGGAATGCCCCCTGCAATAATGGCTATGTTTTCTGTTCTGTTAACTAGGCCAGCCGACTGCCGCCCATCAGCTCCTGGAGCCCCACGGCCTGCTGCTGTCCGTTATTATGCTGAATGGCTGACATCACCATATTGTGAGTGGAGCCAGCCGAGTGCCACTTAACTTCATTATGGTACAGAGGAGTCGCCCGGTAAGGCCACCGTCCTCTCACCTCCTCTGTCCGCCGGCATAGAGCGTGTCCTGCTCCCGGTCAGGACACCCGATGCTTCTGCTCCTGACACTGCATGCTTCAGACTTGAAGAAGGGAAGGCTGACTCCTCTGCCTGATGCAGGCCCAGCCGAACAGATGGATTCCTCCTGGCTCTTGAGTGCTGTGTTGCCATCCTGTGACCCGTGCTCTGCTCTGGAGGGGCTTCTGACATGGTGCCAGGCCCGGGTTGTGACATCTGGACTAAGGCACACCAGAGGCCTAGTTTTCCGCAGCCAGCATCCTTCATGAGGAGTTGGAGGAACTCCGGTTGTCACCATTTGCAACAGGCTGTAGACAAATGGCTGCAGCAGTCTGTCCCATGAGTTCCTGATGCACTCCTAAGCTGCTAAAGCAATGCATCAACGGCTTCCATATCTCAAGTACGTGTACAGCTTCTTAACACTGTAAAGGGGTACCTAAAATGGCTACCCTGACTAAGATGGATGACCCATTTATATTGCTGCCCCATAGCCCCACCTCTGACCCCTCCTCTCCCAACACCTGACCGGAACTCTACTTTTGTACCAGTCTGTTAACCCCAAATCTTCCAAATGTTCTTCCAGCTCCCTATATTCCCACATCAACCCTGTCATGTCGGCCTCCCTTCAAGGCCAGGGTGCCAGTACGACCTCTCTTGAAACAAAATGATCATATTCCCTACTGTAACTAAAAAAAGCAATTTATTAACTGGCTAATTTAGTAATAATAGGGTATATGATCATTTTCCTTCTTGTAGGGTTTGTCCGTTTAATGGCCAATGTGAACATGAGTTTATATGCTGCAAGTATACCAACTTAAATCCAAGCTCAATTTTTTGTGTTTTTTCTTTGTATTTTGGTATTTTTTGTAAGCCAGGGCTGGTTCCAATCTCTTCTATATTTTGCAACAATACCGCTTTTATCTGCAATTCATTTAGGGTGAGCTGTCGCAGTAGGGATAGAAATTTCAGACATCTAGTCATGGATTATTGCCTTATAAATTCCAAGCCTCGTTGCAGCTTTTTTTCCTACCATCATTGACAGATTCGTGTTTTTACGGTGATCTGTACTCAGAAATTCATGAAAGCAGGCAGTGTTGCTTGCTTTCCTTCAGGATTTGTTGCTGCCAAGTACAAGAAAAAAATATTTTCATGGACAGTTCAAATCCGTTCTATATTCTGCAATAATACCGGTAATTTGCTGCAGTTCATCTAGCGTGACCTGTTGCAGTAAATTATGGTAAATTATAATCCTTTCTGCTGCAACCTAAAAAAAAAAAAATATCAAGGTAACATCTATTCTATTCCCCATTAATAGCACTGTCAGCTGTGTTTCGTGTAGGGATAGGTGCTATGTATCATCTGCTGGAAATGAGTATCCATTTTGGTCATACACATCAGTTCCACAGTCCATAACTTGATTGCTTTTTTCCATACATTCTTTGACAGATTTGTGTTTTCTATGTTAATCTGTACTCAGAAATTCATCAAAGCAGGCAAAATTAATTGATATAATGTGTCTATGTGCAATCAACCTGTAGAATCTGTATGTAAGAGCTAGTAGTGAGAGACTTTACGATACTGGAGTTGGAATTACCACTTCTGAACTCTCCAATGTTTTGTCTCCATCCATCTCTGGGTGCTTCTTGTAGACCCATGACCAAAGATGAAAAAAAAAGAATTTGTGAGTTTCAGAGTCCCTCCTTCATAAATTAAACAGGATGCGTCTGATCATGTCTCAAACACCACATGGTGAGAAAGTAAAATGTTAAATTGATATTTCCTGGTGAATGTTTTTTTCACCATTGAAAGCAATGAAAAAACATGTGAAAATAGCTCAAGGTGTGGAGGAGCATTTTTTTGCCTCTTATTTATTTTGCCTTATATACAAGTCACTATCCTGGAAAGAATGTTTCTTAACATTTTTTTCAGTAAAATCCATTTTATTTTCGGTTTAGTATGTTTTATTGCAAGTCTGTCAAAGTTTAGTAATACCGTGACAACATTGTTCCCAGCAGCGACCTGGGATTTAGAGATGCTTCCAGGAGTGTTCCCCATGCTGTTCTCTTGCCATTTCAGCATTGTTTCCATTAATTTCAGAAATTTTTAGACCCTCTCCAGACTTCTGGGGGTAGGGCGTCTGAAAAATACTCGAGTTTCCCATTGACTTCCCTTATTTGGAAAATCATACAGACAAGTACATGATGAAAAAAAAATAATCTGAAATGGTGGTAGGTGTATAGTTTCCTAAAAGACCTCTAGACATCATACTTTGGTAGGTGGTGCCAGATGTAGTCATACAGACTTTATTGATGAGGGACCAGAGTTTACACAGAAGACATAACACAAAACTGAAAAGATGCCAAAGAATGGATAAAAATACGCTAGTATTAGGTTTAATGGAAAATAATCTAAAATAATCTTGCTGGTAGTTTGAATAGGCAATGGTCCCAGATATTGTGAAACAGGGATCACTGATGATCTGTTGTTAACTCAGAAAAGATGACACATAACCAAAATGATGGCAAACAAAAAAAAATTTATGTTGCTGACTAGGGTTGAGCGACCTTGACCTTTTTAGAGTCGAGTCGTGTTTCGCAAAACCCGACTATCTTAGAAGTCGAGTCGAGTGGAATCGGCCGATTATCGCGAAAAGTCAGGTATCGCCCGAAACACGAAACCCAATGCAAGTCAATGGGGGAGCATAGTCGGCAGTGAGTGGAGGCCAGGAAAACACCTACACTGCCCATTTTAATGGCAAAAACATCCATTCTTTTTACTGAAGCTTGTCAATCGTAATTTAGCTTATAATAATTGGAAGGCATTTGAAAATGGGGGTCATTTGGCTAAAGCTGTGGAGGGTAGGGCTGGTTCAAGTAATTAGTGGGCCCAGGAAATCTGGAACGCGTCACGGCAGTGGAGCAGGGAGAGGAAAGTATTTCAACTTTGCAAGTGCTGTGATCCTGAGCAAGCAGGGGGGGCCCACTCGTTGGCACTGGCACTGGCACAGGGCCCCTCAAAGTACAGCGGTGTGTTTGCACCGCGGGGGCGCCTCCCACCGGCAGCAACACTTTTGCGTACTATGAGAGGCCCTGTGCCAGTGACGTCGCCAACTAGTATTCCTCCCCCCACCTGATGAAGGAACCTGCACTTTCATCTGCACCTTCCTCTTTGTCCCCGTGTAAGGTGGTATGGTATGCGGGAAGAGGAACCTGACTTTCAGCAGGGTCACAATCTTGCTGTGTAGCGTGCACGGGGAATTTAGCGTTATGGGTCAATGTACCAGCAGACTCATCTATCACTGGCTGGGCAATGGGCAGGATGAGGAGGAAACACAGATATAGGCCCAAAGAATAAAGTGGGCTAAATGCAGTTCAAAATTGGTAACACAGGACTAACCAGGGGGCATTGCAGTGGAGGACAACTGGAATGAGAGGCTGACACAGAGAGTAGGCCCAAATCAGTAAGTAGTCGAAATGCAGTTCAAAATTGGCAACCGTAGTAAACAGGCGGCACAGCTTTGTTCAGTGGAGGAGAACAGCAAGGAGTGGCAGACACCGATAGTAGGCCCCAACCCAACTAGTAGGCCAAATGCAGTCTAACATTAACAACTACTTAACGAGAGCCTGAAAATGGAATTTCAGGACAGGAAACCAGGAGAACAGCAAGGAGTGGCAGACACCGATAGTAGGCCCCAACCCAACTAGTACGCCAAATGCAGTTGTTCCATTTAACCACAATTTAATGAGAGCCTGAACATAGAAGCTCAGGAAAGGCAACCTGAAGAACACCTTGTAGTGTAACACACCATCTCTCTACACCCCATACCCAATTTGTAGGCCTAATGCAGTGTAGTTTCCAACAACTACTAAACGGGAGCAGGAAGATCGAAGCAATGGCGAGGAAACCTGGGGAACACCTTGGAGTGGAACACACCATCTCTCTACACCCCATACCCAATTTGTAGGCCTAATGCACTGTAGTTTCCAACAACTACTAAACCAGAGCATTAAGATCGCAGCAATGGCGAGGAAACCTGGGGAACACCTTGGAGTGGAACTCACCATCTCTCTACACCCCATACCCAATTTGTAGGCCTAATGCAGTGTAGTTTCCAACAACTACTAAACGAGAGTCGGAAGACCGAAGCAATGTGGATGAAACCTGGGGAACACCTTGGAGTGTAACACACCATCTCTCTACACCCCATACCCAATTTGTAGGCCTAATGCAGTGTAGTTTCCAACAACTACTAAACGAGAGCAGGAAGATCGAAGCAATGGCGAGGAAACCTGGGAAACAACTTGGAGTGGAACACACCATCTCTCTACACCCCATACCCAATTTGTAGGCCTAATGCACTGTAGTTTCCAACAACTACTAAACGAGAGCATTAAGATCGCAGCAATGGCGAGGAAATCTGGGGAACACCTTGGAGTGGAACACACCGTCTCTCTACACCCCATACCCAATTTGTAGGCATAATGCACTGTAGTTTCCAACAACTGCTAAACGAGAGTCGGAAGACCGAAGCAATGTGGATGAAACCTGGGGAACACCTTGGAGTGTAACACACCATCTCTCTAAACCCATACCCAATTTGTAGGCCTAATGCAGCGTAGTTTCCAACAACTACTAAACGAGAGCATTAAGATCGAAGCAATGGCGAGGAAACCTGGGGAACACCTTGGAGTGGAACACACCGTCTCTACACCCCATACCCAATTTGTAGGCCTAATGCACTGTAGTTTCCAACAACTACTAAACGAGAGCAGGAAGATCGAAGCAATGGAGAGGAAACCTGGTTAACACCTTGGAGTGTAACACACCGTCTCTCTACACCCCATACCCAATTTGTAGGCCTAATGCAGTGTAGTTTCCAACAACTACTAAACGAGAGCAGGAAGATCGAAGCAATGGCGCGGAAACCTGGGGAACACCTTGGAGTGGAACACACCATCTCTCTACACCCCATACCCAATTTGTAGGCCTAATGCACTGTAGTTTCCAACAACTACTAAACGAGAGCATTAAGATCGCAGCAATGGCGAGGAAACCTGGGGAACACCTTGGAGTGGAACACACCATCTCTCTACACCCCATACCCAATTTGTAGGCCTAATGCACTGTAGTTTCCAACAACTACTAAACGAGAGCAGGAAGATCGAAGCAATGGAGAGGAAACCTGGGGAACACCTTGGAGTGTAACACACCGTCTCTCTACACCCCATACCCAATTTGTAGGCCTAATGCAGTGTAGTTTCCAACAACTACTAAACGAGAGCATTAAGATCGCAGCAATGGCGAGGAAACCTGGGGAACACCTTGGAAAGGAACACACCATCTCTCTACACCCCATACCCAATTTGTAGGCCTAATGCACTGTAGTTTCCAACAACTACTAAACGAGAGCAGGAAGATCGAAGCAATGGAGAGGAAACCTGGGGAACACCTTGGAGTGTAACACACCGTCTCTCTACACCCCATACCCAATTTGTAGGCCTAATGCAGTGTAGTTTCCAACAACTGCTAAACGAGAGCAGGAAGATCGAAGCAATGGCGAGGAAACCTGGGGAACACATTGGAGTGGAACACACCATCTCTCTACACCCCATACCCAATTTGTAGGCCTAATGCACTGTAGTTTCCAACAACTACTAAACGAGAGTCGGAAGACCGAAGCAATGTGGATGAAACCTGGGGAACAGCTTGGAGTGTAACACACCATCTCTCTACACCCCATACCCAATTTGTAGGCCTAATGCACTGTAGTTTCCAACAACTACTAAACGAGAGCAGGAAGATCGAAGCAATGGAGAGGAAACCTGGGGAACACGTTGGAGTGTAACACACCATCTCTCTACACCCCATACCCAATTTGTAGGCCTAATGCAGTGTAGTTTCCAACAACTACTAAACGAGAGCAGGAAGATCGAAGCAATGGCGAGGAAACCTGGGGAACACCTTGGAGTGGAACACACCATCTCTCTACACCCCATACCCAATTTGTAGGCCTAATGCACTGTAGTTTCCAACAACTACTAAACGAGAGCATTAAGATCGCAGCAATGGCGAGGAAACCTGGGGAACACCTTGGAGTGGAACACACCATCTCTCTACACCCCATACCCAATTTGTAGGCCTAATGCACTGTAGTTTCCAACAACTACTAAACGAGAGCAGGAAGATCGAAGCAATGAGAGGAAACCTGGGGAACACCTTGGAGTGTAACACACCGTCTCTCTACACCCCATACCCAATTTGTAGGCCTAATGCAGTGTAGTTTACAACAACTACTAAACGAGAGCATTAAGATCGCAGCAATGGCGAGGAAACCTGGGGAACACCTTGGAGTGGAACACACCATCTCTCTACACCCCATACCCAATTTGTAGGCCTAATGCACTGTAGTTTCCAACAACTACTAAACGAGAGTCGGAAGACCGAAGCAATGTGGATGAAACCTGGGGAACACCTTGGAGTGTAACACACCATCTCTCTACACCCCATACCCAATTTGTAGGCCTAATGCACTGTAGTTTCCAACAACTACTAAACGAGAGCAGGAAGATCGAAGCAATGGAGAGGAAACCTGGGGAACACCTTGGAGTGTAACACACCATCTCTCTACACCCCATACCCAATTTGTAGGCCTAATGCAGTGTAGTTTCCAACAACTACTAAATGAGAGCAGGAAGATCGAAGCAATGGCGAGGAAACCTGGGGAACACCTTGGAGTGGAACACACCGTCTCTACACCCCATAAGCAATTTGTAGGCCTAATGCACTGTAGTTTCCAACAACTACTAAACGAGAGCAGGAAGATCGAAGCAATGGAGAGGAAACCTGGGGAACACCTTGGAGTGTAACACACCGTCTCTCTACACCCCATACCCAATTTGTAGGCCTAATGCAGTGCAGTTTCCAACAACTACTAAACGAGAGCAGGAAGATCGAAGCAATGGCGAGGAAACCTGGGGAACACCTTGGAGTGGAACACACCATCTCTGTACACCCCATACCCAATTTGTAGGCCTAATGCACTGTAGTTTCCAACAACTACTAAACGAGAGCATTAAGATTGCAGCAATGGCGAGGAAACCTGGGGAACACCTTGGAGTGGAACACACCGTCTCTACACCCCATAAGCAATTTGTAGGCCTAATGCACTGTAGTTTCCAACAACTACTAAACGAGAGCAGGAAGATCGAAGCAATGGAGAGGAAACCTGGGGAACACCTTGGAGTGTAACACACCGTCTCTCTACACCCCATACCCAATTTGTAGGCCTAATGCAGTGCAGTTTCCAACAACTACTAAACGAGAGCAGGAAGATCGAAGCAATGGCGAGGAAACCTGGGGAACACCTTGGAGTGGAACACACCATCTCTCTACACCCCATACCCAATTTGTAGGCCTAATGCACTGTAGTTTCCAACAACTACTAAACGAGAGCATTAAGATTGAAGCAATGGCGAGGAAACCTGGGGAACACCTTGGAGTGGAACACACCATCTCTCTACACCCCATACCCAATTTGTAGGCCTAATGCAGCGTAGTTTCCAACAACTACTAAACGAGAGCATTAAGATCGCAGCAATGGCGAGGAAACCTGGGGAACACCTTGGAGTGGAACACACCATCTCTCTACACCCCATACCCAATTTGTAGGCCTAATGCAGCGTAGTTTCCAACAACTACTAAACGAGAGCATTAATAATAATAATAATAATAATCTTTATTTTTATATAGCGCTAACATATTCCGCAGCGCTTTACAGTTTTGCACACATTATCATCACTGTCCCCGATTGGGCTCACAATCTAGAATTCCTATCAGTATGTCTTTGGAATGTGGGAGGAAACCGGAGTGCCCGGAGGAAACCCACGCAAACACGGAGAGAACATACAAACTCTTTGCAGATGTTGTCCTGGGTGGGATTAGAACCCAGGACCCCAGCGCTGCAAGGCTGTAGTGCTAACCACTGCGCCACCGTGCTGCCCACAAACTCTGTGTGAGCATTAAGATTGCAGCAATGGCGAGGAAACCTGGGGAACACATTGGAGTGGAACACACCATCTCTCTACACCCCATACCCAATTTGTAGGCCTAATGCAGCGTAGTTTCCAACAACTACTAAACGAGAGCATTAAGATCGAAGCAATGGCGAGGAAACCTGGGGAACACCTTGGAGTGGAACACACCGTCTCTACACCCCATACCCAATTTGTAGGCCTAATGCACTGTAGTTTCCAACAACTACTAAACGAGAGCAGGAAGATCGAAGCAATGGAGAGGAAACCTGGGGAACACCTTGGAGTGTAACACACTGTCTCTCTACACCCCATACCCAATTTGTAGGCCTAATGCAGTGCAGTTTCCAACAACTACTAAACGAGAGCAGGAAGATCGAAGCAATGGCGAGGAAACCTGGGGAACACCTTGGAGTGGAACACACCATCTCTCTACACCCCATACCCAATTTGTAGGCCTAATGCACTGTAGTTTCCAACAACTACTAAACGAGAGCATTAAGATCGCAGCAATGGTGAGGAAACCTGGGGAACACCTTGGAGTGGAACACACCATCTCTCTACACCCCATACCCAATTTGTAGGCCTAATGCAGCGTAGTTTCCAACAACTACTAAACGAGAGCATTAAGATCGCAGCAATGGCGAGGAAACCTGGGGAACACCTTGGAGAGGAACACACCATCTCTCTACACCCCATACCCAATTTGTAGGCCTAATGCACTGTAGTTTCCAACAACTACTAAACGAGAGCAGGAAGATCGAAGCAATGGAGAGGAAACCTGGGGAACACCTTGGAGTGTAACACACCGTCTCTCTACACCCCATACCCAATTTGTAGGCCTAATGCAGTGTAGTTTCCAACAACTACTAAACGAGAGCAGGAAGATTGAAGCAATGGCAAGGAAACCTGGTTAACACCTTGGAGTGGAACACACCATCTCTCTACACCCCATACCCAATTTGTAGGCCTAATGCACTGTAGTTTCCAACAACTACTAAACGAGAGTCGGAAGACCGAAGCAATGTGGATGAAACCTGGGGAACACCTTGGAGTGTAACACACCATCTCTCTACACCCCATACCCAATTTGTAGGCCTAGTGCACTGTAGTTTCCAACAACTACTAAACGAGAGCAGGAAGATCGAAGCAATGGAGAGGAAACCTGGGGAACACCTTGGAGTGTAACACACCATCTCTCTACACCCCATACCCAATTTGTAGGCATAATGCAGTGTAGTTTCCAACAACTACTAAATGAGAGCAGGAAGATCGAAGCAATGGCGAGGAAACCTGGGGAACACCTTGGAGTGGAACACACCATCTCTCTACACCCCATACCCAATTTGTAGGCCTAATGCACTGTAGTTTCCAACAACTACTAAACGAGAGCATTAAGATTGCAGCAATGGCGAGGAAACCTGGGGAAAACATTGGAGTGGAACACACCATCTTTCTACACCCCATACCCAATTTGTAGGCCTAATGCACTGTAGTTTCCAACAACTACTAAAAGAGAGTCGGAAGACCGAAGCAATGTGGATGAAACCTGGGGAACACCTTGGAGTGTAACACACCATCTCTCTACACCCCAAACCCAATTTGTAGGCCTAATGCAGTGTAGATTCCAACAACTACTAAATGAGAGCAGGAAGATCGAAGCAATGGCGAGGAAACCTGGGGAACACCTTGGAGTGGAACACACCGTCTCTACACCCCATAAGCAATTTGTAGGCCTAATGCACTGTAGTTTCCAACAACTACTAAACGAGAGCAGGAAGATCGAAGCAATGGAGAGGAAACCTGGGGAACACCTTGGAGTGTAACACACCGTCTCTCTACACCCCATACCCAATTTGTAGGCCTAATGCAGTGCAGTTTCCAACAACTACTAAACGAGAGCAGGAAGATCGAAGCAATGGCGAGGAAACCTGGGGAACACCTTGGAGTGGAACACACCATCTCTCTACACCCCATACCCAATTTGTAGGCCTATTGCACTGTAGTTTCCAACAACTACTAAACGAGAGCATTAAGATTGCAGCAATGGCGAGGAAACCTGGGGAACACCTTGGAGTGGAACACACCATCTCTCTACACCCCATACCCAATTTGTAGGCCTAATGCAGCGTAGTTTCCAACAACTACTAAACGAGAGCATTAAGATCGCAGCAATGGCGAGGAAACCTGGGGAACACCTTGGAGTGGAACACACCATCTCTCTACACCCCATACCCAATTTGTAGGCCTAATGCAGCGTAGCTTCCAACAACTACTAAACGAGAGCATTAAGATTGCAGCAATGGCGAGGAAACCTGGGGAACACATTGGAGTGGAACACACCATCTCTCTACACCCCATACCCAATTTGTAGGCCTAATGCACTGTAGTTTCCAACAACTACTAAACTAGAGTCGGAAGACGGAAGCAATATGGATGAAACCTGGGGAACACCTTGGAGTGTAACACACCATCTCTCTACACCCCATACCCAATTTGTAGGCCTAATGCAGCGTAGTTTCCAACAACTACTAAACGAGAGCATTAAGATCGAAGCAATGGCGAGGAAACCTGGGGAACACCTTGGAGTGGAACACACCGTCTCTACACCCCATAACCAATTTGTAGGCCTAATGCACTGTAGTTTCCAACAACTACTAAACGAGAGCAGGAAGATCGAAGCAATGGAGAGGAAACCTGGGGAACACCTTGGAGTGGAACACACTGTCTCTCTACACCCAATACCCAATTTGTAGGCCTAATGCAGTGCAGTTTCCAACAACTACTAAACGAGAGCAGGAAGATCGAAGCAATGGCGAGGAAACCTGGGGAACACCTTGGAGTGGAACACACCATCGCTCTACACCCCATACCCAATTTGTAGGCCTAATGCACTGTAGTTTCCAACAACTACTAAACGAGAGCATTAAGATCGCAGCAATGGTGAGGAAACCTGGGGAACACCTTGGAGTGGAACACACCATCTCTCTACACCCCATACCCAATTTGTAGGCCTAATGCAGCGTAGTTTCCAATAACTACTAAACGAGAGCATTAAGATCGCAGCAATGGCGAGGAAACCTGGGGAACACCTTGGAGTGGAACACACCATCTCTCTACACCCCATACCCAATTTGTAGGCCTAATGCAGCGTAGTTTCCAACAACTACTAAACGAGAGCATTAAGATCGAAGCAATGGAGAGGAAACCTGGGGAACACCTTGGAGTGGAACACACCATCTCTCTACACCCCATACCCAATTTGTGGGCCTAATGCACTGTAGTTTCCAACAACTACTAAACGAGAGCAGGAAGATCGAAGCAATGGAGAGGAAACCTGGGGAACACCTTGGAGTGTAACACACCGTCTCTCTACACCCCATACCCAATTTGTAAGCCTAATGCAGTGTAGTTTCCAACAACTACTAAACGAGAACATTAAGATCGCAGCAATGGCGAGGAAACCTGGGGAACACCTTGGAGTGGAACACACCATCTCTCTACACCCCATACCCAATTTGTAGGCCTAATGCACTGTAGTTTCCAACAACTATTAACGAGAGTCGGAAGACCGAAGCAATGTGGATGAAACCTGGGGAACACCTTGGAGTGTAACACACCATCTCTCTACACCCCATACCCAATTTGTAGGCCTAATGCAGCGTAGTTTCCAACAACTACTAAACGAGAGCATTAAGATCGAAGCAATGGCGAGGAAACCTGGGGAACACCTTGGAGTGGAGCACACCGTCTCTACACCCCATACCCAATTTGTAGGCCTAATGCACTGTAGTTTCCAACAACTACTAAACGAGAGCAGGAAGAACGAAGCAATGGAGTGGAAACCTGGGGAACACCTTGGAGTGGAACACACCATCTCTCTACACCCCATACCCAATTTGTAGGCCTAATGCACTGTAGTTTCCAACAACTACTAGACGAGAGCAGGAAGATCGAAGCAATGGAGAGGAAACCTGGGGAACACCTTGGAGTGTAACACACCGTCTCTCTACACCCCATACCCAATTTGTAGACCTAATGCAGTGTAGTTTCCAACAACTACTAAACGAGAGCATTAAGTTCGCAGCAATGGCGAGGAAACCTGGGGAACACCTTGGAGTGGAACACACCATCTCTCTACACCCCATACCCAATTTGTAGGCCTAATGCACTGTAGTTTCCAACAACTACTAAACGAGAGCAGGAAGATCTAAGCCATGGAGAGGAAACCTGGGGAACACCTTGGAGTGTAACACACCATCTCTCTACACCCCATACCAAATTTGTAAGCCTAATGCAGTGTAGTTTCCAACAACTACTAAACAAGAGCATTAAGATCGCAGCAATGGCGAGGAAACCTGGGGAGCACCTTGGAGTGGAACACACCATCTCTCTACACCCCATACCCAATTTGTAGGCCTAATGCACTGTAGTTTCCAACAACTACTAAACGAGAGGAGGAAGATCGAAGCAATGGCGAGGAAACCTGGGGAACACCTTGGAATGGAACACACCATCTCTCTACACCCCATACCCAATTTGTAGGCCTAATGCACTGTAGTTTCCAACAACTACTAAACGAGAGCATTAAGATCTCAGCAATGGCGAGGAAAGCTGGGGAACACCTTGGAGTGGAACACACCATCTCTCTTCACCCCATACCCAATTTGTAGGCCTAATGCACTGTAGTTTCCAACAACTACTAAACGAGAGTCGGAAGACCGAAGCAAGGTGGATGAAACCTGGGGAACACCTTGGAGTGTAACACACCATCTCTCTACACCCCATACCCAATTTGTAGGCCTAATGCAGCGTAGTTTCCAACAACTACTAAACGAGAGCATTAAGATCGAAGCAATGGCGAGGAAACCTGGGGAACACCTTGGAGTGGAACACACCGTCTCTACACCCCATACCCAATTTGTAGGCCTAATGCACTGTAGTTTCCAACAACTACTAAACGAGAGCATTAAGATCGAAGCAATGGCGAGGAAACCTGGGGAACACCTTGGAGTGGAACACACCGTCTCTACACCCCATACCCAATTTGTAGGCCTAATGCACTGTAGTTTCCAACAACTACTAAACGAGAGCAGGAAGATCGAAGCAATGGAGAGGAAACCTGGGGAACACCTTGGAGTGTAACACACCGTCTCTCTACACCCCATACCCAATTTGTAGGCCTAATGCAGTGTAGTTTCCAACAACTACTAAACGAGAGCAGGAAGATCGAAGCAATGGCGAGGAAACCTGGGGAACACCTTGGAGTGGAACACACCATCTCTCTACACCCCATACCCAATTTGTAGGCCTAATGCACTGTAGTTTCCAACAACTACTAAACGAGAGCATTAAGATCGCAGCAATGGCGAGGAAACCTGGGGAACACCTTGGAGTGGAACACACCATCTCTCTACACCCCATACCCAATTTGTAGGCCTAATGCACTGTAGTTTCCAGCAACTACTAAACGAGAGCAGGAAGATCGAAGCAATGGAGAGGAAACCTGGGGAACACCTTGGAGTGTAACACACCATCTCTCTACACCCCATACCCAATTTCTAGGCCTAATGCAGTGTAGTTTCCAACAACTACTAAACGAGAGCATTAAGATCGCAGCAATGGCGAGGAAACCTGGGGAACACCTTGGAGTGGAACACACCATCTCTCTACACCCCATACCCAATTTGTAGGCCTAATGCACTGTAGTTTCCAACAACTACTAAACGAGAGCAGGAAGATCGAAGCAATGGAGAGGAAACCTGGGGAACACCTTGGAGTGTAACACACCGTCTCTCTACACCCCATTCCCAATTTGTAGGCCTAATGCAGTGTAGTTTCCAACAACTACTAAACGAGAGCATTAAGATCGCAGCAATGGCGAGGAAACCTGGGGAACACCTTGGAGTGGAACACATCATCTCTCTACACCCCATACCCAATTTGTAGGCCTAATGCACTGTAGTTTCCAACAACTACTAAACGAGAGCAGGAAGATCGAAGCAATGGAGAGGAAACCTGGGGAAAACCTTGGAGTGTAACACACCGTCTCTCTACACCCCATACCCAATTTGTAGGCCTAATGCAGTGTAGTTTCCAACAACTACTAAACGAGAGCAGGAAGATCGAAGCAATGGCGAGGAAACCTGGGGAACACCTTGGAGTGGAACACACCATCTCTCTACACCCCATACCCAATTTGTAGGCCTAATGCACTGTAGTTTCCAACAACTACTAAACGAGAGCATTAAGATTGCAGCAATGGCGAGGAAACCTGGGGAACACATTGGAGTGGAACACACCATCTTTCTACACCCCATACCCAATTTGTAGGCCTAATGCACTGTAGTTTCCAACAACTACTAAAAGAGAGTCGGAAGACCGAAGCAATGTGGATGAAACCTGGGGAACACCTTGGAGTGTAACACACCATCTCTCTACACCCCATACCCAATTTGTAGGCCTAATGCAGCGTAGTTTCCAACAACTACTAAACGAGAGCATTAAGATCGAAGCAATGGCGAGGAATCCTGGGGAACACCTTGGAGTGGAACACACCGTCTCTACACCCCATACCCAATTTGTAGGCCTAATGCACTGTAGTTTCCAACAACTACTAAACGAGAGCAGGAAGATCGAAGCAATGGAGAGGAAACCTGGGGAACACCTTGGAGTGTAACACACCGTCTCTCTACACCCCATACCCAATTTGTAGGCCTAATGCAGTGTAGTTTCCAACAACTACTAAACGAGAGCAGGAAGATCGAAGCAATGGCGAGGAAACCTGGGGAACACCTTGGAGTGGAACACACCATCTCTCTACACCCCATACCCAATTTGTAGGCCTAATGCACTGTAGTTTCCAACAACTACTAAACGAGAGCATTAAGATCGCAGCAATGGCGAGGAAACCTGGGGAACACCTTGGAGTGGAACACACCATCTCTCTACACCCCATACCCAATTTGTAGGCCTAATGCACTGTAGTTTCCAACAACTACTAAACGAGAGCAGGAAGATCGAAGCAATGGAGAGGAAACCTGGGGAACACCTTGGAGTGTAACACACCATCTCTCTACACCCCATACCCAATTTCTAGGCCGAATGCAGTGTTGTTTTCAACAACTACTTAAGAAGAGCCTGAAGATCAAAGCTCAGAAAAGGCAACCCGGGGAACACCTTGGAGCGGCAGACACTGGTAGTAGGCTGTAAACCCCAAATTTTGGTCAATGGAGTTTATGAAATGTTCCAGGGGTACACAGGCAGCATTGGTGTGGTAAGCGGAGGACAATTTATATTTGGGACTGCAGACAGACTTTGTGTGCTGTCCCCTGTGGACCATGCATCCACAACATTAACCCAGTGCACTGTAATGGACATCTAACCTTTCGTGGACATGCCTACTGGTCCATGCATCTGTTGTCAGGTGCACCTTTCTACTATTAGATAGCCAGAGAGCATGGACAATGCAGATTTTTACATGATGCTGTAGTGCTGGGATGGCTTTTCTCGCAAAAGAAGTGACGACTGGGTAGCTCTTACCGTGGTACAGCGTAGTCCATCTGGGCTTTATAATTGTAAAATAGAGAATAAAAATTGGCTGTATGCACTTTAAAATAGGTTACAGGGGTACACGGGCGGCAGTGGTCTGGTCAGTGTAGTAGTAGTAGAAAGAAGGGACTGCAGACAGGCTTCGAAGGCCTAACATAACAAAATTGGGCTGTTGGCAATTTAAAATTGGTTCCAGGGGTACACAGGCAGCAGTACAATGGTCAGTGGAGGCCTAGTGGAAGGAGGGACCGCACACAGGCTTCGAAGGCCTAACATAACAAAAATAGGGGTGCAGGCAATTTAACATTGGTTCCAGGGGTACACGGGCAGCAGTGGTCTGGTCAGTGTAGTAGTAGTAGAAAGAAGGGACTGCAGACAGGCTTCGAAGGCCTAACATAACAAAATTGGGCTGTTGGCAATTTAAAATTGGTTCCAGGGGTACACGGGCAGCAGTACAATGGTCAGTGGAGGACTAGTGGAAGGAGGGACCGCAGACAGGCTTCGAAGGCCTAACATAACAAAAATAGGGGTGCAGGCAATTTAACATTGGTACCAGGGGTACACGGGCAGCAGTGGTCTGGTCAGTGTAGTAGTAGTAGAAAGAAGGGACTGCAGACAGGCTTCGAAGGCCTAACATAACAAAATTGGGCTGTTGGCAATTTAAAATTGGTTCCAGGGGTACACGGGCAGCAGTACAATGGTCAGTGGAGGCCTAGTGGAAGGAGGGACCGCAGACAGGCTTCGAAGGCCTAACATAACAAAAATAGGGGTGCAGGCAATTTAACATTGGTTCCAGGGGTACACGGGCAG
Organism: Ranitomeya imitator; assembly: GCF_032444005.1. Classification (NCBI taxonomy): domain Eukaryota; kingdom Metazoa; phylum Chordata; class Amphibia; order Anura; family Dendrobatidae; genus Ranitomeya; species Ranitomeya imitator. Next base: position 675,865,715 of record NC_091282.1, on the reverse strand, counting down.
CAGTGGTCTGGTCAGTGTAGTAGTAGTAGAAAGAAGGGACTGCAGACAGGCTTCGAAGGCCTAACATAACAAAATTGGGCTGTTGGCAATTTAAAATTGGTTCCAGGGGTACACGGGCAGCAGTACAATGGTCAGTGGAGGACTAGTGGAAGGAGGGACCGCAGACAGGCTTCGAAGGCCTAACATAACAAAAATAGGGGTGCAGGCAATTTGACATTGGTTCCAGGGGTACACGGGCAGCAGTGGTCTGGTCAGTGTAGTAGTAGTAGAAAGAAGGGACTGCAGACAGGCTTCGAAGGCCTAACATAACAAAATTGGGCTGTTGGCAATTTAAAATTGGTTCCAGGGGTACACGGGCAGCAGTACAATGGTCAGTGGAGGCCTAGTGGAAGGAGGGACCGCAGACAGGCTTCGAAGGCCTAACATAACAAAAATAGGGGTGCAGGCAATTTAACATTGGTTCCAGGGGTACACGGGCAGCAGTGGTCTGGTCAGTGTAGTAGTAGTAGAAAGAAGGGACTGCAGACAGGCTTCGAAGGCCTAACATAACAAAATTGGGCTGTTGGCAATTTAAAATTGGTTCCAGGGGTACACGGGCAGCAGTACAATGGTCAGTGGAGGACTAGTGGAAGGAGGGACCGCAGACAGGCTTCGAAGGCCTAACATAACAAAAATAGGGGTGCAGGCAATTTAACATTGGTACCAGGGGTACACGGGCAGCAGTGGTCTGGTCAGTGTAGTAGTAGTAGAAAGAAGGGACTGCAGACAGGCTTCGAAGGCCTAACATAACAAAATTGGGCTGTTGGCAATTTAAAATTGGTTCCAGGGGTACACAGGCAGCAGTACAATGGTCAGTGGAGGCCTAGTGGAAGGAGGGACCGCAGACAGGCTTCGAAGGCCTAACATAACAAAAATAGGGGTGCAGGCAATTTAACATTGGTTCCAGGGGTACACGGGCAGCAGTGGTCTGGTCAGTGTAGTAGTAGTAGAAAGAAGGGACTGCAGACAGGCTTCGAAGGCCTAACATAACAAAATTGGGCTGTTGGCAATTTAAAATTGGTTCCAGGGGTACACGGGCAGCAGTACAATGGTCAGTGGAGGACTAGTGGAAGGAGGGACCGCAGACAGGCTTCGAAGGCCTAACATAACAAAAATAGGGGTGCAGGCAATTTAACATTGGTTCCAGGGGTACACGGGCAGCAGTGGTCTGGTCAGTGTAGTAGTAGTAGAAAGAAGGGACTGCAGACAGGCTTCGAAGGCCTAACATAACAAAATTGGGCTGTTGGCAATTTAAAATTGGTTCCAGGGGAACACGGGCAGCAGTACAATGGTCAGTGGAGGGCTAGTGGAAGGAGGGACCGCAGACAGGCTTCGAAGGCCTAACATAACAAAAATAGGGGTGCAGGCAATTTAACATTGGTTCCAGGGGTACACGGGCAGCAGTGGTCTGGTCAGTGTAGTAGTAGTAGAAAGAAGGGACTGCCGACAGGCTTCGAAGGCCTAACATAACAAAATTGGGCTGTTGGCAATTTAAAATTGGTTCCAGGGGTACACGGGCAGCAGTACAATGGTCAGTGGAGGCCTAGTGGAAGGAGGGACCGCAGACAGGCTTCGAAGGCCTAACATAACAAAAATGTCAATACAATGGTATTGTCAGTGCCAGGCATTGAAGGATGTCAGCGCATAGACTAAACATTGGTGGAGCTGTGAGAGATAATTTTGCAAGTGGTAGAGCACTGTTTGAGCTGGGGGGGGAACTGTCTTGTGGCCGGCGGTACAGGCCCAGGGCCCCTCATATTACAACGGTGTGTCTGACGTTGGGTGCGCACCACCACCGCCAGAGACACTTTATTGTACTATGAGGGACCCAGTGGCAGTGCCGTCGACTAAAAACGGGCACACCCACCTCTTCAGAAAAAAAACAGCACTCTCACGGGTGCTGGCGCCAAGTGGCGATACCACGGCCCCGTGTGGGGAGTTTGGCCATTTAGGGAGGTGTAAACATGTCGTATGCTGGACAATCAGGTGCAGCAAATTACGATACTGGAAAAGTCATTCATAATAGTCCACAGGCAAGACCTTTTCATAGGAAAGCTAGGTGTCAGCCGGGCAAGGTGGGGCAAAAGATTTCGAAATCCAGTTGTGGTTCATTTTAATGAAGGTTAGATCATCTACATTTTGGGTAGCCAGACGTGTGCTTTTTTCTGTTAGTATTGAACCTGCAGCACTGAATACTCTTTCTGATAGGACACTAGCTGCCGGGCAAGCAAGCTCCTGCAATGCATATTCTGCCAATTCTGGCCAGGTGTCTAATTTGGATGCCCAGTAATGAAATGGGAATGACGGTTGAGGGAGAACGTCGATAAGGGATGAAAAATAGTTTGTAACCATACTGGACAAATGTTGTCTCCTGTCACTTTGAATTGATGCTGCAGTACCTGTCCTGTCTGCGGTCATAGCAAAATCACTCCACAACCTGGTCAGAAAACCCCTCTGGCCAACGCCACTTCTGATTTCTGCCCCTCTAACACCTCTGGTCTGCTGGCCCCTGCAGCTCATGTGAGAACGATCACGGGCGCTGTGTGCAGGGAATGCCAGAAGCAAACGGTCAACAAGAGTTGATTGTTTGGTTGCTAATATTAGTTCCAAGTTCTCATGTGGCATTATATTTTGCAATTTGCCTTTATAGCGAGGATCAAGGAGGCAGGCCAACCAGTAATGGAACTAGAGAGAGTACAAAGGAGGGCAACAAAATTAATAAAGGGGATGGGAGAACTACAATACCCAGATAGATGAGCGAAATTAGGATTATTTAGTCTAGAAAAAAGACGACTGAGGGGCGATCTAATAACCATCTATAAATATATAAGGGGACAATACAAATATCTCGCTGAGGATCTGTTGATACCAAGGAAGGTGACAGGCACAAGGGGGCATTCTTTGCGTCTGGACGAGAGAAGGTTTTTCCACCATCATAGAAGAGGATTCTTTACTGTTAGGGCAGTGAGAATCTGGAATTGCTTGCCTGAGGAGGTGGTGATGGCGAACTCAGTCGAGGGGTTCAAGAGAGGCCTGGATGTCTTCCTGGAGAAGAACAATATTGTATCATACAATTATTAGGTTCTGTAGAAGGACGTAGATCTGGGGATTTATTATGATGGAATATAGGCTGAACTGGATGGACAAATGTCTTTTTTCGGCCTTACTAACTATGTTACTATGTTACTATGTTACTATGTAATCGTCACCGTTCATCATTTTAGTAATGCGTGTGTCCCTTTTGAGGATACGTAAGGCATAATCCGCCATGTGGGCCAAAGTTCCAGTTCTCAAATCTGCGGTTGTGCTTGGTTGAGGGGCAGTTTCAGGCAAATCCACGTCACTTGTGTCCCTCAAAAAACCAGAACCCGGCCTTGCCGCGCCAACAATTTCCAGTGGCCCCGGAAAAGCTTCCTCATTAAAAATATAATCATCCCCATCATCCTCCTCGTCCTCCTCCTCTTCACCCGCTACCTCGTCCTGTACACTGCCCTGGCCAGACAATGGCTGACTGTCATCAAGGCTTTCCTCTTCCTCAGCTGCAGACGCCTGATCCTTTATGTGCGTCAAACTTTGCATCAGCAGACGCATTAGGGGGATGCTCATGCTTATTATGGCGTTGTCTGCACTAACCAGCCGTGTGCATTCCTCAAAACACTGAAGGACTTGACACATGTCTTGAATCTTCGACCACTGCACACCTGACAACTCCATTTCTGCCATCCTACTGCCTGCCCGTGTATGTGTATCCTCCCACAAAAACATAACAGCCCGCCTCTGTTCGCACAGTCTCTGAAGCATGTGCAGTGTTGAGTTCCACCTTGTTGCAACGTCTGGGGAAGGTTCAAAGAACGCTGATAGGTCTGCATACGGCTGGAGTGTACGGGCGAACGGCGGATATGTGAGCAAAGTCCACGCACTTTGAGGAGCAGGTGGGATAACCCCGGATAACTTTTCAGGAAGCACTGCACCACCAGGTTTAAGGTGTGAGCCAGGCAAGGAATGTGTTTCAGTTGGGAAAGGGAGATGGCAGCCATGAAATTCCTTCCGTTATCACTCACTACCTTGCCTGCCTCAAGATCTACAGTGCCCAGCCACGACTGCGTTTCTTTCTGCAAAAACTCGGAGAGAACTTCTGCGGTGTGTCTCTTGTCGCCCAAACACTTCATAGCCAATACAGCCTGCTGACGTTTGCCAGTAGCTGCCCCATAATGGGAGACCTGGTGTGCAACAGTGGCAGCTGCGGATGGAGTGGTTGTGCGACTGCGGTCTGTGGACGAGCTCTCGCTTCTGCAGGAGGACGAGGAGGAGGAGGAGGGGGTGCGAACGTCTACAGCCAACTGTTTCCAAGACCGTGGGCTAGGCAGAACTGTCCCAAAATTGCTGTCCCCTGTGGACCCTGCATCCACAACATTCACCCAGTGTGCCGTGATGGACACGTAACGTCCCTGGCCATGCCTACTGGTCCATGCATCTGTTATCAGGTGCACCTTTGTGCTCACAGATTGCCTGAGTGCATGGACGATGCGCTCTTTAACATGCTGGTGGAGGGCTGGGATGGCTTTTCTGGAAAAAAAAGTGTCAACTGGGTAGCTCGTAGCGTGGTACAGCGTAGTCCATCAGGGCTTTGAAAGCTTCGCTTTCAACTAACCATTAGGGCATCATCTCTAACGAGATTAGTCTAGCTATGTGGGCGTTCAAACCCTGTGTACGCGGATGCGAGGCTAAGTACTTCCTTTTTCTAACCATAGTCTAATGTAGGGTGAGCTGGACTGGAGAGCTGGAGATCGTGGAACTAGCGGGGGTGCCGGTGGACATGGCAGACTGAGAGATGGTGGGAGATGGTATTGTTGCCGCCGGTGCCCTAGATGCAGTGTTTCCTACTACGAAACTGGTGATTCCCTGACCCTGACTGCTTTGGCCTGGCAAAGAAACCTGCACAGATACTGCAGGTGGTGCGGAAAATGGTGGCCCTACACTGCCGGAAGGGATGTTGCGTTGATGACTAGCTTCATTGGCCGACGGTGCTACAACCTTAAGGGACGTTTGGTAGTTAGTCCAAGCTTGCAAATGCATGGTGGTTAAATGTCTATGCATGCAATTTGTATTGAGACTTTTCAGATTCTGCCCTCTGCTTAAGGTAGTTGAACATTTTTGACAGATGACTTTGCGCTGATCAATTGGATGTTGTTTAAAAAAATGCCAGACTGCACTCTTTCTAGCATCGGATACCTTTTCAGGCATTGCAGACTGAGCTTTAACCGGATGGCCACGCTGTCCTCCAACAGGTTTTGGCTTTGCCACACGTTTTGGGCAAGATACGGGCCCGGCAGATGGAACCTGTTGCGATGTTGATGCCTGCTGCGGCCCCTCCTCCTCCGCTTCAGAACTGCTGCCGAACTGCTGCCGCCTGCACCCTGTTCCCCCAATGGCTACCTCTTCTTGTAGCTCGTGTGCAACTTCGTCTGTGTCACCGTGTCGGTCGGTGGTATAGCGTTCGTGATGGGGCAACATAGTCTCATCAGGGTCTGATTCTTGATCATTACCCTGCGAGGGCAATGTTGTGGTCTGAGTCAAAGGACCAGCATAGTAGTCTGGCTGTGGCTGTGCATCAGTGCACTCCATGTCAGATTCAACTTGTAATGGGCATGGACTGTTAACTGCTTCACTTTCTAAGCCAGGGACGGTATGTGTAAAGAGCTCCATGGAGTAACCCGTTGTGTCGCCTGCTGCATTCTTCTCTGTTGTTTTTGCTGAAGAGGACAAGGAAGCGACTTGTCCCTGACCGTGAACATCCACTAACGACGCGTTGCTTTTACATTTACCAGTTTCACGAGAGGAGGCAAAAGAGCTAGAGGCTGAGTCAGCAAGATAAGCCAAAACATGCTCTTGCTGCTCCGGCTTTAAAAGCGGTTTTCCTACTCCCAGAAAATGGAGCGTTCGAGGCCTTGTGTAGCCAGACGACGAACCTGGCTCCACAGCTCCAGACTTAGGTGCAATATTTTTTTTCCCACGACCACCTGATGCTCCACCACTACCACTACCCTCATTACCAGCTGACAATGAACGCCCCCGGCCACGACCTCTTCCACCAGACTTCCTCATTGTTTTAAAAACGTAACCAAACTAACGGTATTTGTTGCTGTCACACAACTTACACGGTGAGCTATAACTTCAGTATGATTTAGCTACCCCTTTACAGGTGGGTGAAACCACAACGAAAATCAGGCACAATGTTACACACTCTGTTTTTGGTGGCACCAAATGAGAGAGATGCCACACAAGCAGGACTGTCACTGAAGCACAAATGTAAATATTAATCTCCCACTGTTTTTTTTTATTTTTTTATTTTTTTTTTCAGGGAGACTTTAGAAACAAAATAAAATAAAATGATTTTTTCAGGAAGAATTTAGAAACCAAATAAAATAAAATGATTTCTTCAGGGAGAATTTAGAAAACAAATAAAACAAAAAATAGGCTTTCTATGGCCTGAGAGATGACGCACACAGGAGTCAGGAGTGGCACACAAGCCCAGAGGCCAAAATTTTTCTCCCAATGATTGATGTAGTGATTTTTTCATGTAGATTTTGGAACCCAAATCAAGCAAAAAAAATAATAGGCTTTCTATGGCCCACAATTGGAGAGAGAGAGAGAGATGGCACACCCAGGAGTCAAGACTGGCACACAAGCAGAAAGGGCAATATTAATGTCCCACTGATTTTTTTTTTTTTTTTTTCAGGGAGACTTTAGGAAAAAAAAATAATAGAATAAAATGATTTTTTCAGGAAGAATTTAGAAACCAAATAAAATAAAATGATTTCTTCAGGGAGAATTTAGAAAACAAATAAAACAAAAAATAGGCTTTCTATGGCCCACTGAGTGAGAGATGACGCACACAGGAGTTAGGAGTGGCACACAAGCCCAGAGGCCAATATTTTTCTCCCAATGATTGATGTAGTGATTTTTTCATGTAGATTTTGGAACCCAAATCAAGCAAAAAAAATAATAGGCTTTCTATGGCCCACAATTGGAGAGAGAGAGAGAGATGGCACACCCAGGAGTCAAGACTGGCACACAAGCAGAAAGGGCAATATTAATCTCCCACTGATTTTTTTTTTTTTTTCAGGGAGACTTTAGAAAAAAAAAATAATAGAATAAAATGATTTTTTCAGGAAGAATTTAGAAACCAAATAAAATAAAATGATTTTTTTAGGGAGAGTTTAGAAAACAAATAAAACAAAAAATAGGCTTTCTATGGCCCACTGAGTGAGAGATGACGCACACAGGAGTCAGGAGTGGCACACAAGCCCAGAGGCCAATATTTTTCTCCCAATGATTGATGTAGTGATTTTTTCAGGTAGATTTTGGAACCCAAATCAAGCAAAAAAATAAATAGGCTTTCTATGGCCCACTGACTGAGAGATGGCACACACAGGAGTCAGGAGTGGCACACAAGCCCTGAGGCCAATATTTTTCTCCCACTGATTGATGTAGTGATTTTTTCAGGTAGATTTCAGAACCCAAATCAAGCAAAAAAATAAATAGGCTTTCTATGGCCCACTGAGTGAGAGATGGCACAGACAGGGATGGCACTCTAGCAGAAATGCCAATCTTAATCTCCCACAAAAGAAGAAAAAAAAAAAAAGGAACTGTCCTTCAATTACTATCTCCCTGCAGTAATCTCAGCCAGGTATGGCAGGCAGCAATAAGGAGTGGACTGATGCACAAATTAAATAAAAAGTGTGTACAAACAAAAAAGATAGCTGTGCAGAAAGGAAGGAACAAGAGGATTTGTGCTTTGAAAAAAGCAGTTGGTTTGCACAGCGGCGTACACACAGCAATGCAGCTATCAGGGAGCCTTCTAGGGCAGCCCAATGAGCTACGGCGCTGAGAAAAAAAAAAAAATGTAGCTTCCACTATCCTTGCACACCGAAGGTGGTGTTGGACAGTGCAAATCGCTACAGCACAAGCGGTTTGGTGGTTAATGGACCCTGCCTAACGCTATCCCTGCTTCTGACGAAGCGGCAGCAACCTCTCCCTAAGCTCAGATCAGCAGCAGTAAAATGGCGGTCGGCGGGAACGCCCCTTTATAGCCCCTGTGACGCTGCAGACAGCAAGCCAATCACTGCAATGCCCTTCTCTAAGATGGTGGGGACCAGGACCTATGTCATCACGCTGCCCACACTCTGCGTTTACCTTCATTGGCTGAGAAATGGCGCTTTTCGCGTCATTGAAACGCGACTTTGGCGCGAAAGTCGCGTACCGCATGGCCGACCCCGCACAGGGGTCTGATCGGGTTTCATGAAACCCGACTTTGCCAAAAGTCGGCGACTTTTGAAAATGAACGACCCGTTTCGCTCAACCCTATTGCTGACAGCAGATGTGTCCCATAGAAGACGAGTCTTCAGCTAATGTGAATAAGCAGGTGACGCCAAGTTTAAAATTACAGGCACCTCCTAGCCCCTTATGCCTGTTGTTACCCTAGAAGACAGGACACAAAACTGAACAGTCTCCAAAAGGATTTTAAAAAACAAAAACAAATGTTATTTGGTGTCAACAGCTGGTCCATCATCTTTAAAGAGAAATCCTCTGTGAATGGACACTGGTCAAATAGCCAACACTGGTCAAATAGCTGGAGATAACCCAATGGGTAGGACATAAAACAGAGAGGTAGTCATGAAGAAAAATATAAAATAATGGTATAACATTCTCTTAGAGGGAACAACAAAATAAAAGAACTAACCAGCAAGTGTGAGCAGGTGCCAGTTGCCATGACTGCATAATATACAAACAAAAGCATACAGCAGCACTCTGTAAGAGCTAAGATGTATGCAAAACACAGAATACATGAAACTTGAACTGCAGTACTGATATATAAACTATGTACAAATGAAGGTACTTAGCTCATAAATTGGCCAATTCATGTGTGCCCATCAACCACAGCAAGGTGACCTTGCTTTCTTTGGTTTAGAATCCCATCAAAGAAAGGTCACCTTGCTGTGGTTGATGGACTCACATGAATTGGCCAATCTATGTGCTAAGTACCTTCATTTTTATAAGTATATGCTATACAGCAGTAATGTTTGTAATGTTTAATGTTTGTTTGTATTGACTTACAGGGAAGCTCGTAGTCTTTATGAATCGGGAAGTGGCGCAGATTTTGTAACGTAGGTATAAGGAGAAAACCTGAACCAGGCGTATCTTTTTCGTGAAGGGTCCAGAACCAATGTGACTGTCACACAGGTTATACAGGGATGAAGGGCGCATGGGCAAGCTAATAGGGCTGCAGCACACGAGAGACCAGGATGATTTGGCAGGAAGGCAGAGCGCGCGGTTGGGGAGAAAAAGGGGCGGAGCTTGGTTAACAGTCAAAAGGAAGGACAGATGTCAGAGAGAGAGAAGGTTGTGCCAACAGGTTGGGGATGAAAAGCTTGCTGGACTGAGGTGGCTCCCGTTACATCGAGGTGCCAAACTGACAGAGATAGCAGGGGCTGTGTGCGTGCCTTTAGATAGAGACTACCGACCACAACGTTCCAGGTTTCTGCTGACATCTTGTACCATGAGACAAAAATCCCAGAGACAGGACGCAAGCGCCCACACGCTTAGATGGAGGATATTGACATATCGGCTTTGAGGAGATCTTTTCCGCAACAACGGAGACTGGTGACACGAGATCCAGGTACTGAGGGGAAAAGAAATTGTATAACACCAGGCTCATCATGTCCCTATCGATTGCACACCGACCGTACTCCGGGGAATCCCCACTGCCATCAGGAGAAAATACGTCAACGTTAAGAGAAATACTCCAGATCCTGAGGAATTAACACCACCGCCAAGATCAGAGACATCATTATTCTGAGGATCATAACGGACATCTATGCATCACAAACGTACTATCTGTAATAAACTGGTTTCCTGAAGAAATTTTTTTTGTTTCCTTTGTTTTCTTCCCTGGAACTATTTTCTTTTTTTCTTTTCTCTTTTTTCCCTCCACACCCATTCTTTCCTTGCTCTCGATTCCATAGTTATATAGTTATAGTTATTATTAAGGTTGAAGGAAAACTTTAAGTCCATCTAGTTCAACCCATAGCCTAACCTAACTTGCCCTAACATGTTCTACTGACCTGTTATCCCTGTTGTTGAGTAGTTATCGTAAAAAATTAAATTTTGTGTTATACCTTGCTCTGCCTCTGTCTGTCACTGCATCCCGTGACCTGCTTACATAGGGATAGCTGACGATTTGTTGTAAACCAAGAACACACAAATTTTATTTTTTTCTGTTTTTTTTTTATATTTTTGTAATGCTCACATTCAAAAATTTCTGTTAAGGGCAATTTCACAGAAATAAGATACTTACAAAAACTGTAAACTACCAAGACTCTTTTAGTTGCTTAAAGTTAAAAACAAGAACTCTTGAGCTACTTTTGTGTCAGCTATGATCAATGCTATTCCTAACTAGCAGTAGGAAGGGGGTGACCTACTTAAAGTGAACATTTCTCCTTTGTCATTGCAGAGATGAGTCACTTTATTTCTTCTTGTAAGTCGAGATTATTACATTATGTGCATTACATACAGAAAGGAAAATCTTAACCCCTTCCCGACCCATGACGCCACGTAGGCGTCATGAAAGTCGGTGCCATTCCGACCCATGACGCCTATGTGGCGTCATGGAAAGATCGCGTCCCTGCAGGCCGGGTGAAAGGGTTAACTCCCATTTCACCCGATCTGCAGGGACAGGGGGAGTGGTAGTTTAGCCCAGGGGGGGTGGCTTCACCCCCTCGTGGCTACGATCGCTCTGATTGGCTGTTGAAAGTGAAACTGCCAATCAGAGCGATTTGTAATATTTCACCCATTATAACGGGTGAAATATTACAATCCAGCCATGGCCGATGCTGAAATATCATCGGCCATGGCTGGAAATACTAGTGTGCCCCCACCCCACCCCTCCGATCGCCCCCCCACCCCCCCGATCTGGCCGGTACACTGCTCCGGCTCCCCTCCGTCCAGTGCTCCGCTCCCCCCCGTGCTCGTGCCCGCTCCCCCCGTGCTCCAATCACCCCCCCGTGCTCCAATCACCCCCCCTGCACTCCGATCCACCCCCCCCGGTGCTCCGTTCCACCCCCCCGTGCTCCATTCCAGCCCCCCCGTGCTCCGTTCCACGCCCCCCGCGCTCCGTTCCACCCCTCCCGCGCTCCGATTCCCCCCCCCGTGCTCCGATCCCCCCCCCGTGGTCCCCCCCCACCCTATCATACTTACCGATCCAGCCGTGGTCCCGTCCGTCTTCTCCCGGGCGCCGCCATCTTCCAAAATGGCGGGCGCATGCGCAGTGCGCCCGCCGAATCTGCCGGCTGGCAGATTCGTTCCAAAGTGCATTTTGATCACTGAGATATAATCTATCTCAGTGATCAAAATAAAAAAAATAATAAATGACCCCCCCCCCCTTTGTCACCCCCATAGGTAGGGACAATAAAAAAATAAAGAAATTTTTTTTTTCCACTGTTAGAATAGGGTTAGGGTTAGGGGTAGGGTTAGGGGTAGGGTTAGGGTTAGGGGTAGGGTTAGGGGTAGGGGTAGGGTTAGGGTTAGGGGTAGGGTTAGGGGTAGGGTTAGGGCTAGGGTTAGGGCTAGGGTTAGGGGTAGGGTTAGGGTTAGGAATGTGCACACGTATTCTGGTCCTCTGCGGATTTTTCCGCTGCGGATTTGATAAATCCGCAGTGCTAAACCGCTGCGGATTTATGGCGGATTTACCGCGTTTTTTTCTGCGCATTTCACTGCGGTTTTACAATTGCGATTTTCTATTGGAGCAGTTGTAAAACCGCTGCGGAATCCGCAGAAAGAAGTGACATGCTGCGGAATGTAAACCGCTGCGTTTCCGTGCAGTTTTTCCGCAGCATGGGCACAGCGATTTTTGTTTCCCGTAGGTTTACATTGAACTGTAAACTCATGGGAAACTGCTGTGGATCCGCAGCGTTTTCCGCAGCGTGTGCACATACCTTTAGAATTAGGCTATGTGCACACGGTGCGGATTTGGCTGCGGATTCGCAGCAGTGTTCCATCAGGTTTACAGTACCATGTAAACATATGAAAAACCAAATCCGCTGTGCCCATGGTGCGGAAAATACCGCGCGGGAACGCTGCGTTGTATTTTCCGCAGCATGTCAATTCTTTGTGCGGATTCCGCAGCGTTTTACACCTGTTCCTCAATAGGAATCCGCAGGTGAAATCCACACAAAAAACACTGGAAATCCACGGTAAATCCACAGGTAAAACGCAGTGCCTTTTACCCGCAGATTTTTCAAAAATGGTGCGGAAATATCTCACACGAATCCGCAACGTGGGCACATAGCCTTAGGGTTAGGGTTGGAATTAGGGTTGTGGTTAGGGTTAGGGGTGTGTTGGGGTTAGTGTTGTGGTTAGGGGTGTGTTGGGGTTAGGGTTGTGATTAGGATTATGGCTACAGTTGGGATTAGGGTTAGGGGTGTGTTGGGGTTAGTGTTGGAGGTAGAATTGAGGGGTTACCACTGTTTAGGCACATCAGGGGTCTCCAAACGCAACATGGCGCCACCATTGATTCCAGCCAATCTCGTATTCAAAAAGTCAAATGGTGCTCCCTCACTTCCGAGCCCTGACGTGTGCCCAAACAGTGGTTTACCCCCACATATGGGGTACCAGCATACTCAGGACAAACTGCGCAACAATTACTGGGGTCCAATTTCTCCTGTTACCCTTGTGAATCTAAAAAAATGCTTGCTAAAACATAATTTTTGAGGAAAGAAAAATGATTTTTTATTTTCACGGCTCTGCGTTGTAAACGTCTGTGAAGCACTTGGGGGTTCAAAGTGCTCACCACATATCTAGATAAGTTCCTTGGGGGGTCTAGTTTCTAAAATGGGGTCACTTGTGGGGGGTTTCTACTGTTTAGGCACACCAGGGGCTCTGCAAACGCAACGTGACACCCGCAGACCATTCCATCAAAGTCTGCATTTCAAAAGTCACTACTTCCCTTCTGAGCCCCGACGTGTGCCCAAACAGTGGTTTACCCCCACATATGGGGTATCAGCGTACTCAGGAGAAACTGGACAACAACTTTTGGGGTCCAATTTCTCCTGTAACCCTTGGGAAAATAAAAAATTCTGGGCTAAATAATTATTTTTGAGGAAAGAAAACGTATTTATTATTTTCACGGCTCTGCATTATAAACTTCTATGAAGCACTTGGGGGTTCAAAGTGCTCACCACACATCTAGATAAGTTCCTTTCAGGGTCTAGTTTCCAAAATGGGGTCACTTGTGGGGGGTTTCTACTGTTTAGGCACATCAGGGGCTCTGCAAACGCAACGTGACGCCCGCAGAGCATTCCATCAAAGTCTGCATTTCAAAACGTCACTACTTCAATTCCAAGCCCCGGCATGTGCCCAAACAGTAGTTTACCCCCACATATGGGGTATCACCGTACTCAGGAGAAACTGGACAACAAATATTGGGGTCAAATTTCTCCTGTTACCCTTGGGAAAATTAAAAAATTCTGGGCTAAATAATTATTTTTGAGGAAAGAAAACGTATTTATTATTTTCACGGCTCTGCATTATAAACTTCTATGAAGCACTTGGGGGTTCAAAGTGCTCACCACACATCTAGATAAGTTCCTTTGGGGGTCTAGTTTCCAAAATAGGGTCACTTGTGGGGGGTTTCTACTGTTAAGCCACATCAGGGGCTCTGCAAACGCAACGTGACGCCCACAGAGCATTCCATCAAAGTCTGCATTTCAAAACGTCACTACTTCACTTCCGAGCCCCGGCATGTGCCCAAACAGTGATTTACCCCCACATATGGGGTATCAGCGTACTCAGGAGAAACTGGACAACAACTTTTGGGGTCAAATTTCTCCTGTTACCCTTGGGAAAATAAAAAATTGCAGGCTAAAAGATCATTTTTGAGAAAATAATTTTTTTTTTTATTTTCATGGCTCTGCGTTATAAACTTCTGTGAAGCACTTGGGGGTTCAAAGTCCTCACCACACATCTAGATTAGTTCCTTTGGGGGTCTAGTTTCTAAAATGGTGTCATTTCTGGGGGATCTCCAATGTTTAGGCACACAGGGGCTCTCCAAACGTGACATGGTGTCCGCTAATGATTGGAGCTAATTTTCCATTTAAAAAGCCAAATGGCGTGCCATCCCTTCCGAGCCCTGCCGTGCGCCCAAACAGTAGTTTACCCCCACATATGGGGTATCAGCGTACTCAGGACAAACTGGACAACAATATTTGGGGTCCAATTTCTCCTATTATCCTTGGCAAAATAGGAAATTCCAGGCTAAAAAATCAATTTTGATGAAAGAAAAATTATTTTTTATTTTCATGGCTCTGCGTTATAAACTTCTGTGAAGCACCTGGGGGTTTAAAGTGCTCAATATGCATCTAGATAAGTTCCTTGGGGGGTCTAGTTTCCAAAATGGGGTCACTTGTGGGGGAGCTCCAATGTTTAGGCACACAGGGGCTCTCCAAACGCGACATGGTGTCCGCTAACAATTGGAGCTAATTTTCCATTCAAAAAGTCAAATGGCACGCCTTCTCTTCCGAGCCCTGCCGAGTGCCCAAACAGTGGTTTACCCCCACATATGAGGTATCGGCGTACTCGGGAGAAATTGCCCAACAAATTTTATGATCCATTTTATCCTACTGCCCATGTGAAAATGAGAAAATTGAGGCGAAAAGAATTTTTTTGTGAAAAAAAATTACTTTTTCATTTTTACAGATCAATTTGTGAAGCACCTGAGGGTTTAAAGTGCTCACTAGGCATCTAAGTTAGTTCCTTGGGGGGTCTAGTTTCCAAAATGGGGTCACTTGTGGGGGAGCGCCAATGTTTAGGCACACAGGAGCTATCCAAACGCGACATGGTGTCCGCTAACGATGGAAATAATTTTTCATTCAAAAAGTCAAATGGCGCTCCTTCCCTTCCGAGCCTTACCATGTGCCCAAACAGTGGTTTACCTCCACATGTGAGGTATTGGTGTACTCAGGAGAAATTGCCCAACACATTTTAGGATCCATTTTATCCTGTTGCCCATGTGAAAATGAAAAAATTGAGGCTAAAAGAATTTTTTTGTGAAAAAAAAGTACTTTTTCATTTTTACGGATCAATTTGTGAAGCACCTGGGGGTTCAAAGTGCTCACTATGCATCTAGATAAGTTCCTTGGGGCGTCTAGTTTCCAAAATGGGGTCACTTGTGGGGGAGCTCCAATTTTTAGGCACACGGGGGCTCTCCAAACGTGACATGGTGTCCGCTAAAGAGTGGAGCCAATTTTTGATTCAAAAAGTCAAATGGCGCTCCTTCCCTTCCAAGCCCTGCCGTGCGCCAAAACAGTGGTTTACCCCCACATATGAGGTATCAGCGTACTCAGGACAAATTGGACAACAACGTTCGTGGTTCAGTTTCTCCTTTTACCATTGGGAAAATAAAAAAATTGTTGCTAAAAGATAATTTTTGTGACTAAAAAGTTAAATGTTCATTTTTTCCTTCCATGTTGCTTCTGCTGCTGTGAAGCACCTGAAGGGTTAATAAACTTCTTGAATGTGGTTTTGAGTACCTTGAGGGGTGCAGTTTTAAGAATGGTGTCACTTTTGGGTATTTTCAGCCATATAGACCCCTCAAACTGACTTCAAATGTGAGGTGGTCCCTAAAAAAAATGGTTTTGTAAATTTCGTTGTAAAAATGACAAATCGCTGGTCGAATTTTAACCCTTATAACTTCCTAACAAAAAAAAATTTTGTTTCCAAAATTGTGCTGATGTAAAGTAAACATGTGGGAAATGTTATTTATTAACTATTTTGTGTCACATATCTCTCTGGTTTAACAGAATAAAAATTCAAAATGTGAAAATTGCGAAATTTTCAAAATTTTCGCCAAATTTCCGTGTTTATCACAAATAAATGCAGAATTTATTGACCTAAATTTACCACTAACATGAAGCCCAATATGTCACGAAAAAACAATCTCAGAACCGCTAGGATCCGTTGAAGCGTTCCTGAGTTATTACCTCATAAAGGGACACTGGTCAGAATTGCAAAAAACGGCAAGGTCTTTAAGGTCAAAATAGGCTGGGTCTTGAAGGGGTTAAAATCCAATATTTTCTAATGAAACCATGATATCAACTAGAAATTATAATTTATATATTCCATCAGAATCATTATTCTTTTTTTCATCTGCATCTAAAAGTCAGAAAAACAGTAGATGGAGAAAGGAGCAGAATATCTGCAGCTTTTCACTAATAAGAAATATTTCTTGTAAAATTCTTTAAAAAAGTTATTAATTTTAAAGTGCACTGAACCCATCAGTCATCCTCCATGCACAATGTGACATGCTCTTCCAGACAGGACAACATTTGAGTCAACAAGAACTTCCAAATGCACAGGAGAGAGAAAAGATCTCTTTTACATATCTGTCTGGTGTATCCAGGGCTCTGCTTCCTTCACCACTGCCTTCTGCTGTGCTTCATATCATGCATTGCATTTTGACCAGCAGGGCTCAGTGACATCATCTCCATAATCCTACATAAGGCCCACTAGTACACATTTATGTCTTAGGATTGAGACTCTGGTGATCCATGTTTGGTATGCTCAATTACCTGTACTTGCTGTTCTTTCATCTTGCATCCATCCATGTTGGGGATTCTAGTCCATCTGTCTCACCACTCATGAGATTCCAGATAGTCCAAGTTCTCAATTTTACATGTAATCTGGGAAGCTGAACTAACACCCCTAGTCTGTTTCCTCTACCCTCTTTTGGACCAGAGACTTCGAGGATCCAAATCACCAGGTGAGCCTTACATTATTATTTTGGCTCTGCACTTCCTAAGTTTTTTTTAGTTAGGTCCCATGTAAAAGTTTGGAATTATCAGCATGATTTTCCAGAAAATGATATTTAGCGTAGGTAATCAGTACTTGATCCATGCAGATCTCTAATCGGAAGTGTTGAGTGATTCATACCCTTTACAGTTTGAACACAGACACAATGGTATCTGTGGATAAATGCCATTCAGAATCATAGATTCTTGGATGAAATATTTTAATATTCACAATCTAGAAAAAAAAAAGTAACTTTAGTTTTACTAGTGGATACTTGTAGCAATATCCAACCTTCAGTTAATTAGCAGAGGAACTTCTCAATTATTTTGAAAGACCCTGTATTGTCTAAGTTGTGTTGGCACACCAGAACACAGGGGCTTCTCCTTGCGGGCTCAGGTCTTGATATCAAAAAATGAACCTCGTCCCCTATAATCCAGCCAAATCTGTGATGGTACTATAGGGACATGCAAGTGTTTTGTAAGCAGATGGAGTCATACCCTCTCTGATGATGTGAAGGGACCCAAGTCCAACCATATATGCAGCCCATTGACTCAGCATAGGGCACTATTTAAATAAGTATTTTTGAGGCTCCTGCTAAGGAGTCAAATTGTTACTACAAGCTGCTGTATGACATAGATTTATGTGGCCCCTTATGTTGAATTACAGTTAGACCCTTATTTCTTCCACCCAGTACACCGTAAAACGATAGAGTTGATAGTGATGTTCTAGTATTCTTTTTTTGCTATTTTAAATAAGGGAAATGCAGTATATACTTTTTTTTACAATTCATACCAGCTGTCATTTTTTAGCTTCTATTTTGCCTTACACTTTAGCAATTGTTTGTATTATTAATATGTGTAAAATGCCCTTAAATTGCAATTGTATTTTTCTTATTTACTTGTCTTAGTGATCAAAACCAAGAGGTATGAATTGGAATATAAACTGGTGTGCATGCAGCATCTAGGTTCACACAAGCTACTAAACAGAAAAAAACAAAGACAGAAACTTAATGATTAAATACCCTGCAGTAAATAGCACAGTGCATGAAAATAATACACGGTACTTAGTACCGAAACACAGGCCACATTGCTGTCCATGAGGTGGGATGGCTTTTGGATTTTTTTTTTTTTAATCAAAATACATGTTAACTAAGTTCAGTATATTATTTTCATGTACTGTGCTGTATATTTATTTACTGCAGGGTATTTAATCATCATCTTTCTGTCTTTGTTTTCTTCTGTTGAGTGACCAGTGTGAACGTGCGCTTAGATGCTACGTGCACGCCAGTTTACATTGTAGTTCATACCTCTTGTTTTTTTGTTCAGTCTGTTTGCACAATGTGCATATAAAGGTGTGTGCTGCCTTTCCTTGAGCTGGGTGGTCTCCCATGGCTGTGTGTCCACTAGTTGAGCCCAGTCCATCTCAGCCCTTATCTACATACATGTCACTTGAGAAACGGTACGTTTTTTAATATTACAGTTAGGACTGTCCCAATTACATTCACCATAGAGTGGTGGGATGGATTTAGCTTTTTTTAAATAAAAAACATGTTAACTAAGTACCGTATATTATTTTCATGCACTATGCTACATATTTATTTACTGCAGGGTACATAATCATTATGTTTCTGTCTTTGTTTTTTTCCTCTTAGTGGTCAAAAGATAACATGTGCTATGAGAGGCTGTACATGTTTCAGGGATATCAATACAATCTGTATTAAAGAAAAAAAGAGGAGCATGAACCGCACGTCCCAAAAGCATAAGTTGATCTAAAGCCGCTAGGCAAAAATTTATATAACTGAACATAAGGTTTTCAGTTTCAACATTCTGATCAGACTGTATAAAGCCCACTGCCACATCACGGCAAACCTTGTAGTGGGTCCCACCGCCCTAACGGAGCTGAGCCGTGCGGTGACCACCGCCACAGCGGCAATGCACCAGCAGGGCAGACGAGGTGTACGGAGCGGAGCCGTGTGTGTACGAGGTGTACGGAGCGGAGCCAAGTGTGTATGAGGTGTATGGAGCGGAGCAGTGTGTGTATGAGGTGTACATTGCGGAGCTGTGTGTGCAAGGTGTATGGAGTGAAGCCATGTGTGTACGATGTGTACAGAATGTTTCCGTGTGTGCAAGGTGTACAGAGCAGAGCCGCGTGTGTAGGAGTAACTCTGTGTGGCCATTATACTGTACGCAATATCATGTATGGAGAAAAAAAACACAAAATTGAGCTTAACTTGAGTTGGTATACATGCAGAGGTTAAACGCATGTTCACAATGACCACAAAACATTAAAGCCTACAAGAGAAAAAAGTAAACGAAAACCCCTTTGTAACTAAGTAAAAAAGCAAAAGTGCATTTAAATAAGACAGAGTTTTTAGCAATACTGTTTTTTGATAAAAAAATAGCACAAAAGCCATCCCACCTCGTCACGGTAACTCTGATCGGGACAGTCCTACACTGTCTAATATTAAAACCTTACCATGTGTCAATGTTGACCTCAGTGTGAATAAGGGCAGACAAAAGAACTGGGCCCAACCAGTGAAACACTAGACTGGGGAAGCCTTATATAGTCTCTAGCTCAGAAACAGGGAGGCCACACCCGGCTTGCACAGAATGCAACAATACAGAGAAAAAAAAACACAAAATTGAGCTTAACTTGAGTTGGTACACATGCAGAGGTTAAACGCATGTTCACATTGGCCACAAAACATTAAAGCCTACAAGAGAAAAAAGTAAACGAAAACCCTTATGTAACTAAGTAAAAAAGCAAAAGTGCATTTAAATAACACAGAGTTTTTAGTAATACTGTTTTTTGACAAGGTGGGATGGCTTTTGTGCTATTTTTACTTAGTTACATAAGGGTTTTCGTTTACTTTTTTCTCTTGTAGGCTTTAATATCATGTATGGACATTATACAGTATTGAGCATCATGTGTGGCCATTATACAGTATGGAGCATCATGTGGGGCCATTATACAATATGGAGCATCATGTGTGGCCATTAGTGTTGAGCATTCCGATTAGTGTCTTTCCACCCATCTCCAGCAAAATAGTGGAAAAACACTACATAGGATAACCTAGAGGGGGGTTTTTGGGCCTTGCAGCGCCGTTTACGGCTGTCTGCACGGTCTCCGTGTGAGCGCAGCTCGCCCTGTAGTCTGTGTGCAGCCACAGCCAGTTGTATTCAGCTCAGGGTTTGTCACTGCCTCATACTGTAAAATAACTTGTCCTTTTTTCAAATAGTGCAGCCTGTTGAAAATTTTTTTTTAAATTTCCTATTAGTGTCTTTCCACCCGTCTCCAGCAAAATAGTGGAAAAACACTAGATAGGATAACCTAGAGAAGGGTTTTTGGGCCTTGCAGCGCCGTTTACGGCTGTCTGCACGGTCTCCGTGTGAGCGCAGCTCGCCCTGTAGTCTGTGTGCAGCCACAGCCGGTTGTATTCAGCTCAGGGTTTGTCACTGCCTCATACCGTTAAATAACTTGTCCTTTTTTTTCAACTAGTGCAGCCTGTTGAAAATTTTGGAAAAAATTTCCTATTAGTGTCTTTCCACCCGTCTCCAGCAAAATAGTGGAAAAACAATAGATAGGATAACCTAGAGGAGGGTTTTTGGGCCTTGCAGCGCCGTTTACGGCTGTCTGCACGGTCTTAGTGTGAGCGCAGCTCGCCCTGTAGTCTGTGTGCAGCCACAGCCGGTTGTATTCAGCTCAGGGTTTGTCACTGCCTCATACCGTTAAATAACTTGTCCTTTTTTTCAACTAGTGCAGCCTGTTGAAAATTTTGGAAAAAATTTCCTATTAGTGTCTTTCCACCCGTCTCCAGCAAAATAGTGGAAAACACTACATAGGATAACCTAGAGGAGGGTTTTTGGGCCTTGCAGCGCCGTTTACGGCTGTCTGCACGGTCCCCGTGTGAGTTAAACTCGCTCTGTAGCCCGATCTGCACAAAAAAAAAAAGTAAATTTCACCAAACACCACTTAACACTTGTGTAGGCCACATTTTATCAATAATAAAGTCTAGTTCACACTTTACAACATTAGTGTTTCTTACACCTGTTAGGAGGAGCATTTCAGGAATAAGCACACTAAGGCCTTAGTACTTTTCTGCTTATCTTTATCTGTCAACCAAGATGAAGAGGGCAGGGAGTAAGGGGCGTGGGCGTGGGCGCGGAGCAGGGAGAGGAGCAGGGAGAGGACGTGGTGATTCTGTGCCTGCTGCGGGCACCGGTGACTCATCATCACCCAGTTTCAGCAGGGAACAGTCCTTCATGCGCAGCTTTGTCGGAGAGTGCCGTGCACCGCTGCTGCGTGAAGACCAAATTGAAGCCGTTGTCGGGTGGATGGCAGCTAACGCCTCGGCATCGACTTCAGTTAGTGCCACATCCTCTCAGGCACAGAGCACTGGAGAGCAGCCATCTGTCTCTTCACCACCTGCCAAATTGGCCAGGCAGTCAGAGAGCCCAGGACAGGAGCCGTCTCTACTTCTGTTCTCTGAATCTCTTGGCTTGGAAACAGGGGGCCAGCCAAGCAGCATTGGAGAAATGGAAGAAGAGGCAGTGTGCAGTGATGCTCAACACCTTTGTCTCTCTGACTCTGAAGAGGCCAGTGCCTCCGGTGACCACAGCACAGTACGCATCTGATGATGAAACTCAGGTGCCGCTTTCTGGTGCGTATTGTGCTGCCGAGACTACCAAGGAGGAACAGTTGGTGGCAGAGGGTAGTGGAGATGATGAGGTCCTTGACCCATCGTGGCGTGAGGAACAGGAAGGTGGTGGGAGCAGCTCTGAGGAAGAGATTCCCCTAATGGGCCAAAGAGGGAGAGGGAGGGGGAAGACTGCTGAACCTGTAGCCTCCACTTTGGCACCCGTTAGGAGCCTGTCTCTTTCCAAAGCCAAAAAGGGCGCTCCCAAGACTTGCAGTGCCTGGTCCTTTTTTGACACAGTTGCAGATGACATTTGTTTTGTCAAATGCAAGCTGTGTCATCAGAAAGTCAAAAGAGGGAAAAGTGTCAGCAACCTCAATACCACAAATATGTGGAAACATGTGCAGACCAGGCACGCGGTGGAGTTACAAAAACACACTGAAGACCTAGGCCAACCAACAGCGGCAGCTACCACCTCTTCAGCTCGTGTTGCCTCTTCCTCCAGCTCACGCACAGCTGGTTCGGCTTCCTCCTTGGATCACCATGGAAGAACCTCTGGCACTGTTGTCCAGAGACCTAGTGTAATTCCACCCACAGCACCACGTTCCCAGTCATCCTCACACTCCCAGCCTAGTCTACAGCCATCGGTAGTACAGGCATGGGAGAAAAGGCGGGCATTCTCGGCAAACCACCCCCGAGCACAGGCTCTGAATGCAGGCATTGCCAAACTCCTGTCGCTGGAAATGCTCTCATTCAGGCTGGTGGAGACTGACAGCTTCCGTGACTTGATGGCATTGGCAGTCCCACAGTACAAGGTGCCCAGCCGCTTTTACTTCAGCAGGCAAGCCGTCCCTGCCCTGCACAAGCATGTGGAGGGACAAATAAAGCACGCGCTACTGAACGCCGTCAGTAGCAAGGTCCACCTCACCACCGATGCGTGGACCAGTCAACATGGACAGGGGCGATACCTTTCCGTCACTGCCCATTGGGTTAATTTTGTTGAGCCGGGTACAGACCGTGCGAGTGGCGCAGGACGTGTCCTGCCCACTCCAAGGATTGCAGGAATCCAGTCTGTACGCATTGACTCCTCCTCTTACACAAGTTCCTCAGATTCATCGCTGCAGGATCCGTCACAGTCCACCTCCACATGGACCCGTGAACGTTTACCTGTTACGACTGACATGAGCACAGCCGTGGCCAAATGTCAGCAGGCCGTCTTGAAATTAGTTTCTTTGGGGAATCGAAGCCACACAGCGCAGGAGCTCTGGAATGCCCTAAAGCAGAAGAGCGATGTGTGGTTTGTGCCAGCGAATCTCCAGCCAGGCATGGTAGTGTGTGACAATGGCCGAAATCTGGTGGCAGCTTTAGCCCTTGGCAACCTCACTCACATCCCATGTCTGGCACATGTACTCAATTTGGTTGTGCAGAGTTTTCTGAGGGTCTATCCGGATCTTGATGCACTTCTGCACAAGGCCCGCCTAGAGTGTGCTCACTTGCGGCGTTCCAGCTTGGCAAGATCCCGCATTGCTGCTCTGCAGCGTCGGTTTCGCCTTCCTGAACATCGCATCATTTGTGACCTACCTACCAGGTGGAATTCCACGTTACATATGTTGGAGCGGTTGTGTGAGCAGCAGCAAGCAGTAATGGAGTACCATCTGCATCAGGCGCAAAGAAGTCGCAGTCAGCGTCGATCAGACTTCACAACCACAGAGTGGGCCACTATGAAGGACGTCTGCCAGGTTTTGCATCCTTTCGATTATTCCACGCGGATGGCAAGTGCAGATGATGCACTAGTCAGCATGACTGTCCCCCTTATCTGCCTGCTTCAAGAAACCCTGCAAGGGATAAGGTATGATGTGGAAGAGGTGGAGGATGAGGAGTCACCTTTTCCATCAGCTTCTGGACAGTCAGCGCCACGTGGTTCCTCACAAAGGGGGCCGCAGGGGACCCTTTGTGAGGAGGATGAGGAGGAGTCAATGGACGAGGAAGAGCTACTTCCAGAGGAGGGAGTTACACCATTGTCCAGTGGTCAGTGTGTACAGCGAGGGTGGGGTGATGAAGAGCGGGCAGAGATCATGTCTCAAGCAGGGGACAGCGTTTCTGGGCCAGTTGGCAGTCTGCAGCACATGGTTGATTTCATGTTGCAGTGCCTGAGAGACGACCGACGCATCGACCACATTCTCAACGTGCCTGATTATTGGGTGTACGCCCTCCTCGATCCTCGCTACCGTGACAACGTTCAAAACCTCATCCCGGCGTTGACACGGGAGCGTAAAATGCGGGAGTACCACGACACACTGGTGAATTCCATCATCTTCTCCAGGCCAACTGAGAGGAGTGCTGCTAGTGCTTTACAAAGCAGCTCAGTGCGTCGAGGCAGTGGAGGAGGCTCTGCACAAAGAGGGAGCAGAAGCAGTGCCTCTGCTGTTATGGCTGGCAATCAGGCAACACAGCGTGCAGTAATCAGCGCACATACAGAGATCTGGCAATAACCAAAAACAATAGGACGAGCTCTGAGACGTGGAATCTCTGTAGACTGCAGTACCTGATCTATCCTCACACAACTATAAGCAGCAGTGGATTGCGCCTATCACTACCTATGCAACTCGGCACTGCCTGAGGAGCTGACTAGCCTGAAGATAGAAATACAAGCCTGACTTACCTCAGAGAAATACCCCAAAGGAATAGGCAGCCCCCCACATATAATGACTGTTAGCAAGATGAAAAGACAAACGTAGGAATGAAATAGATTCAGCAAAGTGAGGCCCGATATTCTAGACAGAGCGAGGATAGCAAAGAGAACTATGCAGTCTACAAAAAACCCTAAAACGAAAACCACGCAAAGGGGCAAAAAGACCCACCGTGCCGAACTAACAGCACGGCGGTGCACCCCTTTGCTTCTCAGAGCTTCCAGCAAAAGTTAATAGCAAGCTGGACAGAAAAAAACAGAAAACAAACTAGAAGCACTTATCTAGCAGAGCAGCAGGCCCAAGGAAAGATGCAGTAGCTCAGATCCAACACTGGAACATTGACAAGGAGCAAGGAAGACAGACTCAGGTGGAGCTAAATAGCAAGGCAGCCAACGAGCTCACCAAAACACCTGAGGGAGGAAGCCCAGAGACTGCAATACCACTTGTGACCACAGAAGTGACTTCAGCCACAGAATTCACAACAGTACCCCCCCCTTGAGGAGGGGTCACCGAACCCTCACCAGAACCCCCAGGCCGACCAGGATGAGCCACATGAAAGGCACGAACAAGATCTGGGGCATGGACATCAGAGGCAAAAACCCAGGAATTATCTTCCTGAGCATAACCCTTCCATTTGACCAGATACTGGAGTTTCCGTCTAGAGACACGAGAATCCAAAATCTTCTCCACAATATACTCCAATTCCCCCTCCACCAAAACAGGGGCAGGAGGCTCCACAGATGGAACCATAGGTGCCACGTATCTCCTCAACAACGACCTATGGAATACATTATGTATGGAAAAGGAGTCTGGGAAGGTCAGACGAAAAGACACCGGATTGAGAATCTCAGAAATCCTATACGGACCAATAAAACGAGGTTTAAATTTAGGAGAGGAAACCTTCATAGGAATATGACGAGAAGATAACCAAACCAGATCCCCAACACGAAGTCGGGGTCCCACACGGCGTCTGCGATTAGCGAAAAGCTGAGCCTTCTCCTGGGACAAGGTCAAATTGTCCACTACCTGAGTCCAGATCTGCTGCAACCTGTCCACCACAGAATCCACACCAGGACAGTCCGAAGACTCAACCTGTCCTGAAGAGAAACGAGGATGGAACCCAGAATTGCAGAAAAATGGAGAGACCAAGGTAGCCGAGCTGGCCCGATTATTAAGGGCGAACTCAGCCAACGGCAAAAATGACACCCAATCATCCTGGTCAGCGGAAACAAAACATCTCAGATATGTTTCCAAGGTCTGATTGGTTCGTTCGGTCTGGCCATTAGTCTGAGGATGGAAGGCCGAGGAGAAAGATAGGTCAATGCCCATCCTACCACAAAAGGCTCGCCAGAACCTCGAGACAAACTGGGAACCTCTGTCAGAAACAATATTCTCAGGAATGCCATGTAAACGAACCACATGCTGGAAGAACAAAGGCACCAAATCAGAGGAGGAAGGCAATTTAACCAAGGGCACCAGATGGACCATTTTAGAAAAGCGATCACAGACCACCCAAATGACCGACATTTTTTGAGAAATGGGAAGGTCAGAAATGAAATCCATCGAAATATGTGTCCAAGGCCTCTTCGGGACCGGCAAGGGCAAAAGCAACCCACTGGCACGTGAACAGCAGGGCTTAGCCCTAGCACAAATTCCACAGGACTGCACAAAAGCACGCACATCCCGTGACAGAGACGGCCACCAGAAGGATCTAGCAACCAACTCCCTGGTACCAAAGATTCCTGGATGACCGGCCAGCACCGAACAATGAAGTTCAGAGATAACTTTACTAGTCCACCTATCAGGGACGAACAGTTTCTCGGCCGGACAACGATCAGGTTTATTAGCCTGAAATTTCTGCAACACTCTCCGCAAATCAGGGGAGATGGCAGACACAATGACTCCTTCCTTGAGGATACTCGCCGGCTCAGATAACCCCGGAGAGTCGGGCACAAAACTCCTAGACAGAGCATCCGCCTTCACATTTTTAGAGCCCGGAAGGTATGAAATCACAAAATCAAAACGAGCAAAAAATAACGACCAACGGGCCTGTCTAGGATTCAAGCGCTTGGCAGACTCAAGATAAGTAAGGTTCTTATGATCAGTCAAAACCACCACGCGATGCTTAGCACCCTCAAGCCAATGACGCCACTCCTCGAATGCCCACTTCATGGCCAGCAACTCTCGGTTGCCCACATCATAATTACGCTCAGCAGCAGAAAATTTCCTGGAAAAGAAAGCACATGGTTTGAACACTGAGCAACCAGAACCTCTCTGTGACAAAACCGCCCCTGCACCAATCTCAGAAGCATCAACCTCGACCTGGAACGGAAGAGAAACATCAGGTTGACACAACACAGGGGCACAGCAAAAACGACGCTTCAACTCCTGAAAAGCTTCCACGGCAGCAGAAGACCAATTAACCAAATCAGCACCCTTCTTGGTCAAATCGGTCAATGGTCTGGCAATGCTAGAAAAATTACAGATGAAGCGACGATAAAAATTAGCAAAGCCCAGGAATTTCTGCAGACTTTTTAGAGATGTCGGCTGAGTCCAATCCTGGATGGCCTGAACCTTAACCGGATCCATCTCGATAGTAGAAGGGGAAAAGATGAACCCCAAAAATGAAACTTTCTGCACACCGAAGAGACACTTTGATCCCTTCACGAACAAGGAATTAGCACGCAGTACCTGGAAAACCATTCTGACTTGCTTCACATGAGACTCCCAATCATCTGAGAAGATCAAAATGTCATCCAAGTAAACAATCAAGAATTTATCCAGATACTCACGGAAAATGTCATGCATAAAAGACTGAAAAACAGATGGAGCATTGGCAAGTCCGAACGGCATCACCAGATACTCAAAATGACCCTCGGGCGTATTAAATGCCGTTTTCCATTCATCTCCCTGCCTGATTCTCACCAGATTATACGCACCACGAAGATCAATCTTAGTAAACCAACTAGCCCCCTTAATCCGAGCAAACAAGTCAGAAATCAATGGCAAGGGATACTGAAACTTAACAGTGATCTTATTAAGAAGGCGGTAATCAATACACGGTCTTAGCGAACCATCCTTCTTGGCTACAAAAAAGAACCCTGCTCCCAATGGTGACGACGATGGGCGAATATGTCCCTTCTCCAGGGACTCCTTCACATAACTGCGCATAGCGGTGTGTTCAGGTACGGACAAATTAAATAAACGACCCTTAGGGAATTTACTACCAGGAATCAAATCGATAGCACAATCACAATTCCTATGCGGAGGTAGGGCATCAGACTTGGACTCTTCAAATACATCCTGAAAGTCCGACAAGAACTCTGGGATGTCAGAAGGAATGGATGACGAAATAGACAAAAATGGAACATCACCATGTACTCTCTGACAACCCCAGCTGGTTACCGACATAGAGTTCCAATCCAATACTGGATTATGGGTTTGTAGCCATGGCAACCCCAACACGACCACATCATGCAAATTATGCAGTACCAGAAAGCGAATAACTTCCTGATGTGCAGGAGCCATGCACATGGTCAGCTGGGCCCAGTACTGAGGCTTATTCTTGGCCAAAGGTGTAGCATCAATTCCTCTCAACGGAATAGGACACCGCAAAGGCTCCAAGAAAAATCCACAACGTTTAGCATAATCCAAATCCATCAGATTCAGGGCAGCGCCTGAATCCACAAACGCCATGACAGAATACGATGACAAAGAGCACATTAAGGTAATGGACAAAAGGAATTTGGACTGTACAATACCAATAACGGCAGAGCTATCGAACCGCCTAGTGCGTTTAGGACAATTAGAAATAGCATGAGTAGAATCACCACAATAGAAACACAGTCTGTTCAGACGTCTGTGTTCTTGCCGTTCTACTTTAGTCATAGTCCTGTCGCACTGCATAGGCTCAGGTTCACTCTCAGACAATACCGCCAGATGGTGCACAGATTTACGCTCGCGCAAGCGACAACCGATCTGAATGGCCAAGGACATAGACTCATTCAAACCAGCAGGCATAGGAAATCCCACCATTACATCCTTAAGAGCTTCAGAGAGACCCTTTCTGAACAAAGCCGCTAGTGCAGATTCATTCCACAGAGTGAGTACTGACCACTTCCTAAATTTCTGACAATATACTTCTACATCATCCTGACCCTGGCATAAAGCCAGCAGATTTTTCTCAGCCTGATCCACTGAATTAGGCTCATCATAAAGCAATCCCAGCGCCTGGAAAAATGCATCAACATTACTCAATGCAGAATCTCCTGGTGCAAGAGAAAACGCCCAGTCCTGTGGGTCGCCGCGCAAAAAAGAAATAATAATCAAAACCTGTTGAATAGGATTACCAGAAGAATGAGGTTTCAAGGCCAAAAATAGCTTACAATTATTTCTGAAGCTCAGGAACTTAGTTCTGTCACCAAAAAACAAATCAGGAATCGGAATTCTTGGTTCTAGCATCGATTTCTGATCAATAGTATCTTGAATCTTTTGTACATTTACAACGAGATTATCCATTGAGGAGCACAGAGCCTGAATATCCATGTCCACAGCTGTGTCCTGAAGCACTCTAATGTCTAGGGGAAAAAAAAGACTGAAGACAGAGCTAAGAAAAAAAAATGATGTCAGGATTTCTTTTTTCCCTCTATTGGGAATCATTGGTGTGGCTCCTTGTACTGTTATGGCTGGCAATCAGGCAACACAGCGTGCAGTAATCAGCGCACATACAGAGATCTGGCAATAACCAAAAACAATAGGACGAGCTCTGAGACGTGGAATCTCTGTAGACTGCAGTACCTGATCTATCCTCACACAACTATAAGCAGCAGTGGATTGCGCCTATCACTACCTATGCAACTCGGCACTGCCTGAGGAGCTGACTAGCCTGAAGATAGAAATACAAGCCTGACTTACCTCAGAGAAATACCCCAAAGGAATAGGCAGCCCCCCACATATAATGACTGTTAGCAAGATGAAAAGACAAACGTAGGAATGAAATAGATTCAGCAAAGTGAGGCCCGATATTCTAGACAGAGCGAGGATAGCAAAGAGAACTATGCAGTCTACAAAAAACCCTAAAACGAAAACCACGCAAAGGGGCAAAAAGACCCACCGTGCCGAACTAACAGCACGGCGGTGCACCCCTTTGCTTCTCAGAGCTTCCAGCAAAAGTTAATAGCAAGCTGGACAGAAAAAACAGAAAACAAACTAGAAGCACTTATCTAGCAGAGCAGCAGGCCCAAGGAAATATGCAGTAGCTCAGATCCAACACTGGAACATTGACAAGGAGCAAGGAAGACAGACTCAGGTGGAGCTAAATAGCAAGGCAGCCAACGAGCTCACCAAAACACCTGAGGGAGGAAGCCCAGAGACTGCAATACCACTTGTGACCACAGAAGTGACTTCAGCCACAGAATTCACAACACTCTGCCCAAGGGCAAGACCAGTATGGCACAACTGTGCAAAACTTTTGTGTGCCCGCCCCAAATGTCTACACCATCACCGGCGGCTCCAGTCAGCAGGAGGCAACGGTTCCGTCAGATGGTGACAGACTACATGGTTTGCCCTCTTACTGTACTCCCAGACAGCTCTTCCCCGTTCAAGTTTTGGGTCTCTAAGCTGGATACATGGCCAGAGCTAAGCCAGTATGCATTGGAGGTGCTGGCTTGCCCTGCGGCTAGTGTCTTATCGTAACGTGTCTTTAGTGCCGCAGGTGGTGTACTAACAGACCGTCGCATGCGACTATCCTCCGATAACGTTGACCGGCTTACTTTCCTGAAAATGAACCAGGCCTGGATCTCGCAGGAATTTGCCACTCCTCTGCCTGATTAAGTAATTGGGTGTCATCCAGGTCTCCTGATGTGTTCATCTTTCTACCACCTGAACTGCTATTCCCGGGCTCCAACACTGCCAGTTGCGGCTCAGAAGTGCAGGCTGCACAGTCAAAACATACGACCCAGTGTTATTGGGTTTCAGTAACGTCAGCTGATCCCCAGCTGTGTAGCCGGCAATGTGTCCTGCGACCGCCACGCTGGCACAACAACCTAAATGTAAGGGAACCTGTCCCCCCCCCCCCTCGGCATTTGTTACTGAAAGAGCCATCTTGTGCAGCAGTAATGTTGCACAAGGAAAAGGTAGCTCTTTTAGTTTAGCTCCTTGCACACGCAGAACTTAACACTTATAAATTGTGTTCACTGATACCGTTATACCGTCCCGGAGCTGGGACTTTCCTTCATAATGTGACGCAGCACAGCCGTCATTCCTACCCCCTTGGTGCCATGCGCTGCCTCCTCAGCGTTGTTTTAAGCTGTCACGGAGCCTGCGCTGTTCTGTTATCCCTTGGCCATGGCCAGTTTGCGCTGCCTGTCTTCTGACATTATTTGGTGTCAGGATGGCTGCGCCTGTGCGCCCGCGCTGCCCGAGAACCCGCCTCGCAGTGTCTTCTGATTGAATCACACTGCGAGCCTGGGATCCATGGGCATGCGCAGTGCATATCTTCACCTCGGGCTCTCGCCCATCTCCCTCCGCCTTCTTTAGACTGTGCACCATCAGCTGATCCCTAATAGCATGCCACGGCCGTGACGCCGCACAGTCTGAAGAAGAGGGAAGGAGGGGAGTGACAGGCGAGGATATGCACTGTGCATGCCCATGGATCCAAGGCCCGCAGTGGGATTACATTAGACGACACTGCGAGGTGAGATCTGGAGCAGCGTGGACGCACAGGCACTGACAGCCTGACACCAAATTATGTCAGAAGACAGGCAGCGCAAAGTGGGCATGGCCAAGGGATAACAGACCAGCGCAGGCTCCGTGACAGCTTAAAACAACGCTGAGGAGGCAGCACACGGCACCAAGGGGATAGGAATGACAGCTGTGCTGCGTTCCATTACGAAGGAAATTCCCACCTCCGGGACGGTTTTACGGTATAAGGGGACACATTTTTAGTGTTTACTTCTGTGTTTGCAAGGAGCATAATTAAAAGAGCAACCTTTTCCTTTTGCATCCTTAGTGCTGCACAAGATGGCTCTTTCAGCTACAAACGTCTTGGGGCGGGGGGGTTAAAGGTTTCCTTTCAACTTGCTCCAATCAGGCTTCGGCCTACACTCTGTTCCTCTGCTCCTCCTGCTGTCCCTGGGCTCTAACACCGCCAGTTGGTGCCTGGAAGTGCTGTGTGCACAGTCAACAGTCGCTCCTCTGTTATTGGGGTTCAGTAACGTCAGCTGATCCCCAGCTGTGTATCCGGCAACGTGTCATGCGACCGCCACGCTGGCACAACTAAAATGTAAGGGGACCTGTCCCCCCCCCTAGGCGTTTGTTACTGAAAGAGCCACCTTGTGCGGCACTAATACTGCACAAGGAAAAGGTCGCTCTTGAAATTATGCTCCTTGGAAACGCTGAACTACACACTCATGTAATGTGTCCTGTTATGATGAGGTAATTCAGTACCACAATGGACATAGAAGTCAGAGCACATACAGTGACCTGACAATAACCCAAAAACATAGAACGAGCTCTGAGACGTGGGAACTCTGCTGACCGCAATCCCTAATCCTCTCCAACCACACTAGAGGCAGCCGTGGATTGCGCCTAACGCTCCCTATGCAACTCGGCACAGCCTGAGAAACTAGCTAGCCTGAAGATAGAAAATAAGCCCACCTTGCCTCAGAGAAATACCCCAAAGGAAAAGGCAGCCCCCACACATAATGACTGTGAGTTAAGATGAAAAGACAAACGTAGAGATGAAATAGATTTAGCAAAGTGAGGCCCGACTTTCTGAACAGAGCGAGGATAGGAAAGGTAACTTTGCGGTCAACACAAAACCCTACAAACAACCACGCAAAGGGGGCAAAAAGACCCTCCGTACCAACTAACGGCACGGAGGTACACCCTCTGCGTCCCAGAGCTTCCAGCAAGCAAGAAAAACCAATTAAGCAAGCTGGACAGGAAAAAACAGCAAACAAAATAACAAAAGCGGAACTTAGCTATGCAGAGCAGCAGGCCACAGGAACGATCCAGGAGGAAGCAAATCCAATACTAGAACATTGACTGGAGGCCAGGATCAAAGCACTAGGTGGAGTTAAATAGAGCAGCACCTAACGACTTCACCACATCACCTGAGGAAGGAAACTCAGAAGCCGCAGTACCACTCTCCTCCACCAACGGAAGCTCATAGAGAGAATCAGCCGAAGTACCACTTGTGACCACAGGAGGGAGCTCTGCCACAGAATTCACAACAGTACCCCCCCCTTGAGGAGGGGTCACCGAACCCTCACCAGAGCCTCCAGGATGACCAGGATGAGCCATATGAAAGGCACGAACAAGATCGGGAGCATGGACATCAGAGGTAAAGACCCAGGAATTATCTTCCTGAGCATAACCCTTCCACTTAACCAGATACTGGAGTTTCCGTCTCGAAACACGAGAATCCAAAATCTTCTCCACAATATACTCCAACTCCCCCTCCACCAAAACCGGGGCAGGAGGATCAACAGATGGAACCATAGGTGCCACGTATCTCCGCAATAATGACCTATGGAATACGTTATGGATGGAAAAAGAATCTGGAAGGGTCAAACGAAAAGACACAGGATTAAGAACCTCAGAAATCCTATACGGACCAATGAAACGAGGTTTAAACTTAGGAGAGGAAACCTTCATAGGAATATGACGAGAAGACAACCAAACCAAATCCCCAACACGAAGTCGGGGACCCACACAGCGTCTGCGATTAGCGAAACGTTGAGCCTTCTCCTTGGACAAGGTCAAATTGTCCACTACATGAGTCCAAATCTGCTGCAACCTGTCCACCACAGTATCCACACCAGGACAGTCCGAAGACTCAACCTGCCCTGAAGAGAAACGAGGATGGAACCCAGAGTTGCAGAAAAACGGCGAAACCAATGTAGCCGAGCTGGCCCGATTATTAAGGGCGAACTCAGCCAAAGGCAAAATGGACACCCAGTCATCCTGATCAGCAGAAACAAAGCATCTCAGGTATGTTTCCAAGGTCTGATTGGTTCGTTTGGTCTGGCCATTAGTCTGAGGATGGAAAGCCGAGGAAAAAGACAAATCAATGCCCATCCTAGCACAAAAGGTTCGCCAAAACCTCGAAACAAACTGGGAACCTCTGTCAGAAACGATATTCTCTGGAATGCCATGTAAACGAACCACATGCTGGTAGAACAATGGCACCAAATCAGAGGAGGAAGGTAATTTAGACAAGGGTACCAAATGGACCATCTTAGAGAAGCGATCACAAACCACCCAAATGACTGACATTTTTTGAGAGACGGGAAGATCTGAAATAAAATCCATAGAGATATGTGTCCAAGGCCTCTTCGGGACCGGCAAGGGCAAAAGCAACCCACTGGCACGAGAACAGCAGGGCTTAGCCCGAGCACAAATCCCACAGGACTGCACAAAAGAAAGCACATCCCGCGACAGAGATGGCCACCAAAAGGATCTAGCCACTAACTCTCTGGTACCAAAGATTCCAGGATGACCAGCCAACACCGAACAATGAACCTCAGAGATAACTTTATTCGTCCACCTATCAGGGACAAACAGTTTCTCCGCTGGGCAACGATCAGGTTTATTAGCCTGAAATTTTTGCAGCACTCGCCGCAAATCAGGGGAGATGGCAGACACAATTACTCCCTCTTTGAGAATACCCGCCGGCTCAGATAAACCCGGAGAGTCGGGCACAAAACTCGTAGACAGGGCATCCGCCTTCACATTTTTAGAGCCCGGAAGGTACGAAACCACAAAGTCAAAACGGGCAAAAAACAGTGACCAACGAGCCTGTCTAGGATTAACCCGCTTGGCAGACTCGAGATAAATCAAGTTCTTATGATCAGTCAAGACCACCACGCGATGCTTAGCTCCTTCAAGCCAATGACGCCACTCCTCAAATGCCCACTTCATGGCCAGCAACTCTCGATTGCCAACATCATAATTTCGCTCAGCAGGCGAAAACTTCCTGGAAAAGAAGGCGCATGGTTTCATTACCGAGCAATCAGAACTTCTCTGCGACAAAACAGCTCCCGCTCCAATTTCAGAAGCATCAACCTCGACCTGGACCGGAAGCGAAACATCTGGTTGACACAACACAGGGGCAGAAGAAAAATGACGCTTCAACTCTTGAAAAGCTTCCACAGCAGCAGAAGACCAATTGACCACATCATCACCCTTCTTGGTCAAATCGGTCAATGGTTTAGCAATACTAGAAAAATTGCAGATGAAGCGACGCTAAAAATTAGCAAAGCCCAGGAACTTTTGCAGACTTTTCAGAGATGTCGGCTGAGTCCAATCATGGATGGCTTGGACCTTAACAGGGTCCATCTCGATAGTAGAAGGGGAAAAAATGAACCCCAAAAATGAAACCTTCTGAACACCAAAGAGACACTTTGATCCCTTCACAAACAAAGAATTAGCATGCAGGACCTGAAACACCGTTCTGACCTGCTTCACATGAGACTCCCAATCATCCGAGAAGATCAAAATATCATCCAAGTATACAATCAGGAATTTATCCAGGTACTCTCGGAAGATGTCATGCATAAAGGACTGAAACACTGATGGAGCATTGGCAAGTCCGAATGGCATTACTAGATACTCAAAATGGCCCTCGGGCGTATTAAATGCAGTTTTCCATTCATCGCCTCGCTTAATACGCACAAGATTATACGCACCACGAAGATCTATCTTGGTGAACCAACTAGCCCCCTTAATCGAGCAAACAAATCAGATAACAGCGGCAAGGGGTACTGAAATTTAACCGTGATCTTATTTAGAAGGTGGTAATCTATACAAGGTCTCAGCGAACCATCCTTCTTGGCCACGAAAAAGAACCCTGCTCCTAATGGCGACGATGACGGGTGAATATGCCCCTTCTCCAAGGACTCCTTCACGTAACTCCGCATAGCGGCGTGCTCAGGCACAGATAAATTAAACAGTCGACCTTTTGGGAATTTACTACCAGGAATCAAATCGATAGCACAATCACAATCCCTATGTGGAGGCAGGGTATCGGACTTGGGCTCATCAAATACATCCCGGTAATCAGACAAGAACTCTGGAACCTCAGATGGGGTGGATGACGAAATAGACAGAAATGGGACATCACCATGTACCCCCTGACAACCCCAGCTGGACACAGACATGGATTTCCAATCTAAGACTGGATTATGGACTTGTAGCCATGGCAACCCCAACACGACCACATCATGCAGATTATGCAACACCAGAAAGCGAATAACCTCCTGATGTGCAGGAGCCATGCACATGGTAAGCTGGGTCCAGTACTGAGGCTTATTCTTGGCCAAAGGCGTAGCATCAATTCCTCTCAATGGAATAGGACACTGCAAGGGCTCCAAGAAAAACCCACAACGCCTAGCATACTCCAAGTCCATCAAATTCAGGGCAGCGCCTGAATCCACAAATGCCATGACAGAATAAGATGACAAAGAGCAGATCAAGGTAACGGACAAAAGAAATTTTGACTGTACCGAACCAATGGTGGCAGACCTAGCGAACCGCTTAGTGCGTTTAGGACAATCAGAGATAGCATGAGTGGAATCACCACAGTAGAAACACAGCCCATTCTGACGTCTGTGTTCTTGCCGTTCAACTCTGGTCAAAGTCCTATCGCACTGCATAGGCTCAGGTTTATTCTCAGATAATACTGCCAAATGGTGCACAGATTTACGCTCACGCAAGCGTTGACCGATTTGAATGGCCAAAGACATAGACTCATTCAGACCAGCAGGCATAGGAAATCCCACCATGACATCCTTAAGGGCTTCAGAGAGACCCTTTCTGAAAATAGCTGCGAGCGCACCTTCATTCCATTGAGTGAGTACGGACCATTTTCTAAATTTCTGACAATATACCTCTATCTCATCCTGACCCTGACACAGAGCCAGCAAATTTTTTCTGCCTGATCCACTGAATTAGGTTCATAGTACAGCAATCCGAGCGCCAGGAAAAACGCATCAATATTACTTAATGCAGGATCTCCTGGCGCAAGAGAAAATGCCCAGTCCTGAGGGTCGCCGCGTAAAAAAGAAATAATGATCCTAACTTGTTGAACTGGGTCACCAGAGGAGCGAGGTTTCAAAGCCAGAAATAGTTTACAATTATTTTTGAAACTCAGAAATTTAGTTCTATCTCCAAAAAACAAATCAGGAATAGGAATTCTTGGTTCTAACATAGAATTCTGAACCACAAAGTCTTGAATATTTTGTATTCATGCCGTGAGCTGATCCACACATGAAGACAGACCTTTAATGTCCATCGCTACACCTGTATAGAAATAAAGCCTGGTGCACAGCCAAAGAATAAGAGGTGCTCAGGTAGGTTCCAACACCATACCAAATGTAAACAAAAACCTGGCACTCAACTTTATATGTCTGAGGAGATTTTATTGTTCAGCAACAAAAACGTTTCGGTCCTTTACAAGTTGGACCTTCATCAGTTACTGCAAATTTAAACAATATACAAAAACAAGGAACACAAAATCAAAAACAGAAAAAAAGGACCAAATAATATAATAATGAAAACCAAAGTATGTACATGAGAAGACATATCAATAGATGGCAAATACCTATGAATCTAATAGCCAAACAACAATTTGGAACCATCCGCTAGTGGCACAATGCTACTGAGGAAAAAATGATAGGATGAGAAGGTGATAACATACCGTGCTATTGAGCATGTAGTTGTGGGCAGTGTACTTCTATGAGTGCGCATTAATCTGTAATAGGAGATTAACCATGAGGGTAGTGGATAGAGAAATAAAGTCAATATAAGGAGAACTGATACCTACAGGGATGGCTGTCAGAACGCTGACAATATAAGTTCAAAGGCTCAATCCTGTGGGGATAGAATACATCTGTGAACAGGGTTGCAGGTCAGCGCTAATGAGGCCCCATGTGAGTGAGCGTGAAGAGATCTCTTACCAGATGCTGTAGTCGGAGTAGACGCGGTGTCCACCGCTGGTCCTAACGCTCGTGCCGGGAAGACGCCAAAGATAGACTCCGGTCTCGGCGGTAAAATACACCGCCGACCGGAAGTGGGCGTGTCAATCGCATCCTAACCCGCGGCCAACTACGTCATAGCTATGGCGGTGCGCTGAAAGCCATGCGCGTCCAGCCATGGGAGGGTCCAGGCTATGGGGGAGTGTCGGTCACATATTGACATGCGGCCATTCACGTCACCGCTATGGCGGTGCTGAGGCGCCTAATGCGTGTCAAGCCATGGGAGGATCCCGGCTAAGGGGGAGTGTCTATCCTGTCATAGTAAAAGGGCATAATAGCGGCGTGAAAAAAGGGGGAATCCAATAGGTAATGAACTGGATAGATACCAGAGTGGTAAATACTACAGGGAAAACTGTGCAAGCCATGCGAGCCTATGGTTATGATAAGCACCTATCTGAATAAATGGTATAGGGACATCCTAAATATTAAAGAAAGGCTGATATGAAATAAGAGGTGTTAGAACTATGGATTATGCAGACATGAGAGCCAGGGCAAGGTTAGTTACACATATACAGTGGGGCAAAAAAGTATTTAGTCAGTCAGCAATAGTGCAAGTTCCACCACTTAAAAAGATGAGAGGCGTCTGTAATTTA
Source organism: Ranitomeya imitator (assembly GCF_032444005.1). NCBI lineage: Eukaryota > Metazoa > Chordata > Amphibia > Anura > Dendrobatidae > Ranitomeya > Ranitomeya imitator. The sequence continues at coordinate 675,827,878 of NC_091282.1, read as the reverse complement.
CATCATAGGTAGACCTCAACTATGGGAGACAAACTGAGAATAAAAAATCCAGAAAATCACATTGTCTGTTTTTTTAACAATTTATTTGCATATTATGGTGGAAAATAAGTATTTGGTCAGAAACAAACAATCAAGATTTCTAGCTCTCACAGACCTGTAACTTCTTCTTTAAGAGTCTCCTCTTTCCTCCACTCATTACCTGTAGTAATGGCACCTGTTTAAACTTGTTATCAGTATAAAAAGACACCTGTGCACACCCTCAAACAGTCTGACTCCAAACTCCACTATGGTGAAGACCAAAGAGCTGTCAAAGGACACCAGAAACAAAATTGTAGCCCTGCACCAGGCTGGGAAGACTGAATCTGCAATAGCCAACCAGCTTGGAGTGAAGAAATCAACAGTGGGAGCAATAATTAGAAAATGGAAGACTTACAAGACCACTGATAATCTCCCTCGATCTGGGGCTCCACGCAAAATCCCACCCGGTGGGGTCAGAATGATCACAAGAACGGTGAGCAAAAATCCCAGAACCACGCGGGGGGACCTAGTGAATGAACTGCAGAGAGCTGGGACCAATGTAACAAGGCCTACCATAAGTAACACACTACGCCACCATGGACTCAGATCCTGCAGTGCCAGACGTGTCCCACTGCTTAAGCCAGTACATGTCCGGGCCCGTCTGAAGTTTGCTAGAGAGCATTTGGATGATCCAGAGGAGTTTTGGGAGAATGTCCGATGGTCTGATGAAACCAAACTGGAACTGTTTGGTAGAAACACAACTTGTCGTGTTTGGAGGAAAAAGAATACTGAGTTGCATCCATCAAACACCATACCTACTGTAAAGCATGGTGGTGGAAACATCATGCTTTGGGGCTGTTTCTCTGCAAAGGGGCCAGGACAACTGATCCGGGTACATGAAAGAATGAATGGGGCCATGTATCGTGAGATTTTGAGTGCAAACCTCCTTCCATCAGCAAGGGCATTGAAGATGAAACGTGGCTGGGTCTTTCAACATGACAATGATCCAAAGCACACCGCCAGGGCAACGAAGGAGTGGCTTCGTAAGAAGCATTTCAAGGTCCTGGAGTGGCCTAGCCAGTCTCCAGATCTCAACCCTATAGAAAACCTTTGGAGGGAGTTGAAAGTCCGTGTTGCCAAGCGAAAAGCCAAAAACATCACTGCTCTAGAGGAGATCTGCATGGAGGAATGGGCCAACATACCAACAACAGTGTGTGGCAACCTTGTGAAGACTTACAGAAAACGTTTGACCTCTGTCATTGCCAACAAAGGATATATTACAAAGTATTGAGATGAAATTTTGTTTCTGACCAAATACTTATTTTCCACCATAATATGCAAATACAATGTTAAAAAAACAGACAATGTGATTTTCTGGATTTTTTTTTCTCAGTTTGTCTCCCATAGTTGAGGTCTACCTATGATGTAAATTACAGACGCCTCTCATCTTTTTAAGTGGTGGAACTTGCACTATTGCTGACTGACTAAATACTTTTTTGCCCCACTGTATAGAGACAGTGAGTGCAGCATAGTATATGGGAGATCATGCCAGGAGGCGCCGTGGCGTAAGATAGCGGTGCCAGTGAAATAATGAGTGAGTCGTCAGGCTATGGTGAGTGCCACGTAGCAGGGTTCTCGATCCCCGAGTCAGTACAGGCGGTTCTAGAATGAATAAACAAAAGGTACAATTAGCATAATGATGTGACAAGTAAATAAAACCTACACTTGAGACTAATGCATCAGTTTACATAAAAGCCAGTAAATCGTAATCTCTATTCAGCCCTTTTGGTGTGAGGGTATTCAACGTGTGAATCCAGAATGCCTCACGTTTTTTCAAGAGTGCTACACGGCCCCCCCCTTGACGTTGTAGTGAACCACTACACCTGTGTCCTGAACCACCCAAATGTCTAGGGGAAAAAAAAGGCAAAACACAGTGCAGAGAACAAAAAATGGTCTCAGAACTTCTTTTTTCACTCTATTGAGAGTCATTAGTACTTTGGGCCTCCAGTACTGTTATGATGAGGTAATTCAGTACCACAATGGACATAGAAGTCAGAGCACATACAGTGACCTGACAATAACCCAAAAACATAGAACGAGCTCTGAGACGTGGGAACTCTGCTGACCGCAATCCCTAATCTTCTCCAACCAAACTAGAGGCAGCCGTGGATTGCGCCTAACGCTCCCTATGCAACTCGGCACAGCCTGAGAAACTAGCTAGCCTGAAGATAGAAAATAAGCCCACCTTGCCTCAGAGAAATACCCCAAAGGAAAAGGCAGCCCCCACACATAATGACTGTGAGTTAAGATGAAAAGACAAACGTAGAGATGAAATAGATTTAGCAAAGTGAGGCCCGACTTTCTGAACAGAGCGAGGATAGGAAAGGTAACTTTGCGGTCAACACAAAACCCTACAAACAACCACGCAAAGGGGGCAAAAAGACCCTCCGTACCGACTAACGGCACGGAGGTACACCCTCTGCGTCCCAGAGCTTCCAGCAAGCAAGAAAAACCAAATAAGCAAGCTGGACAGGAAAAAACAGCAAACAAAATAACAAAAGCGGAACTTAGCTATGCAGAGCAGCAGGCCACAGGAACGATCCAGGAGGAAGCAAATCCAATACTAGAACATTGACTGGAGGCCAGGATCAAAGCACTAGGTGGAGTTAAATAGAGCAGCACCTAACGACTTCACCACATCACCTGAGGAAGGAAACTCAGAAGCCGCAGTACCACTCTCCTTCACCAACGGAAGCTCATAGAGAGAATCAGCCGAAGTACCACTTGTGACCACAGGAGGGAGCTCTGCCACAGAATTCACAACAGTGTCCCATCCCGGAGGTGGGACTTTCCTTTGTAATGTGACGCAGCACAGCCGTCATTCCTACCCCCTTGGCACCATGCGCTGCCTCCTTAGCATTGTTTGATTCCGTCATGGACCCTGCGCTGTTATGTTATCCCTTGGCCATGCACAGTTTGCGCTGCACGTCCTCTGCCATCATTTGTTGTCGTCCTGGCTGCGCCTGTGCGTCCACGCTGCCCGAAATGCCACCTCGCAGTGTCGTCTAATGTGATCCCACAGTGGGCCTGGTATCCATGGCCATGCGCAGTGCATACACTAGCCTCTCACTTCCCTTCTTTACGCTTCTTCAGACTAGGTGGCGTCAGCTGATCCCTAATAGCATGCCACGGCCGTGACGCCGCACAGTCTGAAGAAGCAGGAAGGAGGTGAGTGAGAGGCGATGATATGCACTGCGCATGCCCATGGATCCCTGGCCCGCAGTGGGATTACATTAGATGACACTGCGAGGTTGGATCTCGGGCAGCTTTGACGCACAGGCACTGCCAGCCTGACACCTAAATGATATCAGAAGACGGGCACCGCTAACTGTGCATGGCCAAGGGATAACATTACAGCGCGGGCTCCGTGACAGAACCAAACAACGTTGAGGAGGTGGCGCACGGCACCAAGGGGGTTGGAATGACGGCTGTGCTGTGTCACATTACACAGGAAAGTCCCACTTCCGGGACGGTTTGACGGTGTGAGGGGACACATCATATGAGTGTGTACTTCAGCGTTTGCAAGGAGCATAATTTTCGGAGCCACCATTTTCCATGTGCAGTTATTCTGCTGTACAAGATGGCTCTTTCAGCAACAAATTCCTGGGGCGGGGGGTTAAAGGTTCCCTTTCAACTTGCTCCACTGCAGGCTTCAGCCTACACTCTGCTCCTCTTTGATTCCCTGGGTTTCAACACTGTCAGTTGCCACCTGGAAGTGTTGTCTACACAGAAAAAACACTAGCTGATGTGTCAGTGGGGTTCGGCACCGCCAGCTGTTCCCCTGCTGTGTAGTCGGCAACGTGTCCAGCACAAGCCACGCTGGCACAACAGACCAAAAGCTGCCACCAGTGCAGGCTTCGGCCTACATTCTGCTCCTCTCCTCCTCCTGCTGACCCTGGGCTCTAACACCGCCAGTTTTTGCCCGGACGTGCTAGCTGCACAGAGAAAAACACCAGCCAATTTGTTAGTGGGGTTCAGCACCGCCAGCTGTTCCCCTGCTGTGTAGCCGGCAACGTGACCTGCAAACGCCATGCAGGCACCTGAACTGAAATTAAAGGGAACCTGCCCCCCCCCAGGTGTTTCTATGTATAACAGCCACCTTGTACAGCAGTACTGCTGCATTTGTACAAGGTGGCTGACTTTTTCTCCTTGCCCACGTGGAACTCAACACGTACAAAATGTGTCTCATTGAGACCATTCCACTGTCCCTGAGGTGTGACTTTCCTTTCTAATGATACACAGCACCACCCTTGGTAGCGCTGCCCGTCTTCTGACATCATTGGTTGGCTGCCTGTGCCTGTGCGTCCGCCCTGCCCGACACAACGCCCCTCGTTGTCTCATATATTTTGACTGCGAGGGTGTGATTGATGGGCATGTGCAGTGCATATGTTCGCCTGTCTTAACTCATCTCCTTCCGCCTTCTTCAGACTGTGCGGCCTCATGGCTGTGGCAGGCGATAAGGCATCAGCTGAGGCCGCCCAGTCTGAAGCAGGTGTAAGGACATGTGTGAGAGGCAAACATATTTACTGCGCAAGGCCACAAATCCCAGCTCTGCAGTGTGACTTTATTAAAAGACACTGCGGGTCTGGGATTCATGCCCATTGCTAACCGCACCGGCCAACATGAAATGAGGTGAGAAGACAGGCAGCGCTCAGAGCGCATGGCCAAGGGATCACAATAGCGCAGACTCCTGTACAGCAAATAACAACGCTCAGGAGGCTGCGCCCAGCACCAAGGCGTTATTTATGTGCACCTGTGCTGCGTCTCCTTAAAAACACAAGTCACGCCTCCAATACAGTTCTACTGTACAATGGGCAAAATTGTGTACGTCTTTCATTCTGCGTGTGCAATGAGCAAAATTTAAAGAGCAACCTTTCACTTGTGGAGCATTACTGCTACACAAGGTGTGGCTCTTCTACATTGTAACACCTGAGGGTGGGTTAAAGGTTACTTTTGAAATTGGTTCAATTAGGCTTCAGCCTACACTCTGCTCCTCCTGCAGACCCTGGGCTCTAACTACGCCAGTTGGGGCCCGGAAGTGCTGGCTGCACAGAGAAAAACACAACAGTCAATGTGTCAGTGGGGTTCAGCACCACCAGCTGTTCCCCTGCTGTGTAGTCGGCAACGTGTCCAGCACAAGCCACGCTGGCACAACAGAACAAAAGCTGCCACCAGTGCAGGCTTCGGCCTACACTCTGCTCCTCTCCTCCTCCTGCTGACCCTGGGATCTAACACCGCCAGTTTTTGCCCGGACGTGCTAGCTGCACAGAGAAATACACCAGCCAATGTGTTAGTGGGGTTCAGCACCGCCAGCTGTTCCCCTGCTGTGTAGCCGGCAACGTGACCTGCAAACGCCACGCAGGCACATGAACTGAAATTAAAGGGACCCTGCCACCCACCCCAAGGTGTTTCTATGTATAACAGCCACCTTGTACAGCAGTAATGCTGCATTTGTACAAGGTGGCTGACTTTTTCTCCTTGCCCACGTGGAACTCAACACGTACAAAATGTGTCTCATTGAGACCATTCCACTGTCCCTGAGGTGTGACTTTCCTTTCTAATGATACGCAGCACCACCCTTGGTAGCGCTGCCCGTCTTCTGACATCATTGGTTGGCTGCCTGTGCCTGTGCGTCCGCCCTGCCCGACACAACCCCCCTCGTTGTCTCATATATTTTGGCTGTGAGGGTGTGATTGATGGGCATGTGCAGTGCATATGTTCGCCTGTCTTAACTCATCTCCTTCCGCCTTCTTCAGACTGTGCGGCCTCATGGCCGTGGTAGGCGATAAGGGATCAGCTGAGGCCGCCCAGTCTGAAGCAGGTGTAAGGACATGTGTGAGCGGCGAACATATTTACTGTGCAAGGCCACAAATCCCAGCTCTGCAGTGTGACTTTATTAAAAGACACTGTGGGTCTGGGATTCATGCCCATTGCTAACCGCACCGGCCAACAGGAAATGAGGTGAGAAGACAGGCAGCGCTCACAGCGCATGGCCAAGGAATCACAATAGCGCAGACTCCTGTACAGCAAATAACAACGCTCAGGAGGCTGCGCCCAGCACCAAGGCGTTATTTATGTGCACCTGTGCTGCGTCTCCTTAAAAAGACAAGTCACGCCTCCAATACAGTTCTACTGTGCAATGGGCTAAATTGTGTACGTCTTTCATTCTGCGTGTGCAATGAGCAAAACTTAAAGAGCAACCTTTAACTTGTGGAGCATTACTGCTGCACAAGGTGTGGCTCTTCAACATTGTAACACCTGAGGGTGGGTTAAAGGTTACCTTTGAAATTGGTTCAATTAGGCTTCGGCCTACACTCTGCTCCTCCTGCAAACCCTGGGCTCTATTTACGTCAGTTGGGGCCCGGAAGTGCTGGCTGCACAGAGAAAAACACCCGCCATTGTGTCAGTGGGGTTCAGCACCGCCAGCTGTTCCCCTGCTGTGTAGCCGGCATCGTGTCCAGCACAAGCCACGCTGGCACAACAGACCAAAAGCTGCCACCAGTGCAGGCTTCGGCCTACACTCTGCTCCTCTCCTCCTCCTGCTGACCCTGGGCTCTAACACCGCTAGTTTTTGCCCGGAAGTGCTGGCTGCACAGAGAAAAACACCCGCCATTGTGTCAGTGTGGGGTTCAGCACCACCAGCTGTTCCCCTGCTGTATAGCCGGCAACGTGACCTGCAAACGCCACGCAGGCACATGAACTGAAATTGAAGGGAGCCTGCCCCCCACCCCCAGGTGTTTCTATGTATAACAGCCACCTTGTACAGCAGTAATGCTGCATTTGTACAAGGTGGCTGACTTTTTCTACTTGCCCACGTGGAACTCAACACGTACAAAATGTGTCTCATTGAGACCATTCCACTGTCCCTGAGGTGTGACTTTCCTTTCTAATGATACGCAGCACCACCCTTGGTAGCGCTGCCCATCTTTTGACATCATTGGTTAGCTGGCTGCGCCTGTGCGTCTGCCCTGCTCGAAACAATGCCCCTCGGTGTCTTATTTATTTTGACAGCGAGGGTGTGATTGATGGGCATGTGCAGTGCATATGTTTGCCTGTGTTCACTCATCTCCTTCCATCTTCTTCAGACTAGGCGGCCTCATGGCCGCGGCATGCGATAAAGGGTTTAGATGAGGCCGCCCAGTCTGAAGCAGGTGTAAGGACATGTGTGAGCGGCAAACATATTTACTGCACAAGGCCACGAATCCCAGCCACGCAGTGTGAATTTTTGAAAACACACTGTGGGTCTGGGATTCATGGCCATCGCTAACCGCAACGGCCGACATGAAATGAGGTCAGAAGACAGGCAGCACTAACAGCGCATGGCCAAGGGATAACAAGAGCGCAGACTCCTGAACAGCAAATAACAACGCTCAGGAAGCTGCGCCCATGCACCAAGGTGTTATTTGGGACACCTGTGCTGTGTCTCCTTAAAAAGACAAGTGCATGAAAAGAAGCTGCGGAGACACCATCACGTGTTTCTCGACGCAAGCAGTGAATAGCCAGGCCTTTCCCCGGGAAGGAACAACCACGGGAAGGGCAGCATCCTATGAAGGAAAGCCACCTATGCCAAGCATGGTATCCATCCACAGACAGCTGTTTCGGGGTTTTTGCCCCTCATCAGTGTGGAGTAGGAATCTGGCTATTAGGAGCAGTGCCTAGTAAAAAGGCTATAAAGGCACAGATGATTGGCCTCGGGGAGACCAAAACATCCAACACCGCGGAGACACCATCACGTGTTTCTCAACGCAGTGATTCCAGAACACTGCCCCCATCCCTTATGGGAAATATGCAGATGCATGAAAAGAAGCTGCGGAGACACCATCACGTGTTTCTCGACGCAAGCAGTGAATAGCCAGGCCTTTCCCCGGGAAGGAACAACCACGGGAAGGGCAGCATCCTATGAAGGAAAGCCACCTATGCCAAGCAGAGTATCCATCCACAGACAGCTGTTTCGGGGTTTTTGCCCCTCATCAGTGTGGAGTAGGAATCTGGCTATTAGGAGCAGTGCCTAGTAAAAAGGCTATAAAGGCACAGATGATTGGCCTCGGGGAGACCAAAACATCCAACACCGCGGAGACACCATCACGTGTTTCTCAACGCAGTGATTCCAGAACACTGCCCCCATCCCTTATGGGAAATATGCAGATGCATGAAAAGAAGCTGCGGAGACACCATCACGTGTTTCTCGACGCAAGCAGTGAATAGCCAGGCCTTTCCCCGGAGAAGGAACAACCACGGGAAGGGCAGCATCCTATGAAGGAAAGCCACCTATGCCAAGCATGGTATCCATCCACAGACAGCTGTTTCGGGGTTTTTGCCCCTCATCAGTGTGGAGTAGGAATCTGGCTATTAGGAGCAGTGCCTAGTAAAAAGGCTATAAAGGCACAGATGATTGGCCTCGGGGAGACCAAAACATCCAACATCGCGGAGACACCATCACGTGTTTCTCAACGCAGTGATTCCAGAACACTGCCCCCATCCCTTATGGGAAATATGCAGATGCATGAAAAGAAGCTGCGGAGACACCATCACGTGTTTCTCGACGCAAGCAGTGAATAGCCAGGCCTTTCCCCGGGAAGGAACAACCACGGGAAGGGCAGCATCCTATGAAGGAAAGCCACCTATGCCAAGCATGGTATCCATCCACAGCTATGGATGGCTATTCACTGCTTGCGTCGAGAAACACATGATGGTGTCTCCGCAGCTTCTTTTCATGGATACCATGCTTGGCATAGGTGGCTTTCCTTCATAGGATTTCTAATGATACGCAGCACCACCCTTGGTAGCGCTGCCCGTCTTTTGACATCATTGGTTAGCTGGCTGCGCCTGTGCGTCTGCCCTGCTCGAAACAACGTCTCTTGGTGTCTTATTTATTTTGACAGCGAGGGTGTGGTTTATGGGCACGAGCAGTGCATATGTTCGCCTGTCGTCACTCATCTCCTTCCGCCTTCTTCAGACATGCGAGAAAGGATGAGCAGAGGCCGCCCAGTCTGAAGCAGGTGTAAGGACGTGTGTGAGCGGCGAAAATATTTACTGCTCAAGGCCACGAATCCCAGCACCGCTGTGTGACTTTATGAAAAGGCATTGTGGGTCTGGGATTCATGGCCATCGTTAACCGCACCGGCCAACATGAAATGAGGTCATAAGACGGGCAGCGCTAACAGGGCATTGCCAAGGGATAACACAAGAAGAGCCCAGACTCCTGTACAGCAAATAACAACGCTCAGGAAGCTGCGCCCAGCACCAAGGCGTTATTTGGGACACCTGTGAGGCGTCTCCTTAAAAAGACAAGTCACGCCTGTAGAATGGGCTAAATTGTGTACGTCTTTCATTCAGCGTGTGCAAGTTGCAAAATTCATAGAGCAACCTTTGACTTGTGCAGCATTAATGCTGCACAAGGTGTGGCTCTTGTACTTTGTAACACCTGAGGGGGGGTTAAAGGTTTCCTTTGAAATTGGTTCAACTAGGCTTCGGCCAACACTCTGCTCCTCTCCTCCTCCTTCAGACCCTGGGCTCTAACACCGCCAGTTGGTGCCTGGAAGTGCAGGCTGCACAGAGAAAAACACCCGCCATTGTGTCAGTGGGGTTCAGCAACGCCAGCTGTTCCCCCACTGTGTAGCCAGCAAAGTGTCCTGCAAACACAACGCAGACACAAAGCTGCCTCCAGTGCAGGCTTTGGCCTACACTCTGCTCCCTCTGCTTACCCTTTGCTCCAACACCGCTAGTTGGGGCTGTAGGAAGACAATCTTTAATAGGCAACGCATCCTGGTTCCAGCACCGTCAGCTGTTTCCGGGTAGTGTCAAGGTCACTGACACACCTATACGTTGTCCCGTCGTGTTGCGGTAGGGTTAGCCAACTACATGGTGCCTCCAGTTTAGGAGCTTCCTATGTGGGCTGCGTGAATTGGTAGTCAAGGCTGGTTCTGTAGTGCCAGTAGGCCAAGCTCCCCCTGTAGGACTGTTGGTGTTCGGTAACTGCGGCTGCCTTGCGGCCTAGCTGTTCTCTCCTCTCCTGTGGGCCTTCTGGTCCACATCCTGGTTCCAGCACCGTCAGCTGGTTCCGGGCAGAGCCTTTGGCTTTGGTGCCTCCTCCTGGGTATCCGAGTTCCGCCAACGCCAGGCGGTCCTTGGTAGTGCTTTTAAGCGCGGGTACCTACAGCTTAGTAACCGGGTTCCAGCACCGTCAGCTGGTCCTCGGTGCCATTGGCTCTTGCACACTGGGGCAACACATCCGGGTTCCAGCACCGCCAGCTGGTTCTCGGCAGTGTTTTTGTCATGGGTACTCCCTCGTGCCCAGCCTGGTCCCAGCACCGTCAGCTGTTTCCGGGTAGTGTCAAGCTCACTGAGACGCCTATGCTTGCCCCGTCGTGTTGCGGTCGGGTTAGCCAACTCCAGGGTGCCTCCAGTTTAGGAGCTTCCTATGTGGGCTGCGTGAATTGGTAGTCAAGGCTGGTTCTGTAGTGCCAGTAGGCCAAGCTCCCCCTGTAGGACTGTTGGTGTTCAGCAACTGCGGCTGCCTCGCGGCCTAGCTGTTCTCTCCTCTCCTGTGGGCCTTCTGGTCCACATTCTGGTTCCAGCACCGTCAGCTGGTTCCGGGCAGAGCCTTTGGCTTAGGTGCCTCCTCCTGGGTATCCGAGTTCCGCCAACGCCAGGCGGTCCTTGGTAGTGCTTTTAAGCGCGGGCACCTACAGCTTAGTAACCGGGTTCCAGCACCGTCAGCTGATCGTCGGTCGTGCCATTGGCTCTTGCACACTGGGGCAACGCATCCGGGTTCCAGCACCGCCAGCTGGTTCTCGGCAGTGTTTTTGTCACGGGTACTCCCTCGTGCCCAGCCTGGTCCCAGCACCGTCAGCTGTTTCTGGGTAGTGTCAAGCTCACTGAGACGCCTATGCTTGCCCCGTCGTGTTGCGGTCGGGTTAGCCAACTCCAGGGTGCCTCCAGTTTAGGAGCTTCCTATGTGGGCTGCGTGAATTGGAAGTCAAGGCTAGTTCTGTAGTGCCAGTAGGCCAAACAGCTGCAGCTTGGATAAACCAAGCTGTTGCACAGCTTTTAGGGTAAATAGTAAATAGCAGCCGGAAGAGTATAACCCAATAGAATTAAAACATAACTTTTACTAACACTGTTTAAAACATGGACTAAAAATACACAACACAAACACAAAAAAAAGGAAGGTGCTCACGCCGAAAACGGTGCTCTAATAAAAAATTGGTTTGGTCTCACCAATTGTGGACGAGGGTACCCATGCCAATAGTAGAGGGTCCCAAGGAGGGTCCAGTAGTTGTAGGATGAGACAGAGGGGACGGGGACCTTATCACTAAACCCCTGTCGTGCCCCAGCAATAACTCCTGTCCTCACAAGGACAGGCCCAAATGAATCCTACTACGGACACCCCCCACCATATGTAGATGTAGTCAACGCCTCCCTACGCGTTTCTTCTCCAATCGCGGAGATTCATCAGGGGAGTTTCCAATGGCCAAAAGGCCCAGATAAGAACTCAGAAGTCCATAGGTAAAGTCCACTCAATGTCCATAAATCAGGGGTATACGCAGTGGCTGTATAACATCCCAGGAATAGGCAGTAACGTGTGACAGTCTGCCACCATAAGTGAGTCCCATGTCAGTGGCAACCCGTAACCTCCTTATAGGTAGCTAACAAGGACACACCCCCCCACCAGCTGGATTGATTAATAACCACCCCCGCCAGTCTATGAGATATCTGGTACCGGAACTCACCGAGCCAGGTCCACGCTGCGCTCCAAAACTGGAACGCACGCCATGTTTCCCCCCTGTGTCCAGGGGCTGCTGGGCGCTAGCGCTGGTCCGGAAGTGTCCACGCCATCTATGGTACGTCACTACCGGTGCGCCGATGATGCTATGCGCTCCAACAGTGGAACGCAAGCATCAGGGCGCCCGATGACGCTGGTATGAATCAGACCGGACGTATCTGCACAATACCGCCCATGTAGTTGGCATATTCCCCCCTAGTCCTGCGGATGCTGGCAGTTAGCGCGAGACCGGAAGTGTCCGCGCCATCTTTAAAACGTCACTTCCAGTGCGCCCCTAATGCTATGCGTTCCAGCAGTGAAACGCAAGCATCAGGGCGCATAATGATGCTGGGCATAGGTGTCAGTATGGTTATCCATGCGCTAATAGAATGCGCTACAACGGTGCTATGCGTTCCAGCAGTGAGACGCAAGCATCAGGGCGCATAATGACGCTGGGCAAAGATAGATTAACGTCAGGGCGCATAATGACGCTGGGCAAAGGTGTCAGTATGGGTTAAATAGAATGCGCTACAGCGGTGCCCCTTTTTCCCGGGGCTACTAACCGCTAGCATAAGGCCGGAAATGTCTGCGCCTTCCTTAATACGTCAGTAACAGAGCACTAATAATACTATGCGTTCCAACGAAACGCAAGCATTAGGGCGTCTGAAGTCGCTGGGCACCAATGTCAATGAAACCGAAGGTGTCAGCATCTACATTATGCATGCGCATACATAAATATCAGTAACGCGGCCATATAGTTACCACATCTAACATAGATATATACCCTACAGTTCCTAGTAAAGGAGATAGATTTTCCTGTAGATAGTAAATAGTATAGAGGTGTGGCTGGAAGTGTCCATGCCCGCTATTATACTGACAATAGGAGAAATTAGGTACCTGGAAATGTCCCGACCAACTCAACTATACACGCAAAAGTATAACAATATAAATATGACTAGTACGGCGGGGAAAGGGGGAATGTATCCAAGAGGGGCTCAAAGGGGTAAAGAAATAAAAATAATAAACAACATATAAACGGGAATGCTGATACTTGTCAAAACCAGCAAAAATTGCCACAATATTCCAAAGTTGTAAAATTTGTCCATACAAAACATATTAACCCCTCCTCCCTGGAGATTTTTTTCGGTGACCTATAAGTAATCTCATACCCGAAACCAGGGATAAAGCGAGGGGAACAAGGGTACAGGGCAGTGACCCTGTGCCACTATATTGCAAACGTTTTGTTTATTATGACTATATCTCGGGACAGCGGGTCCAAAACACCGAGCCCAGGCAAAACAGAAGTTCAGAACACCAAAAATGAGGAAGAAAGGGGGAGGGGGAATAAAAGGGGACCAATGGCATGATGCTTAACATAGTGAGGAGGCTGGAAAGAGACACACGAGGGCATAGATGAACCTAGAGAAAACAACCAAAATTGAGTTGGTCATTAAGTCCATTGGGGTGACACGTATCCAATAGAAAGATCCACCTTGTCTCCCTTTGTAGCAGGATCTTATCAAAGTCACCTCCTCTAGATAGAGGGGCAACCTTATCAATCCCCATGAACCTCATGACCTTTGCATCTCCATCATGACTGATGTTTACGTGTCTAGCAATGGGGGTATCCCTCCGATTGCGAATGTCTCCCAAATGCTCCCCCACTCGTCTTCTAAATTCTCTGATCGTTTTGCCGATATATGTAATGCCACAAATACAGGTGGCTCTGTAAACGATCCCTTTTGACTTACAATTAATAAATTCTTTTATGGTATGTGTACTTTGCGTGTGGGTGTTATAAAATTCTTTGCCCACCTCTATTGAATCGCACGCGACGCATGTGCCACATCTGTAACACCCCTTGGGCCTGTTTGGTAACCATGTTGACTTAGTGGGTGTGGTTAGGTGACTGTGTACCAATCGGTCCCCTAATGTCTTACATTTTCTATACGTAATCTGTGGCCGTGTACCCACGGCATCCCGAAGATCATCGTCCATTGCGAGAATACCCTAATACTTATTTAGAATGGCCCTGACTAATGGAGCCCCATTGTCATAGGCACAGATCATTCTAATGGTGTTATTGTCTTCACTCCCCCTCTCTCGTGGTGTCAACAAGTTATTTCTAACCTGCCCTCGGGCATAATGATATGCCTCCCTCAGCACCCGGTCGGGATACCCCCTAGCCAAAAATCTCGATCTCAAATCCTTTGCCTTGATTTTAAAATCAGCATCATTAGAACAGTTCCTTCTCAGGCGAAGGTACTGACCTTTAGGAATACCTTTTTTAAGGGAATAGGGGTGATGGCTATCCCACCTCAACACAGAGTTCGTGGAGGTAGGTTTTCTGAAGATTGTAGTGTCAAGGCCATCACCACCGCTGGTTTTGGAAATCATAATGTCCAGAAATGGTAAACTCCTCTCCTCCATTTCAAAGGTAAACCTAAGACCGATATTATTGAGGTTCAATGATGACATAAATTGCTGGAATAGCTCTCTAGTACCGCTCCACAGGACAAACACATCATCTATATAACGAACCCATAGGTCAATATAGACAGTGAACTCCTCATTGCCTTCCGAAAACACGATCTTATCCTCCCACCAGCCCAGGAACAAATTTGCGTAACTTGGCGCACAAGGGCTGCCCATGGCAGTGCCCCTGAGCTGGTGGAGGATTTTTCCGTCAAAGCAAAAATAGTTATTATTGAGGACAAAGTTCAAAAGGGTTAAGACAAAGTCATTATGGGGGATAAATTGTTGCCCCCTTGTCCCCAGAAAATGCCGAACTCCCTGCACCCCATGTTCATGCGGAATAGAGGAGTACAGTGACTCGACATCTATACTGACCAGGAATGATCCCAGTTCTAGGGAGATCCCTTCCAGCCTACGTAAGAGATCCATAGTATCCCTGATGTATGAAGGGAGCGATGTCACAAATGGTCTCAAAATTTGATCTATATAGGTTCCTGCATTCTGGCAGATACTCCCTATCCCCGAGACTATAGGTCTCCCCTTCAAGGGTTCAATGCCCTTGTGAACCTTTGGCAGGGCATAGAAGGTAGCCATGACCGGGTGCTGAGGGAGGAGGAAAAGATATTCCTCTTGACTAATCAGATTATCCACCCTAGCCTGTTTAAGAATATTCTCCAGGTTCTTAGACAACAAACATTAGGATTCTGCATTACTCGAGTATAGGTGGTCTGATCATTTAGCAGGGCTAGGCACATATCCTTATATTTCTCCACATCCACAACAACCACATTACCTCCTTTGTCGGAGGGTTTGAATATTATTGTTAGCTACCTATAAGGAGGTTACGGGTTGCCACTGACATGGGACTCACTTATGGTGGCAGACTGTCACACGTTACTGCCTATTCCTGGGATGTTATACAGCCACTGCGTATACCCCTGATTTATGGACATTGAGTGGACTTTACCTATGGACTTCTGAGTTCTTATCTGGGCCTTTTGGCCATTGGAAACTCCCCTGATGAATCTCCGCGATTGGAGAAGAAACGCGTAGGGAGGCGTTGACTACATCTACACATGGTGGGGGGTGTCCGTAGTAGGATTCATTTGGGCCTGGAGTTATTGCTGGGGCACGACAGGGGTTTAGTGATAAGGTCCCCGTCCCCTCTGTCTGATCCTACAACTACTGGACCCTCCTTGGGACCCTCTACTATTGGCATGGGTACCCTCGTCCACAATTGGTGAGACCAAACCAATTTTTTATTAGAGCACAGTTTTCGGCGTGAGCACCTTCCTTTTTTTTTGTGTTTGTGTTGTGTATTTTTTGTCCATGTTTTAAACAGTGTTAGTAAAAGTTATGTTTTACTTCTATTGGGTTATACTCTTCCGGCTGCTATTTACTTTTTCTGTAGTGCCAGTAGGCCAAGCTCCCCCTGTAGGACTGTTGGTGTTCGGTAACTGCGGCTGCCTCGCGGCCTAGCTGTTCTCTCCTCTCCTGTGGGCCTTCTGGTCCACATCCTGGTTCCAGCACCGTCAGCTGGTTCCGGGCAGAGCCTTGGCTTTGGTGCCTCCTCCTGGGTATCCGAGTTCCGCCAACGCCAGGCGGTCCTTGGTAGTGCTTTTAAGTGCTGGCACCTACAGCTTAGTAACCGGGTTCCAGCACCGTCAGCTGATCCTCGGTCGTGCCATTGGCTCTTGCACACTGGGGCAACGCATCCGGGTTCCAGCACCGCCAGCTGGTTCTCGGCGGTGTTTTTGTCACGGGTACTCCCTCGTGCCCAGCCTGGTCCCAGCACCGTCAGCTGTTTCTGGGTAGTGTCAAGCTCACTGAGACGCCTATGCTTGCCCCGTCGTGTTGCGGTCTGGTTTGCCAACTCCAGGGTGCCTCCAGTTTAGGAGCTTCCTATGTGGGCTGCGTGAATTGGTAGTCAAGGCTAGTTCTGTAGTGCCAGTAGGCCAAGCTCCCCCTGTAGGACTGTTGGGGTTCGGTAACTGCGGCTGCCTCACGGCCTAGCTGTTCTCTCCTCTCCTGTGGGCCTTCTGGTCCACATCCTGGTTCCAGCACCGTCAGCTGGTTCCGGGCAGAGCCTTTGGCTTTGGTGCCTCCTCCTGAATATCCGAGTTCCGCCAACGCCAGGCGGTCCTTGGTAGTGCTTTTAAGCGTGGGTACCTACAGCTTAGTAACCGGGTTCCAGCACCGTCAGCTGGTCCTCGGTGCCATTGGCTCTTGCACACTGGGGCAACGCATCGGGTTCCAGCACCGCCAGCTGGTTCTCGGCAGTGTTTGTGTCACTGGTACTCCCTCGTGCCCAGCCTGGTCCCAGCACCGTCAGCTGTTTCCGGGTAGTGTCAAGCTCACTGAGATGCCTATGCTTGCCCCGTCGTGTTGCGGTCGGGTTAGCCAACTCCATCGTGCCTCCAGTTTAGGAGCTTCCTATGTGGGCTGCGTGAATTGGTAGTCAAGGCTGGTTCTGTAGTGCCAGTAGGCCAAGCTCCCCCTGTAGGACTGTTGGGGTTCGGTAACTGCGGCTGCCTCGCGGCCTAGCTGTTCTCTCCTCTCCTGTGGACTTTCTGGTCCACCACCTGGTTCCAGCACCGTCAGCTGGTTCCGGGCCGAGCCTTTGGCTTAGGTGCCTCCTCCTCGTTATCCGAGTTCCGCCAACGCCAGGCGGTCCTTGGTAGTGCTTTTAAGCGCGGGCACCTACAGCTTAGTAACCGGGTTCCAGCACCGTCAGCTGGTCCTCGGTCGTGCCATTGGCTCTTGCACACTGGGGCAACGCATCCGGGTTCCAGCACCGCCAGCTGGTTCTCGGCAGTGTTTTTGTCACGGGTACTCCCTCGTGCCCAGCCTGGTCCCAGCACCGTCAGCTGTTTCCGGGTAGTGTCAAGCTCACTGAGACGCCTATGCTTACCCCGTCGTGTTGCGGTCCAGTTAGCCAACTCCAGGGTGCCTCCAGTTTAGGAGCTTCCTATGTGGGCTGCGTGAATTGGCAGTCAAGGCTAGTTCTGTAGTGCCAGTAGGTCAAGCTCCCCCTGTAGGACTGTTAAGGTTCGGTAACTGCGGCTGCCTCACGGCCAACTGTTCTCTCCTCTCCTGTGGACCTTCTGGTCCACCACCTGGTTCCAGCACCGTCAGCTGGTTCCGGGCCGAGCCTTTGGCTTAGGTGCCTCCTCCTGGGTATCCGAGTTCCGCCAACGCCAGACGGTCCTTGGTAGTGCTTTTAAGCGCGGGCACCTACAGCTTAGTAACCGGGTTCCAGCACCGTCAGCTGGTCCTCGGTCGTGCCATTGGCTCTTGCACAGTTGGCCAACGCATCCGGGTTCCAGTACCGTCAGCTGGTTCTTGGCAGTGTCTTTTGCTCTTGTACCTTCTGCTCCCCATCCTGGTTCCAGTACCGTCAGCTGGTTCCGGGCAGAGCCTTTGGCTTAGGTGCCTCCTTCTGGGTATCCGAGTTCCACCAACGTGAGGTGGTCCTTGGTTGTGCTTTTTAGCACGGGTACCTCCTGCTTAGTAACCGGGTTCCAGTAACGTCAGCTGGTCCTCGGTAGTTCCATTGGCTCTTGGACCTTCGGTTACCCATCCGGGTTCCAGTACCGTCAGCTGGTTCTCGGCAGTGTCTTTTGCTCTTTTACCTTCTGCTCCCCATCCTGGTTCCAGTAACGTTAGCTGGTTCCGGGCAGAGTCTTTGGCTTAGGTGCCTCCTTCTGGGTATCTGAGTTCCGCCAACGTCAGGCGGTACTTGGTAGTGCTTTTTAGCATGGGTACCTCCTGCTTAGTAACCGGGTTCCAGTAACGTCAGCTGGTCCTCGGTAGTTCCATTGGCTCTTTGACCTTCGGGTAGCCATCCGAGTTCCAGTTCCATCAGCTGGTTCTCGGCATTTTCTCAGCCTTCTCTTACCTTCTGCTACATTTCCAAGTTCAAGACCCTAAAGACGACGACCCAGGAGACCACCCCTAAGATGACGACGACGACGGTGGAGACGACGACGACCCTGGAGACGACGACCCTGGAGACGACGACATGGAAGACCGAGAAGCAGAAGAACAAGAGGCTGCAGAACAAAGAGCAGAAGAACATTAAGCATAACACTTAATATCAGAGCAAAAGATATTATCTAAATTATTATTATTACTCACATTCTTAGAGCCCGGAAGGTACGAAACCACAAAATCAAAACGGGAGAAAAATAACGACCATCGAGCCTGTCTCGGATTCAACCGTTTGGCAGACTCAAGATAAGTCAAATTCTTGTGATCTGTCAAGACCACCACGCGATGCTTGGCTCCTTCCAGCCAATGACGCCACTCCTCGAATGCCCACTTCATGGCCAACAACTCTCGATTACCAACATCATAATTGCCCTCAGCAGGTGAAAACTTTCTAGAAAAGAAAGCACATGGCTTCATCACCGAGCCATCAGAACTTCTTTGCGACAAAACAGCCCCTGCTCCAATCTCAGAAGCATCAACCTCAACCTGAAACGGGAGCGAAACATCTGGCTGGCACAACACAGGGGCAGAAGAAAAACGACGCTTCAACTCCTGAAAAGCCTCTACAGCTGCAGAAGACCAATTGACCACATCAGCACTCTTCTTGGTCAAATCAGTCAACGGTTTAGCAACAGTAGAAAAATTAGCGATGAAGCGCCGATAAAAATTAGCAAAGCCCAGGAACTTTTGCAGGCTCTTCACAGATGTCGGCTGAGTCCAATCGTAAATGGCCTGGACTTTAACAGGGTCCATCTCGATAGTAGAAGGGGAAAAAATGAACCCCAAAAATGAAACCTCCTGAACTCCAAAGAGACACTTTGACCCCTTCACAAACAAGGAATTCGCACGAAGGACCTGGAACACCATTCTGACTTGCTTCACATGAGACTCCCAATCATCCGAAAAGACCAAAATATCATCCAAATACACAATCAGGAATTTATCCAGGTACTCTCGGAAGATGTCATGCATAAAGGACTGAAATACTGATGGAGCATTGGAAAGCCCGAATGGCATAACCAGGTACTCAAAATGGCCCTCGGGCGTATTAACCCTCCGTCACATACAATATTCGGACTAACGAGTTCACATACAATGTGCCTGTCAGGCGCCTGCTGGAAAAATACCTATAATATCTAATGTTTGCAATTTCAGTGCTCTAAAAATGATCAGTGACCTTCATAGGGATGTAATAAAAGAGACTACACATAATCAGTTGCAAAAAAAAACATTTACTTAACATAAAACTAATAACTATGAAATACAAACTTTTCAAAACTCCCGCCAAATAGTCCCCAGTTCGACTCTCTCAAAAAAATGTACAAAGAAAATTTTTGAACACAAACTTAATTTTAAGGTACCTTAAGTACTATTAAAAACATATTCAATCAGAAGTAGATGCTGAGGTTTCCCCAGAAAAGTCACACTTGCAGAGCAAATAGCAAGAATTACACACCATTTTTGCATGTGTCAGGCAAATTGCTTTATGACATTTGAGACATTCATAATTTGAAAGCCTTCTGGTTCCGCTTTCCGTTTGGCAGGTGGTGCATCTCCTTCTTTTGTGAGGTGGTGTAGATGGTGACTTTTCACCATCATCTTCTGGGCGGAACCTTTTGAGCTGAACTTGAAGGCGAGAGGGGATACCGATTGTTTTCACGCTTCTCCTGCGTAGCTCTCCAAGTACTAGTTCATGGGCCAATTTTTTCAGATACAATCGTCTACGGAGTGGTTCAAGCTTGTTTTCAAGATAAATTTCTTGTGAATTTATACCACCCAAATTCAACATAGCAAAAAATATGACCATTGGCCAGCGTTTGATGTTTCTGCTGATGTTGAAAGTGGAGCACATCTGATCTGCTGTATCCACACCCCCTTTGGTGGCATTGTAAAATGTAATTATCTCCGGTTTTTTTTCTGCCCCAGTCCCAGGATCGATGGCAGCATCATCATGAAGTGTTGATAGAAGAAGTACGATTTTTTTGGCATGTGGTACATAGGAAACTAAAGCCTTTCCATTATGGAATGCAAACATACTGCTGTACTGTTGTCTCTCTTTCACACTTACAAACTGTGGCGGCAATTCCCTTTTGTTTTTTCTTACAGTTCCCACATATGACAGCTTCCGAATTGGAGCAAGTCGGTCATGTGTTTTGCGTTCGGTTCGGGTAGTTCTGTCGTCAAACCGAAGGCAACGAATTAGAATCTTGAATCTGTTTATGGACATAACAAGGCTAAATTTTTCAACTCCATCCCCATCTTTACCCCAAAGTTCCTCCAAACTTTGTCTATTTGCCCTATAAGCTCCGGCAAGGTACAGTAATCCAAAAAAAAGCACGCAGTTCTATTTCATCTGTGGGCTTGATGGTTCTGTTGCAGATGTACTTGTCTTTTATAATGTCTATATATTGGTTGTTATATGTGACAATAGAGTCCAGAATGTCATCTGTAAATATACTGTTCCAGCATTCAACTGCAGTTTTTGCATTACGTGCAGTTCCTATTACTGCAGGAAGGTGAGTAATAATGTTTAAAGGTTCCCTACGTTTTTTCTGGAATGGCTTCTTGTTCCATTTAGTATTTTTATCTTTTCCAATATAATATGATCCAACTTCTTCATCCTCACCACTGTCACCATCTTGCTCTGTTTCAGAATCCAGGACACATTCTTCCACCTCATCATGAGAATCAATCTCACTTTCCTCTCCTAAATCCTCATTCAGTGTGAGGTCTCTATCATCTAACAGCATGTTTGTTACTTCCTCAACATCAAGTTGTTTGGATAAATTGTACATTTTCCTCTCCATTTCAGCAGATAATCTGAAGCAAGAGAAGGAATATGTTAGGGAATTACTGTATATGCCTGAGCAGCACACTTTCTTTTATAAAATCTCCCTTATTTCTATGAAATATCCTCAAATTTTGTGCTATACATTCATAAAACAAGCTAAATAAACTATTGTAATGAATAAAAACATAAAATACCAACCTTACTGAATGTGACATATTCACATACAGGTCCTTCTCAAAAAATTAGCATATAGTGTTAAATTTCATTATTTACCATAATGTAATGATTACAATTAAACTTTCATATATTATAGATTCATTATCCACCAACTGAAATTTGTCAGGTCTTTTATTGTTTTAATACTGATGATTTTGGCATACAACTCCTGATAACCCAAAAAACCTGTCTCAATAAATTAGCATATCAAGAAAAGGTTCTCTAAACGACCTATTACCCTAATCTTCTGAATCAACTAATTAACTCTAAACACATGCAAAAGATACCTGAGGCTTTTATAAACTCCCTGCCTGGTTCATTACTCAAAACCCCCATCATGGGTAAGACTAGCAACCTGACAGATGTCAAGAAGGTCATCATTGACACCCTCAAGCAAGAGGGTAAGACCCAGAAAGAAATTTCTCAACAAATAGGCTGTTCCCAGAGTGCTGTATCAAGGCACCTCAATGGTAAGTCTGTTGGAAGGAAACAATGTGGCAGAAAACGCTGTACAACGAGAAGAGGAGACCGGACCCTGAGGAAGATTGTGGAGAAGGACCGATTCCAGACCTTGGGGAACCTGAGGAAGCAGTGGACTGAGTCTGGTGTGGAAACATCCAGAGCCACCGTGCACATGCGTGTGCAGGAAATGGGCTACAGGTGCCGCATTCCCCAGGTAAAGCCACTTTTGAACCATAAACAGCGGCAGAGGCGCCTGACCTGGGCTACAGAGAAGCAGCACTGGACTGTTGCTAAGTGGTCCCAAGTACCGTACTTTTTTCTGATGAAAGCAAATTTTGCATGTCATTCGGAAATCAAGGTGCCAGAGTCTGGAGGAAGACTGGGGAGAAGGAAATGCCAAAATGCCTGAAGTCCAGTGTCAAGTACCCACAGTCAGTGATGGTGTGGGGTGCCATGTCAGCTGCTGGTGTTGGTCCACTGTGTTTCATCAAGGGCAGGGTCAATGCAGCTAGCTATCAGGAGATTTTGGAGCACTTCATGCTTCCATCGGCTGAAATGCTTTATGGAGATGAAGATTTCATTTTTCAGCACGACCTGGCACCTGCTCACAGTGCCAAAACCACTGGTAAATGGTTTACTGACCATGGTATTACTGTGCTCAATTGGCCTGCCAACTCTCCTGACCTGAACCCCATAGAGAATCTGTGGGATATTGTGAAGAGAAAGTTGAGAGACGCAAGACCCAACACTCTGGATGAGCTTAAGGCCGCTATTGAAGCATCCTGGGCCTCCATAACATCTCAGCAGTGTCACAGGCTGATTGCCTCCATGCCACGCCGCATTGAAGCAGTCATTTCTGCCAAAGGATTCCCGACCAAGTATTGAGTGCATAACTGAACATTATTATTTGTTGGTTTTTTTTGTTTGTTATTAAAAAACACTTTTATTTGATTGGAGGGGTGAAATATGCTAATTTATTGAGACAGGTTTTTTGGGTTATCAGGAGTTGTATGCCAAAATCATCAGTATTAAAACAATAAAAGACCTGACAAATTTCAGTTGGTGGATAATGAATCTATAATATATGAAAGTTTAATTGTAATCATTACATTATGGTAAATAATGAAATTTAACACTATATGCTAATTTTTTGAGAAGGACCTGTACAATGAGCCTGAGAGATCTGTGCAGCTATATCCTCTCCCCTGAAGCTCTGAAATCCAACTGTGATATCAGGTTTCACAGACCTTCAAGAGACAGGAGACTACCTGGAGGGAGGGGGTTTCCTCACAATCTGGTGAGGAAGGAGAAATGAAAGTAAAAGAGAAGCGCCTGTCAGATCAGTTGTATGTGACGGAGGGTTAAATGCTGTTTTCCATTCATCGCCTTGTTTAATACGCACAAGATTATACGCCCCTCGAAGATCTATCTTGGTGAACCAACTAGCCCCTTTAATACGAGCAAACAAATCAGACAGCAACGGTAAAGGATACTGAAATTTGACTGTAATTTTATTAAGAAGGCGGTAATCAATACAAGGTCTCAAAGAACCATCCTTCTTGGCCACAAAAAAGAACCCTGCTCCTAACGATGATGATGACGGGCGAATATGGCCTTTCTCCAAGGACTCCTTTATATAACTCCGCATAGCGGCGTGCTCTGGCACAGATAAATTGAACAATCGGCCTTTAGGAAACTTACTACCAGGAATCAAATTAATTGCACAATCGCAGTCCCTATGAGCAGGTAGGGCACTGGCTTTGGGCTCATCAAATACATCCCAATAATCCAACAAAAACTCTGGAACTTCAGAAGGAGTGGAAGACGAAATAGACAAAAATGGAACATCACCATGTACCCCCTGGCAACCCCAGCTGGACACAGACATAGATTTCCAGTCCAATACTGGATTATGAACCTGTAGCCATGGCAACCCCAAAACGACCACATCATGCAGATTATGCAACACCAGAAAGCGGATATCCTCCTGATGTGCAGGAGCCATGCACATGGTCAATTGGGTCCAGTACTGAGGTTTATTCTTGGCCAAAGGCGTAGCATCAATTCCTCTTAATGGAATAGGATACTGCAAGGGCTCCAAGAAAAAACCACAGCGCCTAGCATACTCCAAGTCCTTCAAATTCAGGGCAGCGCCTGAATCGACAAATGCCATAACAGAATAGGATGACAAAGAGCAAATCAGAGTAACAGACAATAGAAATTTAGACTGTACCGTACCAATGGTGGCAGACCTAGCGAACCGCTTAGTGCGCTTAGGACAATCGGAGATAGCATGAGTGGAATCACCACAGTAAAAGCATAGCCCATTCCGACGTCTGTGTTCTTGCCGTTCAGCTCTGGTCAAAGTCCTATCACATTGCATAGGCTCAGGCCCATGCTCAGATAGTACCGCCAAATGGTGCACAGCTTTACGCTCACGCAAGCGTCGATCGATCTGAATGGCCAAGGACATAGACTCATTCAGACCAGCAGGCATGGGAAACCCCACCATGACATCCTTAAGGGCTTCAGAGAGACACTTTCTGAAGATTGCTGCCAGGGCACATTCATTCCACTGAGTGAGCACAGACCACTTTCTAAACTTCTGACAATATATCTCCGCTTCATCCTGACCCTGACACAGAGCCAGCAAGATTTTCTCTGCCTGATCCACTGAATTAGGTTCGTCATAAAGCAATCCAAGCGCCAGGAAAAACGCATCAACATCACGCAATGCCGGATCTCCTGGCGCAAGGGAAAATGCCCAGTCTTGAGGGTCACCACATAACAAAGAAATAATGATCTTTACTTGTTGAACAGGGTCACCTGAGGAGCGAGGTTTCAAGGCAAGAAACAATTTACAATTATTTTTGAAATTCAAGAACTTAGACCTATCACCAAAAAACAAATCAGGAATTGGAATCCTAGGCTCTGACATCGGATTCTGAACCACAAAATCTTGAATGTTTTGTACCCTTGTAGTGAGATTATCCATCCAAGAGGACAGACCTTGAATGTCCATGTTTATACCAGTGTCCTGAACCACCCAGAGGTAAAGGGGAAAAGAGAGACAAAACACACTGCAAAGAAAAAAAAATGGTCTCAGAACTTCTCTTATCCCTCTATTGAGATGCATTAGTACTTTGGACCACCTGTACTGTTATGACCTGGTGGTCAGGACAATAATGGACCTGGTGGTTAAGAGCACGCGGAATGACCTGATAGTTACTGATAATAAAGAACGAGCTCTGGGACGTGGGAACTCTGCTGACCGCAATCCCTAATCCTATCAAACACACTAGAAATAGCCGTGGATTGCGCCTAACGCTCCCTATGCAACTCGGCACAGCCTAAGGAACTAGCTAGCCCTGAAGATAGAAAAATAAAGCCTACCTTGCCTCAGAGAAATTCCCCAAAGGAAAAGGCAGCCCCCCACATATAATGACTGTGAGTAAAGATGAAAATACAAACACAGAGATGAAATAGATTTAGCAAAGTGAGGCCCGACTTACTGAACAATCCGAGGATAGGAAAGGTTACTTTGCGGTCAGCACAAAAACCTACAAAAAGACCACGCAGAGGGCGCAAAAAAGACCCTCCGCACCGACTCACGGTGCGGAGGCGCTCCCTCTGCGTCCCAGAGCTTCCAGCAAGCAAGACAACAATAAAATAGCAAGCTGGACAGAAAAATAGCAAACCAAAGAGATACAAGCTGGAACTTAGCTTCTGCTGGGAAGACAGGTCACAAGAACGATCCAGGAGAGAACTAGACCAATACTGGAACATTGCCAGGTGGCATGGAGCAATGATCTAAGTGGAGTTAAATAGAGCAGCCAGCTAACGAGTTAACCTCGTCACCTGTGGAAGGAAACTCAGAAGCAGCAGCTCCACTCACAACCACCAGAGGAAGCCCATGGACAGAACCAGCCGAAGTACCATTCATGACCACAGGAGGGAGCTTGACAACAGAATTCACAACAGAAGCCCATAGACAGCTGGATAACCAATGGTTTTACCGGAAACTTCCCTCTAATCCCACGGAGATTTTCGCCAGTAAAATGAGAACCCTGATAGATAGAGCTTTTGAACTGGGAGTCATCAGTGCTAGTGAACGGAATTTTATTTGGGTAGATGAACCAATAACGTCTACGTTCTATTTACTACCCAAAGTTCACAAAAACCTGACTAAACCTCCGGGTCGGCCAATTGTGTCTAGTATTGGCAGCCTTTGTGAGAGGGCGTGCACGTACATTGACTTTTTTCTCCAGCCACTTGTGTTAAAACTACCTTCGTATATTAGAGATTTGTCACATTTTATTAATACGTATAAGGGTACTACTCTATCTCCAGATGAGATTATGGTCACCTGTGACGTGGAAAGCCTTTACTCAAATATTAACCATGATGATGGTTTACAGGCAGTTTTGTTTTTTCTAGACCAACAAGTGAACTCTGACCGAATGCACGATTCCTTTGTCATTGATTTATTGGATTTTGTTTTGAGACACAATTTTTTCTTATTTGACAGGTCTTTCTTTCTTCAAACATCCGGCGTAGCTTTCGCAAATTTGTTTTTAGGGCGGTGGGAATTCACGGTCATCTATGTTTCAAGCCAGTTCAACAACAAGGTACGCCATTGGTCGCGATTCATAGACGACATTTTCTTCATTTGGTCAGGTTCTCCAGAGGAATGTATGGAGTTTTTGGATTTGCTCAATCATAATCCCTTTAATATTTTTTTGACCCACCAGTTTTCTTCTGTTGCAGTTTTTATTTTTTAGACCTTGAGGTCAAGTGTCAAGACGGCATTCTGTCCACCTGCCTATATCGAAAACCAACAGCGGTTAATAGTTTGCTGGAGTATCGCAGCTTTCACCCTGGACACACGAAAGATGGAATTCCAAGAGGCCAGTTCCTTAGGACAAGACGTAACTGTACAAGTGATGAAGACTTTCGAAAGGAAGCACATGATCTCACAGAAAGATTTAAAATGAGAAATTATCCCAGGAAGTGCATATTTCGAGCATATCAGGGAGCCAAGTCTAAGTCACAGGATGTCCTACTTGTCCCCAAAAAGAAAAAAACGGACAACTTTGCACGCTTTATTACAGGATACCACACTCAGTGGGATCAGGTTAGAAACATCTTAAATAACCATTGGAGAATATTAACTACGGACACACAAACGGTGCAAGTAATTAGCCCACGACCCTTGGTGACGGCTAGAAGGGCCCCAAATTTTAGGGACATGCTCATGAGGAGCCACTACTCCAGGCCCACCATTAGACTCAATCTTGGTATCATACTTAGAGGTTCGTTCCCATGTGGAGATTGTACGGTATGTCCATATATGCATCCCACTCGTGACAGTTTCATTAACCCACTTGATCAGAGGACTCATAAATTGAAATCTTATATCAACTGTAAAACCTCTAATGTTATTTATGCCATCATTTGTCCCTGCCCTCGTGTATATGTAGGGCAAACCTCATAAGGGTTAAGATGAAGGATTCAGGGACATTTCTCTACAATCAACACAGCAGCTGCTGACAAGCGGAAAGGTAAAACATTAACCACAGTGGCAGCTCATTATCTGACCCACCACACTGGGAGCTATATGGATACGAGGGTGGTTGGACTTGAACATTTGAAAAGTTCAGGCAGGGGTGGATCTTTACGGACCAAGCTGTTACAGGTAGAATCCCGATGGATCTACCTACTTCACTCCATGGCATCCCACGGGATTAACGAAGATCTTTTATTTACAGGCTTCCTGGGATAATTGGACTTTATTGTGTGGACACGAAATGGGACCTTGTCTAGTCAAAACTACATCTATACCGTGTGGATCTAGAGAATATGGGGCTGTGTGCTATGTTCAAGCATGAAGAATTGGTCTCTGGCAAGTGAGACTTGGTTCGATCCTGCTCGGGAGATGATTATATGAGAACAAACTTTGTTTTGAATGGAAGAAATTCACAGATTTTTCAGCATCTTGGCTGTGCATTGCCATTCATTTGCTTGTTCCTTATGGAGAATGCATAAATATGTATATCACCATTTTGTATTCCTACTAATTATATATTATGGACATCCATGTGTATGTATTTTTCATGTTGTTATAATATCTAGTGTGGCATACACACATCCCTATGCCTTATTCAATTATGTAACTTCTCTTTCAGACTAGGGGGGGGATGTTCTTCTGCCCTCCTGCTTTTTCTTGGGCTTATATGACTGCGTTTTTTTTTTTTTAGGACTTATTTTTGTCCTCTCTCTGCATATGTGTACAAATAAGTTATCTTCTCATTTTCTAGTGTGTTCTCCTTGGTACTGTGACAACAGGACTTATGGCAATAGGACTTATCTTTGTCCCCTCTTTCTGCATATGTGCACAGATAAATTATCTAAAGCATGTTTGACTGTCACATCGCCCGCTCCCGGGAGCCGTGCGTGCGCTTTAGCATTTCCTATCTATTTGTCTTCCCCTGCTCCAGCTTCTTACTTTTTCCTCTGTGCGATCCGTTGGTCTGGCAGGCCGGCGTATGCGCTGTTCATCCACCAGGGGTCAGTGCAATATCTTCTTACTACAGCCTCTGACATCGTTCCTGATTACCTGCACACCAGACTGCGATCTGCTTCATTAGATCAGATATATACAAGCGCTATTGGTGCTTTTAGAGCTCACTTCCCCTGACGAAGCTGGCTTGAACAGCGATACGCGTAGGGCTCTCCCTCCGTTGCCCTTCACTTGCTGTCTGCCCAGTCCTTGCTATATTGTCTCTATATTTTGTGAGCCTTCTGTCTGGATCACCTTCTAGCTGCCGCAGCATGTTCCCCTCTTTTGCTCAGGACGGGTGACAGCCGTGTTCCTTTTTCCTATTTGGGGTAATTATTTGGCCGTATTTGCATGTGCCCTACTCATTACATACCAGGAGGACTATTTGCTGTGGGTAAGCTGCAGCCTGACAGGGTTTTGCTATTGACAGATATATCTTTTGCTGGTCAGGACAGGGCGGCTTTGCCAGTAATTATTTGTGTATACTATTTCATTATCTGCCATATTTGATGCATGTTTTCCACTACTATATGGAAGTATTGTGTATTGGGCAGTGTTGGGCACACGTATATGGAGGGAGTTTTGTGTGTATGGTTTTAATTGTTTTTATGTTACCAATAGTGTTGAGCATTCCGATACCGCAAGTATCGGGTATCGGCCGATACTTGCGGTATCGGAATTCCGATACCGAGATCCGATACTTTTGTGGTATAGGGTATCGGTATCGGATCCATAGGGATGTGTAAAATAAAGAATTAAAATAAAAAATATTGATAAATTCACCTGTCCGGCGGCCCCTGGACATCACGCTGGTAACCGGCAGGCTTCTTTGTTTAAAATGCGCGCGTTTAGGACCTGCGAATGACGTCCCGGCTTCTGATTGGTCGCGTGCCGCCCATGTGACCGCCACGCGACCAATCAGAAGCCGCGACGTCATTCTCATTCACTAAACTCCTAATTCTAGGAATTGAGGACCTGCGAATGACGTCACGGCTTCTGATTGGTCGCGTGGCGGTCACATGGGCGGCACGCGACCAATCAGAAGCCGGGACGTCATTCGCAGGTCCTAAATGCGCGCATTTTAAACAAAGAAGCCTGCCGGTTACCAGCGTGATGTCCAGGGGCCGCCGGACAGGTGAATATATCAATATTTTTTATTTTAATTCTTTATTTTACACATTAATATGGATCCCAGGGCCTGAAGGAGAGTTTCCTCTCCTTCAGACCCTGGGAACCATCAGGATACCTTCCGATACTTGATGTCCCATTGACTTGTATTGGTATCGGATATCGGTATCGGCGATATCCGATATTTTTCGGGTATCGGCCGATACTATTCGATACCGATACTTTCAAGTATCGGACGGTATCGCTCAACACTAGTTACCAATAAAGCTTGTGTGACTTATTATAACTTTTGGTGGTGTGCATACATTATAGTGGCTTTTCTTTTCTTGTTTATTATCAAAACAATGAAGTTATTAAAAAAAAAGCATGTGACCGGCTGTGATTGGTGCTGAGTGACGTAGCACCAATCACAGCCGTCACAGTAGGTGGGGTGATTCACACGTCACCTCACCTGATTAACCCCTAGGGCGCTGATTGGCTGAACAATAGCTTCTAGCCAATCAGCGCCAAAGGGGTTGATTTAAAATACCGATCACCGCCCTGCACGCCATCTTTACCTCAGATTTGGCGTGCAGAGCAGTGGTCTAAGCCCCTCTGTGTACCTTGAGATAGAGAATACATTGGTGGCCAGTGCGATCAACCTGGCGAACTCCTGCCTCCTGCTTCATCTTGTGCTCTGTGCTGTGTGCTCTCTGCTGCCATCTGCCTGCTGTGTAAGGCCTGTGATCACAGCAGCAGCAGCGCCTCCCCCACCCCTTGCCCATCCCCCATCCCTGTTCCAGTACCCCACTCCACCTCCCCTCCCCCACCCTCCAATTGATTTTTTAGCACACTTTTTTGCGCTTTTTTCCTGTGCGCGGTGTCCTGCGCAGAGCTTTCGTGCTCTTCCCGTTTCCGCAGCGCTCTGACCAGTATCGCTGCTGATTAGAGACTGCGCCACAGGAATATTTCTTTTTTTAGATAGTTAGCATAGCGGACTTCGCAGTCTAAGCGACGTCCAATTTTTTTTTTTTTTTTTAGAAAATAATAATAGTAGTTAGTGCAGTGTAGTTTTAGACGTAGCGTAGCCGGCGTCAGTGTTTAGTGACGTCCCCTTTCCCATCCCCCCTCCCTGTTCCAGTACCCCCACCTCCAATTGAATATTTAGCGCACTTTTTTGCGCTTTTTTTGTGTGCGCTGAGTTCTGCGCAGAGCATTTGTGCTCTTCCTTTGTCCGCAGCGCTCTGATCAGTATCGCTGCTGATCAGAGACTGCGCCACAGGGATTTTTCTCTTTTTAGCTAGTTAGCGTAGGGACATCACAGTCTACGTGACGTCCGATTTTTTATTTTTTTTAGAAAAAAATAATTATAGTAGTTAGTACAGCGTAGTTTTAGAAGTAGCAAGGTAGCGTAGCCGGCGTCACAGCGTTAGTGACGACCGATCTTTTATAGAACACAAAATCGTATAGAGTAGTTTTATAGGTAGTGTATTAGGTCTAGTCTTCGTCAGTGTTTGATGACGTACGATCTTGTTGTAGGGAAAAAAAAAAATCATACAGAGTAGTTTTATAGGTAATGTGTTAGGTTTTGCCGGCGTCAGTGTTTGTTGCTATCGCCGGGTAATTTCTAGTGCATTACGGGAGCGAACATCACATTGTTGCTGATGTTGTTTTTTTTTTTTGTAAAAAAAAAAAAGAAGAAGAATTAGTTGCGTCGATTAACTTTTTAGCGAGTGCATTAGGGGAGCGTACGCCACATCGTTGCTGACGTCCGTTTTTCTTTTGTGAAAAAAAATAATTAGTTGCGTCGAGTAACTTTTTAGCGAGTGCATTGGGGGAGCGAACGACACATCATTGCTGACATCCGTTTTTCTTTTGTAAAAAGAATTATTTGCGGCGGCTAAATTTATAGGGAGGGTATTAGTGTAGTGAACATGTATTTTTTTTTACAAACTTTTATTAACATCTGAGTTTTTATTTCATTTTTTCTTCTGTATATTTTATCTCTCTACTTTTTCTCTCCTTTTTGTTATAATAAAGAGTACCCTATTACACAAGCCCCATACTTTATACATGTAAAAGTACCACTTACACACACTTCCCCAGGGTTTGGGCAAAAAACTAAAAATGACCCATTCGTCAACAAGGCGCTATTCACCAGAGGAGGCATACGCCATCCTTGCGTCCGACACGGATACAGCCAGTGAGGAAGATCCCACATTCATCTATTCCTCCTCCTCCTCCTCCTCCTCATCCTCCTCCTCATCTGGTGAGGAAGGACCCCAGCAAGGCGCCCTAAGATCCAGAAAACTCCTGCAGCAATCGATCCTGTATGGATTGCACCCCCTGAAAATTTTCAGCCCGTCATTCCGGATTTCAGCAGCACCTCAGGAATCCAGTTTGACACCACTGGTCACACTGAAATTGACTTCTTCAAATTCTTTTTTAGTGATGAAATAATAAATCTTATAGTGGCCCAGACGAACCTGTATGCCCAATAATTTTTCACCCAAAATCCCACATCATCATTTGCCAGATGTACTCCCATAAATGCAGCAGATATGATGACATTTTGGGGAAATTTGCTGCATATGGGCATAATAAAAAAAACAGAGATTCGTCAATACTAGAGTACTGATATTCTCTACAGTACACCGGTATTCTGCATGGCTATGACAAGGAAACGTTTTGAAGGGATCCATAAATTTTTGCATTACAGTGATAATGCTCAGTGTCCTCTGTGAGACAATCCTAACTTTGATCGTCTATATAAAATTCGGCCAGTGGTTGAACACTTCAGCAGAAAATTTGCTGAGACGTACACACCCCAGTGGTCTCTCGTTCACTTCAAAGGGAGGCTAAAATTCCGACAATACCTGCCCAGTAAGAGGTTCTGGTACGGAATAAAGCTGTACAAACTGTGCGAGAGTACCTCAGGGTACACCCACAGATTTAGGGTCTACAAGGGGAAGGACACCCAAATTAACCCCCCTGAATGCCCCCCCCCCCTCCGCATCCTGGGGGTGAGAGGGAAAATTGTTTGGGAATTGCTGCACCCACTGCTGGATAAGGGTTATCACCTCTACATTGATAACTTTTACACCAGCGTCCCACTCTTCAAGGCCCTCTCTGCCAGAGGTACAGCTGCATGTGGCACCATGCAAAAAAATCAGCGAGGCCTCCCTAAGCCGCTAATTGGGTAAATGCTGAGAAAAGGGGAAAGCAGAGCCAAATGCAGCAACAACATGCTGGTGGTTAAGTATAAGGACAAAAGGGATGTCCTTATCCTGACCACCATACATCGCGACAACAGTACCCTTGTCACTGTTCGTGGGACCACAACAAGAGTCCCAAAGCCAGATTGTATCTTGGATTACAATTGGTAAATGGGGGGTGTGGATCTTTCAGATCAGGTCCTCCAACTATACAGTGCCATGCGAAAAGCCAAAGTATGGTACAAAAAATTGGCCGTGCACATTGTACAGATGGCAATGTACAATGCTTTCGTGCTGTTCTGATCTGCAGGCAACACGGGGAACTTCCTTCAGTTTCAGGAGGTAGTCATCAAGGCCCTAATGTTTGGCACTCAGGGAGGTGAGGGTCCCAGTACTTCTTGAATCTGATAGTGCCCGTATTGTCCCAGGTCAACATTTCCCAGGACAGGTTCCCCAAACAGCGAGGACAGGATGATCACAAAAACAGTGCAGAGTATGCTCCAAGAGGGAAATCCGACAGGACACAATTTACCATTGTGAAACCTGCCCTGAGAAACCTGGCCTTTGCATTAAGGATTGCTTCAAAGCATACCACACGTCCACAAATTAATAAAATTTGTTTATACCTGTTGACACAACACACTTTTATAAATCTTATGCACCCCGCACATCTTACATATAACACCACATTATAAATTCATACCAGTAAAACAAAAAGCATTATAATCAATATTATAAAACTATGCCTCTAGATAAATTCCTTTAGTGGTGTAGATTCCAAAATGGGGTCATTTGTGAGGGGTTTCCTCTGTTTAGGCACATCAGGGACTCTGCAAACGCAATATGACGGAACATAAACCAGCTCACCCGTGATTCAGCAACCAAACCTCGGGAGCACGGACCCGCTGTGTCCAGGCGTGCAAGATCCAAAAAAAGAAAGAAATGTCCAGCTTCACCAAGTCCGTAAAAAAGCGATTTCTTTATTAACAAACTTTAAAATGGAGGATACAGGCTTCAGCACAACCATATGGGTAAGAATCTCAAAAGATTGAGATTCTTACCCATATGGTTGTGCTGAAGTCTGTATCCTCCATTTTAAAGTTTGTTAATAAAGAAATCGCTTTTTTACGGACTCGGTGAAGCTGGACATTTCTTTCTTTTTTTGAACGCAATATGACACCTGCAGACCATGCCAACAAAATCTGCAATCCAAAACATCACTCCTCCCATTCCAAGCCCTGCTGTGCGCCCAAGCAGTGGTTTTTCCCCACATATGGGGTATCGGCGTACTCATGAGAAATTGCACAACAACTATTGTGGTCCATTTTCTCCTTTTACACTTGTGAAAATAAAAAAATTGTTGCTGAAAAATCATTTTTGTGGAACAAATGTGATTTTTTTATTTTCACGGCTCTACGTTCTAAACTTCTGTTAAGCACCTGGGGGTTCAAAGTGCTTACCACACAGCTATATCAGTTCCATGAAGGGTCTCTTTTTCAAAATGCAGTCACTTGTGTGGGTTTTCCAATGATTAGGCACATCAGGGGCTCTTCAAATGCAACATGGTGTCCGCTATCAATTCCAACCAAATTTGCATTCAAAAGTCAAAAGGTGTTCCTTCCCTTCGGAGCACTGCCATGAGCCCAAACAGTGGTTTTCTCCCATATATGGGGTATCAGCATACTCAGGAGAAATTACTCAATAACGTTTGAGGTCCATTTTCTCCTTTTACAATTGTGAAAATAAAAGAATTGTTGCTGAAAGATCATTTTTGTGACTAAAAAGTTAAATGTTCATTTTTTCCTTCCACGTTCCTTTAGCTGCTGTGAAGCACCTGAAGGGTTAATAAACTTATTGAATGTGGTTTTGATCAGCTTGAGGGTTTCATATTGATCCCTCAAAGTGACTTCAAATGTGAGGTGGTCCCAAAAAAAAATGGTTTTGTAAAATTTCTTGAAAAAATTAGAAATCGCTGGTCAACTTTTCACCCTTATAACTTTCTAACAAAAAAAAAATTTGGTTCCAAAATTGTGCTGATGTAAAGTAGACATGTGGAAAATATTATTTATTAATTATTTTGTGTGATATGACTCTCTGATTTAAGGGCATAAAAATTAAAAGCTTGAAAATTGCAAAATGTTCTAAATTTTTGCCAAATTTTCATTTTTTTCACAAATAAACACAAGTCATATCAAATAAATTTTTCCACTAGCATGAAGTACAATATGTAATGAGAAAACATTGTCAGAATCATCAGGATCTGTTGAAGTGTTCCAGAGTTATTACCTCATAAAGTGACAGTGGTCAGAAGTGTAAAAATTGGCAGGGTCAGAAAGGTGAAAACAGGCTGGGTCTTGAAGGGGTTAAACTCTATGGAGCATCATGTGGGGCCATTACACAGTATTGAGCATCATGTGGGGCCATTATACAGTATTAAGCATCATGTTTGGCCATATTTTTTGGTTTATAATTATTGTTTGTGAAACAGTATAATAAGCAGTGCTAAATGGGTGTGGTTGGGACGTGGATATGGGTGTGACTAGTTGTGAAATAGGTGTGGTCAGAGGTGTGGCCTATAATTTGCCGCTGCACGCACCGCAAGCTTTGTCTCTCTTTTCCTTCTTCAAACATTGGGAGGTATGGTTTGACTGCGCCCCTACTTGTATGTGTTTGAAGAAAAGGTGTGTGTAAAGGGGTGTGACTTAAAAAATGGGTGTGATTTTCATACACCCAAACACAGAACCTGTTAAAAATTTGAATCCCACCCCTGCCAATGTCCATGGCCTCTTACCAGCCTGAGAACACCAGCCCTCAGTTGTGTGCTTTAGCAAGGCTGATTATCAAAAATGGGGGGGACCTCATGATGGTTTTTCAAATTATTGCTGAAGCTGACAGCTGAGGGTTGCAGTCCCCAGTTGTGAGTTTTGCCTGGCTGGTTATCAAAAATACAGGGGAACCCACGCCGTTTTTTTTTTTTTTATATTTATTTACAGGGCATACTCCCATCCACTGCTCCTGCTCTCACTGTTATTAGTGTCAGTAGGTGTCGGATGATGGGAGCTGTAGTCCCATCAGCTGACACCAGTGACCGGAGGTAAATTTTTACCACCAATCACAGCTGACAGCGTGGGAATCAAGGCTCTCTGACCGACAGGGATGATTTCACCGCTGATCAGAAGTGCTACGCCGGTGTTTCCCACACTGTCACACAGCTTGGAAAACACCGGCTTTTGTGCTGTGTATATTCGAGTATATTCAGCGAGGCAATCGACGATTAAATTGGCGAATTATTGCAAATTCGGTGATCATGAGCCGAACCGAACATTGAAATATTCGCTCATCTCTAGTCAAAACATGTCGTATGTACTGTAATAGTTTTGGCACCTTTTTTGTTTGTAACATTATTAAAGCGTTGTAATTTTGATCTTATATTTCTCATATATAGAGATATATATACATACTACTATATTCTACCACTGAAGAAAAATAATACTGAGCTTTCAGCTAGTTAAGATTCTGTCAAAATACTTGACCCTGGAGTTTTATAAAAAAAGAAAAAAAAAAATAGAAGCGCAAATCCAGTTACCATATATACTCGAGTATAAGCCGACCCGAGTAGTATAAGCCGACCCCCCTAATTTTGCCACAAAAAACTGGTAAAAATTAATAACTCGAGTATAAGCCTAGGGTGGAAAAATGCAGCAGCTACCGGCAAATTTCAAAAGTAAAAATAGATACCAATAAAAGTAAAATTAATTGAGACATCAGTAGGTTAAGTGTTTTTGAATATCCATATTGAATCAGGAGCCTCATATAATGCTCCATAAAGTTTGATGGGCCCCATTAGATGCTCCATATTAAAATATGCCCCATATAATCCTGCATAAAGGGTAATAAGGGCCCCATAAGATGCTCCATAGAGATATTTGCCATAAGATAGTGCTGCACAAGCGTTATGGCCCCATAAGATGCTCCGCACAGCCACTTGCCCCTTATAGTGCTGCACAAGAGTTATGGCCCCATAAGATGCTCCGCACAGCCACTTGCCCCTTATAGTGCTGCACAAGAGTTATGGCCCCATAAGATGCTCCGCACAGCCACTTGCCCCTTATAATGCTGCACAAGTGTTATGGCCCCATAAGATGCTCCGCACAGCCACTTGCCCCTTATAATGCTGCACAAGTGTTATGGCCCCATAAGATGCTCCGTACAGCCACTTGCCCCTTATAGTGCTGCACAAGAGTTATGGCCCCATAAGATGCTCCGCACAGCCACTTGCCCCTTATAATGCTGCACAAGTGTTATGGCCCCATAAGATGCTCCGCACAGCCACTTGCCCCTTATAATGCTCCACAAGTGTTATGGCCCCATAAGATGCTCCGCACAGCCACTTGCCCCTTATAGTGCTGCACAAGAGTTATGGCCCCATAAGATGCTCCGCACAGCCACTTGCCCCTTATAATGCTGCACAAGTGTTATGGCCCCATAAGATGCTCCATACAGTCACTTGCCCCATATGCTTTTGCTGCGATAAAAAAAAAATCACATACTCACCTCTCTTCGCTCAGGACCCCGGCACTGACAATATTTACCTGCTCCTCGTGCGGCTCCGTCTTCGGCACTGACGTTCAGCAGAGGGCGCGCACTGACTACGTCACCGCGCCCTCTGACCTGAGTGTCACTGCCAGACGATGCTTTAGACGGAGCCGCACTGGAACGAGGAGAGGTAAATATCGTGCAGCGCTGCGCTCCCCCTCCTCGTACACTCACCTACTGCTGGCGCTGTGTCCCTGCTTCTTCCACCGCTTCTTCTTCCTGTATTGAGCGGTCACAGTTACCGCTCATTACAGAAATGAATATGCGGCTCCACCCATATTCATTT
Organism: Ranitomeya imitator; assembly: GCF_032444005.1. Lineage (NCBI taxonomy): Eukaryota > Metazoa > Chordata > Amphibia > Anura > Dendrobatidae > Ranitomeya > Ranitomeya imitator. Next base: position 675,790,339 of record NC_091282.1, on the reverse strand, counting down.
CTGTAATGAGTGGTACCATGTGACCGCTCAGTGCAGGAAGAATCTGCAGCGCTGGAAGAAGCAGGGACGTCCAGGGACCGCGCCGGGAGTAGCTGAGTATAATACTACAGAATCTGCCGCCCCCTCTCTTCTGCCACCTGAGCCAAAGAGCTCAAATCGCCTCATGGTAGCAGCGTCACTGAGTGCTGCCTGTGTTTCTGTCTCTCATAAGCAGCAGTGCAGCCTGTGTTTCTGTCTCATGGATAGAAATGCGTCCTGTGTTTCTGTCTCTCATAGACAGCTGTGAAGCCTGTGTTTCTGTCTCTCATGGACAGCAGTGCAGCCTGTGTTTCTGTCTCTCATAAGCTGCAGTGCAGCCTGTGTTTCTGTCTCATGGATAGAAATGCGTCCTGTGTTTCTGTCTCTCATAGACAGCTGTGAAGCCTGTGTTTCTGTCTTTCATATGTGAGCAGGTTGCGGGATGCAGTAATGGATAGGAGGCAGAGCAAAGGTTAAAATTAACTTTACTATAACAGGGGTATACTTGACGCAGGGAGGAGAGAAGGTATAGACAGGTGGTATTAATGCTTTTGTTACACCGACGGAGGGAGTAAGGGCAAAGGGTAGAAACAATGTTCAACAGTGGTAAACTTATTGGTCCGGCGGCTTCAGATTGAGGAGTCTCAGATGCACATGGTGCCAACACAATCAGCACGTGATGGAAACGCTGCAGGCCTGTAGGCATCGATGGATCGGTTCCTGGCGATGACGGAGATTCATGCATGTCTGTTCCGGGTTCCTGAGTAGCAGGGAGAAGAGCAGTCCTGTGCACTGCCGGGCTGGACACTGGACAGAGCCTGGCAGAAGTAAGCGGGTGAGTAAGGGTAAAGTTCTTGATAAGTCACCCGGTTTCTTTTAGGCAGCATGCGCGCATTGTACGGTGGCCCGTGACATGTAGTTACCTGAGCAGTGGGGGCCAACGGAAGGAAAATGGTACTCCGATCACTGTCTGTGTAGGCAGCAGCTGAAACAATGTAGCGCAGTCCTGCGCTGTCACGCAGAGGATGGAGCATATAAATGCCTCTGCTGTGCACTGCGTCTTCCTGCCGAGTCTGTCTGCCATTTCACACACTCTGTCCTTTTTATCCTCACTCTGCCCCCAGACAACAAAGGTGACAGTCCCGACAGTTCCGGCCCCAGTGTGAAAAAGGTACCCCCGATCCGGGGTCTCTTCTTACACTCCTGTTCTCCTTTTTATCGCCATTCCACGGGCAAGAGTTCTGGTAGTTTGCGTTGACAGCCTGCTGGACCTTGGATGACTTTTTGCCAAAAAATTTGTCCTGATTGCATCTATTTGGGGGTATCCCGGCTGTGGCCCGCTCAGAGTGCCATAAGTCAGATGGGGTAGTTGAATCAAGTTGAGTAGTCGAGTCAGCATGAATAGATGAGAGAGGGAAAGCACCCATTTCCACAGGAACTATCATTTCAGGAGCCTCAGAAGCTTCAGGAATCTGTCCCACTTCCGAACCTTTGGGTGACTCTTCGTCTTCGCAATCAACAGCAGGAGGAGGGGGTATTTCAGCATCCCTTTTCTCCTCTTCAATTTGGTCGGGATCTCTTGACATAGAAGGATGTAGCATATTTCGATGGACTACTCAAGTGGGGGCATCTTTTTCTCCTTCAAGTTGGATTTCATAGACGGGCCCTTCTGAGCTGATTCTTCGCTTTACTCGATACAGGGTCATTTCCCACTGGTATTCCAGTTTATCCTTTGGATGTTTGTCTCGAACCAATACTCGATCTCCAGCCTGGAGATCTGTCCCTCGCAGAGGAGCTGTCTCTGGATGTTTGAGTTCCTTGAACCTGGTCTGCACCAAGCGATGCAGCGTCTGCAGCCGATGACTATGTTCTCTGACCCAGGTGGACACCCCCGTCCGTGGGTAGTCCTTCTCTGGGTCAAGTTCTAGCTTAGTGATCTCCTTTCTCTGCTGGCCAAACAGGAGGAAATAGGGTGTGTATCCAGTGTTGTGGCGTACTCGGTTGTTATATACTCACACCAACTCAGCTACAAATTCAGGCCATCAGGCCTTCCATCTTCCTCTAGTGTTTGTAACATTTGGATAAGAGTTCGATTGAACTGCTCACAAGCTCCATTTCCCTAAGGTTTTTACGGCGTTGTCTGCGATTTTCCAATCTGGTATAGGCGGTGTAGTTCTTCCATTACTTGCCCTAGGAAACAGGCACCTTGATCAGAGTGGATTCTGTTCGGGCAGCAGTACACTTGGATGAAATTTTTACAGATGGCATGTGCTGCGGACTTGGCAGTTTGGTCACGTGTCGGGATCACAATGGCAAACTTAGTGAAATGGTCTGTCATTATTACACAATGTACATATCTCTGGTTCCATCATCAAAATTTGCAGATGTGTGGAAGTCACGATGGTTTGTGTAGGAGCTCTTTGCTCCAGAGGCTTAGCTAATTTACAGTTTCTGCATTGCCGACAGGCCTCTTTCATGGCGGCTTTTAAACGAGGATGGTAAACCAGCTTTTGTAATCACTGAAAGTGAAAGGTCTTCTCTTGACCGAAGTGAGCTCTTCTTTCATGTGCCTCCTTAGCTATCTTGGGCAACTGTATTTTGGGGATGACCACCTGCCAGGTGACTCCCAGTTCCCATTGTAACTGGATCTTACGGTATAATAGCCCATTTTTCAAAGGAAATCTTTCCCACTGTCATATGATTTGCAGAGCCCCCCTCTCTCTTTGGCTGAGTTGTTGTTGTAGAATCACCCACTGTCTCATTTGAGCAAGCTCCTCATCTTCTTGTTGTATCCGGACCTACTCATCCCAGGATCACCCGAAAATGCTTTCCCGAGTAGCTGACTGTACCTAATCCTGCTAGTCCTGGCAGTATCCTGGATCTCAGGAACCTCTTGTGCCTCCAACTCTTCATCACGATTGGGCCCAGGTCTTTCATGGGACACTCTGGATAGGGCATCAGCGTGAGTATTCTCAGCTTCCCTCTTGAAGGTGATCTTATATCGTAATTTCGCCATGCAAGCCACCCAGCACTTCTCCAGGGCTCTGAGTTTTCTGTTTTCTAGGTGGGCCAAAGGGTTATTATCGGTGTGGACTAAGACGTCAGAGCCATACAAGTATTCTGCAAACTTCTCAGTCATGGCCAACACTAATGCCAACAGCTCCAGTTTGAATGAACTGTAGTTGTCCAGAATCCATTCGGAGTTGTGCAAGGCTAGGTTGTGCAAGGCTAGTCGCGTAAGCGATCACCCGCTCTTTTCTGTGTTGAATCTGAGATAACACAGCTCCGATTCAATCCAGGCTTCCATCAGTGTGGAGGATAAACGGCGGGGAGGAATCTGCATAGACTAACACTGGCGCTTCTGTCAAAGCCACTTTCAGAGCTCAAAACGCTTTCTCTTGTCGCTCTGCGAGTAAAGTTCTTAATTAATCTTCGCCAATAATATCTGGTGAGGCCCAGGAAGGCCCATACATCTTTCATGGTTTTTAGGATGGACCAATCTTGCACTGTGGAAATTTTTGCACGGGACGGTCTCACCCCGTCTGTAGAGATGACATGTCCCAAGTACTCAATCTGGGTGCAGACTAAATGACATTTCTGAGGTTTTACTTTCAACCCGTGTCTTTGAAGATGACTCAGCACTTGTTCTAGTCTTTGTAGATGTTCCTCGAACGTGGCAGCATACTCGATGATACCATCTAGATAGATGAGAGTGGCCTCAAAGTTCAAATCACCTAGCCACCTCTCCATGAGTCAATGGAATGTACCAGGAGCATTAGCCAGTCCAAATCACATCCGGTTGAATTTGTACAGGCCCATGGGGAGTATGAAGGCCGTCTTCACTCGGTCCTGCTCAGACATAGGTACTTGCCAATAACCAGTGTCGAGATCTAACGACGAGAAGAATTTCGTGCTCCACAGCGCAGACAATGATTCCTCTATCCTAGTTAAGGTGTAGGAATCTCTTAAAGTGCAGGCATTCAGTTTGCAGTAATCCACACAGAAACGTAAAGTTTCTTTCACACCGGCATGGTGGGAGCAACCAATGGGCTCTGACTCTCTCGAATGACACCATTTTGCAGCATTTGTGTTAGCATCCCCTTCACCTCTTGGTACATTTGTGGTGAGATTTGTTGGTATCGTTCTCTGATGGGTGCGGCATTACCAGTCAAAATCTCATGGGTGATTGCTGTAGTGCAGCCGAAGTCATCCTCATGTCGTGCAAACACATCTTGGTATCGCCATAATAAAGCTTCTACTTGTTGGACCTGCTGTGGCGTGAGCTCCATTAGTTCAGCCCGCATTTGTTCAAGAAAACAGCAACCCTCTCTCCAGTGCTGAGGTTCTGGTGTCATAGATGTGCCTACGGTCACGGTCCAAGGATACCCCTGTTTTACTGTCAACTGAACGGCTTGTTGTGGTATCAGTTCTTTGGGCATGTCCAGAACTTGTACAACTTCACTCCTGAGTGAAAGCATGAGATTGTCTTCTCTTAGATATACACATCGCACTGGGACTGTCCCATTGTGCACAGTGGCTAATGTCTGCGCGACAAGGAACCCTGAAGGTAATTGCTCCATGGAAGCTGGCTCTATCTGGATCTCTACTCCTTCCAAAGGGGTACAGGCTTGAATGGGCAGGGTAAGCACGGTCTGTCCTATAGGTAGTACCAGTTTGGCTGCGGCTGGGACAATCATTCTCCCCAGCATCTTCCCAGAGGTTTCTTGAGCTTGAGCCATCTGGATGAGCTGTTGGAACACCTTCCTTTGAGGAGTGTGAGGACTCCATTGTTTTAGGAACACTTCTCGAGACTCATTGATGAGAAGACTTCTGAATTCCTTCAATATTTTCATCCCTAAAGTGACAGCATGTCCATTATCGGGTTTCTCTGGCAATTAGCACCACTCCCTTTCGGCTGAGATCTTTACCACAGATGGTGATTTGTATCCATACCACTCCTGTGACCAGGATGGGTAGGTGATTGGCAGCCGTAAACTTTATTACCTGGCCCCATTCGGGCCACATTGCTTCAGGAAAATGATGAAGGAAGTATGCTTCAGGCATCGTGGTCACCTGTGAGCTGGTGTCAACCAATCATCGGATGGCCCAACCTTCCATCTCAGCCCAAATAAGAGGGCACATGGAAACTAGACTTGTGGGACATCTGACTATCTTTCTTGACTGTTCAGGCTCCGGGCAGTATCCCCCAGCATCAGAGCCCACAAGTTTAACAGACGGCGCTGCTGGGATCGGCTTCGTCATTTACAGCCCCTTGCCAAATGTCCCAGTTCACCACAGTTGTAGCATGCAGGGGGTTCTGCTCTGGGAGACATCCTAATTTCATGACGAGGTTCAAAGACAGTTCTACCCCTGGGCGGGCTGGATGCAGCTACTTTCTTCTGGGAATTAGCCAGTTCATCTCATATCTCCTGGATTTCTTTCCGCAATTCATCCCACATCTTGGTTCGGTGGTCGTTATCACAGATAGCTCCCTGTTTTGAACCTTCCCTGCCGGGACTGTCACCCCCTGCTCCTGCTCGCGCGTGCACGCGCTTCACTCCCCACTTCAGAGAAGGTCATAAGTGGATTCACACTCAAGGCCTGATTCTGCAGTATGTCTCGCAAGCCTGTCACCAACTGGTCCCACAGCACTATGTCCGTAGACCCAATTCCCCTGCCGTTTTTCCTAGTAATGGCAATGTGGATTTCTTGGAGCACGTTCATGTACTGAGTCAATGTCTCCCTCTCCTTTTGCACCTGGCAAAATAAATGCATGCGTAACTCCCCTACGTCCATGGGGTCCCCATGTGTCTCCTCCAGTATCAGTAACACCTTATCAAGAGTATCCCATTTTCGTGGGGCCGTAGCATGACAGAGTCCCTCGCCTCTCCATCTAAAGCCATCAAGGCAACCTCCACCTCTAATCCCTCTTTCTGAGCTAGATATTGTATATAAGGCTTCCCCAGACTGGTGTTTCACTGGTTGGGCCCGATTCTTTTGTCCTCCCTTATTCACACTGAGGTGACCATTGACATATGGTAAGGTTTTAATATTAGACAGTGTAGGACCGTCCCGATCAGAGTTACCTTGTCATGGTGGGATGGCTTTTGTGCTATTTTTGATCAAAAACAGTATTACTAAAAACTCTGTGTTATTTAAATGCACTTTTTGCTTTTTATTTACTTAGTTATAGAAGGGATTTTGCTCATTTTTCTCTTGCAGGTTTTATGTTTTATGGCCAATGTGAACATGCGCTTATGAGCTGAATGTGTACCAACTCAAGTGAAGCTCAATTTTTGTGTTTTTTCATATAATTTAAGAACAAAACAGCGTCAGTATTGTTTCTCCTGTTGTCATATACATGATAAACTATACAGAATGGAAATGCAGAGAGCAGCATTGATCCTTCCCCACTGCACTGGATTTGTCACTTGCAAGGTGAATATATTTCCATAAATGTACCGTTCTCCTTGGTCCCTTGTCAACAGGGAGTGCATGTTTGACCCCAATCGCTAAGGAATGCCTTTTGCTGTCATTTCTATGAGCCTTGCTGCTATTGCAGCTCACTCTGGTGGTAAAAATACAAGACAGAAAAGCAACATTTTTAATTGCAGCAGTGAATGTAAATGATCTTTTAAAGGGAACCAGTAACTCGATTCATGCTGCTTAATCCATGGGCAGCATGAAATAGAGTCTGGATTCAACATTGAAGAAAGGGATGTTTTTCTCTGAAGTGTTAATGCATTGCTTGAAGATCCATCCCGGGACAAGACAAGATTACAAGGAGAGAAGAGACGAGTCTGATGCCATGCTCCAATGTTGGCTTCTCCTGGCACCTTTCTATTTGATTGACAGTTCTCTCCCTATGTACATGTGAGGGGCAGAGCCAGGACCGTAGTCGTGGCTGGGAATATCTGGTTAGGCATGCCCTGGACTCCTGTCACAAATAAACAATGTCCCTTTTCTTGCACACCTACTGCTATACCCTCTACACCAGGGGTGTCAAACTGCATTGTTCGAGGGCTGCAAACAGGTCAAGTTTTCAGGATTTCCTTGCATTGCACAGGTGATAATTTAATCACCTGCAGAGAATGATTCCAGCACCTTGTGCAATGCTCAGGAAATCTTGAAAACACGCATGGTTTGCGGCCCTCGAGGAATGCAGTTTGACACCCCTGCTCTAAACCTTCAGAATCTCATCGGGGCTGCTGAAGTTCGGCTGCTGGTGTAGTTGAGCACAAGGAGACAGAGTCCATTTCAAACGGCAAATGAAGAACTTTACTTGGTTTCAATCGCAGCACATCCACATCAGTTACAGAATCAACACAGAGTACGGCATCGTTCACATCCGTTACTTTCCCTGTGTCTTCACTTATTCCTCCCAGGGTTTCCTTGGGACGTACCGAACCGTTCGGTGCTGCACCATCCTCCCTGTCCAGCATGCCTACTCTTAGGACGTTGCGTAGGTGCTGCGCTGTCCTGGGCTCTTAAGCCCCTTGGGACACCTTGGGCTCCCTGGCCCTCTGAGCTGCTTCAGATCACTGTCTTCACCGACTAGAAACAGGAAATGTTCCTAGCTTACCCACAGCAGACTCCTCCTATTAGAACACTATGTACATTATTTTAAGGTGCCCCCCATCTAGTGGTCAAACTTCAGTACTGCACTTTCCCTACAACATCTACTATATAAAGCTGAATGTGTGTATGTGTGTATGTGTGTATGTGTGTATGTATGTCCGGGATTGGCATCTGCACCGTCGCAGCTACAGCCACAAAATTTTGCACAGTCACACGTCTGGACCCCGAGAGCGTCATAGGCTATATTGTGAGGTGAAATTTTAACCCCGCGCGTTCCAATTCACCAAACAATTTTGCCCCTATCTACATAATGGGGAAAAAAGTGAAAGAAAAAGTGTTGGAGGCGTTGAAGCTACAGCCACAAGATTTTGCACAGTCACACGTCTGGACCCCGAGAGCGTCATAGGCTATGTTGTGAGGTGAAATTTTAACCCCGCGCATTCCAATTCACCAAACAATTTTGCCCCTATCTACATAATGGGAAAAAATGAAAGGAAAAGTGTTGGAGGCAAATTGACAGCTGCCAGATGTGAACAAGGGGGACCTAAAGAGTGAGAGCGATGGCGCCAAAGAGTATATACCGTACAGTTGCTAAGGTGGGGCCCCGACATGGGATACTCACCACACACGGGGATATGAACACACACACAAAATGCGCCACACACTTCCACGTGCTTGAACACATATCACCCTCAGCACACATTTCACCACACATTCTCCAACCTCGCCACATAAAAGTCGAAACACAAAAGTCGCCGCTCAAAACTCGCCACGCGCAGAACTCGCCACATGCAAAAACTAGGCTCTTGCAAAACTCGCCACAAGTGCAAAACTCACCTCATGGAAAACTCGCCACACGCAAAACTTGCACATGCGGAAAAATTGCCACATGCACAAAAGTTGCAACACATGCAAAATTTCTTCACACAAAACTTGCACATACTCAAAAGGCACCACACAAAACTCGCCACGTGCAAAACTCGCCATGCGCAAAACTTGCTGCACACAAGTTGCTACACTAACCTGTCACATGCAACTCGACACACAAAAAGTTGCTACACGCATGTTGCCACACACAACTCATCTCACAAAAGTCGCTACATACATGTCGCCACACGCAACTCAACACACACAACTTGACAAACGAAACTCGCCCTAAAACACACACAAGTCTGGTCTTATCCTTCAAAAATAAAAATCTGATTAATAAGCAGACAAACTACAACAAATGTACCATAAAGGAAATACGGCAGCTGTCGGTCACATGACCTGTCTATTATGTGTATGTGTGAGCTAATATATACTGCCAGGGGGAGGGCTTCCTGCTGGCTGGGGATTTATCAGGCTGCCAATTTAGCTTACAAACACTGAGGTAAAAATACTGAGCAAATAACGTGTGAACGAGGTCTAATACAGGAGGAGATGACACACAGGTATATACTATATACAGGAGAGATGACACACAGGTATATACTATATAGAGGAGGAGATGACATACAGGTACATATATATACAGGAGGAGATGACATACAGGTATATACTATATACAGGAGGAGATGACACACAGATATATACTATATACAGGGGAGATGACACACAGGTATATACTATATACAGGAGGAGATGACATACAGGTATATACTATATATAGAAGGAGATGACATTCAGGTATATACTATATATAGGGGAGATGACACACAGCAGATATATAATATATACAGGGGAGATGACATACAGGTATATACTATATACAGGAGATGACATACAGATGTATACTATATATAAGGGAGATGACAAACATGTATATTCTGAGGTGATGAGGTGAAAATGAAAAGGTGTGAGTGCAAAATGAGAGGAGTGAGGAAAAATAATGGAGTGATCTGAAAATGACAGATGTGAGGTTGAAATGACAAGTGTTAGGGGGGAATGAGAGGAGTGAGGGAGAAAATGAGAGATGTGAGGGAGAAAATGAGAGATGTGATTGGGAAAATGAGAGGCGGGATGGGAAAATAAGAGAAGTGACGTGCTATAACTAACCACAGATATTTACTATGCCCAGGCAACGCCGGGCTCTTCAGCTAGTTATATGAATAAAGGTAATATATATATATATATATATATATACATACATATATACACACACAGCAGCACTTGAAATGGCAAGTAAATACAACATATACAAAATTAATTGGGACGTATTTAAAGGGATGAGGGCATCCACAATCTAGGCCACCCCTTACACACATACATGGGAGTGAGTTGTCAATTAGATTAACTAAGCGAAGAAATGCTGGCCGGGGGACGATACTGGACTAGTCTCATCTCTGTCTATAGCTCCCGGATCTTTAAACTATGTGTTCTTTGAAACACCATAATATTTCAGAGAAAAACATGCTTTCTTCCAATTGTGCATCCAGGTTTTGGCTCATGTCACCTGTGGCATGAATGCCGACTCACTGGCTCCCATGTTTATGTTTAGTATGTGACCTCTTTATCTCCATTATCTTGTCTTCTCATTGCTCTCTGTTACCTTTCATATTTTCCAAAGGAATTTAAGGCAACCAACAATGAGCAGCAGCCAAGACTGAAGAAAGTCAGTGAGAAAGCAAACATGTCATCACTATTTTATTACCCAATTACCTCACATGTGTTTCCTGAAATCTCCTCCATCTATAACCGACTGAAAACCAAAAATCGATTCCAGCACAAACAATTTTGCTTTTTTATAAGGAGCGTTTAATAATGATTGGACAGCGGCAGTGTATGAGCTGCAGATAGCTATATAAATGCTACATAAGCTGAGCATCATAAACCAAACTGATGTCTATGTAATGGGTTGTGACTCTTAGGAGATGTCAGCCTTCCTGCCCGCCGCAGCCCATGTATTCGCCATTAAGCAACTATAGAGCTTTTACTGAAGAGTAACTAAATGTTTGCCAACAAATTTTATATTTTTTTTCTCTTCAGTTGCCTGCAGATCAGTGGGGATCTGGTTCTTGAGAACCTACGGATCACTCAAAAAACCATTGAGAGGTGAGCAGATCAGGAGGCAGGAGCTTACAGTTGTTGCCTGAGCACGCACTCCTCTCGGAGTGCGGATGAAATACAGTTTGATATTTTGATGATCAATTTCTTGATTTTATTACGTTTCACAAGGAGGTTTTCGAAAGCATTACCATGTGTCATGGTGGCGTCAGCAGGAGCTGTCTGGCAAATTTTGGCCAGGGAGGCAACCACATAACAGTGGTCCTTTAGCGGCAACTCATCTTTATTGTATTTACCTCCAGCTGATCCATAAAGAGAGTGGAGGTTACAAGGCTTTAAAAAGAAAAAGCTGGAGTAATGATTGGATAGTTGTGGTCAAATGCCGACTAGATTCTCATCCACTTCTGTCAGTGAGCTACTCGGAGAGGAGTCTGAGACTCTAGTTGGCACATGACCATAACTGTGCAAACTCATACTGGCCATCACTATGCTGGGAATAGAGAGGAACCGTGACAGTGTGTGCACAGTGCTCTATCATGATTCACTAACGGGCATCACACACAGTGACTGCAGAAATTTGTCTACTGTAGAGCCCGGAAAACAGTGTTGGAAAAAAGTGTGTGGCTTGGAAACTACATGTTGTCCTCATAGAACTGATTCATATTTACTCACCTCCATTGTAAAATAGGCAAAATAGTCCACCTAAAGAATCCTGGGGAAGAGGGAGAGAAAAGAGCTACATAGTGGTGCGCACACAAAGAACCCCCGAGCCCTATAGCAATAAAAACAAGAATATAGTAAAAACTCCAGGTTAACCCATACACTATGCGGCTGGAATAGACAAGGATTTAAACATAGAACATGTAGATTATATTACCAAAACACAATAAATCATGGGGAATGCATCCAACACAGAATACTAATAAAATATATAATACCCATAGATGGTCAGATATAAGTCCAAGTCTGCACCTAAATGAGGTGTATCAGTACTCACACATGACAATTCATAATAAATTCATAATAAAAAAAAGGCTATAAATGCTGCCCTGGGGCAAGGTAATAGGACATGTGAGAGATCCCATGCTCAGGTTGTAAAATTATGGTGAAGGTAAGAAAAGAATATACATATTAGGACCAGGCTGCAAGAGGGCGCAGGAGCAAATGGTATAAGGGATCAGAATCTTCATATTATATGGTTACATCCTTGTCCTTTCCAGCCCCATAGTGTACGAGTTATCCTGGAGTTCTTACTATATTATTGTACTAGCTGTTTCCAGCCAGCTAACGCTCGGCACGCTCATTGCTATCTGATATAAACCTTGTAATATCTCTCTCTGTCCTTATCAATCTGCTCAGGTGTTCGTTGTTGATAACCAATCCTACAATTTTGTCGATATTGTTGTTGTCGATCAGCTACTGCATCGTTGTCCGGATTTTCCTGCGGCCTGTGAGATGGACCTGGTGACTTTTCTTGGCTTATTTTGTTTGGGAGAATGCGGACACAATTAAATGTACGTTTACCTTGGCTGAAGTGGTTGAATTACATAGAAAGGAAGTGCTGCTTGTGGTAATGTGGGGGGCGGAGCCTCATGTGGTAATGTGTGGGGACGGAGCCTTGTGTGTTAATGTGTGGGGGCGGGGCATTGTATGGTAATGTGTGAGGACAGAGCCTCGTGTGGTAATGTGTGGGGACAGAGCCTCGTGTGGTAATGTGAGGGGACGCAGCCTCGTGTGGTAATGTGTGGGGACAGAGCCTCGTGTGGTAATGTGTGGGGACAGAGCCTCGTGTGGTAATGTGTGGGGACGCAGGCTCGTGTGGTAATGTGTGGGGACAGAGCCTCGTGTGGTAATGTGTGGGGACGCAGCCTTGTGTAGTAATGTGTGAGGACGAAGCCTTGTGTGGTAATGTGTGGGGACGCAGCCTCATGTGGTAATGTGTGGGGACGGAGCCTCATGTGGTAATGTGTGGGGACGCAGCCTTGTGTGGTAATGTGTGAGGATGAATCCTCATGTGGTAATATGCGGGGGCGGAGCCTTGTATGGTAATGTGTGGGGACGCAGCCTCGTGTGGTAATGTGTGGGGACAGAGCCTCATGTGGTAATGAGTGGGGATGCACCCTCGTGTGGTAATGTGTGGGGACGCAGCTTCGTGTGGTAATGTGTGAGGATGGAGCCTCATGTGGTAATGTGTGGGGACACAGCCTCGTGTGGTAATGTGTGAGGATGGAGCCTCGTGTGGTAATGTGGGGGACGGAGCCTCATGCGGTAATGTGTGGGGACGGAGCCTCGTGTGGTAATGTGGGGGGCGGGATTATGTGAAGGGTGGGATTATGTGAAGGGTGGGATTATGTGTGGTAATGTGGTGGGGTGACGGGATTATCTGTGGTAATGTGGTGGGGGGTGGGATTATGTGTGGTAATGTGGTGGGGGGCGGGATTATGTGTGGTAATGTGGTCGGGGGGTGGGATTATGTGTGGTGATGTGGTGGGGGTGGGATTATGGGTGGTGAAGGGGTGTGGGGGTGGGATTATGGGTGGTGAAGGGTTGGGAGGTGGGATTATGGGTGGTGAAGGGGTGGGGGTGGTATTATGGGTGGTGATGAGGTGGACGACAGGATTATGGGTGGTGATGGGGTGGGGTGGGCGGTATTATGGGTGGTGAAGGTGTGGGGGGTGGGATTATGGGTGGTGAAGGGGTAGGGGGGTGGGATTATGGGTGGTGATGTGTTGGGGGGTGAGATTATGTGTGGTGATGGGTTGGGGGCGAGATTGTGTGTGGTGATGGGTTGGGGGGCGAGATTGTGTATGGTAATGTGGTGGGGGGACAGGATTGTGTGTGGTGATGGGCTGGGGGGCGAGATTGTGTGTGGTGATGTGTTGGGGGGCGGGATTGTGTGGTGATGTGGTGGGGGGCGGGATTGTGTGTGGTGTTGGGGTGGGGGGCGTGATTGTGTGTGGTGATGGGTTGGGGAAGAGATTGTGTGTGGTGATTGGTTGGGGGGCGAGATTGTGTGTGGTGATGTGTTGGGGGCAGGATTGTGTGTGGTGATGGGGTGGGGGGCGTGATTGTGTGTGGTGATGGGTTGGGGGGCGAGATTGTGTGTGGTGATGGGTTGGGGGGCGAGATTGTGTGTGGTTATGTCTTGGGGGTGGGATTGTGTGTGGTGATGTGTTGAGGGGCGGGATTGTGTGTGGTGATGCGGTGGGGGGTGTGATTGTGTGAGGTGATGGGGTGGGGGGTGTGATTGTGTGTGGTGATGGGGTGGGGGGTGTAATTGTGTGTGGTGATGGGGTGGGGGGTGTGATTGTGTGTGGTGATGGGTTGGGGGGCGAGATTGTGTGTGGTGATGGGTTGGCAGTGGCGTAGGAAGGGGGGTGCGGGGGGGGCGGGCCGCCCCGGGTGGCACAATGCGGGGGGCGGCCGGCGCTGCAGGAGGAGGAAGAAAAAAAAAAAAAGACGCGGGCACTTTAAATCTTCGGGCGGCGCCGTCCGCCGCCAAGACCAGGCTCCCTCCACCCCCGGCCCCCGCTAATACTCACCTCTCCTGGTTCCTGCGGCAGCTGCAGCGTCTTCAGCGCCCTCTGACTCTGCGACGGCTCAGGGCAGAGTGCGCGATGACGTCATCACTGTGCGCGCCGCTCAGCCTCTCTGTCCTGAGCGTTGCAGAGCCGGAGAGACGCTGACTGGCTGCACCGGACATGCGCTAGGAACGGGAGAGGTGAGGATTTTTTTTTTCTTTATGTCTGACTCTGGGGGCAATGCTGGAGACACTGGGGCAATACTGGAGACCATGGGGCAGATTGCTGGACACACCGGGGCAATACTGGAGACCATGGGGCAGATTGCTGGACACACTAGGGCAATACTGGAGACCATGGGGCAGAATGCTGGACACACTGGGGCAATACTGAAGACCATGGGGCAGAATGCTGGACACACTGGGGCAATACTGGAGACCATGGGGCAGAATGCTGGAAACACTGGGGCAATGCTGAAGACCATGGGGCAGAATGCTGGACACACTGGGGCAATACTGGAGACCATGGGGCAGAATGCTGGACACACTGGGGCAATACAGGAGACCATGGGGCAGATTGCTGGACACACTGGGGCAATACTGGAGACCCTGGGGCAGATTGCTGGACACACTGGGGCAATACTGAAGACCATGGGGCAGAATGCTTGACACACTGGGGCAATACTGGAGACCATGGGGCAGAATGCTGGACACACTGGGGCAATACTGAAGACCATGGGGCAGAATGCTGGACACACTGGGGCAATACTAGAGACCATGGGGCAGAATGCTGGACACACTGGGGCAATACAGGAGACCATGGGGCAGATTGCTGGACACACTGGGGCAATACTGGAGACCCTGGGGCAGATATCTGGACACATTGAGGCAATGCTGGAGACCCTGGGGCAGACTTCTGGACACTGGGGCAATGCTGGAGACCCTGGGCAGAATGCTGGACACACTGGGGCAATACTGAAGACCATGGGGCAGAATGCTGGACACACTGGGCAATACTGGAGACCATGGGGCAGAATGCTGGACACACTGGGGCAATACTGGAGACCCTGGGGCAGATTTCTGGACACATTGAGGCAATGCTGGAGACCCTGGGGCAGACTTCTGGACACTGGGGCAATACTGGAGACCATGGGGCAGAATGCTGGACACACTGGGGCAATACTGAAGACCATGGGGCAGAATGCTGGACACACTGGGGCAATACTGGAGACCATGGGGCAGAATGCTGGACACACTGGGGCAATACAGGAGACCATGGGGCAGATTGCTGGACACACTGGGGCAATACAGGAGACCATGGGGCAGATTGCTGGACACGCTGGGGCAATGCTGTGCACGCTGGGGCAAATTGCTGTGCACGCTGGGGCAGATTGTTGTGCACGCTGGGGCAGATTGCTGTGCACGCTGGGGCAGATTGCTGTGCACGCTGGGGCAGATTGCTGTGCACGCTGGGGCAGATTGCTGTGCACTCTGGGGCAGATTGCTTTGCACTCTGGGGCAGATTGCTGTGCACACTGGGGCAATGCTGGACAAACTGGGGGCAATGCTGGAGACCCTGGGGCAGATTTCTGGACACACTGGGGCAATGCTGGACACTGGGGCAGATTGCTGGACACTGGGGCAGATTGCTGGACACACTGGGGGCAATGCTGGACACACTGGGGCAATACTGGAGACCCTGGGGCAGATTTCTGGACACATTGAGGCAATGCTGGAGACCCTGGGGCAGATTTCTGGACACACTGGGGCAGATTTCTGGATATACTGGGGCAATGCTGGAGACCCTGGGGCAGATTTCTGGACACTGGGGCAATACTGGACACTGGGGCAGATTGCTGGACACGCTGGGGCAATGCTGGACACTGTGGCAGATTTCTGTGCACACTGGGGCAGATTGCTGTGCACACTGGGGCAGATTGCTGTGCACACTGGGGCAGATTGCTGTGCACACTGGGGCAATGCTGGAGACCCTGGGGCAGATTTCTGGACATACTGGGGCAATGCTGGACACTGGGGCAGATTGCTGGACACACTGGGGGTAATATGCTGGACACACTGGGGCAATGCTGGACAACATGGGGGTAATATGCTGGACACACTGGGGGCAGGACTTGAGGCATGGGCAGAATGTAGATACGGGGCATGATTGGAGACACGGGGCAGGATTGGATCATGGGGCAGGATTGGATCATGGGGCAGGATGGATACGATGGAGACAGATGGGGCAGGATGGGGAGATCATATGGGGCAGGATGGATACTCATGAGGGCAGGATGCGAGAACATATGGCTGCAGCCAGGAATGAGATAAACGGGGCCAGGGTGGGGAATATTATTACCATAGGGGGTAATTAAGGGATATTATTACTGCAGTGATGTATTTATTTTATTTTTTGAGTATACTGTTTTAAATGAGGGGGCGGTCCTGTTACTGTGCAGAGTGACACTATGTCACCTTTTTTTCTTCATGTGGTGTAATGTAGAAGTTGTGAAAAATTAAGTAATGTGTTCTGCAAGCGGAGCTCTAGATAACTGTGCTATTTCCTGCAGAAACGAGTCCTGGCTGGAAGGAATGATGGCGGTCTGTGCTGGATGAAAGATGAAGGACTTCACCTAGAGACGTCACTGGTGAGTCAGTGTTACCTATACACTGACACTATACACTGTATACTATATACAGCGGTCCTGTGTACAATGTCACCAGTGATCACTGTATTATCTATACATTATATACATAGTTCCTGTGTATAATACCACCAGTGATCTCTGTATTACCTCTACACAGACACTGCATACTAAGTACAGATCTCCTGTGAATACTGGCACTTATGGTGATAGTATTGTGTTTTTTTTTTATTACTGATCAGTATTGTAGTATTCAGTCACTATGTGGTGGTAATATGTGATCTGGAAATGGTGCGGTGGTATTTGTCCCTTGTATGTAGTATTATTCGGTCACTATGTGGTCTGGTCATGGTGTGGTGGTATTAAGTCACAGGTTTGGCATGTGGGGGTGACACCATTAGGCCCAGTTTAAGTTCTACAAAACAGGAAAACCATTTTTGGTAACCTTTGTGTGTATTGAGCCGGGGGAGGGGGGGGTACCAAACTCGGGAACAGCCCCGGGCGGCAAAAGCTCTAGCTACGCCTCTGTGGGTTGGGGAGCGAGATTGTGTGTGGTGATGGGTTGGGGGGCGAGATTGTGTGTGGTGATGTGTTGGGGGCGGGATTGTGTGGTGATGGGGGGCGTGATTGTGTGTGGTGATGGGTTGGGGGGGCGAGATTGTGTGTGGTGATGTGTTGGGGGGCGGGATTGTATGTGGTGATGAGGTGGGGGGCGTGATTGTGTGTGGTGATGGGTTGGAGGGCGTGATTGTGTGTGGTGATGGGTTGGGGGGCGAGATTGTGTGTGGTGATGTGTTGGGGGGCGGGATTGTGTGTGGTGATGTGTTGGGGGGCGGGATTGTGTGGTGATGGGGGGCGTGATTGTGTGTGGTGATGGGTTGGGGGGGCAAGATTGTGTGTGGTGATGTGTTGGGGGGCGGGATTGTATGTGGTGATGAGGTGGGGGGCGTGATTGTGTGTTGTGATGGGTTGGAGGGCGTGATTGTGTGTGGTGATGGGTTGGGGGGTGAGATTGTGTGTGGTGATGTGTTGGGGGGCGGGATTGTGTGTGGTGATGTGTTGGGGGGCGTGATTGTGTGTGGTGATGGGTTGGGGGCGTGATTGTGTGTGATGATGGGTTGGAGTGCGAGATTGTGTGTGGTGATGGGTTGGGGGCGAGATTGCTTGTAGTGGTGTGTTGGGGGTGGGATTGTGTGTGGTGATGGGTATGGGGCCGTGATTGTGTGTGGTGATAGGTTGGGGGGCGAGATTGTGTGTGGTGATGTGTTGGGGGGCGTGATTGTGTGTGGTGATGGGTTGGGGGCGTGATTGTGTGTGATGATGGGTTGGAGTGCGAGATTGTGTGTGGTGATGGGTTGGGGGCGAGATTGCTTGTAGTGGTGTGTTGGGGGTGGGATTGTGTGTGGTGATGGGTATGGGGCCGTGATTGTGTGTGGTGATAGGTTGGGGGGCGAGATTGTGTATGGTAATGGGTCGGGGGGCGAGATTGTGTGTGGTAATGTGGGGGGGCGGGATTATGTGTGGTGATGGGTTGGGGGGTGAGATTGTGTGTGGTGATGTGTTGGGGGGCGAGATTGTGTGTGGTGATGTGTTGGGGGTTGCGATTGTGTATGGTGATGTGGTGGGGGGCGGGATTGTGTGTGGTAATGAGGTGGGGGGCGGGATTGTGTGTGGTGATGTGGTGGGAGGCAGAGCTACTGTGCTGGGGGTGGGATTAGCGAGTAATCACGATGTCTCTTATGTATATAGATTGTCATATGACTATAGGGTTAGGGGGTTCTTTGTATCGCTTTTAAATGATTTTAACTGAGTTTACCCTGTCCTTTTCTCGTGTTAATAAATTTTGAGCATTATTATGTCATTCTGAGTGTGAGCACCTCTATGTATCTCTTTCCTCTCCTTCTTTCCCATGATACGGTTTCAACTACTAGGTGCTTCACCTCGATATATTACCTATGCTTCTTTGACCAGTGCGCCCTGGCCATATACATCTACATACGCCTAAAGAATCCTCACATTAACTTTTTGTTCTATAAACCTGTGTAAATGTTAGTTCAGTGCAGTGTCAGTGTTAATATACTCACAATCACAGTCTTCTCCAGTTTCTAGCACCACTCTACTCCTCTTCTAAGTCAGCTGAGAGTTATTTAGACTTTCTGTCATGCTGGGCTCTATGTGACCCATAAGTTGCTTTTACAATATAAGTCTACTAGATGATGGCCCGAATCTAACGCATTGGGTATTCTAGAATATGCATGTCCACGTAGTATATTGCACAGCCCACGTAGTATAATGCCCAGTCACGTAGTATATTGGCCAGTCACGTAGTAAATTGCCCAGCGACATAGTAAATTGCACAGCGATGTAGGATTTTGCCCAGTCACGTAGTATATTGCCCAGCCACGTAGTATATTGCACAGCGACATAGTATATTGCCCAGTCACGTAGTATATTGCCCAGCTACATAGTATATTGCCCAGTCATGTAGTGTATTGCACAGCGACGTAGTACACAGCACAGACACGTAGTATATTGCCCAGCTACGTAGTATATTGCCCAGTGACGTAGTATATTGCCCAGTCACGAAGTATATTGAGCAGCCACGTAGTATATTGCCCAACTACGTAGTATATTGCCCAGCCATGTAGTATATTGCCCAGTCACGTAGTATATTGCCCAGCCACGTAGTATATTGCACAGCCACATAGTATATTGCCCAGCCACGTAATATATTGCCCAGTCACATAGTATATTGCCCAGTCACGTAGTATATTGCCCAGCTACGTAGTATATTGCCCAGTCATGTAGTATATTGCACAGCGACGTAGCATACAGCACAGACACGTGAAAATTGCCCAGCTACGTAGTATATTGCCCAGTCACGTAGTATATTGAGCAGCCACGTAGTATATTGCCCAGTCACGTAGTATATTGAGCAGCCACGTAGTATATTGCCCAGCCACGTAGTATATTGCCCAACCACATAGTATATTGCCCAGCCACGTAGTATATTGCCCAGTCACGTAGTATATTGCCCAGCCACGTAGTATATTGCACAGCCACGTAGTATATTGCCCAGACACGTAGTATATTGCCCAGACACGTAGTATATTGCCCAGTCACGTAGTATATTGCCCAGTCACGTAGTATATTGCCCAGTCCCGTAGTATATTGTCCAGTCACATAGTATATTGCCCAGTCACATAGTATATTGCCCAGTCACATAGTATATTGCCCAGTCACATAGTATATTGCCCAGCTACGTAGAATATTGCCCACTGACGTAGTATATTGCCAATGATGTAGTATACAGCACAGTCACATAGTATATTGCCCAGCAACGTAGTATACAGCAGAGAGCCACATGGTATACAGCATAGAGCCACGTAGTATATTGCCCAGTCACGTAGTATATAGCACAGCCCATGCAGTATATAACAGTGGCCACATAATATCTAGCAAAGCCCACGGAGTATATCACACTGCCGACATAGTATACAGTAACACTGCCTATGTAGTATACAGCACAGAGCCACGCGGTAGCCAACACAGCCCACGTAGTACAGCAGTGTGGGCACCATATACCTGTTAAAAAATAATTAAAATAAAAAATAGTTATATACTCACCTCCTGGGATCCAGCGGAGCTCCGGCGATAGGCGCGCGGC
Organism: Ranitomeya imitator; assembly: GCF_032444005.1. Taxonomy (NCBI): domain Eukaryota; kingdom Metazoa; phylum Chordata; class Amphibia; order Anura; family Dendrobatidae; genus Ranitomeya; species Ranitomeya imitator. The sequence continues at coordinate 675,769,926 of NC_091282.1, read as the reverse complement.
TGCCGCCATCTTCTGTTCCCAGGATGCATTGCGAAATTACCCAGATGACTTAGTGGTCTCGCGAGACCGCTAAGTCTTCTGGGTAATATCGCAATGCATCGCCGGGAATGGAAGATGGCGGCCGGGCGAGCGGCTCAGCGGACAACGGAGGGTGAGTATAGCAGGTTTTTTGTTTTTTTATTATTTTTAACATTACATTTTTTTACTATTGATGCCGCATAGGCAGCATCAATAGTAAAAGGTTGGGGACACACAGGGTTAATAGCGGCGGTAACGGAGTGCGTTACCCGCAGCATAACGCGGTCCGTTACCGCCAGCATTAACCCTGTGTGAGCGGTGAGTGGAGGGGAGTATGCGGGCGCCGGCCACTGACTGCGGGTAGTAAGGAGCGGCCATTTTCTTTCGGACTGTGCCCATCGCCGATTGGTCGTGTCTGTTTTGCCGCGACAAATCAGCGACTTGGATTCCAGGACAGACAGAGGCCGTGACCAATGAATATCCATGACAGACAGACAGAAAGACAGACAGACAGACAGACGGAAGTGACCCTTAGACAATTATATAGTAGATTGAGAACAAGGTTCAAAATGAGGATCCATAGTCTTACATTGTAAATGGACTTCCAGGTCACATAAAGAATTAGGCTATGTGCCCATGTTGCGTATTTGCTTGCAGAAACTCTGGTGAACTCTCACTGTGGCTCAGTGATACACTGAGGGAGCTATTACCTCCTGTCAGTGTATCGCCAGAGGCCGGGTAGAGTGGTCACATCCCCTGATGGGACTATGCTACACGTGAGATCGCCATGTAGGATAATATTATATGTTGATTTATTATTTTTTGAATGTTAGCAGGAGATGGGGTCGTCGGGGATTAGGCGATCAGTTAGTATGGCAAATTTAGAGTCAATAAAGGAGTCTATGTTATTATTTAAAAAAAAGGACTTTATTCTGGCCGTTTCTGTATTTACCATGTAACTATAGGACTAGTAATTGATAGGTGTCTTACTAACCTATGGGCTTGATGTCACCTGACATACAAAGGAGACATCAACCCCACAAATATGAACCCCACTTGCCACCAGTACAGGGCAAGTGGGAAGAGCAAGGCTAAGTGCCAGAATTGGTGCATCTATAAGACGTGCCATTTCTGGGGCAGCTAAGAGCTGATGTTTTTAGCCTGGGGAGTGCCAATATCCATGGCCCCTTCCCAGGCTATTAATATCAGCCTGCAGCTGTCTGCCTAGTCTTTGCTGGTTCGATTTTATAGGGGAACCCAATGTCCATTTTTTTCCTGGGGTTCCACTGTAAACTAGCCAGTAAAGGCTAAGCAAACAGTTTTGTGCTGATATTAATAGCCTGGGAACCTTTGGCTATTGGCTCCTTCCCAGATTATTAACATCAGTCCTCAGCCATCATCTTTCCCTCTGCTGGTTATGTAAATTATGTGGGAGACCATGGAATTTAAAAAACAACAACAAAAAAAAAAACAGATATTGCATTTCACACAGATTTCTGACAGTTGCTTTTTTGTTACAGCATATGTAGGCTAATTAATTATGTTAATGTTCCTTCATAGGCTGCTGTGTGTGTGTCTTTAGTTAATATTAATGAGGGTATCTGGCTAAAAAGGTTGAACAAGGAAATTACATCACAATTCTTTTTTTTAATAATATGTCTTTATTTAGCTGTATGGATTTCCAAATCACATGCAAAAACGCATAAAAAAATGTGCTTATTTTCAGCTGCATTTTTCTGCCAAGAGATGCAGAAACCTTGAAGAAATTTCTGCAAGCAATTACGCAAGGTGCGCACATAGCCTTAACACAGAATTAGGGGGAAAAAGTTAATGGGAAGACTGTTTAAAGCAGAATGTAACTTACATACAGTTATATCCTTTCTGTGTAGCAGACCTGGTTACATTTAGAAATATGAAGACAGGATAATATCTGAATGGTATATGATATATCAGGGACTTATAATCTGCATATAACATCAGATGTCTGTGTAGACAGTAAATTACATCTAATATATATCTAGTATACAGGAGAAAATGTGACTTGTGTATGATATACTGTGACTACAATGAAACAGATAAGGCAGCACTCAGTAGCGCTATAGCATTCAAACTTAAATTTGAAAATTGAATTGCATTACTGCACTAGAAATATGAAAAATTGGGAATGCTTAGTGCATAAATTGGCCAATTCATATGTACCTGGCAGCCATGTTAAGGTGATTCTCGATGCCAGGACCTAATTCCAATCCTCTCTTAGACAGTCTACATCTCTCTGGGAACCAAATGTTAATCCTCTCTTGGACTGAAGTCTATATCTCTATGGATGGGTAGAATCCTGCTGAAATTCAAAACACCTAAGGCTAAGGGGCGGAGTGCTCAGTCAAAAGGCTACATACAAAAAACTGACAGTCACATCCAAACATAAATCAGGTCTGAACAGGTGCTTACCTAGAGGCGCCAACTCAAATACAATCAAATAGATCATGTGTACCTGGCAGTCACGTTAAGACGATTCTTAACGTGGATCAAAATAAATTTACATTGCAGCAAGACCTACAGTCTCATTTTCTTTTGTTGTGCTGAGGTTCTTATCTCTTAGTCTGGACCGCGAGTCCCTCCTTCGAGCACACAATTCTTTTAATAGGACAGAGTGCCTATCATCCCTTTCCAATCTCCCCTATAGACAGTATGAGTCCACATACAGCCCCCCATTTGCAGAATGAGCTCCCATAAATAGACAGTATTAGACCCCACATATCCATTTATATACAGTATGAGCACCCACATAGCCATTTATATACAGTATGAGCCACCACATAACCTCCAGGACACAGTGTGAGCCTCCACATAACCTCTCTATGTTCAGTATGAGCCACAATTTGAGACCCCATATGTCCCACTATATTCCATATGAGCCCTGACATTACCTTTCTATATACAGTATGTTCCCTATATAGCCCCCTACATACAGTATGAGCCCCCTACATACAATGTGAACCCTCACATAGTCCACTATATTTAGTATGAGTCCTCACATAGCCGTATATATAAAACACACTCAACTCACTTCCGTTCCCCTAGTACTCTACTCCAGTCTCCAGTAGTTATGAATGAATTTGTTCGGGAAATGATTGCCAAACATAAATGTGGCACAAACATGGCACATTCGGATTCTTGATCGGAAATACGAGCAAAATTTTATAAAATCAGTAAAGAAAACGGTAACATTCGGTAAAAAGTGCGGGAAAATATTTGTTACAACACAAGTATTTTATAGCAACTTTATTTTAACAATGATAATGGTGGTGTATCTTGAGCGTTTGGCACATGTTTAATGAGGGGAGGGGGTTTTCAAAGCTCAGACAAGCGGCGTTCTTGTAAACAGTAATATATATTTTTTCTTCTAACTTTACGTGTGCACGTTGCGGCTAGTCAATCAGGAAACATCCACAATGTCTTGACACCATGGCTTGTGAAATTGGCTGCTGAAATCACATGTCCCTCTCCATATAAATTGTGGACATCTTGTTTTAGCACCATTTTGACACTGTAACATTGCAGAGAGGCTGCTCATGACAATGCCACTATTAACAGCAAGATTTTAGCCAGTTAGTTAGGCAGTTGTATATCAGTCAGATAGTGTAGCTAGATAGTGTCCAGTGTGGCTGCTAAATTTACCTTCCAGCACTTTTTTTTGGCCATTACTAAGGTCCACAGACCCTGCCCCTGCCATTATTAGTGGGGGCCTTCTGCATCCTGCTAGGAGTGCATTTGCTATCAGACAGGTTTTGAGAAGGCTGTATCCTTATGGTATGTGTTTTTTAAATTTATCTTCCAGCTTATATTTTTTTTTTGTCCACTGACAAAGCCAGTAGGGCACATGTCCTACAATTGTATTGTGCACTGCTTCTATTGAGCTTCATGCATGAGTGTAGCATTCTAAATAATATTTTTCACTAGCTAAATGTGAAACAGCCTGCTGTATCATACCTTGTCATTTAGTGTAGTGGTGATATGAAACTATCTGCAGACCTAAGGCACATTAAAAAAATTATAATTTTTTTCAGTTGCAAAAAGTTAGACAGCCCACCGTATCACACTTTGTCATTTTGTTGGGTTGAAATTTAAGCTGTAGAGGCGTTATCCCGAGGCAGCCCAAAAATTATTCTGTTCCTAGTGTCATACAGTAGAGGACCTGACTTTAAAAAGTTTGCAGCATCTAGTGTGTTACAGAGGCATTATCCGGAGACCACCAAAAAATTCTTCTGTTCCTAGTGTCATACAGTAGGAGACATCTGACTTTCAAATTGTTTGTAGCACATCTTCTTTGTCATACAGGCCTCATCCACATTCAAAAATTCTTTCTTCTGTGACTAACACGATACAGCACACCATATTTCACCATCAAATTTACTATTTACTAGTTTTTAAAAACATGAAAAAATTAAAAAAAAAAAAAGTTTCAATCACCCCCCTTTCGCGCCATCCAAAATAAAACAATAAAAAAAAAAATCAAACCTAACCAAACATATTTGGTATCGCTGCATTCAGAATTGCCCGATCTATCATTAAAAAAGTATTAACTTGATTGCTAAACAGCGTAGCGAGAAAAAAATCTGAAACGCCAGAATTACATTTTTTTGGTCGCTGCGGCATTGCATTAAAATGCAATAACGAGTGATAAAAAGTACATATCTGCACAAAAGTGGTATCATTACAAACGTCAGGTCAGTGCGCAAAAAATAAGCCCTCACTTGACCCCAGATCATGAAAAATGGAGACGCTACAAGTATCGGAAAATGGCGCTTTTTTTTTAGCAAAGTTTTGAATTTTTTTTACTACTTAGATAAAAAATAACTTAGACATGTTAGGCATCTGTGAACTCGAAATGAACTGGAGAATCATAATATCAGGTCAGTTTTATCATTTAGTGAACCTAGCAAAAAAGCCAAACAAAAATCGAGTGTGGGATTGTACTTTTTTTGCTATTTCACGACACTTGGAGGTTTTTTCCTGTTTTCTAGTACAAGACATGGTAAATCCAATGGTGTCATTCAAAAGTACAACTCATCATGCAAAAAATAAGCCCTCATATGACCATATTGATGGAAAAATAAAAAGGTTGGGATGGAGGGGAGCGAAAAACAAAAACGCAAAAACGAAAAAGGGCCGCGGCGTGAAGGTGTAAAATATTTACTCATCTCCTATCTTCTATGAAGTGGAATAAAAGGACTCCCTGTTTGTCAATCTATAATAAAACTATTCTAGAAAGAATTCTGAGCCTGAATGTAGAAAAATGAGCAATAAAGGAATTGTAAAGTTCTTAGAGTTTTTAGCGAAGGTCATAGAACTTGAGTTTTTAACTGGGATCTCATGATATCTGTTTGACCCCTCTTCTGAGAAAGAAATAAAACATAAACAAAAAACTCTATCCTGTCCAATCCTTTTATCATGCTCCATCAGATCCCTACACTCAGGAGATACAGTTATATGAAAAAGTTTGGGCACCCCTATTAATCTTAAGCTTAATGTTTTATAAAAAATTGTTTTTGTTTGCAACAGCTATTTCAGTTTCATATACAGTGGGGCAAAAAAGTATTTAGTCAGTCAGCAATAGTGCAAGTTCCACCGCTTAAAAAGATGAGAGGTGTCTGTAATTTACATCATAGGTAGACCTCAACTATGGGAGACAAACTGAGAAAGAAAAATCCAGAAAATCACATTGTCTGTGTTTTTAACATTTTATTTGCATATTATGGTGGAAAATAAGTATTTGGTCAGAAACAAAATTTCATCTCAATACTTTGTAATATATCCTTTGTTGGCAATGACAGAGGTCAAACGTTTTCTGTAAGTCTTCACAAGGTTGCCACACACTGTTGTTGGTATGTTGGCCCATTCCTCCATGCAGATCTCCTCTAGAGCAGTGATGTTTTTGGCTTTTCACTTGGCAACACGGACTTTCAACTCCCTCCAAAGGTTTTCTATAGGGTTGAGATCTGGAGACTGGCTAGGCCACTCCAGGACCTTGAAATGCTTCTTACGAAGCCACTCCTTCGTTGCCCTGGCGGTGTGCTTTGGATCATTGTCATGTTGAAAGACCCAGCCACGTTTCATCTTCAATGCCCTTGCTGATGGAAGGAGGTTTGCACTCAAAATTTCACGATACATGGCCCCATTCATTCTTTCATGTACCCGGATCAGTCGTCCTGGCCCCTTTGCAGAGAAACAGCGCCAAAGCATGATGTTTCCACCACCATGCTTTACAGTAGGTATGGTGTTTGATGGATGCAACTCAGTATTCTTTTTCCTCCAAACACGACAAGTTGTGTTTCTACCAAACAGTTCCAGTTTGGTTTCATCAGACCATAGGACATTTTCCCAAAACTCATCTGGATCATCCAAATGCTCTCTAGCAAACTTCAGACGGGCCCGGATATGTACTGGCTTAAGCAGTGGGACACGTCTGGCACTGCAGGATCTGAGTCCATGGTGGCGTAGTGTGTTACTTATGGTAGGCCTTGTTACATTGGTCCAAGCTCTCTGCAGTTCATTCACTAGGTCCCCCCGCGTGGTTCTGGGATTTTTGCTCACCGTTCTTGTGATCATTCTGACCCCACGGGGTGGGATTTTGCGTGGAGCCCCAGGTCGAGGGAGATTATCAGTGGTCTTGTATGTCTTCCATTTTCTAATTATTGCTCCCACTGTTGATTTCTTCACTCCAAGCTGGTTGGCTATTGCAGATTCAGTCTTCCCAGCCTGGTGCAGGGCTACAATTTTGTTTCTGGTGTCCTTTGACAGCTCTTTGGTCTTCACCATAGTGGAGTTTGGAGTCAGACTGTTTGAGGTTGTGCACAGGTGTCTTTTTATACTGATAACAAGTTTAAACAGGTGCCATTACTACAGGTAATGAGTGGAGGAAAGAGGAGACTCTTAAAGAAGAAGTTACAGGTCTGTGAGAGCCAGAAATCTTGATTGTTTGTTTCTGACCAAATACTTATTTTCCACCATAATATGCAAATAAAATGTTAAAAAAACAGACAATGTGATTTTCTGGATTTTTTTTCTCAGTTTGTCTCCCATAGTTGAGGTCTACCTATGATGTAAATTACAGATGCCTCTCATCTTGTTAAGTGGTGGAACTTGCACTATTGCTGACTGACTAAATACTTTTTTGCCCCACTGTATCTAATAACCGTTGGACACAGTAATGTTTCTGCCTTGAAATGAGGCTTATAGTACTAACAGAAAATGTGCAATCTGCATTCAAACAAAATTTGACAGGTGAATAAGTATGGGCACCCTTATAGTTTTCTTGTTTTAAATACTCCTACCTACTTTTTACTGTCTTACTAAAGCACTTTTTTTGGTTTTCTAACCTCATTGAGCTTTGAACTTCAGGTGTATGCAATCATGAGAAAAGCTACTTAAAGTGGCCACTTGCAAGTTGTTCTCCTGTTTGAATCTCCTCTGAAGAGTGGCATCATGGGCTCCTCAAAACAACTGTCTAATGATCTGAAAACAAAGATTATTCAACATAGTTGTTCAGGGGAAGGATACAAAAAGCTGTCTCAGAGATTTAACCTGTCAATTTCCACTGTGAGGAACATAATAAGGAAATGGAAGAACACAGGTACAGTTCTTGTTAAGGCCAGAAGTGGCAGGCCAAGAAAAACATCAGAAAGGCAGAGAAGAAGAATGGTGAGATCAGTCAAGGACAATCCTCAGACCACCTTCAGAGAGCTGCAGCATCAACTTGCTGCAGATGGTGTCACTGTGAATCGGTCAACTATATAACGCACTTTGCACAAGGAGAAGCTGTATGGGAGAGTGATGCGAAAGAAGCCGTTTCTGCAAGCACGCCACAAACACAGTCGGCTGAGATATACAAAAGCACATTTGGAGAAGCCAATTTCTTTTTGGAAGAAGGTCCTGTGGACTGATGAAACCAAGATTGAGTTGTTTGGTCATACAAAAAGGCGTTATGCATGGCGGCCAAAAAACACAGCATTCCAAGAAAAACACTTGCTACCCACAGTAAAATTTGGTGGAGGTTCCATCATGCTTTGGGGCTGTGTGGGCAATGCCGGCACCGGGAATCTTGTTAAAGTTGAGGGACGCATGGATTCCTCTCAGTATCAGCAGATTCTTGACAATAATGTTCATGAATCAGTGACAAAGTTGAAGTTACACAGGGGATGGATCTTTCAGCAAGACAATGATCCAAAACACCGCTCCAAATCTACTCAGGCATTCATGCAGAGGAACAATTACACTGTTCTGGAATGGCCATCCCAGTCCCCAGACCTGAATATCATTGAACATCTGTGGGATCATTTGAAGAGGGCTGTCCATGCTCAGCGACCATCCAACTTAACTGAACTGGAATTGTTTTGTAAAGAGGAATGGTCAAAAATACCTTCATCCAGGATCCAGGAACTCATTAAAAGCTACAGGAAGCGACTAGAGGCTGTTATTTTTGCAAAAGGAGGATCTACTAAATATTAATGTCACTTTTCTGGTCGGGTGCCCATACTTATGCACCTGTCAAATTTTGTTTGAATGCAGATTGCACATTTTCTGTTAGTACAATAAACCTCATTTCAAGGCAGAAACATTACTGTGTCCAACAGTTATTAGATATATGAAACTGAAATAGCTGTTGCAAAAAAAACAATTTTTTTAAAACATTAAGCTTAAGATTAATAGTGGTGCCCAAACGTTTTCATATAACTGTTGACAAAAGTCTGATTATATGCCCAATGCATTCCTAAAAGTATCTGCAAAAACTTATGATTCATAAAACATATGGTGTTATTAAATATTGATGGCACGAGTGCCAAAGACTAAGTGATATCAGCGCAGCATCGGATCGTATGTGTTACATTGGGATTAAAGGCAGGGAAGTGGAAAATTGGAATAAAGCAGAATTCACGTGGAGTAGAAAGTACATCTGGCGGAGATACTGTGGAATAAGAACACCATCATGGAGGAACATTATTTAAGAAATCAATTCAGGGGAGACTCAGATGAAGCGGCAAAAAACATATTGAAATGAATCCCCTTTTCTGATTATCCCCTTTTTGGGGGTCTAATCTGTGCATAATGAGGCTATAAAACAAAACAACCTATCCCTCCTTTCCACATACAAGGTTTATAGTGATTGTGATATGGATCATGGAGGAGACTTCTATGAATCCATTTTTTAATAGAAAAAAAAATTGTAGAGGATGATCCCTTTAATATTACTTAGTAATTTGCTGTGAATAAAGCTGTCAGTGGAAGAAATAGAAAGTCGGATAGGATAAAATGGCAAAAAAAGTATATAAAGTAGAAACCAGAGGCTCCTAGTGTAAGGTAAGGAATCATTGTATAATTGAGCCTGCTCCTCTACCAGTGACCAGAAACATATTGTTTATATAGAGAAGCTTAAAGGGAACCTGTCACCCCAAAAATCGCGGGTGAGGTAAGCCCACCGGCATCAGGGGCTTATCAACAGCATTCTGTAATGCTGTAGATAAGCCCCCGATGTTACCTGAAAGAGGAGAAAAAGACGTTAGATTATACTCACCCAGGGGCGGTCCCGCTGCTGGTCAGGTCAAACGGGCGTCTCTGGTCCGCTGCGGCGCCTCCCATCTTCATTACAAGACGTCCTCTTCTGATCTTCAGCCACGGCTCCGGCACAGGCGTAGTTTGCTCTGCCCTGTTGAGGGCAGAGGATAGTACTGCAGTGCGCAGGCGCCGGCAAGGTCAGAGGCCCGGCACCTGCGCACTGCAGTACTCTGTCTGCCCTCAACAGGGCAGAGCAAAGTACGCCTGCGCCGGAGCCGTGGCTGAAGATCAGAAGAGGACGTCTTGTAATGAAGATGGGAGGCGCCGCAGCGGACCAGAGACGCCCATTCGACCTGACCAGCGGCGGGACCGCCCCTGGGTAAGTATAATCTAACGTCTTTTTCTCCTCTTTCAGGTAACATCGGGGGCTTATCTACAGCATTACAGAATTCTGTAGATAAGCCCCTGATGCCGGTGGGCTTACCTCACCCACGAATTTCTGGGTGACAGGTTCCCTTTAAAAATCAATGCACACCTACTTTACCATAAAGTATAGGATTATGTAAGGGGTACACTATCAGTGGAAGGCTGGCATCTCTTATAAGGGCCTGCACTGATAGGTCACTCCGTTCAGCCTTCACCCTTTCACCTCTGTACAGGAATCTGTTTTTTTACAGGGGCCCCTGGGTTGAGTCCATGGAGTGGCTCCTGTCTGATGGATCAGGCTAGAGGTGGTCAGAAAGTTGGGCTAGAACAAAGAGGTCAGGGACAGAGACAGAATCATCAGACAGAAGAATAATAAAAACATTATTTGAGGTCAGAAATGGGAAGTAAATTAGCAAAGCGGGAGCAGAGAAACAGGAGTGAACCAGGGTAAGAACAACTCTGAACAAAGGAGAAAGTGAATGAGACATGGATGTTTCTGGTCGTAGGTAATGCTCCATGAGCTAAAGACTAGGGAAGCCACAACTCTTTCCTGTCTCGATAGCTTGTGACAATATATCAGTGCAGGTAAGACTAGGTTCACATTAACTTTTTTTTAGAGAAAATTGTTATTATTAAGCTGTGGAAACAGAGACTGTGTGGTTCATATCATTTCATTTGCTGCAGCAGCTGTTACTCATCTCCATTAGATAGTGTAAAAATGATTTTTGGGTCAAGATCATGGCTATAAATTGTCAGTTTCCAGGGATCCACATATAAAATGTGCATTCTGCTTCAGTATTTTGGCATTAACCTTTATTTATTTCCATTTATATCCAGTGGCTGCAGCCAAGCTAGTTATTTATTTAGCTTGTTGGCTCAGACAATGCAGTAGAGTAGATGGAGCATGTTCTATCATGGGGCACAGTGTGGATTATCCCTATACTTCTGGATTATCTTTGCAATATATTTTGTGCGCTCTACAAAATGGTGATTTTATATAAGTTTTTAACTTTTTATTGTACAGCGTTAGTACTTAGTAGAGATCAGAAACTGGGCTGGTGCACGGGTGTAATTGAAGCTTATTAGGAACCTGTCATTAGACTCTTGTTGCGCAATTGCACAGATTTAATATAAAACATTGGGGTATTTCAGAACATACACCTTGTAAGGACTGCTAGGGACTGTGGCCCCAATTAAATTAGACTGGCATCTCGTTTCTTATCCGAGGTGTGGGTCCTCTGTGCTGCTAGCAAGAATTGCCGCACCAGTCGTAGCATTTCTGACGTAAGAAATGCCGACGCTATTGATGAATTTGATGGATGTGTAATAGTCATGGTTCCTCCTGCCCCCCGACTCAACCTCAGCTTTTCCCATTTTGGCGGAGCTGCTTCAAACTGGTTTGAAAACACCAGAAGTCACAACACTTTTGCACAACTCTGCATTACATAAAACTTTTGCAACTTTTTAAGCTGTTTTACACTGGTTTTTTTTTTTGTGAAAACACTTTGATGAATCGCCCCGTACATGTCCCTATTAACTAGTCCACCATGGCCCTTACCGGCATCTCTACATATTCCAGTTGATTGACATCCCAGTCACTACCTGTGTGTATGGGAGAATCTACTATCTAAATGATTGGAGAGATGTCAATGAGGCATGTCCGATTTCAGACTTCCAACTGCACTGCTCTCCTCGAGATAAGACGCTGGCCGACATATCAATCAGCCACACATCTGCTCAGGGCTAACGTGCCCAAGCTGGAGCAGCAGCTTCCTGCCGCCTTTTCTGATGCTGGCCCAGCCCATCTATTTAACTATTGACTGTCTATAGCTCTACAACAGTATGTATAACACAGTGCACAGCAAGTACATATAGGGACATTGCTGACACAGCACAACATCACAGGGTAAACACAGCACAGCATATTTCAATAGGAAATCAGCACAATAGGATCACATGACATATGCAGTGAAATAAAGATACAGAACACAATAGGATAACATATACAGTGTGCAAACAGGGTGGCATGGGCTCCGCGTAGGGGAGGTGCAAATAAGTTTCTCCACCACCTCCTTACACTCCTTCCTCCTGTATACATGGCCATCCTCCGCCATGGCAACCCTCATAGAAATTAGCAGCAACATATTCATAAACTGTTGTGCAACAATCTGCAGGCATCATTAAGATAAGAGTCCCAGTCTCTCTCTATACAGGGTCCACGTGACCCTGGTCTCATTGCTCCCGAGATCATCAGGCTTAAATGATACACAGGCCTTTTAAACTTCCAGTCCTTAGAAACATGGTTTCCAACAGGGGCCGGCTGGTCCTTAAAGGCTTGCAGTTCAATAATGCTAATAAGAATGCAACACAGTCTCTGTGGTGGCCATAGTCCTCCAGAATGGTTCAACAGTAGTGTTGAGCATTCCGATACCGCAAGTATCGGGTATCGGCCGATATTTGCGGTATCGGAATTCCGATACTGAATTCCGATACTTCCCGCGTATCGGATACCGGAATCGGAAGTTCCCAGAATTCAAATTGAACGCAGCAGCCAATGAGGAATGAATGAAAGTGTGGGCACATCCTGTTTAGCATGGTGGGCATGTAAGTACTGGCAAGGCTGGGATTGGCTGCTGAAATGATGTCACTCTGCACTATAAAAAAGCGCTGCCGCCATTTTGCGCTCACTCTGCTGTGATTTCAGTTAGGGACAGGACGCTGTGTTCTAACTGAGGGCCAGTTGAGCTTGCTAATTGCTTTATTTTCCTTTCCAAAGGCTAATTTAGCAAAACGCTGTGTGTTCTTCACTGTTCACCTTGCTCTTGCCTTGCAGCGCTGTTTTAACAGCGTTCTGCAAGGTCTCTGTGTGTGTGTGTGTGTGCAGCTCACTCTGTAGTCTGTGTGCAGCCATATACCCGGTTGTATTCAGCTCAGGGGGGGTTCACACTGCCTCACACAGTTGTTCTTTTTTGCTCTTAGTGCAGCCTGCTGCACATTTTTTCTCAAATTTCCTATTAGTGTTTTTCCACCAGTCTCCAGCTCTATTGTGGAAAAACACTACATAGGATAACCTAGAGGGGGGTTTTTGGGCCTTGCAGCGCCGTTTACGGCTGTCTGCACGGTCTCCGTGTGAGCCCAGCTCGCCCTGTAGTCTGTGTGCAGCCATAGCCGGTTGGATTCAGCTCAGGGTTCGTTACTGGCTCATACCTTGAGAAAAATTTTCCTTTTTTTCAAATAGTGCAGCCTGTTTAAAATTTGAAAAAAAAAATTCCTATTAGTGTCTTTCCACTCGTATCCAGCTAAATAGTGGAAAAACACTATATAGGATAACCTAGAGGAGGGTTTTTTGGCCTTGCAGCGCCGTTTACGGCTGTCTGCACGGTCTCCGTGTGAGCCCAGCTCGCCCTGTAGTCTGTGTGCAGCCATAGCCGGTTGGATTCAGCTCAGGGTTCGTTACTGGCTCATACCTTGAGAAAAATTTTCCTTTTTTTCAAATAGTGCAGCCTGTTTAAAATTTGAAAAAAATAAAAATTCCTATTAGTGTCTTTCCACCAGTCTCCAGCTCAATTGTGGAAAAACACTACATAGGATAACCTAGAGGTTTTTTTGGGGGCCTTGCAGCGCCGTTTACGGCTGTCTGCACGGTCTCTGTGTGAGCGCAGCTCGCCCTGTAGTCTGTGTGCAGCCATAGCCGGTTGGATTCAGCTCAGGGTGCGTTACTGCCTCATACCTTGAAAAACAATTTCCTTTTTTTCAAATAGTGCAGCCAGTTTAAAATTTGAAAAAAAAAATTCCTATTAGTGTCTTTCCACTTGTATCCAGCTAAATAGTGGAAAAACACTATATAGGATAACCTAGAGGAGGGTTTCTTGGCCTTGCAGCGCCGTTTACGGCTGTCTGCACGGTCTCCGTGTGATTTAAACTAGCTCTGTAGCCCGATCTGCACCAAAAAAAAGGTTAAGTTCACCAAACACAACTTACACTTGTGTAGGCCACATTTGAAAAATAATAAAGTTTAGTCCACAATTTACAACATTAGTGTTTCTTACACCTGTTAGGAGGAGCATTACAGGAATAAGCACACTAAGGCCTTAGTACTTTTCTGCTTATCTTTATCTGTCAACCAAGATGAAGAGGGCAGGGAGTAAGGCACGTGGGCGTGGGCGCGGAGCAGGGAGAGGAGCAGGGAGAGGACGTGGTGATTCTGTGCCTGCTGCGGGCGCCGGTGACTCGTCGTCACTCAGTTTCAGCAGGGAACAGTCCTTCATGCGCAGCTTTGTCGGAGAGCGCCGTGCACCGCTGCTGCGTGAAGACCAAATTGAAGCCGTTGTCGGGTGGATGGCAGCTAACGCCTCGGCATCGACTTCAGTTAGTGCCACATCCTCTCAGGCACAGAGCACTGGAGAGCAGCCATCTGTCTCTTCACCACCTGCCAAATTGGCCAGGCAGTCAGAGAGCCCAGGACAGGAGCCGTCTCTACTTCTGTTCTCTGAATCTCTTGGCTTGGAAACAGGGGGCCAGCCAAGCAGCATTGGAGAAATGGAAGAAGAGGCAGTGTGCAGTGATGCCCAACACCTTTTTCTCTCTGACTCTGAAGAGGCAGGTGGGCCAGTGCCTCCGGTGACCACAGCGCAGTACGCATCTGATGATGAAACTCAGGTGCCGCTTTCTCGTGCGTACTGTGCTGCTGAGACTACCCAGGAGGAGCAGTTGGTGGCAGAGGGTAGTGGAGATGATGAGGTCCTTGACCCATCGTGGCGTGAGGAACAGGAAGGTGGTGGGAGCAGCTCAGAGGAAGAGCTTCCTCTTACGGGCCAAAGAGGGAGAGGGAGGGGGAAGACTGCGGAGCCTGTAGCCTCCACTTTGGCACCCGTTAGGAGCCTGTCTCTTTCCAAAGCCAAAAAGGGCGCTCCCAAGACTTGCAGTGCCTGGTCCTTTTTTGACACAGTTGCAGATGACATTTGTTTTGTCAAATGCAAGCTGTGTCATCATAAAGTAAAAAGAGGGAAAAATGTCAGCAACCTCAATACCACAAATATGTGGAAACATGTGCGGACCAGGCACGCGGTGGAGTTACAGAAACACACTGAAGATGTAGGCCAACCAACAGCGGCAGCTACCACCTCTTCAGCTCGTGTTGCCTCTTCCTCCAGCTCACGCACAGCTGGTTTGGCTTCCTCCCAGAGACCTTGTGTAATTCCACCCACAGCACCACCTTCCCAGTCATCCTCACACTCCCAGTCTACTCTACAGCCATCGGTAGTACAGGCATGGGAGAAAAGGCGGGCATTCTCGGCCAACCACCCCCGAGCACAGGCTCTGAATGCAGGCATTGCCAAACTGTTGTCCCTGGAAATGCTCTCGTTCAGGCTGGTGGAGACTGACAGCTTCCGTGACTTGATGGCATTGGCAGTCCCACAGTACAAGGTGCCCAGCCGCTTTTTCTTCAGCAGGCAGGCTGTCCCTGCCCTGCACAGGCATGTTGAGGCAAACATAAAACATGCGCTACTGAACGCCGTCAGTAGCAAGGTCCACCTCACCACCGATGCGTGGACCAGTCAGCATGGACAGGGGCGATATGTTTCCCTCACTGCCCATTGGGTTAATGTTGTTGAGCCAGGTACAGATCGTGCGAGTGGCGCAGGACGTGTCCTGCCCACTCCAAGGATTGCAGGAATCCAGTCTGTACGCATCGACTCCTCCTCTTACACCAGTTCCTCTGATTCCTCTCTGCAGGATCCGTCACAGTCCACCCCCACATGGACCCGTGAACGTTTACCTATGACCGACATGAGCACAGCCGTGGCCAAACGTCAGCAGGCCGTCTTGAAACTAGTTTCATTGGGGCATCGAAGCCACACAGCGCAGGAGCTCTGGAATGCCATAAAGCAGGAGAGCGATGTGTGGTTACTGGCAGCGAATCTCCAGCCAGGCATGGTAGTGTGTGACAATGGCCGAAATCTGGTGGCAGCTTTGGCCCTTGGCAACCTCACTCACATCCCATGTCTGGCACATGTGCTCAATTTGGTTGTGCAGAGTTTTCTGAGGGACTATCCGGATCTTGATGCCCTGCTGCACAAGGTCCGCCTAGAGTGTGCTCACTTGCGGCGTTCCAGCTTGGCCAGATCCCGCATTGCTGCTCTGCAGCGCCGATTCCGCCTTCCGGAACACCGCATCATATGTGACCTACCTACCCGGTGGAATTCCACGTTACATATGTTGGAGCGGTTGTGTGAGCAGCAGCAAGCAGTTATGGAGTACCAGCTGCATCAGGCGCAAAGAAGTCGCAGTCAGCGCCGATCAGACTTCACAACCACAGAGTGGGCCACTATGAAGGACGTCTGCCAGGTTTTGCGTCCTTTTGATTATTCCACGCGGATGGCAAGTGCAGATGATGCACTAGTCAGCATGACTGTCCCCCTTATCTGCCTGCTTCAGCAAACTTTGCAAGGGTTAAGGGATGATGTGGTGGAAGAGGTGGAGGATGAGGAGTCACCTTTTCCATCAGCTTCTGGAGAGTCAGCGCCACGTGGTTCCTCACAAAGGGGTACGCAGGGGCCAATTTGTGAGGAGGATGAGGAGGAGTCAATGGAGGAGGAAGAGCTCCGTCCAGAGGAGGGAGCGACACAATTGTCCAGTGGTCAGTGTGTACAGCGAGGGTGGGGTGATGACGAGCGGGCAGAGATCATGTCTCAAGCAGGGGACAGCGTTTCTGGGCCGGTTGGCACTCTGCAGCACATGGTGGATTTCATGCTGCAGTGCCTGAGAAACGACCGCCGCATCGACCACATTCTCAACATGCCTGATTATTGGGTGTTCACCCTCCTCGATCCTCGCTACCGGGACAACGTCCAAAACCTCATCCCTGCGTTGACCCGGGAGCGTAAATTGCGGGAGTACCACGACACACTGGTGAATTCCATCATCTTCTCCTGTCCAACTGAGAGGAGTGCTGCTAGTGCTTTACAAAGCAGCTCAGTGCGTCGAGGCAGTGGGGGAGGCTCTGCCCAAAGAGGGAGCAGAAGCAGTGCCTCTGCCCAAGGCAAGCCCAGTATGGCACAACTCTGGCACACTTTTGTGTGCCCGCCCCAAATGTCTACACCATCACCGGCGGCTCCAGTCAGCAGGAGGCAACGGTTCCGTCAGATGGTGACAGACTACATGGCTTGCCCTCTTACTGTACTCCCAGACGGCTCTTCCCCGTTCAAGTTTTGGGTCTCTAAGCTGGATACATGGCCAGAGCTAAGCCAGTATGCATTGGAGGTGCTGGCTTGCCCTGCGGCTAGTGTCTTATCGGAACGTGTCTTTAGTGCCGCAGGTGGTGTACTAACAGACCGTCGCATGCGACTATCCTCCGATAACGTTGACCGGCTTACTTTCCTGAAAATGAACCAGGCCTGGATCTCGCAGGAATTTGCCACTCCTCTGCCTGATTAAGTAATTGGGTGTCATCCAGGTCTCCTGCTGTGTTCATCTTTCTACCACCTGAACTGCTATTCCTGGGCTCCAACACCGCCAGTTGCGGCTCAGAAGTGCAGGCTGCACAGTAAAAACATACGACCCAGTGTTATTGGGTTTCAGTAACGTCAGCTGATCCCCAGCTGTGTAGCCGGCAATGTGTCCTGCGACCGCCACGCTGGCACAACAACCTAAATGTAAGGGAACCTGTCCCCCCCCCCCCCCCCCCCGTCGTTTGTTACTGAAAGAGCCATCTTGTGCAGCAGTAATGCTGCACAAGGAAAAGGTAGCTCTTTTTTTTTAGCTCTTTGCACACGCAGAACTTAACACTTATAAAATGTGTTCACTGATACCGTTATACCGTCCCGGAGCTGGGACTTTCCTTCGTAATGTGACGCAGCACAGCCGTCATTCCTACCCCCTTGGTGCCATGCGCTGCCTCCTCAGCGTTGTTTTAAGCTGTCACGGAGCCTGCGCTGTTCTGTTATCCCTTGGGCATGCCCTATTTGTGCTGCCTGTCTTCTGACATAATTTGGTGTCAGGCTGGCTGCGCCTGTGCGGCCGCGGTGCCCGAGATCCCGCCTCGCAGTGTCTTCTGATTGAGTCACACTGCGGGCCTGGGATCCATGGGCATGCGCAGTGCATATCTTCCCCTCAGGCTCTCGCTCATTTCCCTCCGCCTTCTTTAGACTGTGCGCCGTCAGCTGATCCCTAGCATGCCACGGCCGTGACACCGCACAGTCTGAAGAAGAGGGAAGGAGGGGAGTGAGAGTCGAGGTTATGCACTGTGCATGCCCATGGTTCCAAGGCCCGCAGTGGGATTACGTTAGATGAGACTGCGAGGTGGGATCTGGAGCAGCGTGGACGCACAGGCACTGACAGCCTGACACCAAATTATGTCAGAAGACAGGCAGCGCTAATTGGGCATGGCCAAGGGCTAACAGAACAGCGCAGGCTCCGTGGCAGCTTAAAACAACGCTGAGGAGGCAGCGCACGGCATCAAGGGGATAGGAATGACAGCTGTGCTGTGTCCCATTACGAAGGAAATTCGCACCTCCGGAACGGTTTAACGGTATAAAGGGACACATTTTTAGTGTTTACTTCGGTGTTTGCAAGGAGCATAATTAAAAGAGCAACCTTTTCCTTTTGCATCCTTAGTGCTGCACAACATGGCTCTTTCAGCTACAAACGTCTTGGGGGGGGGGGTTAAAGGTTTCCTTTCAACTTGCTCCAATCAGGCTTCGGCCTACACTCTGTTCCTCTGCTCCTCCTGCTGTCCCTGGGCTCTAACACCGCCAGTTGGTGCCTGGAAGTGCTGTGTGCACAGTCAACAGTCGCTCCTCTGTTATTGGGGTTCAGTAACGTCAGCTGATCCCCAGCTGTGTGTGCGGCAATACCTCCAATCTGCTCCTCCTGCTGTCCCTGGGCTCTAACACCGCCAGTTGGTGCCTGGAAGTGCTGTGTGCACAGTCAACAGTCGCTCCTCTGTTATTGGGGTTCAGTAACGTCAGCTGATCCCCAGCTGTGTATCCGGCAACGTGTCATGCGACCGCCACGCTGGCACAACTAAAATGTAAGGGGACCTGTCCCCCCCCCCCCCTAGGCGTTTGTTACTGAAAGAGCCACCATGTGCAGCACTAATACTGCACAAGGGAAAGGTCGCTCTTGAAATTATGCTCCTTGCAAACGCTGAACTACACACTCATGTAATGTGTCCCCTCACACCGTCCAACCGTCCCGGAGGTGGGACTTTCCTTTGTAATGTGACGCAGCACAGCCGTCATTGCTACCCCCTTGGCACCGTGCGCTGCCTCCTTAGCGTTGTTTGATTCCGTCATGGACCCTGCGCTGTTATGTTATCCCTTGGCCATGCACAGTTTGCGCTGCCCGTCCTCTGACATCATTTGTTGTCGTCCTGGCTGCGCCTGTGCGTCCACGCTGCCCGAAATCACACCTCGCAGTGTCGTCTAATGTGATCCCACAGTGGGCCTGGTATCCATGGCCATGCGCAGTGCATATACTAGCCTCTCACTCCCCTTCTTCACGCTTCTTCAGACTAGGCGGCGTCAGCTGATCCCTAATAGCATGCCACGGCCGTGACGCCGCACAGTCTGAAGAAGCAGGAAGGAGGTGAGTGAGAGGCGATGATATGCACTGCGCATGCCCATGGATCCCTGGCCCGCAGTGGGACTACATTAGATGACACTGCAAGGTTGGATCTCGGGCAGCTTGGACGCACAGGCACTGCGAGCCTGACACCTACATGATGTCAGAAGACGGGCACCGCTAACTGTGCATGGCCAAGGGATAACATTACAGTGCGGGCTCCGTGACAGAACCAAACAACGTTGAGGAGGTGGTGCCCGGCACCAAGGGGGTTGGAATGACGGCTGTGCTGTGTCACATTACAAAGGAAAGTCCCACTTCCGGGATGGTTTGACGGTGTGAGGGGACACATTATATGAGTGTGTACTTCAGCGTTTGCAAGGAGCATAATTTTCGGAGCCACCATTTTCCATGTGCAGTATTACTGCTGTACAAGATGGCTCTTTCAGCAACAAATGCCTGGGGGGGGGGGGTTAAAGGTTCCCTTTCAACTTGCTCCACTGCAGGCTTCGGCCTACACTCTGCTCCTCTTTGATTCCCTGGGTTTCAACACTGTCAGTTGCCACCTGGAAGTGTTGTCTACACAGAAAAAAAGACTAGGTGATGTGTCAGTGGGGTTCAGCACCGCCAGCTGTTCCCCTGCTGTGTAGTCGGCAACGTGTCCAGCACAAGCCACGCTGGCACAACAGAACAAAAGCTGCCACCAGTGCAGGCTTCGGCCTACACTCTGCTCCTCTCCTCCTCCTGCTGACCCTGGGCTCAAACACCGCTAGTTTTTGCCCGGAAGTGCTAGCTGCACAGAGAAAAACACCAGCCAATGTGTTAGTGGGGTTCAGCAACGCCAGCTGTTCCCCTGCTGTGTAGCCGGCAACGTGACCTGCAAACGCCACGCAGGCACATGAACTGAAATTAAAGGGAACCTGGCCCCACCCCCCCAGGTGTTTCTATGTATAACAGCCACCTAGTACAGCAGTACTGCTGCATTTGTACAAGGTGGCTGACTTTTTCTCCTTGCCCACGTGGAACTCAACACGTACAAAATGTGTCTCATTGAGACCATTCCACTGTCCCTGAGGTGTGACTTTCCTTTGTAATGATACGCAGCACCCCCCTTGGTAGCGTTTCCCGTCTTTTGTCATCATGGTTAGCTGGCTGCGCCTGTGCATCCGCCCTGCTAGAAACAACGCCCCTCGTTGTCATATTTATTTTGTCAGCGAGGGTGTGGTTTATGGGCACGAGCAGTGCATATGTTCGCCTGTCTTAACTCATCTCCTTCCGCCTTCTTCAGACTGTGCGGCCTCCTGGCCGTGGTAGGCGATAAGGGATCAGCTGAGGCCGCCCAGTCTGGAGCAGGTGTAAGGACATGTGTAAGCGGCAAACCTATTTACTGCACAAGGCCACGAATCCCAGCCACGCAGTGTGATTTTTTGAAAACACACTGTGGGTCTGGGATTCATGTCCATCGCTAACCGCAACGGCCGACATGAAATGAGGTCAGAAGACAGGAAGCGCTCACAGCGCATGGCCAAGGGATCACAATAGCGCAGACTCCTGTACAGCAAATAACAACGCTCAGGAATCTGCGCCCAGTACCTAGGTGCAAATTTTTACACCTGTGCTGCGTCTCGTTAAAAAGACAAGTCACGCCTCCACAACTGTTTGACAGTATAATGGGCTAAATAGTGTACGTGTTTTAGTCAGCGTGTGCAAGGAGCAAAACAAATAGAGCAACCTTTTACTTGTGCAGCATTAATGCTGCACAAGGTGTGGCTCTTGTACCTTGCAACACCTGAGGGGGGGGTTAAAGGTAACCTTTGAAATTGGTTCAACTAGGCTTCGGCCTACACTCTGCTCCTCTACTCCTCCTGCTGACCCTGGGCTCAAACACCGCTAGTTTTTGCCCGGAAATGCTAGCTGCACAGAGAAAAACACCAGCCAATGTGTTAGTGGGGTTCAGCACCGCCAGCTGTTCCCCTGCTGTGTAGCCGGCATCGTGTCCAGCACAAGCCACGCTGGCACAACCGACCAAAAGCTGCCACCAGTGCAGGCTTCGGCCTACACTTTGCTCCTCTCCTCCTCCTCCTGCTGACCCTGGGCTCTAACACCGCTAGTTTTTGCCCGGACATGCAATCTGCACAGAGAAAAACACCAGTCAATGTGTCAGTGGGGTTCAGCAACGCCAGCTGTTCCCCTGCTGTGTAGCTTGCAACGTGACCTGCAAACGCCACGCAGGCACATGAACTGAAATTGAAGGGAGCCTGCCCCCCACCCACAGGTGTTTCTATGTATATCAGCCACCTTGTACAGCAGTACTGCTGCATTTGTACGAGGTGGCTGACTTTTTCTCCTTGCCCACGTGGAACTCAACACGTACAAAATGTGTCTCATTAGAGACCATTACAATGTCCCTGAGGTGTGACTTTCCTTTGTAATGACACGCAGCACCACCCTTGTTAGCGCTGCCCGTCTTTTGACATCATTGGTTAGCTGGCTGCGCCTGTGCATCTCCCCTGCTCGAAACAACGGCCCTCGGTGTCTTATTTTTTTGGACAGCGAGGGTGTGATTGATGGGCATGTGCAGTGCATATGTTTGCCTGTGTTCACTCATCTCCTTCCGCCTTCTTCAGACTGGGTGTCCTCATGGCCGCGGCAGGCGATAAGGGATCAGATGAGGCCGCCCAGTCTGAAGCAGGTGTAAGGACATGTGTGAGCGGCAAACATATTTAGTGCACCAGGGCACAAATCCCAGCACCGCAGTGTGATTTTTTAAAAACACACTGTGGGTCTGGGATTCATGTCCATCGCTAACCGCAACGGCCGACATGAAATGAGGTCAGAAGACAGGAAGCGCTCACAGCGCATGGCCAAGGGATCACAATAGCGCAGACTCCTGTACAGCAAATAACAACGCTCAGGAATCTGCGCCCAGTACCTAGGTGCAAATTTTTACACCTGTGCTGCGTCTCGTTAAAAAGACAAGTCACGCCTCCACAACTGTTTGACAGTATAATGGGCTAAATAGTGTACGTGTTTTAGTCAGCGTGTGCAAGGAGCAAAACAAATAGAGCAACCTTTTACTTGTGCAGCATTAATGCTGCACAAGGTGTGGCTCTTGTACCTTGCAACACCTGAGGGGGGGGTTAAAGGTAACCTTTGAAATTGGTTCAACTAGGCTTCGGCCTACACTCTGCTCCTCTACTCCTCCTGCTGACCCTGGGCTCAAACACCGCTAGTTTTTGCCCGGAAATGCTAGCTGCACAGAGAAAAACACCAGCCAATGTGTTAGTGGGGTTCAGCACCGCCAGCTGTTCCCCTGCTGTGTAGCCGGCATCGTGTCCAGCACAAGCCACGCTGGCACAACCGACCAAAAGCTGCCACCAGTGCAGGCTTCGGCCTACACTTTGCTCCTCTCCTCCTCCTCCTGCTGACCCTGGGCTCTAACACCGCTAGTTTTTGCCCGGACATGCAATCTGCACAGAGAAAAACACCAGTCAATGTGTCAGTGGGGTTCAGCAACGCCAGCTGTTCCCCTGCTGTGTAGCTTGCAACGTGACCTGCAAACGCCACGCAGGCACATGAACTGAAATTGAAGGGAGCCTGCCCCCCACCCACAGGTGTTTCTATGTATATCAGCCACCTTGTACAGCAGTACTGCTGCATTTGTACGAGGTGGCTGACTTTTTCTCCTTGCCCACGTGGAACTCAACACGTACAAAATGTGTCTCATTAGAGACCATTACAATGTCCCTGAGGTGTGACTTTCCTTTGTAATGACACGCAGCACCACCCTTGTTAGCGCTGCCCGTCTTTTGACATCATTGGTTAGCTGGCTGCGCCTGTGCATCTCCCCTGCTCGAAACAACGGCCCTCGGTGTCTTATTTTTTTGGACAGCGAGGGTGTGATTGATGGGCATGTGCAGTGCATATGTTTGCCTGTGTTCACTCATCTCCTTCCGCCTTCTTCAGACTGGGTGTCCTCATGGCCGCGGCAGGCGATAAGGGATCAGATGAGGCCGCCCAGTCTGAAGCAGGTGTAAGGACATGTGTGAGCGGCAAACATATTTAGTGCACCAGGGCACAAATCCCAGCACCGCAGTGTGATTTTTTAAAAACACACTGTGGGTCTGGGATTCATGTCCATCGCTAACCGCAACGGCCGACATGAAATGAGGTCAGAAGACAGGAAGCGCTCACAGCGCATGGCCAAGGGATCACAATAGCGCAGACTCCTGTACAGCAAATAACAACGCTCAGGAATCTGCGCCCAGTACCTAGGTGCAAATTTTTACACCTGTGCTGCGTCTCGTTAAAAAGACAAGTCACGCCTCCACAACTGTTTGACAGTATAATGGGCTAAATAGTGTACGTGTTTTAGTCAGCGTGTGCAAGGAGCAAAACAAATAGAGCAACCTTTTACTTGTGCAGCATTAATGCTGCACAAGGTGTGGCTCTTGTACCTTGCAACACCTGAGGGGGGGTTAAAGGTAACCTTTGAAATTGGTTCAACTAGGCTTCGGCCTACACTCTGCTCCTCTACTCCTCCTGCTGACCCTGGGCTCAAACACCGCTAGTTTTTGCCCGGAAATGCTAGCTGCACAGAGAAAAACACCAGCCAATGTGTTAGTGGGGTTCAGCACCGCCAGCTGTTCCCCTGCTGTGTAGCCGGCATCGTGTCCAGCACAAGCCACGCTGGCACAACCGACCAAAAGCTGCCACCAGTGCAGGCTTCGGCCTACACTTTGCTCCTCTCCTCCTCCTCCTGCTGACCCTGGGCTCTAACACCGCTAGTTTTTGCCCGGACATGCAATCTGCACAGAGAAAAACACCAGTCAATGTGTCAGTGGGGTTCAGCAACGCCAGCTGTTCCCCTGCTGTGTAGCTTGCAACGTGACCTGCAAACGCCACGCAGGCACATGAACTGAAATTGAAGGGAGCCTGCCCCCCACCCACAGGTGTTTCTATGTATATCAGCCACCTTGTACAGCAGTACTGCTGCATTTGTACGAGGTGGCTGACTTTTTCTCCTTGCCCACGTGGAACTCAACACGTACAAAATGTGTCTCATTAGAGACCATTACAATGTCCCTGAGGTGTGACTTTCCTTTGTAATGACACGCAGCACCACCCTTGTTAGCGCTGCCCGTCTTTTGACATCATTGGTTAGCTGGCTGCGCCTGTGCATCTCCCCTGCTCGAAACAACGGCCCTCGGTGTCTTATTTTTTTGGACAGCGAGGGTGTGATTGATGGGCATGTGCAGTGCATATGTTTGCCTGTGTTCACTCATCTCCTTCCGCCTTCTTCAGACTGGGTGTCCTCATGGCCGCGGCAGGCGATAAGGGATCAGATGAGGCCGCCCAGTCTGAAGCAGGTGTAAGGACATGTGTGAGCGGCAAACATATTTAGTGCACCAGGGCACAAATCCCAGCACCGCAGTGTGATTTTTTAAAAACACACTGTGGGTCTGGGATTTATGGCCATCGTTAACCGCACCGGCCAACATGAAATGAGGTCATGAGACGGCCTGCACTAACAGGGTATTGCCAAGGGATAACACAAGAGCGCAGACTCCTGTACAGCAAATAACAACGCTCAGGAATCTGCGCCCAGTACCTAGGTGCAAATTTTGACACCTGTGCTGCGTCTCCTTAAAAAGACAAGTCACGCCTCCACAACTGTTTGACAGTATAATGGGCTAAATAGTGTACGTGTTTAATTCAGCGTGTGCAAGGAGCAAAATTAAATAGAGCAACCTTTGACTTGTGCATCATTAATGCTGTTCAAGGTGTGGCTCTTGTACCTTGCAACACCTGAGGGGGGGGTTAAAGGTAACCTTTGAAATTGGTTCAACTAGGCTTCGGCCTACACTCTGCTCCTCTACTCCTCCTGCTGACCCTGGGCTCAAACACCGCTAGTTTTTGCCCGGAAATGCTAGCTGCACAGAGAAAAACACCAGCCAATGTGTTAGTGGGGTTCAGCACCGCCAGCTGTTCCCCTGCTGTGTAGTCGGCAACGTGTCCAGCACAAGCCACGCTGGCACAACAGAACAAAAGCTGCCACCAGTGCAGGCTTCGGCCTACACTTTGCTCCTCTCCTCCTCCTGCTGACCCTGGGCTCAAACAACGCCAGTTTCTGCCCGGACATGCTAGCTGCACAGAGAAAAACACCAGCCAATGTGTTAGTGGGGTTCAGCACCGCCAGCTGTTCCCCCGCTGTGTAGCCGGCATCGTGTCCAGCACAAGCCACGCTGGCACAACCGACCAAAAGCTGCCACCAGTGCAGGCTTCGGCCTACACTTTGCTCCTCTCCTCTACTCCTCCTGCTGACCCTGGGCTCTAACACCGCTAGTTTTTGCCCGGACATGCAATCTGCACAGAGAAAAACACCAGTCAATGTGTCAGTGGGGTTCAGCAACGCCAGCTGTTCCCCTGCTGTGTAGCTTGCAACGTGACCTGCAAACGCCACGCAGGCACATGAACTGAAATTGAAGGGAGCCTGCCCCCCACCCCCCCAGGTGTTTCTATGTATAACAGCCACCTTGTACAGCAGTACTGCTGCATTTGTACAAGGTGGCTGACTTTTTCTCCTTGCACACGTGGAACTCAACAAGTACAAAATGTGTCTCATTACAGACCATTACAATGTCCCTGAGGTGTGACTTTCCTTTTTAATGACACGCAGCACCCCCATTGTTAGCGCTGCCCGTCTCCTGACATCATTGGTTGGCTGGCTGTGCCTGTGCGTCCCCCCTGCCCGACACAACGCCCCCCGTTGTCTCATATATTTTGACTGCGAGGGTGTGATTGATGGGCACGAGCAGTGCATATGTTCCCCTGTTTTCACTCCCCTCCTTCCGCCTTCTTCTGACTGTGCGGCCTCATGGCCGCGGCATGCGATAAGGGATCAGCTGAGGCCGCCCAGTCTGAAGCAGGTGTAAGGACATGTGTGAGCGGCGAACATATTTACTGCACAAGGCCACGAATCCCAGCACCGCAGTGTGACTTTAGGAAAAGCCACTGTGGGTCTGGGATTTATGGCCATCGTTAACCGCACCGGCCAACATGAAATGAGGTCATGAGACGGCCTGCACTAACAGGGTATTGCCAAGGGATAACACAAGAGCGCAGACTCCTGTACAGCAAATAACAACGCTCAGGAATCTGCGCCCAGTACCTAGGTGCAAATTTTGACACCTGTGCTGCGTCTCCTTAAAAAGACAAGTCACGCCTCCACAACTGTTTGACAGTATAATGGGCTAAATAGTGTACGTGTTTAATTCAGCGTGTGCAAGGAGCAAAATTAAATAGAGCAACCTTTGACTTGTGCATCATTAATGCTGTTCAAGGTGTGGCTCTTGTACCTTGCAACACCTGAGGGGGGGGTTAAAGGTAACCTTTGAAATTGGTTCAACTAGGCTTCGGCCTACACTCTGCTCCTCTACTCCTCCTGCTGACCCTGGGCTCAAACACCGCTAGTTTTTGCCCGGAAATGCTAGCTGCACAGAGAAAAACACCAGCCAATGTGTTAGTGGGGTTCAGCACCGCCAGCTGTTCCCCTGCTGTGTAGTCGGAAACGTGTCCAGCACAAGCCACGCTGGCACAACAGAACAAAAGCTGCCACCAGTGCAGGCTTCGGCCTACACTTTGCTCCTCTCCTCCTCCTGCTGACCCTGGGCTCAAACAACGCCAGTTTCTGCCCGGACATGCTAGCTGCACAGAGAAAAACACCAGCCAATGTGTTAGTGGGGTTCAGCACCGCCAGCTGTTCCCCCGCTGTGTAGCCGGCATCGTGTCCAGCACAAGCCACGCTGGCACAACCGACCAAAAGCTGCCACCAGTGCAGGCTTCGGCCTACACTTTGCTCCTCTACTCCTCCTGCTGACCCTGGGCTCAAACACCGCTAGTTTTTGCCCGGAAATGCTAGCTGCACAGAGAAAAACACCAGCCAATGTGTTAGTGGGGTTCAGCACCGCCAGCTGTTCCCCTGCTGTGTAGTCGGCAACGTGTCCAGCACAAGCCACGCTGGCACAACAGAACAAAAGCTGCCACCAGTGCAGGCTTCGGCCTACACTTTGCTCCTCTCCTCCTCCTGCTGACCCTGGGCTCAAACAACGCCAGTTTATGCCCGGACATGCTAGCTGCACAGAGAAAAACACCAGCCAATGTGTTAGTGGGGTTCAGCACCGCCAGCTGTTCCCCTGCTGTGCAGCTTGCAACGTGACCTGCAAACGCCACGCAGGCACATGAACTGAAATTGAAGGGAGCCTGGCCACCACCCCCAGGTGTTTCTATGTATAACAGCCACCTTGTACAGCAGTACTGCTGCATTTGTACAAGGTGGCTGACGTTTTCTCCTTGCCCACGTGGAACTCAACACGTACAAAATGTGTCTCTTTGAGACCATTCCACTGTCCCTGAGGTGTGACTTTCCTTTCTAATGATACGCAGCACCCCCCTTGGTAGCGCTTCCCGTCTTCTGACATCATTGGTTGGCTACTTGCGCCTGTTCGTCCGCCCTGCCTGAATAAAATGCTCCTCGTTGTCTTAATTATTTTGACTGCGAGGGTGTGATTGATGGGCACGAGCAGTGCATATCTTCGCCTGTCTTAACTCATCTCCTTCCGCCTTCTTCAGACTGTGCAGCCTCATGGCCGCGGCATGCGAGAAGGGATCAGCAGAGGCCGCCCAGTCTGAAGCAGGTGTAAGGACGTGTGTGAGCGGCCAAAATATTTACTGCTCAAGGCCACGAATCCCAGCACCGCAGTGTGGCTTTATGAAAAGACACTGTGGGTCTGGGATTTATGGCCATCGTTAACCGCACCGGCCAACATGAAATGAGGTCATAAGATGGGCAGCGCTAACAGGGCATTGCCAAGGGATAACACAAGAGCGCAGACTCCTGTACAGCAAATAACAACGCTCAGGAAGCTGCGCCAAGCACCAAGGCGTTATTTTGGACACCTGTGCTGCGTCTCATCAAAAAACCAAGTCACGCATCCACTACAGTTTGACTGTAGAATGGGGTAAATTGTGTATGTCTTTCATTCAGCGTGTGCAAGTAGACAAATTAATAGAGCAACCTTTCACTTGTGCAGCATTAATACTGCACAAGGTGTGTCTCTTGTACTTTGTAACACCTGAGGGGGGGGTTAAAGGTTTCCTTTGAAATTGGTTCAACTAGGCTTCGGCCTACACTCTGCTCCTCTCCTCCTCCTCCTGCTTCAACACGGGCTCTAACATCGCAAGTTTTTGCCCGCAAGTGCTAGCTGCACAGATAAAAACACACGCCATTGTGTTAGTGGGGTTCAGCAACGCCAGCTGTTCCCCCAGTGTGTAGCCGGCAAAGTGTCCTGCAAACGCAACGCAGACACAAAGCTGCCTCCAGTGCAGGCTTCGGCCTACACTCATCTCCCCCTGCTTACCCTTTGCTCCAACACCGCTAGTTGGGGCTCTAGGAAGACAATCTTTAATAGGCAAGGCAACGCATCCGGGTTCCAGCACCGCCAGCTGGTTCTCGGCAGTGTTCTTGTCACAGGTACTCCCTCGTGCCAAGCCTGGTTTCAGCACCGTCAGCTGTTTCCGGGTTGTGTCAACTTCACTGAGACGCCTATGCTTGCCCCGTCGTGGGGCGGTCGAGTTAGCCAACTCCAGGGTGCCTCCAGTTTAGGAGCTTCCTATGTGGGCTGCGTGAACTGGTAGTCAAGGCTGGTTCTGTAGTGCCAGTAGGCCCAGCTCCCCCTGTAGGACTGTTGGGGTTCGGTAACTGCGGCTGCCTCGCGGCCTAGCTGTTCTCTCCTCTCCTGTGGGCCTTGGGGTCCACCACCTGGTTCCAGCACCGTCAGCTGGTTCCGGGCCGAGCCTTTGGCTTAGGTGCCTCCTCCTGGGTAGCCGAGTTCCGCCAACGTTAGGCGGTCCTTGGTAGTGCTTTTAAGCGCGGGCACCTACAGCTTAGTAACCGGGTTCCAGCACCGTCAGCTGGTCCTCGGTCGTGCCATTGGCTCTTGCACACTGGGGCAACGCATCTGGGTTCCAGCACCGCCAGCTGGTTCTCGGCAGTGTTTTTGTCACAGGTACTCCCTCGTGCCAAACCTGGTTTCAGCACCGTCAGCTGTTTCCGGGTTGTGTCAAGCTCACTGAGACGCCTATGCTTGCCCCGTCGTGGTGCAGTCGGGTTAGCCAACTCCAGGGTGCCTCCAGTTTAGGAGCTTCCTATGTGGGCTGCGTGAACTGGTAGTCAAGGCTGGTTCTGTAGTGCCAGTAGGCCCAGCTCCCCCTGTAGGACTGTTGGGGTTCGGTAACTGCGGCTGCCTCGCGGCCTAGCTGTTCTCTCCTCTCCTGTGGGCCTTGGGGTCCACCACCTGGTTCCAGCACCGTCAGCTGGTTCCGGGCCGAGCCTTTGGCTTAGGTGCCTCCTCCTGGGTAGCCGAGTTCCGCCAACGCCAGGCGGTCCTTGGTAGTGCTTTTAAGCGCGGGCACCTACAGCTTAGTAACCGGGTTCCAGCACCGTCAGCTGGTCCTCGGTCGTGCCATTGGCTCTTGCACACTGGGGCAACGCATCCGGGTTCCAGCACCGCCAGCTGGTTCTCGGCAGTGTTCTTGTCACAGGTACTCCCTCGTGCCAAGCCTGGTTTCAGCACCGTCAGCTGTTTCCGGGTTGTGTCAACTTCACTGAGACGCCTATGCTTGCCCCGTCGTGGGGCGGTCGAGTTAGCCAACTCCAGGGTGCCTCCAGTTTAGGAGCTTCCTATGTGGGCTGCGTGAACTGGTAGTCAAGGCTGGTTCTGTAGTGCCAGTAGGCCCAGCTCCCCCTGTAGGACTGTTGGGGTTCGGTAACTGCGGCTGCCTCGCGGCCTAGCTGTTCTCTCCTCTCCTGTGGGCCTTGGGGTCCACCACCTGGTTCCAGCACCGTCAGCTGGTTCCGGGCCGAGCCTTTGGCTTAGGTGCCTCCTCCTGGGTAGCCGAGTTCCGCCAACGCCAGGCGGTCCTTGGTAGTGCTTTTAAGCGCGGGCACCTACAGCTTAGTAACCGGGTTCCAGCACCGTCAGCTGGTCCTCGGTCGTGCCATTGGCTCTTGCACACTGGGGCAACGCATCCGGGTTCCAGCACCGCCAGCTGGTTCTCGGCAGTGTTCTTGTCACAGGTACTCCCTCGTGCCAAGCCTGGTTTCAGCACCGTCAGCTGTTTCCGGGTTGTGTCAACTTCACTGAGACGCCTATGCTTGCCCCGTCGTGGGGCGGTCGAGTTAGCCAACTCCAGGGTGCCTCCAGTTTAGGAGCTTCCTATGTGGGCTGCGTGAACTGGTAGTCAAGGCTGGTTCTGTAGTGCCAGTAGGCCCAGCTCCCCCTGTAGGACTGTTGGGGTTCGGTAACTGCGGCTGCCTCGCGGCCTAGCTGTTCTCTCCTCTCCTGTGGGCCTTGGGGTCCACCACCTGGTTCCAGCACCGTCAGCTGGTTCCGGGCCGAGCCTTTGGCTTAGGTGCCTCCTCCTGGGTAGCCGAGTTCCGCCAACGCCAGGCGGTCCTTGGTAGTGCTTTTAAGCGCGGGCACCTACAGCTTAGTAACCGGGTTCCAGCACCGTCAGCTGGTCCTCGGTCGTGCCATTGGCTCTTGCACACTGGGGCAACGCATCCGGGTTCCAGCACCGCCAGCTGGTTCTCGGCAGTGTTCTTGTCACAGGTACTCCCTCGTGCCAAGCCTGGTTTCAGCACCGTCAGCTGTTTCCGGGTTGTGTCAACTTCACTGAGACGCCTATGCTTGCCCCGTCGTGGGGCGGTCGAGTTAGCCAACTCCAGGGTGCCTCCAGTTTAGGAGCTTCCTATGTGGGCTGCGTGAACTGGTAGTCAAGGCTGGTTCTGTAGTGCCAGTAGGCCCAGCTCCCCCTGTAGGACTGTTGGGGTTCGGTAACTGCGGCTGCCTCGCGGCCTAGCTGTTCTCTCCTCTCCTGTGGGCCTTGGGGTCCACCACCTGGTTCCAGCACCGTCAGCTGGTTCCGGGCCGAGCCTTTGGCTTAGGTGCCTCCTCCTGGGTAGCCGAGTTCCGCCAACGCCAGGCGGTCCTTGGTAGTGCTTTTAAGCGCGGGCACCTACAGCTTAGCAACCGGGTTCCAGCACCGTCAGCTGGTCCTCGGTCGTGCCATTGGCTCTTGCACACTGGGGCAACGCATCCGGGTTCCAGCACCGCCAGCTGGTTCTCGGCAGTGTTCTTGTCACAGGTACTCCCTCGTGCCAAGCCTGGTTTCAGCACCGTCAGCTGTTTCCGGGTTGTGTCAACTTCACTGAGACGCCTATGCTTGCCCCGTCGTGGGGCGGTCGAGTTAGCCAACTCCAGGGTGCCTCCAGTTTAGGAGCTTCCTATGTGGGCTGCGTGAACTGGTAGTCAAGGCTGGTTCTGTAGTGCCAGTAGGCCCAGCTCCCCCTGTAGGACTGTTGGGGTTCGGTAACTGCGGCTGCCTCGCGGCCTAGCTGTTCTCTCCTCTCCTGTGGGCCTTGGGGTCCACCACCTGGTTCCAGCACCGTCAGCTGGTTCCGGGCCGAGCCTTTGGCTTAGGTGCCTCCTCCTGGGTAGCCGAGTTCCGCCAACGCCAGGCGGTCCTTGGTAGTGCTTTTAAGCGCGGGCACCTACAGCTTAGTAACCGGGTTCCAGCACCGTCAGCTGGTCCTCGGTCGTGCCATTGGCTCTTGCACACTGGGGCAACGCATCCGGGTTCCAGCACCGCCAGCTGGTTCTCGGCAGTGTTCTTGTCACAGGTACTCCCTCGTGCCAAGCCTGGTTTCAGCACCGTCAGCTGTTTCCGGGTTGTGTCAACTTCACTGAGACGCCTATGCTTGCCCCGTCGTGGGGCGGTCGAGTTAGCCAACTCCAGGGTGCCTCCAGTTTAGGAGCTTCCTATGTGGGCTGCGTGAACTGGTAGTCAAGGCTGGTTCTGTAGTGCCAGTAGGCCCAGCTCCCCCTGTAGGACTGTTGGGGTTCGGTAACTGCGGCTGCCTCGCGGCCTAGCTGTTCTCTCCTCTCCTGTGGGCCTTGGGGTCCACCACCTGGTTCCAGCACCGTCAGCTGGTTCCGGGCCGAGCCTTTGGCTTAGGTGCCTCCTCCTGGGTAGCCGAGTTCCGCCAACGCCAGGCGGTCCTTGGTAGTGCTTTTAAGCGCGGGCACCTACAGCTTAGCAACCGGGTTCCAGCACCGTCAGCTGGTCCTCGGTCGTGCCATTGGCTCTTGCACACTGGGGCAACGCATCCGGGTTCCAGCACCGCCAGCTGGTTCTCGGCAGTGTTCTTGTCACAGGTACTCCCTCGTGCCAAGCCTGGTTTCAGCACCGTCAGCTGTTTCCGGGTTGTGTCAACTTCACTGAGACGCCTATGCTTGCCCCGTCGTGGGGCGGTCGAGTTAGCCAACTCCAGGGTGCCTCCAGTTTAGGAGCTTCCTATGTGGGCTGCGTGAACTGGTAGTCAAGGCTGGTTCTGTAGTGCCAGTAGGCCCAGCTCCCCCTGTAGGACTGTTGGGGTTCGGTAACTGCGGCTGCCTCGCGGCCTAGCTGTTCTCTCCTCTCCTGTGGGCCTTGGGGTCCACCACCTGGTTCCAGCACCGTCAGCTGGTTCCGGGCCGAGCCTTTGGCTTAGGTGCCTCCTCCTGGGTAGCCGAGTTCCGCCAACGTTAGGCGGTCCTTGGTAGTGCTTTTAAGCGCGGGCACCTACAGCTTAGTAACCGGGTTCCAGCACCGTCAGCTGGTCCTCGGTCGTGCCATTGGCTCTTGCACACTGGGGCAACGCATCTGGGTTCCAGCACCGCCAGCTGGTTCTCGGCAGTGTTTTTGTCACAGGTACTCCCTCGTGCCAAACCTGGTTTCAGCACCGTCAGCTGTTTCCGGGTTGTGTCAAGCTCACTGAGACGCCTATGCTTGCCCCGTCGTGGTGCAGTCGGGTTAGCCAACTCCAGGGTGCCTCCAGTTTAGGAGCTTCCTATGTGGGCTGCGTGAACTGGTAGTCAAGGCTGGTTCTGTAGTGCCAGTAGGCCCAGCTCCCCCTGTAGGACTGTTGGGGTTCGGTAACTGCGGCTGCCTCGCGGCCTAGCTGTTCTCTCCTCTCCTGTGGGCCTTGGGGTCCACCACCTGGTTCCAGCACCGTCAGCTGGTTCCGGGCCGAGCCTTTGGCTTAGGTGCCTCCTCCTGGGTAGCCGAGTTCCGCCAACGCCAGGCGGTCCTTGGTAGTGCTTTTAAGCGCGGGCACCTACAGCTTAGTAACCGGGTTCCAGCACCGTCAGCTGGTCCTCGGTCGTGCCATTGGCTCTTGCACACTGGGGCAACGCATCCGGGTTCCAGCACCGCCAGCTGGTTCTCGGCAGTGTTCTTGTCACAGGTACTCCCTCGTGCCAAGCCTGGTTTCAGCACCGTCAGCTGTTTCCGGGTTGTGTCAACTTCACTGAGACGCCTATGCTTGCCCCGTCGTGGGGCGGTCGAGTTAGCCAACTCCAGGGTGCCTCCAGTTTAGGAGCTTCCTATGTGGGCTGCGTGAACTGGTAGTCAAGGCTGGTTCTGTAGTGCCAGTAGGCCCAGCTCCCCCTGTAGGACTGTTGGGGTTCGGTAACTGCGGCTGCCTCGCGGCCTAGCTGTTCTCTCCTCTCCTGTGGGCCTTGGGGTCCACCACCTGGTTCCAGCACCGTCAGCTGGTTCCGGGCCGAGCCTTTGGCTTAGGTGCCTCCTCCTGGGTAGCCGAGTTCCGCCAACGCCAGGCGGTCCTTGGTAGTGCTTTTAAGCGCGGGCACCTACAGCTTAGCAACCGGGTTCCAGCACCGTCAGCTGGTCCTCGGTCGTGCCATTGGCTCTTGCACACTGGGGCAACGCATCCGGGTTCCAGCACCGCCAGCTGGTTCTCGGCAGTGTTCTTGTCACAGGTACTCCCTCGTGCCAAGCCTGGTTTCAGCACCGTCAGCTGTTTCCGGGTTGTGTCAACTTCACTGAGACGCCTATGCTTGCCCCGTCGTGGGGCGGTCGAGTTAGCCAACTCCAGGGTGCCTCCAGTTTAGGAGCTTCCTATGTGGGCTGCGTGAACTGGTAGTCAAGGCTGGTTCTGTAGTGCCAGTAGGCCCAGCTCCCCCTGTAGGACTGTTGGGGTTCGGTAACTGCGGCTGCCTCGCGGCCTAGCTGTTCTCTCCTCTCCTGTGGGCCTTGGGGTCCACCACCTGGTTCCAGCACCGTCAGCTGGTTCCGGGCCGAGCCTTTGGCTTAGGTGCCTCCTCCTGGGTAGCCGAGTTCCGCCAACGCCAGGCGGTCCTTGGTAGTGCTTTTAAGCGCGGGCACCTACAGCTTAGCAACCGGGTTCCAGCACCGTCAGCTGGTCCTCGGTCGTGCCATTGGCTCTTGCACACTGGGGCAACGCATCCGGGTTCCAGCACCGCCAGCTGGTTCTCGGCAGTGTTCTTGTCACAGGTACTCCCTCGTGCCAAGCCTGGTTTCAGCACCGTCAGCTGTTTCCGGGTTGTGTCAACTTCACTGAGACGCCTATGCTTGCCCCGTCGTGGGGCGGTCGAGTTAGCCAACTCCAGGGTGCCTCCAGTTTAGGAGCTTCCTATGTGGGCTGCGTGAACTGGTAGTCAAGGCTGGTTCTGTAGTGCCAGTAGGCCCAGCTCCCCCTGTAGGACTGTTGGGGTTCGGTAACTGCGGCTGCCTCGCGGCCTAGCTGTTCTCTCCTCTCCTGTGGGCCTTGGGGTCCACCACCTGGTTCCAGCACCGTCAGCTGGTTCCGGGCCGAGCCTTTGGCTTAGGTGCCTCCTCCTGGGTAGCCGAGTTCCGCCAACGTTAGGCGGTCCTTGGTAGTGCTTTTAAGCGCGGGCACCTACAGCTTAGTAACCGGGTTCCAGCACCGTCAGCTGGTCCTCGGTCGTGCCATTGGCTCTTGCACACTGGGGCAACGCATCTG
The DNA here is from genome assembly GCF_032444005.1 of Ranitomeya imitator. Taxonomy (NCBI): domain Eukaryota; kingdom Metazoa; phylum Chordata; class Amphibia; order Anura; family Dendrobatidae; genus Ranitomeya; species Ranitomeya imitator. Next base: position 675,734,459 of record NC_091282.1, on the reverse strand, counting down.
GGTTCCAGCACCGCCAGCTGGTTCTCGGCATTTTTTTTTGTCACAGGTACTCCCTCGTGCCAAACCTGGTTTCAGCACCGTCAGCTGTTTCCGGGTTGTGTCAAGCTCACTGAGACGCCTATGCTTGCCCCGTCGTGGTGCAGTCGGGTTAGCCAACTCCAGGGTGCCTCCAGTTTAGGAGCTTCCTATGTGGGCTGCGTGAACTGGTAGTCAAGGCTGGTTCTGTAGTGCCAGTAGGCCCAGCTCCCCCTGTAGGACTGTTGGGGTTCGGTAACTGCGGCTGCCTCGCGGCCTAGCTGTTCTCTCCTCTCCTGTGGGCCTTGGGGTCCACCACCTGGTTCCAGCACCGTCAGCTGGTTCCGGGCCGAGCCTTTGGCTTAGGTGCCTCCTCCTGGGTATCCGAGTTCCGCCAACGCCAGGCGGTCCTTGGTAGTGCTTTTAAGCGCGGGCACCTACAGCTTAGTAACCGGGTTCCAGCACCGTCAGCTGGTCCTCGGTCGTGCCATTGGCTCTTGCACACTGGGGCAACGCATCCGGGTTCCAGCACCGCCAGCTGGTTCTCGGCAGTGTTCTTGTCACAGGTACTCCCTCGTGCCAAGCCTGGTTTCAGCACCGTCAGCTGTTTCCGGGTTGTGTCAACTTCACTGAGACGCCTATGCTTGCCCCGTCGTGGGGCGGTCGAGTTAGCCAACTCCAGGGTGCCTCCAGTTTAGGAGCTTCCTATGTGGGCTGCGTGAACTGGTAGTCAAGGCTGGTTCTGTAGTGCCAGTAGGCCCAGCTCCCCCTGTAGGACTGTTGGGGTTCGGTAACTGCGGCTGCCTCGCGGCCTAGCTGTTCTCTCCTCTCCTGTGGGCCTTGGGGTCCACCACCTGGTTCCAGCACCGTCAGCTGGTTCTCGGCAGTGTCTTTTGCTCTTGTACCTTCTGCTCCCCATCCTGGTTCCAGTACCGTCAGCTGGTTCCGGGCAGAGCCTTTGGCTTAGGTGCCTCCTTCTGGGTATCCAAGTTCCACCAATGTCAGGTGGTCCTTGGTAGTGCTTTCAGGCACGGGTACCTCCTGCTTAGTAACCGGGTTCCAGTAACGTCAGCTGGTCCTTGGTAGTTCCATTGGCTCTTGGACATTCGGCTACCCATCCGGGTTCCAGTACCGTCAGCTGGTTCTCGGCAGTGTCTTTTGCTCTTGTACCTTCTGCTCCCCATCCTGGTTCCAGTAACGTCATCTGGTTCCGGGCAGAGCCTTTGGCTTAGGTGCCTCCTCCTGGGTATCCGAGTTCCGCCAACGCCAGGCGGTCCTTGGTAGTGCTTTTAAGCGCGGGCACCTACAGCTTAGTAACCGGGTTCCAGCACCGTCAGCTGGTCCTCGGTCGTGCCATTGGCTCTTGCACACTGGGGCAACGCATCCGGGTTCCAGCACCGCCAGCTGGTTCTCGGCAGTGTTCTTGTCACAGGTACTCCCTCGTGCCAAGCCTGGTTTCAGCACCGTCAGCTGTTTCCGGGTTGTGTCAACTTCACTGAGACGCCTATGCTTGCCCCGTCGTGGGGCGGTCGAGTTAGCCAACTCCAGGGTGCCTCCAGTTTAGGAGCTTCCTATGTGGGCTGCGTGAACTGGTAGTCAAGGCTGGTTCTGTAGTGCCAGTAGGCCCAGCTCCCCCTGTAGGACTGTTGGGGTTCGGTAACTGCGGCTGCCTCGCGGCCTAGCTGTTCTCTCCTCTCCTGTGGGCCTTGGGGTCCACCACCTGGTTCCAGCACCGTCAGCTGGTTCTCGGCAGTGTCTTTTGCTCTTGTACCTTCTGCTCCCCATCCTGGTTCCAGTACCGTCAGCTGGTTCCGGGCAGAGCCTTTGGCTTAGGTGCCTCCTTCTGGGTATCCAAGTTCCACCAATGTCAGGTGGTCCTTGGTAGTGCTTTCAGGCACGGGTACCTCCTGCTTAGTAACCGGGTTCCAGTAACGTCAGCTGGTCCTTGGTAGTTCCATTGGCTCTTGGACATTCGGCTACCCATCCGGGTTCCAGTACCGTCAGCTGGTTCTCGGCAGTGTCTTTTGCTCTTGTACCTTCTGCTCCCCATCCTGGTTCCAGTAACGTCATCTGGTTCCGGGCAGAGCCTTTGGCTTAGGTGCCTCCTTCTGGGTATCCGAGTTCCGCCAACGTCAGGCGGTCCTTGGTAGTGCTTTTTAGCACGGGTACCTCCTGCTTAGTAACCGGGTTCCAGTAACGTCAGCTGGTCCTCGGTAGTTCCATAGGCTCTTGAACCTTCGGGTAGCCATCCGAGTTCCAGTTCCATCAGCTGGTTCTTGGCATTTTCTCAGCCTTCTTGTACCTTCTGCTACATTTCCAAGTTGAAGACCCTAACGTCGACAACCCGGAAGACCACCCCGATGACGACGACCCGGAAGACCACCCCGATGACGACGACGACGACGACGGCGGAGACGACGACGGCTGAGACGACGACGGCGGAGATGACGACACTGGAGACGAAGACCCTGGAGACGACAACATGGAAGACCGAGAAGCAGAAGAACAAGAGGCTGCAGAACAAAGAGCAGAAGAACATTAAGCATAAGACTTAATATCAGAGCAAAAGATATTATCTAAATTATATGCAGAAGAAGACTAAGCAGTGTATGGGGGTGAGTCCGTTCCTCCTCGTGGTGCCCCTGGATAAAGCCTGATGCTGCAGGCCAAACTGAACGCGGACAAATGTAACTTTTGTGACTGGCAGAACGGAAGGTGTAATCTTCCAACTTTTATAGACAACAACTACGGGAATGCCTGTCACAAATGAGAATATGATGAAGAAGTAGAATAGGAAGAATAATAACAGTGGAATAAAAAGAATATGTAGAATAGGAAGAATAATAATAGTTGAAGAAAATGAATATGAAGAATGTAATAAAAAAAAAAATAGGTAGAAGATGAAGAAGAAGATGAATAAGGTGAAGAAGTTGATGTCAAGGATGCTGATGATGATGAAGATGAAAGTGTGGGAAAAGAAAAAAAAAAAAAAAAGAAAAAAAAGAAGGGGAAGGGCGTGGAATAGTGAAACATCAATATCTGACAAAATAAAAAAAATTTACATACTCAATATCTTTTTCAATCCGAACTTCTTTAAAAAAAAAAAAAAAACATGCTATTCTATTTGATTGGACTAATCCTCATTGCCTTTAATGTCTCCGCCACCTCCCCCATACATCCTACATTATTCTTAGTTGTTTTCCTTCAGGTAGAATGAACCTACAAGGAAAGAAAGGGTTTATTTTAATTCCGATATTTTGGTCCCATTGACTTGCATTGGGATCGGGTATCGGTATCGGCGATATCCGATATTTTTTGAATATCGGCCGATCCAAACCGATACCGATACTTTCCGATATCGGAAGGTATCGCTCAACACTATTCAACAGTCCTTGAGATGGGCCTCGTTCAGACCCGGCAACTCCTGTGAGCAGATCACGGGCTCTTATGTGGTGGTGTGCTGCATTTTTTCAACGGGGGACTAGTCCAAGGGCAGAAATGGGGCACAGTCCAGTGATAGCACAGTTCAGTCCAGCAGCCACACACCCACAGTCCATCGTAGTTAACCCCCATGGGGATTTGGTCCCATGATTCAGCAAGGGAGGCACCAATGGGTGCAAACTGGGAGGAGGGGAAAACAAACAAGCATTGATTTGCCAGTAACCATGGCCACGTCAGGCACCATTGTTCTTAGGTGCCATGCAGGGCTAACTGCCCTCTTAGGGATGTGAAACAGTCCTTTGCTCTGGGTGCAACCATCACCAATATCAAATCTTAAAGGGGACACTCAGTGTTTACACGGCCGTTGACTTGCATAGTGGGCCGCATTAGGGCCCTACACCACCACATGCACATTAGATGAGGACCCACTTGAGAAGTGAGTCCCTACTGTTCCTCCAGCTCCACACTTCCACCAGTGGTGATCCTGTAGCTCCTGGAGCTTCTGGCTCTGCTGTTACACCAGCGGCTGCCTCGCTGCTCTCAGGCACCGCTCTCTCCTGTACAGTTGGAGCAACTGCAACCGCGGCAACCGGCCGCTCTAGACTCGGGGTCCCCTGTGGTGGGCTGGTGTCCCAGTTGGAGGCCATCCTGATGACCACTGCATAGGGCCCCCGGGGTCCTTGCTCTTTAATTAAATCCACCTTTTCCCCCTCTCAGAGAGGACCACGAAACATAAGGGACCCAGCATTAATATAAATTTTTGTCCCGGTCTCCAGCTCCTACAGGAAACCATAGCCCTTGCTTCATCGGGCCTGCCGCAGTTCCTCCACCAGGGCGCTGCAGCTCTCGGATGTTCCGGCGCTCCCACTGCCTCTTTTCCAGAATGACCTCATGGATCCACTGGGCCTCCACAGCTGCAGGTTTATGGGTTTCCTCCACACTCCTTCCACAGGTGTCACCCGAAACGGGTGAACCGAGGGAAGTTCAGGGGCCATCGCTGCTGAGGATGACGGTGAAGGTGGCCATCGGGACATCTCCGGCAAGGACGGCGGGGCTGCTGGAAGCAGGTGAGCAGTGGGCGAGATGACAAGATGGCCAGGTGGGGAGCTCTTACTCATCGCCGTGCCCGGTGACAGTCCTTTAACACGGCCCCTGATCTGTTGGAAGAACTTCAGGACTTAACTAGAACCCCAGAGGCTGTGACATCTGTAAGAGCCACAGTCACATCCACCAATAACAGGCTTAAAAGGCAGCCAGAAAGAATCCAGGGGACTCAGAGGACATCACCCGACCAGATTCGGATTTGCTGGCTTAGGACATTGTGGGTGAGACGCTGGGCAGGAAGAGTGGAAACCAGTGTAGAGAGACAGCCAGGAAAGGCTTCTAAAAGGGGAGATTCTGGGCAGGGACCCTGAGTTGCTGGAGAGTTTGCTGGGCCACTCTCCTGAAGACGAAGCATTTCATTGTGAAACACACATCGGGTGTGGTGGACATCTGGATTTCCTCTACCCTTTCTGGTAATGAATCCTGTAAATTTATTAGACATGTACATAGGATGGCTGTGCTAAAAGTGTTGTATCCATTTGATTAAATATATGTGGATTTCCATAATGTTAGTGCATACATTCAGGCCTACCATATGGGTATATCCAAATACATGGGATCTTTTTTATCTGCTGTTGAGTGCAGTGTAGCACTAGCTCATAATGAAAAAGTGTGCCATTCTTGTCTTTTTATATGATATCTAACATTCTTTGCCTGAGAGATACATATATATACACTTGTATTTGGATTTTATGTCCTTATTATTTTTCCAGGTTTGTCCGTCTATTTTTCTGTGCATATGTGAGCCTCACCTGTTATTTATGTGACATTTTTATGACTATGTTTGGTCTTGTTTTATCTTATGTTACAAATAAATATATTTTTTATTAGTAATTGCTCTGGTGTGGAGCCTTATTCTATTTGTAGATGTATTTATATATTTTCTGGCTACCATATAGGATATATACAAAGGTGTTTTGTTGGGCCACTCTTCTGAAGGGCACGGCACCCTGGCTGGGGCACCGTACCACCTGAAATGTGAGTAAACTACAAATACCTGCAATACCAGAATATAATGCTGTCTGCAGAACCTGCAGGGCACGCATCAGATTATCTAAAGCTTACAATGAATTAAGGCTTGCAAGAGACGTCAAAAGAAATAAAAAAGGATTTTGGGGATATGTCATAAGTAAAAGGAAAGTCAAAGGTGCTATAGGATTTTTATAGGATGAAAATGATGGTAACAAAGGATGTTGAGAAGGCCGAACTTTTAAATTCCTATTTTCCATCTGTTTTCTCTCAGAAAGGAATTGTAACATCAACTAATCTTCACTGTCCTATTAAAGGAATAGAAGAATCCAAGATATCTATAAACTGAAAGATAGTGAGGAAACAGTTAACATAAATGGATTCAAGTCTCCAGGTCCAGATGAATTACACCAAAGAGTACTGAAGGAGATAGCAAAAGAAATTTTTGAACCTCTCTCAATAATCTTTGAAAATTCTTGGAGAACAGGAGAAGCCCCAGAATACTGGAGAAGAGCAAATGTTATTCCTACAGTATCTTCGAAAAGGGGAAGAAGGTGGATCCAGGCAACTATAGGCCGGTGAGTCTGACTTCTATACCAGGAAAGATCTTTGAACAAATTAATAAACAGCAAGTATGTAAGTACCTGGATAAGAATGAAGTGATTAACCAGAATCAGCATGGGTTTCTAACTAATAAGTCAAATTAGACTAAGGCTAGTTTCACATTTGCGTTAGAATCCGCAGCGTTTAATCCGCATCTGCAAGTGCAGGAAAAATGCATATAAACACGTACAAGCGTGGCGTTTTTTAGACGCATGCGTGAATGCATGCGGTTAAAAAAATGCAGCGTTTGCACGCTTTTCTATGTGTTTTTTCCTGCGTTTGCATTTTTGGTGCGCATGGTGACAAATTTTACAGGAGAAAAATCTAGATAACCAGACATCGCCAATGTGACTACAGAGGGCGTGTATTATGGGATATCTTTATATAGACCCTTGAACAGCTGAAATCTTCAGCTTTTGCTCCTGTATCCTGTGTCATGATGGATCTTCGCATGGAGAGCTTTTATTTCAACCTGGATTTAAGCATCAAGCTGTTTCTTGCCTGTGCGTTTGCTTGGGAGCAAGACAGAAATCGCGAAAGATGGAGAAGAAGATGTCGTAGGTGTTTTTGGAGACACCCCATTATTGAATTAAGTGAGAGACATGGAGCCTATCACACGCTGTATGGCGAGCTTAATGCCAACCCGGACAAATTCCCAGAATATATAAGGATGTCGCAAGACTCATTCCGGGATTTGCTTGCTCATGTCCAAGGAGCCATACGGAGACAGGACACCCAGCTCCATAGAGTGATTCCACCAAAGGAACGTCTGCTGGTTACATTAAGGTACTTAACAAATCTAAACCAATGTCAGTGCTAATTTTGGGTGTTCTGTCATGGTTTTTTTTTGGGTATTTTCCTTTATGTCTTTAGCATGATAACACCATAAATAGAATTGATTGTAATTGTTTTTTATTTTTTTTTCTTCCAGATTTCTGGCAACTGGAGAGAGTTTATCATCCCTCCTCTTCCAATACCGGCTTGGAATATCCACCCTGTCAGGAATAGTTGCGGACACCTGCCGGACTTTGTGGAATGTACTCCGGGATGAGTTTATACCCCTACCCACCTTGGACATGTGGATTGGAATTGTGTGAATAAATTCTGGAGTGTGTGTGATTTCCCCAGCTGTTTGGGAGCAGTGGATGGAAAGAACATCCGCATTATCAAACCAGCCAGAACAGGATTGGAGTACTTCAATTATAAAAAATATTTTTCTGTTGTGCTCATGGCAATAGCCGATGCAGACTGTCGCTTCATCGCCGTGGACATTAGAGCTTTTGGCCGTGGCATCCATTCTCAGACTTTTAAGAACTCTGATATGGGCCACCGTGTGTATGGAAAAAATTGTAATTTTCCACGGCTACGACGTCTCCCCAACACTCAAGGTCCACCAATGCCATTTGTTATGGCTGGTGATGAGGCCTTTCAGATGTGTGAAAACCTACTGAAGCCACATCCCAGTCGGGACTTGAACCACACTAAAAGGATTTTTAACTACAGACTGACCAGGGTCCGAAGAACAGTAGAGTGTACCTTTGGTATTCTAGTCTCAAAATGGCGCATTCTTGCATCAGCCATTAATCTAAAAATGCAGACAGTCGACGAGGTGGTCAAAGCCTGTATGGTTCTGCACAATTACATAATGGCTAAGGAGCGGCCCAACAATGAACTGGATGAACCAGTTGCACACCCACTGCCCGATTACCAGCATCACCCACTGCGGTCAACAGCTGAAGTTGGCCACATGCAGAACCAATTTGCTGCCTTTTTTGATTCGGATATTGGATGTGTGTCATGGCAGGACAATGTTGTGTAAATGTCCTGTTGTAATTTTATCTGTACCAGTTATTTTCTTAAATGTTACTAATATTTCTCGTTAATAAACTTTATTTTTTGGTGTCTTGACCATGTCTCCTATGTATTTCCTCTACAAACCAAGGCTTATCTCACACTAGCAGTATTTGGTCTGTATTTAATATCAGTATTTGTAATCCAAAACCAGGAGTGGGTGATAAAGGCTGAGGTGCTAGAAATGTTAATATTATAAATTTCCTCTAATTGTTCCACTTCTTGTTTTGGCTTACAAATACTGATATAAAATACTGACCACATACTGCTAGTGTGACGGCAGCCATGTGGTTTTAGTGGTAAGGTTGTTGACGCCATTGCGTCCTGATTCTCTTGTAGATTGTGAGCCCTCGCGGGCAGGGTCCTCATTCCTCCTGTACCAGTTATGACTTGTATTGTTTAAGATTATTGTACTTGTTTTCATTATGTATACCCCTCCTCACATGTAAAGCGCCATGGAATAAATGGCGCTATAACAATAAATAATAATAATAATAATAATAATAATTCTGTTCTGCAGTATCCATTGGACACAGACTAAAGAGACAATGGCTGTCATACAAAACAGATCTATACTCATCAAGTCAGGTGTCAGAAATAATGAATTCATGATGCACATATAACAGCCTAATGAATTCACTATTTCTGACACATGTCCAGGTGAGCATAGATATGCCGTGTATAACCGCCATTGCCATTGGAGGTTATACAAGGCAGTTCTTTACTCACCGGGTCAGGTGTCCTAACTAATGAGTTAGGTGTCCTAACTAAGGACACCTGACCTGTTGTGTTTAGTTCTGCATTGTATTTCCGCCATTTTCTCTTCAGTCTGCAACACTAGTCACATACTAAGCAGAAAGAAGAGATTATGGAGATAATACAAGTATTAATTTTGTGGCCCACCTCATATCTCTATACTAAAGACACACAAAGCTCCAGTATTTTACTTGCTAACTACTGGAGCTATGATGTGGCCAAAAAATTAAGTGTTCGGCGTGTGTGTTGACGGCGGTGAAATACACAATTAAACCACACTTAATTGGGGGCAAAAAACAATATTATTTATTTTGTTATACACAAACTTTTTATTTAACTCCGCTTGCTGGGGTTAGAGTGATGGAAACGGGGGTGTGAAGCTGTGAGGCCTGGCTAAGTGTGGATGACGCAGGGGTGGCAGGAGAAGGGGCAATGAAACTTGTGGGGTCTGGTAGTTCGGGGATAGGGCTTGACACATGAGAGGCCTGAGATGCACTGGAAGGGTGAGACAAACCTGACATTACAGACACACTGTGAGGTGAGGGGGAGGAATACTAATTGTACGCTGTTTTTTATTTTTTCTCCCTTTCTGGGATTGCCAGGTTCTGGGAAGCCTTGGGGGGCTCATATGTCATGGCATGGTCGTGGTTGATGACCTGTCAGGGTCCACAGTGCTCGTAGAGAATGCAGCCATGCCAGAGTCCATAGTGCTCGTAGAACGTGCAGCCATGCCAGAGTCCATAGTGCTCGTAGATCGGAAGGCCATGCCAGAGTCCATAGCGCTTTGAGAGCGGAAGACCATGCCTGGGTCCTGCTGCATCATGGTGGTGGTACAGAAGGCCATGCCAGGGTCCTGCTGCATCGTGGTGGTGGCAGTACGGAAGGCCATGCCAGGGTCCTGCTGCTGCATCATGGTGTCAGTGGAGGAGGTCCAAGCCGGAGCAGCCGTTGTCATGGTGGTGGCGGTGGGCTGTCCTACGGCACTCGGCATGGTGGTGGTGCTGTACTGGTGTCCGGCAGTGCTAGGAATAGAGGTGGCCGTGCCGTAGTATGCAGCAGAGGTCGGCATGGAGGTTAATCGTGACAGTGAAGGCACAGGTGGATATACCACCACTGTCTGCTGAACATACCGACTCTGCTGCATAGGCTGCACGTAAGCAGCATTGCAGGCCTGCATGACACTAAGCTGGAGATCAGGAGTAAGGTGTTCTGACATGCTCTGCTCAATTTGGTTAAAAAAATGGTGTGCTGGCCTCTGGATGTCGGCTTTTACTTGGTCAAATGGTCAAGGCTTTTGGTGACCTCCTGGATGCGTGTATTCATGTGGCTAAGGGAAATATCCATTCTGTTACCCAAAGCTTTGAGTCCTTCGTGAAAAACCAAGCTCAAGTGCAAAAAGTCGGGCATGAGGGACCTGTCCGATGCCCTCTGCCGCTGCCGGGAGGAGCCCCCCCAAAAAAGGGACAGAGGCAGAGGACTGGGAAAGGGGAACACCTGATGGACCAGCTTCCTGGTCTCCAGGTAGTATGGCAGGCCCACTTGTTGTAGCGCTGCAGGATGGATGGGACGGGTCCGTGACTGTCTGATGAAGGACCGCTCCAGAACCTGGGCCAACAGTGCTGCTCCATGTGCTGTGAAAAAAGGAAAAAAAAATAATACCAGTAATTAACCAGATGCCAAATCCTGTGAAATAGAAACATACAGATTATGGCAATACAACACAACCTAATGCACGGGAAAAATACTTACATTCTCTGGGCAAGGACCGGTCTTAAAAATGCCAGAATACGATGGTATTTGTACTTTCGGATCCTTGCTCCTGAACCACTGGGAATATGGCTCTCTTGACGCAGGTCCTTGTTGAAGCGGTCCTTCATTGAGCGCCAACGTGTTTTGACTTTCTGCACTGTTGAAAAAACAAAAAATTATTGTCACACAATGTACTTTTGGCCGTGCTCACACAACCGTGTGTGACGAGAGAAACTCCTGAGAGTTTCTCTCGTCACACACAGTTGTGTGAGCACGGCCAAGGTCTCTGCTGCTTCACTGCAATGCAATACTTAAAAAATGCATTTTGGACCCGAGTAGGGGCGCTGTCCCAGCCATCCCACATCGCTTTGGCCACCTTATTCCATAGGTGTTGGATCGTCACATTGTCCGAGTCCTGTGGAACTCGGGTGTCCCACAGCGGGACTCGCTCCTGGACCAGGGAAATGAGGAGGTAATTTGCTATGAGGTCTCCATCCCATTCTGGAACCTAAAAATTAAATAAAGGCATTAATGTTGGATACATTAACATAAGGAAATGAAAGAAAACAGAGGATGAGAAATGGCATGAATAAGGAAAGTCAAGATACAAAAGGAGTCCAGAAGAAAAATGTAAAGAAAGAGGAAAGTAAAGAAAGGAAGATCCAAGAATACTAAAGTGAGGATACAGTAAACAAACAGCCTTGTATACGTACACGCTGCCGCCTTGCCATCCGACCGTGACCCCACTGCTCCTGCCCAGCCTCTGCCGCAGTAGAAGAAGTGCTCTAAAAAAATGAAAAAAAAAATTTGTCATATGTGTAGATGTGACAGTGAATATTTACCTTTCTGACGAGGTGAGTATTCACTTCACTGACATGTTCGACTTCAGAAGGCCCAGGACGTTGCTCCTCATCAGAAGAAGACATTCTGATGCATGCAGAAAGAAAGAAATGGAAGAAATTAGGACATGTAGAGACAGAAAATAGAAAATAAAGTCATTGGCTAGGATATACTCACATTGTTCTGAGTGTAGATTCCTTCCTGTGTCTGCTCTGCTGCATCTGGAAAGCTTTTCTGTCTGCTGCGTAGTGACCTGCAACTGTCCATTCCCTCCCTTTATCACCTTGTATGTGGGGGGTGACTTATCAGTGTCTAGACATGTTTTTCTCTGCTGCAATGCATGCGTTCACGAATGCAAGCAAATGCATGTGCTTGTGGCCGCATGCGTTCACATAGACAGCAATGTGTTTTTTGCCGCATTTGTACCGCTAACAACCGCATACATTTCTAGGCGCAAATTGACACCTCCAAAATTACTACATGTAGCGTTTACGCCCCAAACCGCAGACGACGAAACGACGCATGCATTGTCAAACGCAGCAAAATGCAATCAAGGAATACACAACGCATGCGGATTATTGCGGATGAAATGCTGCAGACACAACCGCAAATGTGACACCGGCCTAACTTAACTTCCTTCTGTGACAGAATTACTGACTGGGTGGATCAAGGAAATGCTGTAGATATAATATATGTTGACTTCAGCAAAGCATCTTTATTGAAAAAATGACTAAGTATGGAATGGACAAGGCAACTGTTAGATGGATTTATAACTGGCTTAGTAATTGGACCAAAAGAGCGGTAGTAAATGGCTGCACATCCAGTTGGAAGAATGTCTCAAGTGGGGTACCACATGGTTCTGTCCTGTGCCTTGTATTGTTCAACATCTTTATCAATGATATAGATGAAGGAATTGAGGGTACACTGATTAAATTTGCTGATGACACAAAGCTAGGAGGGATAGCTAATACTAGAGAAGAGAGAGAGAGGATTCAAAAATATATAAGTAAACTGAAGCAGTGGGCAGCAACTAACAGAATGGTTGTTAACAAGGAAAAATACAAAGTACTACATCTGGGCAATAAAAATGAAAAATGCATATACAGAATGAGAGGAATAGGGATAAGCAACAGCACATGCGAAAAAGACTTGGGTATGCTATAAGATCATAAACTGAACATGAGTCAACAGTGTGATGGAGCAGCAAAAAAGGCAAATGCAATTCTTGGATGTATTAACAGACGCATACAGTCTAGATCACGCAAAGTCATAATTGCCCTCTACTCCTCTTTCGTCAGACCTCATCTGGAATACTGTGTCCAGTTTTGGGCACCACATTTTAAAAAACACATCAACAAACTGGAGCAAGTTCAGAGAAGAGCGACCAGAATGGTGACCGGTCTGCAAACCATGTCCTATGAGGAATGGTTACAGGATTTGGGAATGTTTAGCTTGCAAAAAAGAAGACTGAGAGGAAACTCAATAGCTGTCTTCAAATATCTCAAGGGCTGTCACATTGTTGAAGGATCATCTTTATTCTCATTTGCACAAGGAAAGACTAGAAGCAATGGGATGAAACAATGGGAAGAGACAGATTAGATATTAGAAAAAACCTTTTTCCAGATAGGGTGACCAAAGAGTGGAACAAGCTGCCATGAGAGGTGGTGAGTGCTCCTTCTATGGACGTTTTCAAACAGAGGCTGGACAGACATTGTAAGGATTCTGGACTTTCCTGGTGTCTGTTCGCCCTGATCTAAGATGGAGTCTTGGATCTCGCCCTGTCATGGAACTTCCTGTGTGTCCTGATTATATGAGTCCGGGTCTTGTGTTCACCTGTGCCTGAGTATTTTGTGCTGCTGGCTCCAGAGCATCTGCCTGTTTGCTGGTTAACTCCCTGCTTCTGCTGCTCACTACATGGTGGTCTGCCTCACCCCATTCAGCTACCTCTCGCCTCTGGAACTGCTGCGACGTGCAGCACACCAGTGGAAGGATATACTTTGTGTACAAAACTTTTCCCAGTGTTGTGCCTCTTTGCACAACCACACCAGGTGAGCAAGATCCAAGCTGTGCTTTTCTCTCCAAGAAAGATCTACTCATCTACTACGCTTAGATAGCGCTCTCCCTCTTTCTCCCCTCGTCCTCTCTTTTCCAGGATGTCATTCACATTACGCACCATCTGTGAACAATTGGAATCCTACTAACAAGTATTGTGCACACGTGTGAGTAAGTTTTGCTGAACTTCTTCATTTACAGTGGGGCAAAAAAGTATTTAGTCAGTCAGCAATAGTGCAAGTTCCACCACTTAAAAAGATGAGAGGCGTCTGTAATTTACATCATAGGTAGACCTCAACTATGGGAGACAAACTGAGAAAAAAAAATCCAGAAAATCACATTGTCTGTTTTTTTAACATGCGCGGTCGGAAAAAGCGGTCAGTCAGCGGCAAAAAACATTACATGTTACGTTTTTTGCTCCCGGCGGTCCGCCACAACACGGCGCAACCGTCGCACGACGGTTGCAACGTGTGTCAATGCGTCGCTAATGTTAATCTATGGGGCAAAAACGCATTCTGCAAACAACTTTGCAGGATGCGTTTTTTCCCCTAAACGACGCATTGCGACGTATTGCAAAAAACGCCAGTGTGAAAGTAGCCTTATCTGGCTGTGTCTTTCCAGTTATTTTCTGCGATGCCTGCCCAGCACCACCACCACTAACAGAACTTTACAACAATCCTGCTTTGGGCTGCCCTGGGGACTAAGCTTTACCTGTGGGAAGCTGTACCAACTCTGCTGTAATCCCATCAACCCCAGTGGTCCCCTTTTAGCAGCGTCGGCCATCCCTGACCGAGTACCACAGGTGGCATCACGAACATTTCCCTTTTATCCCTCTTACAAAACTTTATTCCCATTTGCCATTTTTTATTATTTTCATTTCACCACCTCTTTAATTGGATGCTTAGGGCCACAGACTGGGTCACTGCTGCCGTGACCATCCCCTTTAAGAACTACGCCTTGTCCCGTACCGAGTATCCCATGGCCTTATGGGGTGCTCCACTATGAATGCATATGCTGGAAGGTCAATCTGACACAGGATCCTATCTATCTGAACTAGCTGATAATAAACCATCACTATACTGTTACACTCTCAAAATGCTGCTGAAGCCACATGTCCACTTTTTATATGGCGAGGGACATGTGACTTTAGCAGCCAATGGCACAAGCCCTTGTGCCTGTACGTTGTGGATGGTTTCTGTGCCCTGATTGGATGCCAGAATCTCTTCACATTAAGTTAATAAAAAAAACAAAAAGCAACAACAGTCTGCCACTCCTCTGACCTCTCCCCATCCCCTCACCTCATCAAACACATCCCCCCTGCTCATCATACAGCACCACTATTCTAGCCAAAGTCCTTGAACAAAGTCCTTAAAAAAGCATTAGTGGAAACTCAATCATTTACCAAATTTTGACTGAAAATGCTTGGGAATTTGAACACGAATCTGAATGTGCAAGGATAGCTCCGAATTTGAGATTCGCAAACCTTTTTTGAACAAGTTTGCTCATCTTATCCCTGGTGTTTAGGCATCTCTTCTCTTGAGATCATTGTTTTAAAGGGGTTGGAGGCTACTTGGACAACCTCTTCTCAATTCAAATGTTTCCTCCTTGTAAAATAGTAACAACTATACTCATCTCTGGTGCAGGTGACGTTCTTGTGATGTCAGCACTGAGCTGTCGATCCAGGGGACCGTGTGACCTTGTGGCTGGCTTCACTCCCTCCGCCTTCAGACGTATTTCGTACATCCGGAGGGAATGAAAGAGTAGCACTTCCTCTTATGTGATAAATCCAAACATGGGGTGATTGAATCCAGTGCTGATTGACCACAGTGATCACGTAACATAAAAATGTCACGTGATCCCTTGGATAACCAGTGCCTACATAACTTGAATGGAGCTGGTACCGGAGGTCGGTATTGGTTTTATTTTACAAGGTGAAAACAAGGGATTGTCCTAGTAGTGGACAACCAATTTAATGTTCCTTGTCCCTTTTATATCCATTGGTTAGTTAACTGATTGTTTTCTCAGACCAGACCTTTGGAAAAGGTAGGAGAAATGGATAGTAATTGTGCATGTGTGACATAGTCTCCTCAGTTATAGGGATACAGCCAAATGTTTCATTTTGAAGTGGAAGACTTTATTCTTATTGGTGTTTCTCTGTAAAATTAAACTATTGCAGTTGCCATTTTCTCAGAAAGCATCACAGACCCAGACCTTTACTGCAAAAGGCAGCATCTTTTTTAGCATTCCGTGCTGAATTCCGGTATAGTGTATGATAAAATCTCTGACCGGAGTATATTTATAGGAAATATTATTACCATTTATGTGATACCTCAATGCAGTTGTTAAACTGAATCTGCAGCACAAACTGAGTGATAACGTGAAGAAACATCTGTAAGAAACAGCAGGAGATTCACCCCAGAAACTCATTTACAAAGTATCTCCTCCTGACTCTACAATTTATCACAGCCGAGCCCAACTAAATCCAAACTAATTACTGGTTAATGGACTCTAATAAAGTACGCAGTCCTCCTGCTGGGCAGGCAATGTCAGCCGCCAGGCTTAGCCTCACTGAAGTCTGAAAATCACAATAGTCATTGTTACAATATTTCTTAACCCCAGTTAATTTTTATTTTTTTGCACTTTTCGTTTTTTTCTCACCTTCTTTCAAGAGTCATACCTTTGTTTTCTTATTTTCTCATTGACATAGTCATATGAGGCCCTGTTTTTTCATAGACGAATTATAGATTTGAATGACATCATTCAATTTTACAATATAAAGTACTGAAAAAAATGAACAGAAAATCCAAATTTGGCATATTGGTGAGAAAATCCAAATTTGGTGTATTGGTGAGAAAAAAATGGAGTTTTGTTTTCTTTGTGTGATAAAAATTACCTCGCAACATTATTCTTCCGGTCAGCATGACTATGGTGATGCCAGACTTATGACATTTATTTACATTTAGTTGTTAGAAAAAATTTCTGGTCTTTGTAAAAAAAAAACATTTGGTTGTGTCACCATATTTTGAGATGCATAACTTTTTTATTCTTTCATCAGTGGTATTATGGCTTGGATTTTGCACATTTGTCTGAAATGTTTCTGTTGATTCCACTAGGGGTACGTATGAGGCTTTTCATTGTATTTTAGAAAGGAATTCTGCGGACTGAAAAAGGCTAATTCTGGCATGTAATTTTTATATTAAAAAAAATATTGAAATTTTTAATTTTTCTTAACTTTTTTTCATTACTTTAACCTGCGATCGCTTGATTATATATGAAAAACCCTACAATAGCAATGAAGTATATTGCAAAATTGATAATCTTCTATGAAGCCAAGCTATGTTTCAAACCCCCATTTAAGATCATATGAGATCTTACACGGTAGCTATGGATTCCTTCAAAAGGTCCTTTGCTTTCATGGTAAAAACTCTTACTGTTGTCGTCAGGACATTTGTATCTCTCTACTACTCAGTCTACCTCTTACTAAACTCTCCCCTCTCCAATCCATCCTGAATGCAGCTGCCAGGATCATATTCCTTCTCAACTGCTACACTGATGCCTCCACCCTGTGCCAGTCATTGCACTGGTTATAGATCCAATACAGAGTTCAATATAAACATTTCACTCTCACCCACAAACCTCTCCACAGTTTTGCCCCACCATTTATCTCCTCCCTCATCTGCCCATCACCCTACCCGTGCCCTCCATTACGCTAATGACTTAAGACTTAAAATGCTCTAATCCAACCTCCCACTACCGCCTCCAAGACATCTCATGAACTGCGCCAGTTCCCTGGAATGTACTACCCAGGACAATTAAATTAATTTCCAACACACACAATTTTAACTGGCCTATCACCTCACCTCTCTTATTTAACAATACCAGTTTTGCCCTTACAAAATTTCCTTCCAAATCTGGTCCTTGTAGCATCTGTTCACACCATCCATTCACTTAATAGCACTCTGTGCCTATACTATATAGACACTGGTTGGTGCTGCAGAATATGTTGGTGGTATCTTTTAGTGGTAAAAGGAATAAAAGTTAACTTTTAATTGTGGGAAGAACTATTTAAGTAATCAGCTATCCATTGGATAGGTGATAACTTGAGAATTGGTTTGGGTCCTAAGAACAATGCTCTTAAATGCTCCTATGAAATTGAGCAGTGGACTTGCATGTTATCTCTTGCAGTCCGAAAGAGAAGGAATCAGACTTGTAGGCACTTCTACCACTCCATTCCTCCATGGCACTTCACAGCTCTGAAATACCCCATTCTCTGAAATCCCAATACACCATATATCTTTTAGATAGGCTATAATTATTTAAAATGAAACAAAGTCAATCATAGTATAGGAATGTTAAGACCAAACATGAGCCCCAAATATGTTCCCGTTGATAGATTACATAATCACTTACTTTCAAGTTAAATGGTTTCAGAGTGTTTCTCATATGTCCTTGCTTGGCAGGACTCCACCTCCAACCCCTATATATACTGATCTCTGTTGTGCTCCCTGTCGGGTTTTACTAGTGGCCTGTCATGCCTTCATGACTTCATAACATCATGACATTGCAAAAAGGAAGGCTAAGAGGAGACTTAATAGGTGTCTACAAATATCTGAAGGGATGTCACAGTGTAGAGGGATCATCCTTATTCTCATGTGCACATGGAAACACGAGAAGCAATGGAATGAAACAGAAAGGGAGAAGATACAGATTAGAAATTAGAAAAAACTTTATGACAGTGATGGTGATCAGTGAGTGGAACAGGCTTCCACGAGAGGTGGTGAGTTCTCCTTCAATGGACATCTTCAAACAGAGGCTGGACAGACATCTGTCTGAGATGGTTTAGTGACTCCTGCATTGAGCTGGGTGTTCAACAGGATGACCATGGAGGTCCCTTCCAACTCTATCTTTCTGTGATTCTATGATATCCCTACATCGTGTAAGGCCTATTTGAGTCCAAGCGTGAAACCAATTCTGTGTCCTACAGACGTTTATTTATTCAAGTCTTCAGTCCTTGTTGTCTCCTCAGACTTCTGTGAACTTTCATAATTCCAGCAGATTAACTCACACCTTGCTGAATACTTCTGTAGATATTTTTGATGTCTTTTGGCAATACCTACACCTGATACTGTCCAACCTACTCCTAGCTGTCAACATCATGAACTGTTTAAAGAGACTGTTCATATTACATACACATGTGTGCCTGCTTCCGACCTGCTGACCATTGCCTGAGGCCCGTGTGTCCATCCTGACCTGTGGCTTCATGGATCCATCTCAATAGGTGAGGCCCGTGAGTCCATCCTGACCTGTGGCTTCATGGATCCATCTCAACAGGTGAGCCTAACACACAGTAAGTACCCGAAAAAGAAGTAATGCCCACAGCACATATTCAACTTTACAACAATCTTGATGAAAATTACCCAGACCTTTCAACACCTGTAGCATGTCATGTAGATAAGGCATATTATCTTTCACAACTCATTAAAGCAGCTAATGGTACCTTCAATTGGTTTTTACAACTCTGAAAGGTCATCAAGATCAAATCAGCGGGAGTGAAATATCAGTACCCCACTGATCAGCTGTTGCCAGCCATGGCAGCTGTCGAACAATGAATGAAGACCTGCAGATCAGCTTTACCGCCTTTGATCAGCTTATTAATTATGTTTGGTAGGAGTACTGGGTGACAAAACTTCACTGATCTGATATTAATGACCTATACTAAAGGCAATTGGTATTCAAAGAAAATTCTCTCATAGAAGTATTTTAGGATTTAGATTGTAAGTCCAATGGGGACAGTGATGATGATGATGATGATGGTGGCTGTAAAGCACTGAAGAATTAATGGCGCTATATAAGTGAGTAAAATAAATAAAAGTAGTCTATGTTTTGTGGTAATCATTATACTCGTCAGCTGGCATCATTGCTAGCGCTATCATTGAGCTGTAAAAAATGCAATGTTCTGCATCTCCTGTGGTAAGAAGAGCAGAAGAGAAATGATGCTTTATAGATTTCCTGATTAGCTTTATGATGTGGTTATGTTTAAGCATTAACTGTGAATTATGGCGCGTCGTATTGATTAGAATTCTGCATTGTCTCTAATCGACTAGTTTTCTTTAGATTTTGTTTCCACAGTTGAGATAATTTGTATAAGATTTTTCAGAAAAGGAAGAATTTCACAAACCACATCAATCAATACATAAAACCAAGTCTCTTTAGGGAGCCAATGCTATTTACATTTAACTTCTTTTTCAGGTTGATATTCTCCGTAATCCAACTGAAAAACGCTAATTGAATGCTCGAAAAGTACGAACATTTGCATGACTTCAGAATGTGTGACTATATAGGCCCATACTTAAGTAAATCTAAGGACCCAATTCTCTCCACGACCTTAAACATCTCACTGTGTGATGTTGGATATAATGGCTATTGCAGCTTTATTTGATTGAATAAAATTAAACCATAAATATAAGATCGACAACATTAAATTCCTGTCAATATGCATGCATAGCATAACACCAGAAAGTAGTGGGCCACTGGTTCTCTTGATCATTGCTGTAGTGATGGTTGCCTCTTAAAGGAACTCTGTCAGCTTTGAATGACTCTTCAAATTAAGAATAGGCACTCGGTGCATTATGGCAGGGCCAAGCAATTACGGTACTTAAAACTTCCTACCTGCTTGTTTCCCCTTTTACTCCACCTCCCTCTTCTTTGACTGACAGGTCTGCCATTATAGAGCCAGAGTAGAGAAGAGAAAGAAGGAAAACAAACAGGAGGGAAGGTGTAGTTAAATATTTGGAAGAGATCCAGCTTCACAAATCTAAAAATTCTTCTTTATTAATAAATGTTAAAATTCCAATAAACAGTTCCAGTTTTTAGTGTAGTGACAGTAGTACTATCCGTGCTCCGGTCAGGATAGAATTCATGCATTAATGTTGAGATGGACTCTTCATAGCTAAATGGCCATGTCAAGAGTGTATCGAGCACCTATACTTGGCTTGAACAGACATTCTGTGCTAACTGACTCCCTTTAAATAGCTTTGCTGCAGTGGTGATGTCTTGCTGGGATGATCCATGCTGCAATGGTGGACATTAAAGGGAACCTGTCAGCAGGATCGTGCATAGTCATCTACCCCCAGTGTCAGGTCGGCACCGTTATACCGAATAAAATTATACCTTGGTTGACTAAATCCGTCATGTGGTTTGTTTCTTAATCATTATTTTCAGTTTTGTGTTAATGAGATTCTTGTGCACTAAGGTGGGGTTGGTGTATGTGGTGCTCAGATTAGATATTCATAATGCAGCCTGCTGACAGGTCACTGAGCCCTCACTGACCTGTAAGCAGGCTGCTGGATGCAGTGACGGACAGGAGGTAGATCAAGGGCTAACAGGTTTTAATAAACATGGGCTTACTCCACGTGAGGTAAAATGTAGGCAGAATAAGGAAAACGTGAGGTAAAATGTAGGCAGAATAGAGAATACAGGGGTTTGGTTGGGGAAAAATCAACGCAGGTAAAACAAAGAAAGTCGTTCTCAGTAAAGTCACTTATCCATCAGGTGTCTTCCTGACAGGAATGGTTCCAGAGTAGATAATGGCACCAACAGCCGTCGACACAACGTGGATCCGGTGTGGTACTCAAGAAGGCGATGATCGGCTCCCAGCAGGCAACTTTAAGTCTTTGAAACATCTCGTGGAGTCCGCAATAAAGAGACTCCGGTGGCCAGCAAGGTATATGCCACAATCCTGTCAGAATTTGGTGAGGCTCGACGAATATGCATCAGGGATTCAGGAAACAGCAGTACCCGGTCACAGTCTCTGTCAGGCTGCACACGCGCAGCACTGACTGTTACAGAGCGATTGGCACCTCGATGTCCGGGTGCCGACCTGCACACGATGGGCTTCTCATCAGAGTCTCTGCGGTCTGTCTCTCTCACGGCTGGGTGCATGCCTCAGCTGCTAACTGCCCCAAAGCAGGAGCTCTCACTCTCAGCCACGTGATGCACCTTCCCACCCACTCTGTCTGTTCCCGTGCGCTGCACTCACCCTGGTAACGCTTAGCTACACGCTCTGTCGGCCCTTACAAAGATTGTTCCATTTCCCTAAACTTTCCCCCTGACAGCAGAGGACGCAGCCTCATCAGTTCCGGCATGCAGGTGCCCACGGTTCGGTCATGTCCCTTACACTCCCCCTCTCCTTTAGCTAACCAATGCTGGCCGTGTACCCCTGGAACCTATTTTAAATTGCATAGAGCATACTTTTTTTAATTGTAGGCGTACTAAGTCTGTCTGCGGTCCATAATTGAAATTGTCCTCCACTGACCAGACCAATGCTGGCCGTGTACCCCTGGAACCTAATTGAAAGTGCATAGAGCCTACTTTTTTTCTTTATTTTATATTTATAAAGCCCAGATGAACTACGCTGTACCACGGTATGAGCTACCCAGTCGACACTTCTTTTGCGAGAAAAGCCATCCCAGCCTTCCACCAGCATGTAAAAGTCCGCATTGTCCATGCACTCAGGCAATCTAAGAGTAGAAAGGTGCACCTGACAACAGACGCATGGACCAGTAGGCATGTCCACGGAAGGTTACGTGTCCATTACGGCGCACTGGGTTAATGTGGCAGATGTATGGTCCACAGGGGACAGCCTACTAAGTCTGTCTGCAGTCCCTAATTCAAATTGTCCTCCGCTGACCACACCAATGCTGCCTGTGTACCCCGTAACCTTTTTTAAACTGCATTGAGCCAAATTTTTTGTTTAAGGCCTACTACCTGTGTCTGTCTGAGCCACTCAATACAGCTGTCCTCCTCTGAAAAAAGCTGAGCGTCAATTGTCTGGTTTTCAGCCTATAGGAATTTGAAAACTGCATTGGGGCTACTATTTCGGTAGGGCCTACTAACGGTGTCTGCCGCTCCAAGGTGTTCTCCTGGTAGCATTTCCTGAGCTTCAATTTTCAGGCTCTCGTTGAAGAGTTTTTTAATTTAAAAACTGCAGTGGGCCTACTTGTTTGGTTGGGTTCTAGAAACGGTGTCTGCCGCTCCAAGGTGTTCTCCAGGTTGTCTTTCCTTAGCTTAAATTTTGAGGCTCTCGTTAAATTTTGTAATATAACAATGCATTTGGCCTACTTGTTTTGTTGGCCCTACTAACGGTGTCTGCCGCTCCTTGCTGTTCTCCACTGAACAAACCAGTGCCGCCTGTTTACTTCTGTTTCCAATTTTGAACTGCATTTAGCCTACTTACTGATTTGGGCCTACTCACTGTGTCAGCCTCTCATTACAGTTGTCCTCCACTGAACAAAGCAATGCCCCCTGGTTAGTCCTGTTACCAATTTTGAACTGCATTTAGCCCACTTTATTCTTTGGGCCTATATCTGTGTTTCCTCCTCATCCTGCCCATTGCCCAGCCAGTGATAGATAAGTCTGCTGGTACATTGCCCCAGACCACTACATTCCCCTTGCACGCTACACAGCCAGAATCTGACCCTGCTGAAATTCAGGTTCCCCTTCTCACATACTATACCACCTTACAAGGGGACAAAGAGGAAGGTGAAGATGAAAGTGCAAGTTCCATCATCAGGTGGGGGGGCATACTCGTTGGCGACGTCACTGGCACATTGCCCCTCATAGTACGCAAAAGTGTCGCTGCCGGATGGAGGCGCCCCCCCCATGCAAACACACTGCCGTACTTTGAGGGGCCCTGTGTCAGTGCCAATGCCAACGAGTGGGCCCCCCCTGCTTGCTCAGGATCACAGCACTTGCAAAGTTTAAATACTTACCTCGCCCTGCTCCACTGCCGTGACGTGGTCCAGATTTCCTGGGCCCACAAAATACTTGAACCAGCCCTACCCCCAACAACTTTAGCCAAATGACCCCCAATTTCCAATGCCTAACTATTATTGTAAGGGAAATTAAGATTGACAAGCTTCATTAAGAAGAATGGATGTTTTTGCCATTAAAATGGGCACTCTAGGTGTTTTCCTGGCCCCCACTCACTGCCGACTATGCTGCCCCATTGACTTGCATTGGGTTTCGTGTTTCGGTCGATCCCGACTTTACGACATAATCGGCCGATTTCACTCGACCCGACTTTTGAGATAGTCGGGTTTTGCGAAACCCGACTCGACTCTAAAAAAGTCAAGGTCGCTCAACCCTACTCCTCACCTTCCCATCTAAAGCCAACACAGCAACCTCTGCATCCAACGCCGGGGTCATGTGGTGCATTCTCAACATACCCCTGACCTGATAAGTCCAGTCCCACAACATTGTGTTGCTGCCAGTAAATTTGGGGAGGTTGCTCAACATTGCCCCTAAGGATATGCTGGACCTCTGCAACAAGGAGCCGACACCGGTGCTTGCGCAGTAGCATCTATCAGAACGAAATAAATGCTAATGCGCAGACGCAGCCGACCGCACCATTTTGATGGAGTTTTTTTTCTTTTCAGCACACCAATATAATAGGCACTAACTGACAAGTGCACAGGCACCGTATGCACTGCCATTTTGATGAAGTGACATGTTTTTTTCAAATACACACATTAGTATATTCACTATGCAAAAACACAAAACTAAAAATGAAGATTAAGAAACAACCACAAGACGGATTATATCAACCAAGGTATCTTTTTATTCAGTATAACAGCGCCGACCTGACACTGTGTGTCAACTGTATGCTGTATGCTGTATGCTCAACCTTCCTGACAGGTTGCCTTTAAGCTGTGTTGAGACTTGCTTTCTTTAATGAATAATCTCACTATGTTGAGCTTTGCTGAACACTTTCCTCAGTTGGTAGTTGTTGCACTGGAGAACCTCTTGCTCCTCCTGCTATGTAGAATCTAGATGTAATATTTGATGCATCGCTGTTTTGAGTTTTGTTGCAGTGGTGGACATCTTATTGTTTTGATTCTTTCAGCAGTGGTGGAGATCTTACTGTGTTGATACTTGCAGCAGTGATGGATATTTTAATTTGTTGATCCTTGCAGCAGTGGTGAATATCATATTGTGTTGCTCTTTGCTGCAGTGGTTGATATCTTACTGTGTTCATTCTTGTGGCAGTGGTGGATATCTTACTGTGTTGTTCTTTGCTGCAGTGGTGGATATCTTACTGTGTTGATCTTTGCTGAAGTGGTGGATATCTTACTGTGTTGATCTTTGCTGCAATGGTGGATATCTTACTGTGTTGATCTTTGCTGCCGTGATGGATATGTTACTGTGTTGATTCTTGTGGCAGTGGTGGATATCTTACTGTGTTGATCTTTGCTGCAGTGGTGGAATTGTGACGCCCAGGAGACCGGGATACCCAGCACCGGACCAATGGAGTCTGTCTCTTGAGGGGGATGTCACGGGTGGCTTGACCCGGTGCTGTAGCCTCAGGCAATGCACAGTGTAAGGGGTATCGTGAGGGGACAGGCACTTACTTGATCAGCAGCAGGTTCTCCCAGCGGTGACGATCCCGATCCTGGATAGATGGCTATTGTCCAAATGAAAGACTGAGGCACTGAAACGTTTAACCAGTTTACTTTAACATAAAAGGATTTACAACCAGTCCTGTCACCGGAGTCTGTATGGGAACTCTGAGTTACTTTGACCCTGCCGGGGTCTTCGCCTCTTATTGTGCGCAATTTCTGTGTGGCCCTGCTGCTGTATGTGAACTGGCTGCCGGCCCAATCTGTCCCCTCCGGGTCCTGGTTCGACGGGCAACCCGAGTCCTTTTATCGGTTTACCCCCTCTGGGAGTACCGCTGAACTCTGTGTCTGTTGCTGCATCCGACCCTAGTGAAGCTGATATCACCTCACGTTTTTCCGGTTGCTGTATTATATATAATGAATACAGCCACGGATCCGGTATCCATCTTTGCGCCTGTTCTGGGTAGTGATTAATGCTACCCGGCTCTCACAATGTCCTTTTTCTCTATCCCTCTTCTCCTCAGGCCGGTGATTTAGGCCTGGTAACAGTCACAGGGCTGTTAGAGATTCAACTGTATGACCTCTCACTATCAGCTCCTTAGCCCAACTGCCATTTCTTCTCTCAGACCAGAATGGATCAAGGGGAGTCTCTGGAGCTCCCCCTTCTGGCCGGAGGTGGTAGTGCAGTCTTGCTATTTTAGTATTTGTACTTACTGTCAGTAACTATTTTTGTGGCAAATACCCCTAGGGGTGCCACATTCCCCCTTAGTTAAGAACAGTACTCCGGGACTGTGGGACAATAACATTTTGAAATAACAATTAATATGTACAGAGTCTTAAAAATGAAAAGTTACAAAAACCACTCAAGGAAACAAAAATAGAGTTCTGTAAAAAGTCACTTCAAATAGCGTCCATTAATACAGTTCTATCCTTGAAGGTATTAGGAACGGCACTGTACTTAGTGTCCAGGAATTTAGTTCCATTTTTCCAACGGAGTTATCAATATAAAGTCTAAAGAAAGTTCAAAAAGAGCAAAAAGCAAAGTTCAAAAAGCAGTCTTTCCGGAGCTTTGATTTAGTGCCTCCGGGCTGATAACAAGTTCAAGAATATGCAAGAAGTTCATACAGACAAGTCTCTGTAGGTACTGGGCCTAAACGTTGCAGACTGATAACAATGACTATACTACATTTTCTGTTTAACTATATACGGCATAACATATATACAATTCACATTATGAGCTTTATAGTTGGTAATCTGCATACCTGGCCGGTAATTGACCCTGGGTACTACGCTGTGATCTACGTAATAGCGGTGTCTCTTCATGTGGTGTACTACTGTCTACTGCGGATGTATTATCTGCCCGCTCTGCTAAAGATAATTCCATGACTATGGAGTTGGCAAGTCCACCGTGAATGGGATTACTCTGACCAGGAATCTGTTCTTCCTGGCCTGGAACCTCCTGTAGTACGGGGTCAGCCTCTTCCTGTCTTGGGACTTCTGGTATTGGGTTCGGTGTTGGGTAAAAGGCCACCATGGGAACCACTACTGCACCATGGTATGTTAGTAGGGTTTTGGGAAAGTCTCCTATACAGGTGTGATACACTTCCTCTTCTTTTTCCTTTACTGGTTGAACCTGTATGGGTTGAATAACTTCTGGTTCTGGCTGGACAACGTCTGGCTCTTTCAATGCTTCCGGACATAATTTAATATTGTCTCTTGACACTAGTACAGATGTTAAGCCTCCGTTTTTGCTAATGAGACACATTTTAGGATTATCCACTCTTGTTGGTAAAACTGTGTAGGGTACGGCTTCCCACTGATTGTCCAGTTTATTGGTTCGACGATTTCTCTTGAGCACTTGGTCACCCGGTCTTAATGGGGTCGCTAGAGCATTCTGGTTGAAAGTTCGCTCTTGTCTTTCTCTAGTTTGCTGAAGGCTTCTTTCCACACTCTCTTGCACTTGGCGATACTGCTTTTGCCGTATGATATCCCAATTGGAGTCTTGAACTTCTGCGTCTGGTTTCAGAATTCCCATTTCTAGATCGATTGGTAATTGGCCGGGTCTTGCACGCATAAGGTAAGCTGGGGTGCAGTTGGTGGAGCTCACCGGGACATGATTATACAGATCCACCAAGTCAGGCAATTTCTCTGGCCATTGATTCCTTTCTGTCTCAGGTAAAGTCTTTAGTAGGTCTATTATAATATGGTTCATCTTCTCGCATAAGCCGTTTGTTTGTGGATGATAGGCCGTCGTCCGGATCTTTTTGCAACCATACATATTACAGAATTCTCTGAAGATCTCTGATTCAAAGGCTGTACCTTGGTCGGTGAGAACCTGTTCCGGATATCCATGGGGTCTACAAAAGTACGTTTGGAACGCTTTGGCTGCTGTTTTTGCTGTCAGATCTTTTACGGGTACTACTACCAAGAAACGTGAATAATGGTCCACGATGGTCAAGGCATAGACATAGCCGGACCGGCTTGGTGTCAACTTCACGTGGTCCATGGCTACAAGTTCAAGTGGTTGTTTGGTGATTATGGGCTGCAGTGGTGCTCTTTGGTTCTTTTGATCGTTTCTTCTGAGGTTACACGGGCCACAATTTCTGCACCACTGTTCGATTGATTTTCTCATCCCGACCCAATAAAATCTTTCTCTTAGAAGTACTTCTAACTTTTTCCAACCGAAGTGACCAGCACCATTATGGTAAGCTTCGAGGACCATCTTCACATCTTGTTTAGGCACAATAATCTGCCAAACCAATTCATGTGTTTTCGGATTAGTGTATCTTCTACAGAGCTTCCCTTGATACAGGAACATTTTGCCTCTCTCTTTCCAGAGTTGATGCGTCTCTTCTGGGGCATCCTCATAGGGATATGCACTTTGCTCAGTCAACAGTTCCTTCACCAACTTCACAGCCGGATTGCTGTCTTGGGTGTCAGCCCATCTATGGTGTGCTAACGGATTAAAATTCACCTCTTGTTGTTTCTGATAGGTACTTGACTGATGATGTTTTGCCTTGGGACGATGGAAGGCTGGTAGTTCAATTTCTTCAAGCTCCCCCGTTTCCTCTTCTACATCTCTCAAGTGTGGCATCCGGGATAGGGCATCGGCATTTCCATTCTTGCGACCTGCTCGATACTTGATTATGAAGTTGTAATTAGATTACCGGGCTATCCATCGCTGTTCTAACGCACCTAATTTGGCTGCGTCCAGGTGGGTCAACGGATTGTTGTCAGTATAGACAATAAATTCTGCAGCGGCCAGATAGTGTTTGAAACGCTCCGTCACAGCCCAAACTACTGCCAGTAGTTCCAATTTGAAGGAGCTGTAATTTTCTGAATTTCTTTCAGTAGGCCGGAGCTTTCTACTTGCAAAGGCGATGACTTTCTCCCGACCTTCTTGCTTTTGTGACAGCACCGCTCCTAGTCCCACATTACTGGCATCGGTGTAGAGGATGAAAGGTTTATGGTAATCTGGGTATGCCAGAACCTCTTCTCCGGTTAGTGCCTTCTTTAGTTGTTCAAAGGAGTCTTCCCTTTCGTCGTTCCACTGAAAAGGAGGGTTTCGGTTTGAAGGTTTCTTCGTCTGCCCTACCAAGGTGTCTTGCAAGGGTGCTGCCAACTTGGTAAACCCTTTTATAAATCTGCGATAGTAACCCACCAATCCCAGGAATTGTCTCACTTCTTTTGCGCTGGTAGGTCTTGGCCAATCCCTTATGGCGCTTATTTTCTCGGGATCTGGTGCTACTCCCTCTGAACTCACGATGTGTCCCAGGTACTGTACCTTTGGCTTGAGAAGGTGACATTTGGATGGCTTGACTTTCATGCCATACCTGGATAAGGCTTCGAACACTTCTGCCAGGTCTATTAAGTGTTGTTCGGAAGTCTTTGAGTAGACGATCACATCATCTAGGTACAGGAGGACGGTCTCGAAGTTCTTGTGTCCGAGGCAGCATTCCATCAGCCGCTGGAAGGTACCAGATGCGTTGCAGAGTCCGAACGGCATGCGATTAAATGCACATAGACCCATTGGTGTGGTGAATGCCGTCTTTTCCTTATCTCTCTCAGCCACAGGGACTTGCCAATACCCGCTTGTTAAGTCTAAGGTGGAAAAATAATTAGCAGATTTCAAAGCAGTTAAGGACTCTTCTATCCTAGGCAAGGGGTAGGCGTCTTTATGGGTGATGTTATTAATCTTCCGGTAGTCTACGCACATTCTCATGGTTCCGTCCTTTTTTTTGACAATCACTAGAGGGGCCGCCCAGGGGCTACAGCTGTCTCTTATTACCCCGGCCTGTTTCATTTCCCTCAGCATATCTTTTGCACATTGATAGTGAGCGGGCGGTATGGGTCTATATCTTTCTTTTATTGGGGGATGGTCACCTGTGGGGATTGTGTGTTCTACCCCTTCTATCCGTCCGAAGTCCAATGGGTGTTTACTGAAGACTTGTTCATATTCCGTCACTAGCCTATACACCCCTTGTTTTTGATGGGTAGGTGTTGAATTTATGCCCACGTGTAGCTGTTGGCACCAATCCTCCATTTCTCCATCTGAGCCATTGCCTTCCACCTGACAGGTTGGTTCTAAGGGCTCAATGGTTGTGATGGCATTGTTGTCAACAGTATATAGCTTTGCCATTGTAGCATACCTTGGCAAAGTGACCTCTTCCTCTCCACAGTTCAAAAGTCGTACCGGCACTCGTCCCCGGTGTACCTCGACTATCCCTCGTGCTGTGAGTATAGTGGGCCTGCTGTCGGTGTACACTGGTTCTATTAAGGCTTGATAATCTCATCCCTTAGTACCAATGGCTGCTCTACACCATACCAGCATTTCTGTTTTTGGTGGGATTACAATAGACGTTGGATCACTTACCCTCACACTGCCGATTTCTCCACCTGCAACTTCCACCTGTTGCCTTAACATCAATACTTTTATTTCCCTCCGGAGAACTCTCTGCTGGCAGGATTGGGCAGTTTCAGCAATTTGCTGTAAGACAGAAATGACTTCGGAAAAGCAGTTCTCTAACACATTCATTCCTATCAATACAGTTGGTTCACAGTTCCGCCGGTCAACATCAACAACAATTATACCCTGTTTCTTCAGTTCTACTTTACCAATCTTTATGGTCATCTCCCTGAATCCTAGTTTCGGTACCAACTTACCATTACTGGCCCATATATCTAGTTCAACATCAGAGGGCCCTTTATCAATATCTGCATCAGCCCAGTACCTCTTATAAAGGATATACGGTATAGATGAAATCTGGGAACCTGTGTCCAGCAAAGCGTTGAGGGGAATTCCGTCCAGCACGATAGGGATAATGGGTCGTCCTCCGATGTACCTGTCGTGCCAGGGTGTTGGGCCTTGAAAGTTCATTCCTGCGAAGCGGCCCGCATTCCCAGGGGATTCCCGTTTAAATCACAATCTCGTGCAAAGTGGCCCGGCTGCTGGCAACGGCGGCAAATGGGCTGTCCATCCGGTTGGTAGCGGTCGCAGGGTCGTCCTCTCCATGTCGGGTATCTCCGGGGTCTCATCCATGGAACATCCTCTCTACAGTTTGCCAACTCCATCTTGTGTCCTCTCATCTCCTGCATGGTTTTAGCCATTGAAGCAACAACATCAGCTAAAGAGTCAAGCTTTTGTTGAAGAGCCTCATTAGTACTGGGCCCCAGGGGCTTAGCAATGGCCCCAGACATAGCTGATGTCACTGGCACTCCCTGTTGTTGAGGTGCCTCTGCCATGGGTTGCGCAGGATCCTGATCCCGAGGTGCCTCTGCCAGCTGGAGACGTATAGCGCTCTCCTTTAATTGGGCAAATGTCAATTCAGGGTTCTTAAAAACAAGCATGCTCACATGCCCCCGGTGAGAAGGGGTGTAGAGTCCCTCAATAAATTGATCTCTTAGCAGTTTATCCGCTCCGGTGTTAAAAATGGGTTCAGCCAGTGTAAGTGATTTAAGGGCTTCCTGCAGGTTTAAGGCAAAGTCTCTCACGCCCTCATTAGCTTTTTGTTTGCAATTAAAGAATCGTATTTTAGCTTTGCTGCTGGCCGTGGTTTCAAATGTAGCTTTTAATCCAGCAAATATGCGTTCAACAGTGCCTTTTAGATCAGCTGCCCATGCTGTGACTTCTCGCTTAGCATGGCCACTTAACTGCATCATCAGGAGACTAACACGCTGAACTTCACCCACAGGGAACATGTCAAAATGGGCCAGCATCTTTTCTCTGAAATCGTCAAGGGTATTAGGCTCACCTTCATACATTGGAAGCCATGGGCCACCCGGGGTATATGGCATCAGCACCGGCATGATGGGCGCCACTCCTTGCACCGCTGCGCTGCCGGACTCTCTATTGACACTCCGTCTTTCAGCTGCATTAGCGTTGCCGAGTGCTGCGGCGTCTCCGTGCTGCGACATACTGTGCCCCCTTAGTTAATCCGGACCCTTCCGGTCCTCCGCTTCCGTCGGGATAGTGTAGATTCGTTCCGCTGTGCAGCAGGATCGATTTTCCCCTTGCTCTGATGTCAGAGCGCTCAGCTTGGTGCCGCCCACAATGACACGCCCCCTGCTGCTCCCGCCCGCCGCGCGCTCTGTAATGGCGGATTCTGAAGTTTTTCAGTTAGACTGGGGCTCAGGTGATGGCGTAGCTCAATTAACAGTCTCTTGCCTAACGGTTATGAAGTGATTACCTCAGGGGATGGCGGCCATCTTTATTCCATTATAACCAATGGGGAAAAGTCACTTTCAATAGTTTTCAATGGGGAATGGATTTTTCTTTAATAAAGTCAATTTTCAAGATTTTTCATCCCAGTTTTCACAGTTTTGGGCTCCAATCACGGCACACAATACCCGGTATACGGGCTGGCTAGATCCTGTTCGTGATGCCAATTGTGACGCCCAGGAGACCGGGATACCCAGCACCGGACCAATGGAGTCTGTCTCTTGAGGGGGATGTCACGGGTGGCTTGACCTGGTGCTGTGGCCTCAGGCAATGCACAGTGTAAGGGGTATCATGAGGGGACAGGCACTTACTTGATCAGCAGCAGGTTCTCCCAGCGGTGACGATCCCGATCCTGGATAGATGGCTATTGTCCAAATGAAAGACTGAGGCACTGAAACGTTTAACCAGTTTACTTTAACATAAAAGGATTTACAACCAGTCCTGTCACCGGAGTCTGTATGGGAACTCTGAGTTACTTTGACCCTGCCGGGGTCTTCGCCTCTTATTGTGCGCAATTTCTGTGTGGCCCTGCTGCTGTATGTGAACTGGCTGCCGGCCCAATCTGTCCCCTCCGGGTCCTGGTTCGACGGGCAACCCGAGTCCTTTTATCGGTTTACCCCCTCTGGGAGTACCGCTGAACTCTGTGTCTGTTGCTGCATCCGACCCTAGTGAAGCTGATATCACCTCACGTTTTTCCGGTTGCTGTATTATATATAATGAATACAGCCACGGATCCGGTATCCGTCTTTGCGCCTGTTCTGGGTAGTGATTAATGCTACCCGGCTCTCACAATGTCCTTTTTCTCTATCCCTCTTCTCCTCAGGCCGGTGATTTAGGCCTGGTAACAGTCACAGGGCTGTTAGAGATTCAACTGTATGACCTCTCACTATCAGCTCCTTGGCCCAACTGCCATTTCTTCTCTCAGACCAGAATGGATCAAGGGGAGTCTCTGGAGCTCCCCCTTCTGGCCGGAGGTGGTAGTGCAGTCTTGCTATTTTAGTATTTGTACTTACTGTCAGTAACTATTTTTGTGGCAAATACCCCTAGGGGTGCCACAGATATCTTACTGTGTTGATCTTTGCTGCAGTGGTGGATATCTTACTGTGTTGATCTTTGCTGCAGTGGTTGATATCTTACTGTGTTGATTTTTGTGGCAGTGGTGGATATCTTACTGTGAGTATACTAAAAGCAGGAACCGCGCTAAGGAGATACAGATGATTAACCCCTACTGGAAGGGGTGCAGTAAATCTAAGTGCAGCAATAGAGTTCAACAACCCGAGTAATCCCCTATGAACAGTGTGTATGGTATACCGCAGACTGTCCCCCTAGCAATAGCAGTAAAAAAGCACTAAATTAGTGCTTTTAGTATACTCACGTTATTTTCGCAGAATAGGCACACATTCTGAGGTTACCAGCAGCTAGGAGATTCTGTAGGGTTTCTCACACACTTAGTGTCACCTGTGGCGAGCGCCAGTGTTATCATATTGTGTTGTGGATATCTTACTGTGTTGATCTATGCAGCAATGGCTGATATCTTACTATGTTAATCCTTGCTGCAATGGTGGATATCTTACTATGTTAATTCTTGCTGCAATGGCTAATATCTTACTGTGTTGACCCTTGCAGCAGTGGTAGATATCTTACTGTGTTAATTCTTGGGGCAGTGGTGGAGATCTTACTGTGTTGCTCCGGCAGTAGTGGATTTCTTACGATGTTGATCTTTGCTGCAGTGGTGAATGCTTCATTGAGTTTATCCTTGCTGCATCTTTGAACACCTGAGTGTGTAGAACTAAGGTTCAGTGATAGGTGGCTTATTGTGATGACTGTTGTTACTATGGTGGATATACCTTACTGTGTTGAGCCTAGGCTGCAATAGTGGACATCTCAGGCCGGCTTCACACTCAGCGTATGAAAATACGGTCCGTATATTACGGCCGTTATACGCTGAAATGTCCCGAAAATAGTGGTCCGTAGCTCCTCCGTAGGCAGGGTGTGTCAGCGTTTTTTGCGCATGGCATCCTCCGTATGTAATCCGTATGGCATCCGTACTGCGTGGTTTTCTCGCAGGCTTGCAAAACCGACATACCGCTATAGAAATGATCCATGTGTCCCAAAAAGAAAAAAAAAATAAAAATAAAATATATATATATATACTGTCTATATATATATATATATATATATATATATATATATATATATATATATATATATATGTCAGTGAGACACATATATGTATATATATTAATATTTTTTCCAGGGCTATACAGCTTGAAAGCCGGTAATTCAATTACCGGCTTTTTCTTTCTCCTTCCTAAAACCCGACATGATTTGAGACATGGTTTACATACAGTAAACCATGTCTTCTCTCCATTTTTTTTGCAGATTCCACACTACTAATGTCAGTAGAGTGTATCTGCAAAATTTGGCCGTTCTAGCTCTTAAAATAAAGGGTTAAATGGCGGAAAAAATTGGCGTGGGCTCCCGCGCAATTTTCTCCGCCAGAGTAGTAAAGCCAGTGACTGAGGGCAGATATTAATAGCCTGGAGAGGGTCCATGGTTATTGGCCCCCCCCCGGCTAAAAATATCTGCCCCCAGCCACCCCAGAACAGGCACATCTGGAAGATGCGCCTATTCTGGCACTTGGCCACTCTCTTCCCATTCCCGTGTAGCGGTGGGATATGGGGTAATGAAGGGTTAATGCCACCTTGCTATTGTAAGGTGACATTAAGCCTAATTAATAATGGAGAGGCGTCAATTTTGACACCTATCCATTATTAATCCAATTGTAGTAAAGGGTTAAATAAAAGACAAACACAATATTTAAAATTATTTTAATGAAATAAAAACAATGGTTGTTGGAGTATTTTATTCTACGCCCAATCCAGTCACTGAAGACCCTCGTTCTGTGAAAGAAAAAACATAATAAACCAACAATATACTTACCCTCCGCAGATCTGTAACGTCCAACGATGTAAATCCTTCTGAAGGGGTTAAAACAGTTTGCAGCAAGGAGCTTTGCTAATGCAATGCTACTCCTCGCTGCAAAACCCCGGAGAATGAGTCTAAATATAGATCAATGAGCTATATTTAGCTTCATTTGCGGTGAGGCGCCCTCTGCTGGCTGTTCATAGATCGTGGGAAATTACCTAGAAAGCCTGGGAGCTTTCTAGGTAAGTTCCCACGATCTATGAACAGCCAGCAGAGGGCGCCTCACCGCAAATGAAGCTAAATATAGCTCATTGATCTATATTTAGACTCATTCTCCGGGGTTTTGCAGCGAGGAGTAGCATTGCATTAGCAAAGCTCCTTGCTGCAAACTGTTTTAACCCCTTCAGAAGGATTTACATCGTTGGACGTTACAGATCTGCGGAGGGTAAGTATATTGTTGGTTTATTATGTTTTTTCTTTCACAGAACGAGGGTCTTCAGTGACTGGATTGGGCGTAGAATAAAATACTCCAACAACCATTGTTTTTATTTCATTAAAATAATTTTAAATATTGTGTTTGTCTTTTATTTAACCCTTTACTACAATTGGATTAATAATGGATAGGTGTCAAAATTGACGCCTCTCCATTATTAATTAGGCTTAATGTCACCTTACAATAGCAAGGTGGCATTAACCCTTCATTACCCCATATCCCACCGCTACACGGGAATGGGAAGAGAGTGGCCAAGTGCCAGAATAGGCGCATCTTCCAGATGTGCCTGTTCTGGGGTGGCTGGGGGCAGATATTTTTAGCCGGGGGGGGGCCAATAACCATGGACCCTCTCCAGGCTATTAATATCTGCCCTCAGTCACTGGCTTTACTACTCTGGCGGAGAAAATTGCGCGGGAGCCCACGCCAATTTTTTCCGCCATTTAACCCTTTATTTTAAGAGCTAGAACGGCCAAATTTTGCAGATACACACTACTGACATTAGTAGTGTGGAATCTGCAAAAAAAATGGAGAGAAGACATGGTTTAGTGTATGTAAACCATGTCTCAAATCATGTCGGGTTTTAGGAAGGAGAAAGAAAAAGCCGGTAATTGAATTACCGGCTTTCAAGCTGTATAGCGCTGGAATAAATATTAATATATATACATATATGTGTCTAATGACATATATATATATATATATATATATATATATATATATATATATACCTATTCTATGTGTACACATTTATTCTACCTATTCTACTGTAAGCTGTCAGTGTGATATTTCTGTACACCGCACTGAATTGCCGGCTTTTCTCTCTAACAGCGCTGCGTATTTCTCGCAAGTCACACTGCTTGTCCGTGTGTAATCCGTATTTTTCACGCTTCCATAGACTTTCATTGGCGTATTTCTTGCGCAGTACGGTGACAAACGCAGCATGCTGCGATTTTGTACGGCCGTAGAAAGCCGTATAATACTGATCAGTAAAATACGGCAGATAGGAGCAGAGGCATAGAGAATAATTGTGCCGTATTTTTTGCGAGTTTTACGGACGTAGTTTCTGCGCTCTTACGTCCGTAAAACTCGCAAGTGTGAAGCCGGCCTCACTGCAAAGGAATGCCTTACTGTGTTGATCCTTGCTGTGGTGATGGATGGCTTGCAGCTGTAATAGGCATCTTGATTTTTTAAGCCTAGCTGCACTATTGTACATGTTGTGGATACCTTGCGGACACAACGCAGCAAAAAACGTTACATGTAACGTTTTTTGCTGCCGACGGTCTGCCACAACATGACGCAACCATCGCACGACAGTGTGGCAAAGCGTCGCAATGCTTCGCTAATGTTAGTCAATGGAGAAAAAACGCATCCTGCAAGCAATTTTGCAGGATGCGTTTTTTCTTCTAAACGACGCATTGCGACGTGCAGTGCACGACACTAGTGTGAAAGTAGCCTTACTATTTTTATTCTTGCTGTATATGAATATCAGGGCATGTGCACACGTTCAGGTTTTTTTGTGTTTTTTTTCACGGTAAAATTCTATAAAAATGCATAAAAACGCATACATATGCATCCTATCATTCTGCAATTGTTGTGCTCATGATGCATTTTTTCCCCGAAAAAAACACATCGCGGTAAAAAAAGCAGCAGGTTCATTAATTTTGCGGATTTTTCACGTTTTTCCCGTTATATAATGCATTGGGAAAAAATTAAAAAAAAAAACGCAAAAAACGTGTCAAAAACACATAAAAACTGCAAAAAAACACATGCGGATTTCTGGCAGAAATGTCCGGTTTTGTCAGGAAATTTCTGCTAGAAATCCTGACGTGTGCACATAGCCTCACTGTCACGCCTGACAATGTGATATCAGAGGTTAAAATTATGCGATTTATATAGTAATTAGAACATGGCCTCCATATATGTACAATGACCCTTTTTAGGGAGTTAAAGGGTTAGCTGTGCACTTAAACATGATGCAGAAAATATTGTTATCTAGAGATGGAATTGTGATTTTATTCTCAATGTTTAACAACGCAGAACTCAGTTCTCTTCTCTTGAAACGGCTCCTTCTTCTCATTTCTGTCTCTTCTATTCTCTGGAATATATTATTTATAGTAAATATATTTCTGCATGTTGCTATTTCCTGCGTAATATCACTACATTTGGTATCACATTTGAACAGGCGAATGATATAAAACTTGCATACAGCCTAATCATTTACACCATCTGAGCTGTTTTCCTTTTCTTAATTAGGATGTTTGGGGAAATAAATTCCACCATATGTCTCATTACTTAAAGTTGAAATCGAAATGATTCAAACCCCAGTACAAATTCTTGTTTATTAGCAAAATGTTCAAACTTTTTGCTGTTTGCAATAAACCAATCAAACGAGAACAATTTAAACAGGTCAAAACAACCAATATAACAAGTGATTTCTCCAAATTCATAACAAAATATCACGCTTATCATTAATACTGCAGTCTCAGAAATATTCAACCCATTCATGACCAGCATCATTAGTATTTAGTAGGGCACTTTTGACTGTTATGATCAAGTTGGACATGTAATGGAGCCACAGCTTCTAGCAGTGTTCCTGATGAACCTTAACCCACTCCTCATCAGCATTTGCCTCCAGTTCTCGCATATTCTTGTGTTTGCATGCTGCAACCGCCTC
Source organism: Ranitomeya imitator (assembly GCF_032444005.1). Lineage (NCBI taxonomy): Eukaryota > Metazoa > Chordata > Amphibia > Anura > Dendrobatidae > Ranitomeya > Ranitomeya imitator. Next base: position 675,696,873 of record NC_091282.1, on the reverse strand, counting down.
TTTCAAATCCCACCAAATTTTTCCATGGGATTCAAGTCAGGCAACTGTGATGGCCACTCAAGAATATTCTAGGAATTCCCCTGACACCAAGCCATGAATGTCTTTCAGTTCTGCTTGGGATCATTGTCCTGTTGGAAGGTCCATTGACGCCTAAACTTCAGCTCCTGAAAGATTACATGATGTTTTCTTTAGTGTTGAGCATTCCGATACCGCAAGTATCGGGTATCGGCCGATACTTGCGGTATCGGAATTCCGATACCGAATTCCGATACTTCCGCGTATCGGATACCGGAATCGGAAGTTCCCAGAATTCAAACTGAACGCAGCAGCCAATGAGGAATGAATGGAAGTGTGGGCACATCCTGTTTAGCATGGTGGGCATGTAAGTACTGGCAAGGCTGTGATTGGCTGCTGAAATGATGTCACTCTGCACTATAAAAAACGCTGCCGCCATTTTGCTCTCACTCTGCTGTGATTTCAGTTAGGGACAGGACGCTGTGTTCTAACTGAGGGCCAGTTGAGATAGCTAATTGCTTTATTTTCCTTTCCCAAGGCTAATTTAGCAAAACGCTGTGTGTTCTTCACTGTTCACCTTGCTCTTGCCTTGCAGCGCTGTTTTAACAGCGTTCTGCAAGGTCTGTGTGTGTGTGTGCAGCTCACTCTGTAGTCTGTGTGCAGCCATATACCCGGTTGTATTCAGCTCAGGGGGGGTTCACACTGCCTCACACAGTTGTCCTTTTTTGCTCATAGTGCAGCCTGCTGCACATTTTTTCTCAAATTTCCTATTAGTGTCTTTCCACCCGTCTCCAGCTAAATTGTGGAAAAACACTACATAGGATAACCTAGAGGGGGGTTTTTGGGCCTTGCAGCGCCGTTTACGGCTGTCTGCACGGTCTCCCTGTGAGCCCAGCTCGCCCTGTAGTCTGTGTGCAGCCATAGCCAGTTGGATTCAGCTCAGGGTTCGTTACTGCCTCATACCTTGAAAAAAATTTCCCTTTTTTTCAAATAGTGCAGCCTGTTTAAAATTTAAAAAAAAAAATTCCTATTAGTGTTTTTCCACCCGTCTACAGCTAAATTGTGGAAAAACACTACATAGGATAACCAAGAGGGGTTTTTTTGGGCCTTGCAGCGCCATTTACGGCTGTCTGCACGGTCCCCGTGTGAGTTAAACTTGCTCTGTAGTCCGATCTGCAGAAAAAAAAAAAAGGAAAGTTCACCAAACACAACTTAACACTTGTGTAGGCCACATTTGAAAAATAATAAAGTTTAGTCCACACTTTACAACATTAGTGTTTCTTACACCTGTTAGGAGGAGCATTTCAGGAATAAGCACACTAAGGCCTTAGTACTTTTCTGCTTATCTTTATCTGTCAACCAAGATGAAGAGGGCAGGGAGTCAGGCACGTGGGCGTGGGCGCGGAGCAGGGAGAGGAGCAGGGAGAGGACGTGGTGATTCTGTGCCTGCTGCGGGCACCGGTGACTCGTCGTCACTCAGTTTCAGCAGGGAACAGTCCTTCATGCGCAGCTTTGTCGGAGAGTGCCGTGCACCGCTGCTGCGTGAAGACCAAATTGAAGCTGTTGTCGGGTGGATGGCAGCTAACGCCTCGGCATCGACTTCAGTTAGTGCCACATCCTCTCAGGCACAGAGCACTGGAGAGCAGCCATCTGTCTCTTCACCACCTGCCAAATTGGCCAGGCAGTCAGAGAGCCCAGGACAGGAGCCGTCTCTACTTCTGTTCTCTGAATCTCTTGGCTTGGAAACAGGGGGCCAGCCAAGCAGCATTGGAGAAATGGAAGAAGAGGCAGTGTGCAGTGATGCCCAACAGCTTTGTCTCTCTGACTCTGAAGAGGCGGGTGGACCAGTGCCTCCGGTGACCACAGCGCAGTACGCATCTGATGATGAAACTCAGGTGCCGCTTTCTGGTGCGTACTGTGCTGCCGAGACTACCCAGGAGGAGCAGTTGGTGGCAGAGGGTAGTGGAGATGATGAGGTCGTTGACCCATCGTGGCGTGAGGAACAGGAAGGTGGTGGGAGCAGCTCTGAGGAAGAGATTCCCCTTACAGGCCAAAGAGGGAGAGGGAGGGGGAAGACTGCGGAGCCTGTAGCCTCCACTTTGGCACCCGTTAGGAGCCTGTCTCTTTCCAAAGCCAAAAAGGGCGCTCCCAAGACTTGCAGTGCCTGGTCCTTTTTTGACACAGTTGCAGATGACATTTTTTTGTCAAATGCAAGCTGTGTCATCAGAAAGTAAAAAGAGGGAAAAATGTCAGCAACCTCAATACCACAAGTATGTGGAAACATGTGCGGACCAGGCACGCGGTGGAGTTACAGAAACACACTGAAGATGTAGGCCAACCAACAGCGGCAGCTACCACCTCTTCAGCTCATGTTGCCTCTTCCTCCAGCTCACGCACAGCTGGTTTGGCTTCCTCCCAGGATCGCCATGGAAGAACCTCTGGCACTGTTGTCCAGAGACCTTGTGTAATTCCACCCACAGCACCACCTTCCCAGTCATCCTCACACTCCCATTCTACTCTACAGCCATCGGTAGTACAGGCATGGGAGAAAAGGCGGGCATTCTCGGCCAACCACCCCCGAGCACAGGCTCTGAATGCAGGCATTGCCAAACTGTTGTCCCTGGAAATGCTCTCATTCAGGCTGGTGGAGACTGACAGCTTCCGTGACTTGATGGCATTGGCAGTCCCACAGTACAAGGTGCCCAGCCGCTTTTACTTCAGCAGGCAAGCTGTCCCTGCCCTGCACAGGCATGTTGAGGGAAACATAAAACATGCGCTACTGAACGCCGTCAGTAGCAAGGTCCACCTCACCACCGATGCGTGGACCAGTCAGCATGGACAGGGGCGATACGTTTCCCTCACTGCCCATTGGGTTAATGTTGTTGAGCCAGGTACAGATCGTGCGAGTGGCGCAGGACGTGTCCTGCCCACTCCAAGGATTGCAGGAATCCAGTCTGTACGCATTGACTCCTCCTCTTACACAAGTTCCTCAGAATCATCTCTGCAGGATCCGTCACAGTCCACCTCCACATGGACCCGTGAACGTTTACCTATGACCGACATGAGCACAGCCATGGCCAAACGTCAGCAGGCCGTCTTGAAACTAGTTTCATTGGGGAATCGAAGCTACACAGTGCAGCAGCTCTGGAATGCCATCAAGCAGGAGAGCGATGTGTGGTTACTGCCAGCGAATCTCCAGCCAGGCATGGTAGTGTGTGACAATGGCCGAAATCTGGTGGCAGCTTTGGCCCTTGGCAACCTCACTCACATCCCATGTCTGGCACATGTGCTCACTTTGGTTGTGCAGCGTTTTCTGAGGGACTATCCGGATCTTGATGCCCTGCTGCACAAGGTCCGCCTAGAGTGTGCTCACTTGCGGCGTTCCAGCTTGGCAAGATCCCGCATTGCTGCTGTGCAGCGCCGATTCCGCCTTCCGGAACACCGCATCATATGTGACCTACCTACCCGGTGGAATTCCACGTTACATATGTTGGAGCGGTTGTGTGAGCAGCAACAAGCAGTTATGGAGTACCAGCTGCATCAGGCGCAAAGAAGTCGCAGTCAGCGCCGATCAGACTTCCCAACCACAGAGTGGGCCACTATGAAGGACGTCTGCCAGGTTTTGCGTCCTTTTGATTATTCCACGCGGATGGCAAGTGCAGATGATGCACTAGTCAGCATGACTGTCCCCCTTATCTGCCTGCTTCAGTAAACTTTGCAAGGGTTAAGGGATGATGTTGTGGAAGAGGTGGAGGATGAGGAGTCACCTTTTCCATCAGCTTCTGGAGAGTCAGCGCCACGTGGTTCCTCACAAAGGGGTACGCAGGGGCCACTTTGTGAGGAGGATGAGGAGGAGTCAATGGAGGAGGAAGAGCTCCGTCCAGAGGAGGGAGCGACACAATTGTCCAGTGGTCAGTGTGTACAGTGAGGGTGGGGTGATGACGAGCGGGCAGAGATCATGTCTCAAGCAGGGGACAGCGTTTCTGGTCCAGTTGGCAGTCTGCAGCACATGGTGGATTTCATGCTGCAGTGCCTGAGAAACGACCGCCGCATCGACCACTTTCTCAACATGCCTGATTATTGGGTGTTCACCCTCCTCGATCCTCGCTACCGGGACAACGTCCAAAACCTCATCGCAGCGTTGACCCGGGAGCGTAAATTGCGGGAGTACCACGACACACTGGTGAATTCCATCATCTTCTCCTGTCCAACTGAGAGGAGTGCTGCTAGTGCTTTACAAAGCAGCTCAGTGCGTCGAGGCAGTGGGGGAGGCTCTGCCCAAAGAGGGAGCAGAAGCAGTGCCTCTGCCCAAGGCAAGCCCAGTATGGCACAACTCTGGCACACTTTTGTGTGCCCGCCCCAAATGTCTACACCATCACCGGCGGCTCCAGTCAGCAGGAGGCAACGGTTCCGTCAGATGGTGACAGACTACATGGCTTGCCCTCTTAGTGTACTCCCAGACGGCTCTTCCCCGTTCAAGTTTTGGGTCTCTAAGCTGGATACATGGCCAGAGCTAAGCCAGTATGCATTGGAGGTGCTGGCTTGCACAGCGGCTAGTGTCTTATCGGAACGTGTCTTTAGTGCCGCAGGTGGTGTACTAACAGACCGTCGCATGCGACTATCCTCCGATAACGTTGACCGGCTTACTTTCCTGAAAATGAACCAGGCCTGGATCTCGCAGGAATTTGCCACTCCTCTGCCTGATTAAGTAATTGGGTGTCATCCAGGTCTCCTGATGTGTTCATCTTTCTACCACCTGAACTGCTATTCCTGGGCTCCAACACCGCCAGTTGCGGCTCAGAAGTGCAGGCTGCACAGTAAAAACATACGACCCAGTGTTATTGGGTTTCAGTAACGTCTGCTGATCCCCAGCTGTGTGACCGGCAATGTGTCCTGCGACCGCCACGCTGGCACAACAACCTAAATGTAAGGGAACCTGTCCCCCCCCCCCGGCGTTTGTTACTGAAAGAGCCATCTTGTGCAGCAGTAATGCTGCACAAGGAAAAGGTAGCTCTTTTAGTTTAGCTCCTTGCACACGCAGAACTTAACACTTATAAAATGTGTTCACTGATACCGTTATAACGTCCCGGAGCTGGGACTTTCATTCGTAATGTGACGCAGCACAGCCGTCATTCCTACCCCCTTGGTGCCATGCGCTGCCTCCTCAACGTTGTTTTAAGCTGTCATGGAGCCTGCGCTGTTCTGTTATCCCTTGGCCATGCCCTATTTGCGCTGCCTGTCTTCTGACATAATTTGGTGTCAGGCTGGCTGCGCCTGTGCGGCCGCGCTGCCCGAGATCCCGCCTCGCAGTGTCTTCTGATTGAATCACACTGCGGGCCTTGGATCCATGGGCATGCGCAGTGCATATCTTCCCCTCGGGCTCTCGCTCATCTCCCTCCGCCTTCTTTAGACTGTGCGCCGTCAGCTGATTCCTAATAGCATGCCACGGCCGTGACACCGCACAGTCTGAAGAAGAGGGAAGGAGGGGAGTGAGAGTCGAGGATATGCACTGTCCATGCCCATGGATCCAAGGCCCGCAGTGGGATTACGTTAGACGACACTGCGAGGTGGGATCTGGAGCAGTGTGGATGCACAGGCACTGACAGCCTGACACCAAATTATGTCAGAAGACAGGCAGCGCTAATTGGGCATGGCCAAGGGATAACAGAACAGCGCAGGCTCCGTGACAGCTTAAAACAACGCTGAGGAGGCAGCGCACGGCACCAAGGGGATAGGAATGACAGCTGTGCTGCGTCCCATTACGAAGGAAATTTGCACCTCCGTGACGGTTTTACGGTATAAGGGGACACATTTTTAGTGTTTACTTCTGTGTTTGCAAGGAGCATAATTAAAAGAGCAACCTTTTCCTTTTGCATCCTTAGTGCTGCACAAGATGGCTCTTTCAGCTACAAACGTCTTGGGGGGGGGGTTAAAGGTTCCCTTTCAACTTGCTCCAATCAGGCTTCGGCCTACACTCTGTTCCTCTGCTCCTCCTGCTGTCCCTGGGCTCTAACACCGCCAGTTGGTGCCTGGAAGTGCTGTCTGCACAGTCAACAGTCGCTCCTCTGTTATTGGGGTTCAGTAACGTCAGCTGATCCCCAGCTGTGTGTGCGGCAATACCTCCAATCTGCTCCTCCTGCTGTCCCTGGGCTCTAACACCGCCAGTTGGTGCCTGGAAGTGCTGTCTGCACAGTCAACAGTCGCTCCTCTGTTATTGGGGTTCAGTAACGTCAGCTGATCCCCAGCTGTGTGTGCGGCAATACCTCCAATCTGCTCCTCCTGCTGTCCCTGGGCTCTAACACCGCCAGTTGGTGCCTGGAAGTGCTGTCTGCACTGTCAACAGTCGCTCCTCTGTTATTGGGGTTCAGTAACGTCAGCTGATCCCCAGCTGTGTATCCGGCAACGTGTCATGCGACCGCCACGCTGGCACAACTAAAATGTAAGAGGACCTGTCCCCCCCCCCTAGGCGTTTGTTACTGAAAGAGCCACCTTGTGCAGCACTAATACTGCACAAGGAAAAGGTCGCTCTTGAAATTATGCTCCGTGCAAACGCTGAACTACACACTCATGTAATGTGTCTCCTCACACCGTCCAACCGTCCCGGAGAAGGGACTTTCCTTTGTAATGTGACGCAGCACAGCCGTCATTGCTACCCCCTTGGCACCGTGCGCTGCCTCCTTAGCGTTGTTTGATTCCGTCCTGGACCCTGCGCTGTTATGTTATCCCATGGCCATGCACAGTTTGCGCTGCCCGTCCTCTGACATCATTTGCTGTCGTCCTGGCTGCACCTGTGCGTCCACGCTGCCCGAAATCCCACGTCGCAGTGTCGTCTAATGTGATCCCACAGTGGGCCTGGTATCCATGGCCATGCGCAGTGCATATACTAGCCTCTCACTCCCCTTCTTCACGCTTCTTCAGACTAGGCGGCGTCAGCTGATCCCTAATAGCATGCCACGGCCGTGACGCCGCACAGTCTGAAGAAGCAGGAAGGAGGTGAGTGAGAGGCGATGATATGCACTGTGCATGCCCAAGGATCCCTGGCCCGCAGTGGGATTACATTAGATGACACTGCGAGGTTGGATCTTGGGCAGCTTGGACGCACAGGCACTGCCAGCCTGACACCTAAATGATGTCAGAAGACGGGCACCGCTAACTGTGCATGGCCAAGGGATAACATTACAGCGCGGGCTCCGTGACAGAACCAAACAACGTTGAGGAGGTGGTGCACGGCACCAAGGGGGTTGGAATGACGGCTGTGCTGTGTCACATTACAAAGGAAAGTCCCACTTCCGGGACGGTTTGACGGTGTGAGGGGACACATTATATGAGTGTGTACTTCAGCGTTTGCAAGGAGCATAATTTTCGGAGCCACCATTTTCCATGTGCAGTATTACTGCTGTACAAGATGGCTCTTTCAGCAACAAATGCCTGGGGGGGGGGGGTTTAAAGGTTCCCTTTCAACTTGCTCCACTGCAGGCTTCGGCCTACACTCTGCTCCTCTTTGATTCCCTGGGTTTCAACACTGTCAGTTGCCACCTGGAAGTGTTGTCTACACAGAAAAAACACTAGCTGATGTGTCAGTGGGGTTCAGCACCGCCAGCTGTTCCCCTGCTGTGTAGTCGGCAACGTGTCCAGCACAAGCCACGCTGACACAACAGAACAAAAGCTGCCACCAGTGCAGGCTTTGGCCTAAACTCTGCTCCTCTCCTCCTCCTGCTGCCCCTGGGCTCAAACACCGCTAGTTTTTGCCCGGAATGTTATGTAGGCAATCCAGTGACACAATGTGCCAGCAATCAGAGCACATACAGTGATCTGACAATAACCCAAAAACAATAGAACGAGCTCTGAGACGTGGAATCTCTGTAGACCGCAATACCTGAACCTATCCTAAACACAACTAAAGGCAGCTGTGGATTGCGCCTGTCACTACCTATGCAACTCGGCACAGCCTGAGGAGCTGACTAGCCTGAAGATAGAAAAACAAGCCTGACTTGCCTCAGAGAAATACCCCAAAGGAAAAGGCAGCCCCCCACATATAATGACTGTTAGCAAGATGAAAAGACAAACGTAGGGATGAAATAGATTCAGCAAAGTGAGGCCCGATATTCTAGATAGAGCGAGGATAGCAAAGAGAACTTTGCAGACTACAAAAAACCCTAACGCAAAAAAACACGCAAAGGGGGCAAAAAGACCCACCGTGCCGAACTAACGGCACGGCGGTGCACCCTTTGCGTCTCAGAGCTTACAGCAAAAACGAATAGACAATCTGGACAGAAAAAGTAGCAACAAAAGCAAAAAGCACTTATCTAAGCAGAGCAGCAGGCCACAGGAAAGATCCAGAAGCTCAGGTCCAACACTGGAACATTGACAAGGAGCAAGGAAGACAGAATCAGGTGGAGTTAAATAACAAAGCAGCCAACGAGCTCACCAGAACACCTGAGGGAGGAAGCTCAGAAGCTGCACTACCACTTGTGACCACAGGAGTGAATTCAGCCACAGAATTCACAACAGTACCCCCCCCTTGAGGAGGGGTCACCGAACCCTCACCAGAGCCCCCAGGCCGACCAGGATGAGCCACATGAAAGGCACGAACAAGATCTGGAGCATGGACATCAGAGGCAAAAACCCAGGAATTATCTTCCTGAGCTTAACCCTTCCATTTAACCAGATACTGGAGTTTCCGTCTAGAAACACGAGAATCCAAAATTTTCTCCACAATATACTCCAATTCCCCCTCCACCAAAACCGGGGCAGGAGGCTCAACAGATGGAACCATAGGTGCCACGTATCTCCGCAACAACGACCTATGGAATACATTATGTATGGAAAAGGAGTCTGGGAGGGTCAGACGAAAAGACACAGGATTGAGAATCTCAGAAATCCTATACGGACCAATAAAATGAGGTTTAAATTTAGGAGAGGAAACCTTCATAGGAATATGACGAGAAGATAACCAAACCAGATCCCCAACACGAAGTCGGGGACCCACACGGCGTCTGCGATTAGCGAAAAGTTGAGCCTTCTCCTGGGACAAGGTCAAATTGTCCACTACCTGAGTCCAGATCTGCTGCAACCTGTCCACCACAGAATCCACACCAGGACAGTCCGAAGACTCAACCTGTCCTGAAGAGAAACGAGGATGGAACCCAGAATTGCAGAAAAATGGAGAGACCAAGGTAGCCGAGCTGGCCCGATTATTAAGGGCGAACTCAGCCAACGGCAAAAAGGACACCCAATCATCCTGGTCTGCAGAAACAAAACATCTCAGATATGTCTCCAAGGTCTGATTGGTTCGTTCGGTCTGGCCATTAGTCTGAGGATGGAAAGCCGAGGAAAAAGACAGGTCAATGCCCATCCTACCACAAAAGGCTCGCCAAAACCTCGAAACAAACTGGGAACCTCTGTCAGAAACAATATTCTCAGGAATGCCATGCAAACGAACCACATGCTGGAAGAACAAAGGCACCAAATCAGAGGAGGAAGGCAATTTAACCAAGGGCACCAGATGGACCATTTTAGAAAAGCGATCACAGACCACCCAAATGACTGACATCTTTTGAGAAACGGGAAGGTCAGAAATGAAATCCATCGAAATATGTGTCCAAGGCCTTTTTGGGACCAGCAAGGGCAAAAGCAACCCACTGGCACGTGAACAGCAGGGCTTAGCCCTAGCACAAATCCCACAGGACTGCACAAAAGTACGTACATCCCGTGACAGAGATGGCCACCAGAAGGATCTAGCCACCAACTCTCTGGTACCAAATATTCCAGGATGACCAGCCAACAACGAACAATGAAGTTCAGAGATAACTTTAGTAGTCCACCTATCAGGGATGAACAGTTTCTCCGCCGGACAACGATCAGGTTTATTCGCCTGAAATTTTTGCAACACTCGCCGCAAATCAGGGGAGATGGCAGACACAATGACTCCTTCCTTGAGGATACTCGCCGGCTCAGATGAACCCGGAGAGTCGGGCACAAAACTCCTAGACAGAGCATCCGCCTTAACATTTTTAGAGCCCGGAGGGTACGAAATCACAAAATCGAAGCGGGCAAAAAATAACGACCAACGGGCCTGTCTAGGATTCAAGCGCTTGGCAGACTCGAGATAAGTAAGGTTCTTATGATCAGTCAATACCACCACGCGATGCTTAGCTCCTTCAAGCCAATGACGCCATTCCTCGAATGCCCACTTCATGGCCAGCAACTCTCGGTTGCCCACATCATAATTACGCTCAGCAGCCGAAAACTTCCTGGAAAAGAAAGCACATGGTTTCAACACTGAGCAACCAGAACCTCTCTGTGACAAAACCGCCCCTGCTCCAATCTCAGAAGCATCAACCTCGACCTGGAACGGAAGAGAAACATCTGGTTGACACAACACAGGGGCAGAACAAAAACGATACTTCAACTCCTGAAAAGCTTCCACAGCAGCAGAAGACCAATTAACCAAATCAGCACCCTTCTTGGTCAAATCGGTCAATGGTTTGGCAATGCTAGAAAAATTATAGATGAAGCGACGATAAAAATTAGCAAAGCCCAGGAATTTTTGCAGACTTTTCAGAGATGTCGGCTGAGTCCAATCCTGGATGGCTTGGACCTTAACCGGATCCATCTCGATAGTAGAAGGGGAAAAGATGAACCCCAAAAATGAAACTTTCTGCACACCGAAGAGACACTTTGATCCCTTCACAAACAAAGAATTAGCACTCAGGACCTGGAAAACCATTCTGACCTGCTTCACATGAGAGTCCCAATCATCTGAGAAGATCAAAATATCATCCAAGTAAACAATCAGGAATTTATCCAGATACTCACGGAAGATGTCATGCATAAAAGACTGAAACACAGATGGAGCATTGGCAAGTCCGAACGGCATCACTAGATACTCAAAATGACCCTCGGGCGTATTAAATGCAGTTTTCCATTCATCTCCTTGCCTGATTCTCACCAGATTATACGCACCTCGAAGATCTATCTTAGTGAACCAACTAGCCCCCTTAATCCGAGCAAACAAGTCAGATAACAATGGCAAGGGATACTGAAATTTAACAGTGATCTTATTAAGAAGGCGGTAATCAATACATGGTCTCAGCGAACCATCCTTCTTGGCTACAAAAAAGAACCCTGCTCCCAGTGGTGATGACGATGGGCGAATATGTCCCTTCTCCAGGGATTCCTTCACATAACTGCGCATAGCGGCGTGTTCAGGCACGGATAAATTAAATAATCGACCTTTAGGGAATTTACTACCAGGAATCAAATTGATAGCACAATCACAATCCCTATGCGGAGGTAGGGCATCGGACTTGGGCTCTTCAAATACATCCTGATAATCAGACAAGAACTCTGGGACCTCAGAAGGAGTGGATGACGAAATAGACAAAAATGGAACATCACCATGTACCCCCTGACAACCCCAGCTGGATACCGACATAGAGTTCCAATCCAATACTGGATTATGGGTTTGCAGCCATGGCAACCCCAACACAACCACATCATGCAGATTATGTAGCACCAGAAAGCGAATAACTTCCTGATGTGCAGGTGCCATGCACATGGTCAGCTGGGTCCAGTACTGAGGTTTATTCTTGGCCAAAGGTGTAGCATCAATTCCTCTCAACGGAATAGGACACCGCAAAGGCTCCAAGAAAAATCCACAACGTTTAGCATAATCCAAATCCATCAGATTCAGGGCAGCGCCTGAATCCACAAACGCCATGACAGAATACGATGACAAAGAGCATATCAAGGTAATGGACAGAAGGAATTTGGATTGTACAGTACCAATGACGGCAGACCTATCGAACCGCTTAGTGCGCTTAGGACAATCAGAAATAGCATGAGTGGAATCACCACAGTAGAAACACAAGTCATTCAGACGTCTGTGTTCTTGCCGTTCAACTCTGGTCATAGTCCTATCGCACTGCATAGGCTCAGGTTTAATCTTAGACAATACCGCCAAATGGTGCACAGATTTACGCTCGCGCAAGCGTCGACCGATCTGAATGGCCAAAGACATAGACTCATTCAAACCAGCAGGCATAGGAAAACCCACCATGACATCCTTAAGAGCCTCAGAGAGACCCTTTCTGAACAAAGCTGCCAGCGCAGATTTATTCCACAGAGTGAGTACTGACCACTTCCTAAATTTCTGACAATATACTTCTATATCATCCTGACCCTGGCACAAAGCCAGCAAATTTTTCTCAGCCTGATCCACTGAATTAGGCTCATCGTAAAGCAATCCGAGCGCCAGGAAAAACGCATTGACATTACTCAATGCAGGGTCTCCTGGCGCAAGAGAAAATGCCCAGTCCTGAGGGTCGCCGCGCAAAAAAGAAATAATAATCAAAACCTGTTGAATAGGATTACCAGAAGAATGAGGTTTCAAGGCCAGAAATAGCTTACAATTATTTTTGAAATTAAGAAACTTAGTTCTATCACCAAAAAACAAATCAGGAATAGGAATTCTTGGTTCTATCATAGATTTCTGATCAATAGTATCTTGAATCCTTTGTACATTTGTAACGAGATTATCCATTGAAGAGCACAGACCCTGAATATCCATGTCCACACCTGTGTCCTGAAACACCCAAATGTCTAGGGGAAAAAAAAGACTGAACACAGAGCTGAGAAAAAAAAATGATGTCAGAACTTCTTTTTTCCCTCTATTGAGAATCATTAGGTTTTGGCTCCTTGTACTGTTATGTAGGCAATCCAGTGACACAGTGTGCCAGCAATCAGAGCACATACAGTGATCTGACAATAACCCAAAAACAATATAACGAGCTTTGAGACGTGGAATCTCTGTAGACCGCAATACCTGAACCTATCCTAAACACAACTAAAGGCAGCTGTGGATTGCGCCTGTCACTACCTATGCAACTCGGCACAGCCTGAGGAGCTGACTAGCCTGAAGATAGAAAAACAAGCCTGACTTGCCTCAGAGAAATACCCCAAAAGAAAAGGCAGCCCCCCACATATAATGACTGTTAGCAAGATGAAAAGACAAACGTAGGGATGAAATAGATTCAGCAAAGTGAGGCCCGATATTCTAGATAGAGCGAGGATAGCAAAGAGAACTTTGCAGTCTACAAAAAACCCTAAAGCAAAAAACCACGCAAAGGGGGCAAAAAGACCCACCGTGCCGAACTAACGGCACGGCGGTGCACCCTTTGCGTCTCAGAGCTTCCAGCAAAAACGAATAGACTAGCTGGACAGAAAAAGTAGCAACAAAAGCAAAAAGCACTTATCTAAGCAGAGCAGCAGGCCACAGGAAAGATCCAGAAGCTCAGGTCCAACACTGGAACATTGACAAGGAGCAAGGAAGACAGAATCAGGTGGAGTTAAATAACAAAGCAGCCAACGAGCTCACCAGAACACCTGAGGGAGGAAGCTCAGAAGCTGCAGTACCACTTGTGACCACAGGAGTGAATTCAGCCACAGAATTCACAAAACCGGAAGTGCTAGCTGCACAGAGAAAAACACCAGCCAATGTGTTAGTGGGGTTCAGCACTGCCAGCTGTTCCCCTGCTGTGTAGCCGGCAACGTGACCTGCAAACGCCACGCAGGCACATGAACTGAAATTAAAGGGACCCTGCCACCCACCCCAAGGTGTTTCTATGTATAACAGCTACCTTGTAAAGCAGTAATGCTGTATTTGTACAAGGTGGCTGACTTTTTCTCATTGCCAACGTGGAACTTAACACGTACAAAATGTGTCTCATTGAGACCATTTTACTGTCCCTGAGGTGTGACTTTCCTTTCTAATGGTACGCAGCACCACCCTTGGTAGCGCTGCCCGTCTTCTGACATCATTGGTTGGCTGCCTGTGCCTGTGCGTCCGCCCTGCCCGACACAACCCCCCTCGTTGTCTCATATATTTTGGCTGCGAGGGTGTGATTGATGGGCATGTGCAGTGCATATGTTCGCCTGTCTTAACTCATCTCCTTCCGCCTTCTTCAGACTGTGCGGCCTCATGGCCGTGGTAGGCGATAAGGGTCAGCTGAGGCCGCCCAGTCTGAAGCAGGTGTAAGGACATGTGTGAGTGGCAAACATATTTACTGCACAAGGGCACAAATCTCAGCCACGCAGTGTGGTTTTTTGAAAACACACTGCGGGTCTGGGATTCATGGCCATTGCTAACCGCACCGGCCAACATGAAATGAGGTGAGAAGATAGGCAGCGCTCACAGCGCATGGCCAAGGGATCACAATAGCGCAGACTCCTGTACAGCAAATAACAACGCTCAGGAGGCTGCGCCCAGCACCAAGGCGTTATTTATGTGCACCTTTGCTGCGTCTCCTTAAAAATACAAGTCACGCCTCCAATACAGTTCTACTGTTCAATGGGCTAAATTGTGTACGTCTTTCATTCTGCGTGTGCAATGAGCAAAACTTAAAGAGCAACCTTTAACTTGTGTAGTTTTACTGCTGCACAAGGTGTGGCTCTTCAACATTGTAACACCTGAGGGTGGGTTAAAGGTTACCTTTGAAATTGGTTCAATTAGGCTTCGGCCTACACTCTGCTCCTCCTGCAGATCCTGGGCTCTAACTACGCCAGTTGGGGCCCGGAAGTGCTGGCTGCACAGAGAAAAACACCCACCATTGTGTCAGTGGGGTTCAGCACCGCCAGCTGTTCCCCTGCTGTGTAGCCGGCATCGTGTCCAGCACAAGCCATGCTGGCACAACAGACCAAAAGCTGCCACCAGTGCAGGCTTCGGCCTACACTCTGCTCCTCTCCTCCTCCTGCTGACCCTGGGCTATAACACCGCCAGTTGTAGCCTGGAAGTGCTAGCTGCACAGAGAAAAACACCCGCCAATGTGTTAGTGGGGTTCAGCACCGCCAGCTGTTCCCCTGCTGTGTAGCCGGCATCGTGTCCAGCACAAGCCACGCTGGCACAACCGACCAAAAGCTGCCACCAGTGGAGGCTTCGGCCAACACTCTGCTCCTCTCCTCCTGCTGACCCTGGGCTCAAACACCGCTAGTTTTTGCCCGGAAGTGCTAGCTGCACAGAAAAAAACACCAGCCAATGTGTTAGTGGGGTTCAGCACCGCCAGCTGTTCCCCTGCTGTTTAGCCGGCAACGTGACCTGCAAACGCCACGCAGGCACATGAACTGAAATTAAAGGGAACCTGGCCCCACCCCCCCCAGGTGTTTCTATGTATAACAGCCACCTAGTACAGCAGTACTGCTGCATTTGTACAAGGTGGCTGATTTTTTCTCCTTGCCCACGTTGAATTAAACACGTAAAATATGTGTCTCATTACAGACCATTACAATGTCCTTGAGGTGTGACTTTCCTTTTTAATGACACGCACCACCCCCCTTGGTAGCGCTGCCCGTCTTCTGACATCATTGGTTGGCTGCCTGTGCCTGTGCGTCCGCCCTGCCCGACACAACCCCCCTCGTTGTCTCATATATTTTGGCTGCGAGGGTGTGATTGTTGGGCATGTGCAGTGCATATGTTCGCCTGTCTTAACTCATCTCCTTCTGCCTTCTTCAGACTGTGCGGCCTCATGGCCGTGGTAGGCGATAAGGGATCAGCTGAGGCCGCCCAGTCTGAAGCAGGTGTAAGGACATGTGTGAGCGGCAAACATATTTACTGCACAAGGCCACGAATCCCAGCCATGCAGTGTGATTTTTTGAAAGCACACTGCGGGCCTGGGATTCATATCCATTGCTAACCGCATCGGCCAACATGAAATGAGGTGAGAAGACAGGGAGCACTCACAGCGCATGGCCAAGGGATCACAATAGCGCAGACTCCTGTACAGCAAATAACAACGCTCAGGAATCTGTGCCCAGCACCTAGTTGTAAATTTTGACACCTGTGCTGCGTCTCCTTAAAAAGACAAGTCACGCCTCCACTACTGTTTGACAGTATAATGGGCTAAATAGTGTACGTGTTTTATTCAGCGTGTGCAATGAGCAAAATTAAGAGAGCAACCTTTGACTTGTGCAGCATATATGCTGCACAAGGTGTGGCTCTTGTACCTTGCAACACCTGAGGGGGGGGTTAAAGGTTACCTTTGAAATTGGTTCAACTAGGCTTCGGCCTACACTCTGCTCCTCTCCTCCTCCTGCTGACCCTGGGCTATAACACCGCCAATTGTAGCCTGGAAGTGCTAGCTGCACAGAGAAAAACACCCGCCAATGTGTTAGTTGGGTTCAGCACCGCCAGCTGTTCCCCTGCTGTGTAGCCGGCATCGTGTCCAGCACAAGCCATGCTGGCACAACTGACCAAAAGCTGACACCAGTGCAGGCTTCGGCCTACACTCTGCTCCTCTCCTCCTCCTGCTGCCCCTGGGCTCAAACACCTCTAGTTTTTGCCCGGAAGTGCTAGCTGCACAGAGAAAAACACCAGCCAATGTGTTAGTGGGGTTCAGCACCGCCAGCTGTTCCCCTGCTGTGTAGCCGGCAACGTGACCTGCAAACGCCACACAGGCACATGAACTGAAATTGAAGGGAGCCTGCCCCCCACCCCCAGGTGTTTCTATGTATAACAGCCACCTTGTACAGCAGTACTGCTGCATTTGTACAAGGTGGCTGACTTTTTCTACTTGCCCACGTGGAACTCAACACGTACAAAATGTGTCTCATTGAGACCATTCCACTGTCCCTGAGGTGTGACTTTCCTTTCTAATGATACGCAGCACCACCCTTGGTAGCGCTTCCCGTCTTTTGACATCATTGGTTAGCTGGCTGCGCCTGTGCGTCTGCCCTGCTCCAAACAACGCCCCTCGGTTTCTTATTTATTTTGTCAGCGAGGGTGTGGTTTATGGGCACGAGCAGTGCATATGTTCGCCTGTCGTCACTCATCTCCTTCCGCCTTCTTCAGACTGTGCAGCCTCATGGCCGCGGCATGTGAGAAGGGATCAGCAGAGGCCGCCCAGTCTGAAGCAGGTGTAAGGACGTGTGTGAGCGGCCAAAATATTTACTGCTCAAGGCCACGAATCCCAGCACCGCAGTGTGACTTTATGAAAAGGCACTGTGGGTCTGGGATTTATGGCCATCGTTAACCGCATCGGCCAACATGAAATGAGGTCATAAGACGGGCAGCGCTAACAGGGCATTGCCAAGGGATAACACAAGAGCGCAGACTCCTGTACAGCAAATAACAACGCTCAGGAAGCTGCGCCAAGCACCAAGGCGTTATTTGGGACACCTGTGCTGCGTCTCCTTAAAAAGCCAAGTCACGCATCCACTACAGTTTGACTGTAGAATGGGCTAAATTGTGTACGTCTTTCATTCAGCGTGTGCAAGTAGACAAATTAATAGGGCAACCTTTCACTTGTGCAGCATTAATACTGCACAAGGTGTGTCTCTTGTACTTTGTAACACCTGAGGGGGGGTTAAAGGTTTCCTTTGAAATTGGTTCAACTAGGCTTCGGCCTACACTCTGCTCCTCTCCTCCTCCTCCTGCTTCACCACGGGCTCTAACATCGCTAGTTTTTGCCCGCAAGTGCTAGCTGCACAGAGAAAAACACCCGCCATTGTGTTAGTGGGGTTCAGCAACGCCAGCTGTTCCCCCACTGTGTAGCCGGCAAAGTGTCCTGCAAACGCAACGCAGACACAAAGCTGCCTCCAGTGCAGGCTTCGGCCTACACTCTGCTCCCCCTGCTTACCCTTTGCTCCAGCACCGCTAGTTGGGGCTCTAGGAAGACAATCTTTAATAGGCAACGCATCTGGGTTCCAGCACCGCCAGCTGGTTCTCGGCAGTGTTTTTGTCACGGATACTCCCTCGTGCCCAGCCTGGTTCCAGCACCGTCAGCTGTTTCCGGGTTGTGTCAAACTCGCTGAGACGCCTATGCTTGCCCGGTCGTGTTGCGGTCGGGTTAGCCAACTCCAGGGTGCCTCCAGTTTAGGAGCTTCCTATATGGGCTGCATGAATTGGTAGTAAAGGCTGGTTCTGTAGTGCCAGTAGGCCCAGCTCCCCCTGTAGGACTGTTGGGGTTCGGTAACTGCGGCTGCCTCGCGGCCTAGCTGTTCTCTCCTCTCCTGTGGGCCTTCGGGTCCACCACCTGGTTCCAGCACCGTCAGCTGGTTCCGGGCCGAGCCTTTGGCTTAGGTGCCTCCTCCTGGGTTTCCGAGTTCCGCCAACGCCTGGCGGTCCTCGGTAGTGCTTTTAAGCGCGGGCACCTACAGCTTAGTAACCGGGTTCCAGCACCGTCAGCTGGTCCTCGGTCGTGCCATTGGCTCTTGCACACTGGGGCAACGCATCCGGGTTCCAGCACCGCCAGCTGGTTCTCGGCAGTGTTTTTGTCACAGGTACTCCCTCGTGCCAAACCTGGTTTCAGCACCGTCAGCTGTTTCCGGGTTGTGTCAAACTCGCTGAGACGCCTATGCTTGCCCCGTCGTGTTGCGGTCGGGTTAGCCAACTCCAGGGTGCCTCCAGTTTAGGAGCTTCCTATGTGGGCTGCATGAAATGGTAGTAAAGGCTGGTTCTGTAGTGCCAGTAGGCCCAGCTCCCCCTGTAGGACTGTTGGGGTTCGGTAACTGCGGCTGCCTCGCGGCCTAGCTGTTCTCTCCTCTCCTGTGGGCCTTCGGGTCCACCACCTGGTTCCAGCACCGTCAGCTGGTTCCGGGCCGAGCCTTTGGCTTAGGTGCCTCCTCCTGGGTATCCGAGTTCCGCCAACGCCTGGCGATCCTCGGTAGTGCTTTTAAGCGCGGGCACCTACAGCTTAGTAACCGGGTTCCAGCACCGTCAGCTGGTCCTCGGTCGTGCCATTGGCTCTTGCACACTGAGGCAACGCATCCGGGTTCCAGCACCGCCAGCTGGTTCTCGGCAGTGTTTTTGTCACAGGCACTCCCTCGTGCCAAACCTGGTTTCAGCACCGTCAGCTGTTTCCGGGTTGTGTCAAACTCGCTGATACACCTATGCTTGCCCCGTCGTGTTGCGGTCGGGTTAGCCAACTCCAGGGTGCCTCCAGTTTAGGAGCTTCCTATGTGGGCTGCATGAATTGGTAGTCAAGGCTGGTTCTGTAGTGCCAGTAGGCCCAGCTCCCCCTGTAGGACTGTTGGGGTTCGGTAACTGCGGCTGCCTCGCGGCCTAGCTGTTCTCTCCTCTCCTGTGGGCCTTCGGGTCCACCACCTGGTTACAGCACCGTCAGCTGGTTCTCGGCAGTGTCTTTTGCTCTTGTACCTTCTGCTCCCCATCCTGGTTCCAGTACCGTCAGCTGGTTCCGGGCAGAGCCTTTGGCTTAGGTGCCTCCTTCTGGGTATCCAAGTTCCACCAACGTCAGGTGGTCCTTGGTAGTGCTTTCAGGCACGGGTACCTCCTGCTTAGTAACCGGGTTCCAGTAACGTCAGCTGGTCCTCGGTAGTTCCATTGGCTCTTGGACCTTCGGCTACCCATCCGGGTTCCAGTGCCGTCAGCTGGTTCTCGGCAGTGTCTTTTGCTCTTGTACCTTCTGCTCCCCATCCTGGTTCCAGTACCGTCAGCTGGTTCCGGGCAGAGCCTTTGGCTTAGGTGCCTCCTTCTGGGTATCCGAGTTCCGCCAACGTCAGGCGGTCCTTGGTAGTGCTTTTTAGCACGGGTACCTCCTGCTTAGTAACCGGGTTCCAGTAACGTCAGCTGGTCCTCGGTAGTTCCATAGGCTCTTGAACCTTCGGGTAGCCATCCGAGTTCCAGTTCCATCAGCTGGTTCTTGGCATTTTCTCAGCCTTCTTGTACCTTCTGCTACATTTCCAAGTTGAAGACCCTAACGTCGACGACCAGAAAGACCACCCCGATGACGACGACGACGACGGCGGAGACGACGACACTGGAGACGACGACCCTGGAGACGACGACATGGAAGACCGAGAAGCAGAAGAACAAGAGGCTGCAGAACAAAGAGCAGAAGAACATTAAGCATAGCACTTAATATCAGAGCAAAAGATATTATCTAAATTATATGCAGAAGAAGACTAAGCAGTGTATGGGGGTGAGTCCGTTCCTCCTCGTGGTGCCCCTGGATAAAGCCTGATGCTGCAGGCCAAACTGAACGCGGACAAATGTAACTTTTGTGACTGGCAGAACGGAAGGTGTAATCTTCCAACTTTTATAGATAACAACCACGGGAATGCCTGTCACAAATGAGAATATGATAAAGAAGTTGAATAGGAAGAATAATAACAGTTGAATAAAATGAATATGTAGAATAGGAAGAATAATAATAGTTGAATAAAATCAATATGAAGAATGTAATAAAAAAAAAAACGGTAAAGGATGAAGAAGAAGATGAATAAGATGAAGAAGAAGTTGATGTCAAAGATGCTGATGATGATGAAGATGAAAGTGTGGGAAAAGTTAAAAAAAAAAGAAGGGGAAGGGCGTGGAATAGTGAAACATCAATATCTGACAAAATAAAAAAAAAATTTACATAGTCAATATCTTTGTCACTCCGAACGTCTTTAAAAAAAAAAAAAAACATGCTATTCTATTTGATTGGGCTAAACCTCTATGACTTTAATGTCTCCGCCACCTCCCCAAATACATCCTGCATTATTCTTAGTTGTTTTCCTTCAAGTAGAATGAACCTACAAGGAAAGAAAGGGTTTATTTTAATTCCGATATTTTGGTCCCATTGACTTGCATTGGGATCGGGTATTGGTATCGGCGATATCCGATATTTTTTGAATATCGGCCGATCCTATCCGATACCGATACTTTCCGATATCGGAAGGTATCGCTCAACACTAGTTTTCTTCTGAAATTTCGTCATACTTGACTTAAGCTATCTGCTGCGGGGTATCCCTTGCCAAGGAAAAAAAGAAAACACAAAACATCACAAATCCACTGCCAAGTATGTGTTCTTTTCTACATGTTATTCTTTCTCTTCCAGACGTAACGCTAATCCAGTTTCAATTCATCACAACACAGAGAAGAATCCCCAAAGTTCTGTATATTTAGAAACATTCAGTGCCTTTGATATATTTTGCATTCTTTTCCATGTTTTTGCTAGGCAGTGATCACTTTTGTTATAGAGGATATCTGAGAGGTTTTTTTTTGCTATGGGGCTAAGGACTTACCGTCAAGTAGTTGATATTTACCTGCCTGTTCTGCAATACACAATCTGTTCCAACTCAGGTGGCAAATTTCTTGCGTCCTTCAAGCTCTTTCTCTTCTGGACTGTTCGACAGGGCTTTATTGACGACGTCCTGCAGTTAGACAAAGACCGGGCATTTGTCAAACAGCATGACATCGGCAGTGACGCCTTGTTGACAGAGCAGAGCAGTAGAGAAGAAGCTGCTCTGTCAATGAGATTACACCGATGAGTGATTATATTCAGGGGGTTAAATAATTTCAAAACTGTAGTACTGAGTAAAAATATACAATTTGGAGAAACAACTTGCTATATTACTTATGTTGAGCTTTTTTACAACGTTCTTGTTTGATTAGTTTATTGCAAACATCAGAAAGCTTGTAAATGTTGCTAATAATCCTATTTAGTAATAGGGGTTGAATAATTTTCATTGCACCTGTAATATTACCATATGAATTCATTGGTTTTCTAAAAGAAGTGGGTTTTTGCTTTTATCAGATGTACATCATGCATCACTCTCATTTCAGCAGCTACAGTAATTCCAAATAACATGGTAGATTCCGGAGCATAGTACAAATAATTAAAGTATTAAAATACACAAAAACATATCAACCTTGATGATATACATCAAAATGCACCTAACCCTATAAAATGGGGTTAAACTCTGTTAAGGCTTAGTTTTCTAGTGCAGAGAACAAACTCAATAAATGACTGATAGCAATTTCTGTATGCACACCCATGCTGTCAATCACAATGTACTGGACTCCTATCCATAGAAATTTTAAAGATTTAGACCAAAACATGTCACATTATGCTGAATCTTTACCCATTGAACTATACATTAATCTGCTCATGTTCTCTTGCTCTATAACACACTGATGATAGACATTTTACTTTTAAAGCAGCCTAATCATATTCTGAAATCCTACCTGATTAGATACAAGGAAACTTGAATTTATCACACTTTTTTTCCCTTTGTCTCATAGCAAAGTAAGTACTTACTTACAGTATATGTTTGGTAAAAACATGTGTATGTCATATTTTTCGGAATATAAGACACGCTTTTTTCCCACAAATTTTTAGTTGAAATAGGGTTGCGTTTTATAATCCGAATTGTAGCGCCGGTGGAGCGGGGCCCCAAGATCGCTGCTGCTGGAATCTTCTGTCAACATTCGAGGAAGGAGTGACGCTATGCCACAAGCCCCTGGCTGGTAGGACAAGATGTTCGACGGTGCAGGGGCTCCACCGACATTTTGTGAAAGTTTGGAGCCCTGCACTTTCTATACTCTTCAATGCTGTGGACTTCGGGAAAATGGCTGGTGGTGCATGCGCAGTTTGAAATCTTGGCTCCTAAGATATCAGTCACCTCCAGTCCCTCCACCGCTGAACACCCCATTCTACCAGCCAAGGGCCCGCAGCATCTCCTCTCTCTGCCAGCTTCCTGTGTAAGTGACCTTGCCACCCGGGACCTCCCTCCATCACCCCAGTTGAGCTACCATATAACCGGATTATAACACACACCTTTTTATTTAAAAAAAAATGTTTTCCTATTTTGCTCCCCAAAATTTTGGGTGCGTCTTATAAACCTGTGCGTCTTATAATCCACAAAATATGGTATGCAGTCATTGTCGAAAGTATTAGCACCCTTGCAATTGTTCCAGAAAATAAAGTATTTCTCCCAGAAAATTATTGCAATTACACATGTTTTGTTATATAAATGTTTATTTCCTTTGTGCGCATTTGAACAACACAAAAAAAAACCCTGAAAAAAGGCCACTTGGACATAAATTCACTCAAAACCCCCAAAATGGTCAGGACAAAATTGTTGGCACCCTCAACTTAAAATTTGGTTGCCCACCCTTTGGAATAAATAATGGAAATCAATTGCTTCCCATAACCATCAGCAAGCTTCTTACACCTCTTAACTGCAATCTTGGATCCCTCTCCTTTGGCAAACAGCTCCAGGTCTCTCATATTTGAAGGTGCCTTCTCCCAACAGCAATTTCAAGGTTTCTCTACAGGTGTTTAATGAGATTCAGATCCTGGCTCATTGCTGACCACTTCAGACTCTCCAGGGCTTTGTTTCTATCCATTACTGGGTGCTTCTTGAAGTATGTTTGGGGTCATTGTCCTGCTGAAAGACCCATGACCTAGGACATAAACTCAGCTTTTTGACACTGGGCACTACAATGAGACCAAAATCCTATGGTTATCTTCAGATTTGCACACAGTCAAGGCATCCAGTGACAGAAGCAGCAGAAACAAAACATCTTTGAACTTCCACCATATGTAAGTGTTGGTAGTGTACTTTTCTTTGTAGGCCTCATTCTGTTTTCTGTTTTCGGTAAACGTTAGAATTATTTGCTTTACCAAAAAGCTCTAATTTTGGTCTCATCTATCCACATTACGTTTTCCCAGAAAGATTTTTGTTTACTCATGTACTTGTAATGAGTCATGTAAAAACTGCAGTATAGCCTTTTTACCATAGCGTTTCATTTCATTCAAATGTTGACGGACAGTTTGCACTGACACTTACGCACCCTGTGCCTGTAGGACAGCTTGAATTTCTTTGGAACTTGATTGGGGCAGCTTATTTACCATCCAGACTCTCCTGTGTTGCACCCTTTCAACTATTTTTCTCTGCTGTTCAGATCCAGGGAGATTCTCTACAGTGCCATGGTTTGTAAACTTCATGATTATGTTGTGCACCGTGGACAAAGGAATATCAAGATCTCTATAGATGGATTTCTAACCTTGAGATTGTTGATAATTTTCAGCAATATTGTTTCTCGAGTCCTTACAGTTCTCTTTTCCTCTTTCTGCTCTCCATGTTTAGTGTGGTAAACAAAGGCACACAATGCAAAGATTGAGTCAGCTTCTCCCATTTTTAACTTGTTTCTTGTGTGGTTTTCATATTGGCCACACCTGTTACTATTTTGGGGGTTTTGTGTGAATTTTTTTCCAATTTGCCTTATTTCTCTATTTTTTGTCTTGTCCCAACACACACAAAGGAAATAAACATGTGTATAACAAAACATGCATAATTGCAATAATTTTTCTGGGAGAAATTCTTCATGTTCTGGAACAATTTCAAAGGTGCCAACACTTTCGGTAATGACTGTACATTAACCATTATCTGCATGGGTGACCTCAATATAGCAAAACTGCAATATCATTTGGCATCACCTGCAGACAAGAGGGCTGACTCCTTTTTTCATTCTGGTTTAAATACTCTTGTCTAAGCTTCAGTTGTTGCCAGTTATAGCTTGCAACTACCTGGTTTGGAGCTGGAGGAATGAGCTGAGAAAGGAGCTATTGCGGTTTTACTATATTGAGGTCACCCTTGGAGAAAAACAGACAACCCATTCAAAGGGAATCTATGAGCAGGTTTTTTCTGCTTCATCTGAGAGCAGAACGATGTCAGAACAGAGACCCTGATTTCAGCGATGTATCACTTGGAGTATTAGGTGCAGCGCAAATAAACAAAACCTCAAGAGATATCGCTTAAATCTGAGTTTTAATCCACACAGCATGCTGTCTGGAGATTACATAGCAAAAACCTGCTGACAGATTCCCTTTAAAGTAAAAAGCTCAGTCTCCCCACACATCTAGCCTGACTGGTCTAAAAGGTCTATTTAATATTATATGCAATTTGTGCCATGATATCTAGTGATATCTGCTGCAAATATTAAAAAGCGGTGGTCAGCGCTCATAGCAAGTGAGGTATTCTGTTACATACAGGCAATCTGATCATCACCTGTATGTAGCAGAGCCGATTGGGTTATGGCAGCTTCTTGTCTCCCATATAGGCTATTGAAGCATGCCAAAAGTGAAAAAAAAAATAAAAAAAATATTAAAAATGAAAAAATATAAAAGTTCAAATCACTCCGCTTTCGCCGCATTATAAAGCAATAAAAAAAATCATACACATACTTGGTATCCTCACATTCAGAATCGCCCGATCTATCAATAAAAAAAGGATTAACCTGATTGCTAAACGACGTAGAGAGAAAATAAGTCAAAACGCCAGAATTATGTTTTTTTTGGTCTCCCGACAATGCATTAACCCCTTCATGACCAGGGGATTTTTCGTTTTTCCGTGTTCGTTTTTCGCTCCCCTCCTTCCCAGAGCCATAACTTTTTTATTTTTCCGTCAATTTGGCCATGTGAGGGCTTATTTTTTGCGGGACGAGTTGTACTTTTGAACGACATCATTGGTTTTAGCATGTCGTGTACTAGAAAACGGGAAAAAAATTCCAAGTGCGGTGAAATTGCAAAAAAAGTGCAATCCCACATTGGTTTTTTGTTTGGCTTTTTTGCTAGGTTCACTAAATGCTAAAAATGACCTGCCATTATGATTCTCCAGGTCATTACGAGTTCATAGACACCAAACATGACTAGGTTATTTTTTATCTAAGTGGTGAAAAAAAATTCCAAACTTTGCTAAAAAAAAAAAAAAAAAATTGCGCCATTTTCCGATACTCGTAGCGTCTCCATTTTTCGTGATCTGGGGTCGGTTGAGGGCTTATTTTTTGCATGCCGAGATGACGTTTTTAATGATAGCATTTCGGTGCAGATACGTTCTTTTGATCGCCCGTTATTGCATTTTAATGCAATGTCGCGGCGACCAAAAAAACGTAATTCTGGCGTTTCGAGTTTTTTTCCCGCTACGCTGTTTAGCGATCAGGTTAATACTTTTTTTTATTTGATAGATCGGGCAATTCTGAGCGCGGCGATACCAAATATGCGTAGATTTGATATTTTTTTTATTGATTTATTTTGATTGGGGCGAAAGGGGGGTGATTTAAACTTTTATGTTTTTTTTATTTTTTTCACATTTTTTTAAACTTTTTTTTTTAACTTTTGCCATGCTTCAATAGCCTCCATGGGAGGCTAGAAGCAGGGACAGCACGATCGGCTCTGCTACATAGCAGCGATCTGCTGATCGCAGCTATGTAGCAGAATTGCACGTGTGCTGTGAGCGCCGACCACATGGTGGCGCTCACAGCGACGGGCAATCAGTAACCATAGAGGTCTCAAGGACCTCTATGGCTACAATGGAGACGCATCGCCGACCCCCGGACATGTGACGGGGGTCGGCGATGACGTCATTTCCGGCCGCCCGGCCGGAAGCGGTAGTTAAATGCCGCTGTCTGCGTTTGACAGCGGCATTTAACTAGTTAATAGGTGCGGGCAGATCGCGATTCTGCCTGCGCCTATTACGGGCACATGTCAGCTGTTCAAAACAGCTGACATGTCCCGGCTTTGGTGCGGGCTCACCGCGGAGCCCTGCATCAAAGCAGGGGAGCCGGCATCGGACGGTATAGTACGTCCGATGCCGGTAAGGGGTTAAAATGTAGTAACGGGAGATCAAAAGATTGTATACACACCAAAATTGTATCATTAAAAACATCAGCTCAGCACTCAAAAAATAAGTTGTCACTCAACCTGAGATCACAAAAAATGGAGGATCTACGGGTATCGGAAAATGGCGCAATTTTTGTTTTTTTACAAAGGTTGGAATTTTTTTTCACCACTGAGGTAAAAATGAATCTAGACATGGTTGGTGTCTATGAACTCATAATGACCTGGAGAATCATAATCGCAGGTCAGTTTTAGCATTTATTGAACCTAGTAAAAAAGCAAAACAAAAAAACAACTGTGAGATTGCGCTTTTTTTTTTTCAGTTTCACAGCACTTGGAATTTTTTTCCTCATTTCCAGTATACCATATGTTAAAACCAATGGTGTTGTTCAAAAGTAAAACTCGTCCTTCAAAAAACAAGCCCTCACATGGCCATATTGACCGAAAAATAAAAAAAGTTATTGCTCTGGGAAGAAGGGGAGCGAAAAAATGAAAACTCAACCCGAAAATACCTCCGATCATGAATGGGATAATTCTGAAAGATATCAATATGGAGTAAGGCTTTAAAATCAGTGACTGCAGCCTTGGAATGTGTGATCTAAAACATATAATACAATGCCACTTACAGTAGGTTCTACTTCAAATAGTTAAAGCACTATAAAGGAAAGGCAGATATAAATTACATTGGTGCATTTATTAGATGTCAGTCAGTAGAAGGCCTTGGTCTTTGGTTAACTTATAAATCGCAGAATTTTAGTTAGAACACAAACCTTTAATAGGGACAAATATTGAATAGTAATCCAGGGGAAAATGCTTTTTCTCAAACCAGTAAATCTGGAATAACTGAACATGAGAGCTGTGTATTATTTGGATCATTTCTAAAAATGCTTCTGGATATTTACTACTTATTTCATAGCGTACCCAGCAGGGACTGATAGCCAAGAGCCAGTAGTATAGATACCGATAGAGCAGAGGCGGTCTTTGTCACGGACCCCATCACATGAAGGGGCGCATGGCCCACCAGAAGCCACGGCCACTTCTGTCATGAGGCAAAAGGTGGCACTCTGAGGTGTCAGAGAGAGGGCAGCAAAATGCCTGCACTCCTATCTGACTGAGACCCTCCACACAGGCTAGCACAGTGGCCCCCATCTTGGATTTAACTCAGGCACTTCTTGGTCCTGATTCACTGCCTGCAAACTTCATCTGTAAGGGGGAATGGAATTTCTTAATTTAAATTTAGGAATGTCATTGTCACTGTGGAGTGAATGTGAGAGGATAGGGGTATTGTGGGAGCTGAAGTGTGGGTTGCTGAGGGGAAGGCAGGGCACTGGGGGTCTGATTACACTGTTAAATGTTATGAGGCTATATGCTCTCCGTCACATGTATTATTTGCCGTGTGAGGAGGCTAGAAATGGGTATGTAGGAGGCTTTTCTTGGTCTGGGTCTTTTATAAGCATTAGTATAGCAAGCTTCCAAACAGTAACCATGGCATGAGCTGTGTTGTATTTAATAATTTCATAATACCCACTATATTATTATTATTTTTATTTGATAATCATTAAAGACTTGGGATAAATGTCTGCAGTCTTTCTGTGTAGCTGCAGACTAACAAGTCCTGACTGGGTGCTCCTGGTCATGAGACGCCATGTATGTATTGGCATATGCCTGACTAGATAAGTTTGATTTATTTTAATAGAAGACAATTGAGTGAAGCCGAAAGAGTCTAGTCAACACATGACCGCCTGCCCACATCAGAGATGCAGGAGCCGTAATTACTGTACAAGAGGAACTCATGAGACATTATTAAATGTTAAGTTGGCACATAAGAAGCATATTGTTTATAGGGGCACCAGTAGCATAGCTACTTGGTGGCAGAAGTTGCTGATCAGCTGTCAGTCTGTGCCAGGGAGTGGTTACAGCCACTGTTTCCTCTACACAGAGTGGTGATGGGGGCGGTGTCAATTTACCCCTACGCTTATGGCCTAACAACGTGCAGGGCAATTGGTATTTTCAGAGAACACCAAGGTTAGCAGATTTGACATTGGCACCCTGAGCTCTTCATGGATGACAGCAGGTTCACACTGACCACATGTGTCAAATGTGACAGAGTTGTTCCTCCTGCATGACCAGTTTGGTAGTGGATCGGTAATGGTGTGGAGAGGCATTACTTTGGAGGGCCACATAGCCCTCCACATGATAACCAGAGGTATCCTGACTGCCATTGGGTACCAAAATGAGATCCTCATACCCATTGTGAGACCATATTATTATTATTATTATACATTTTTCTAGCTACATTTATTCCTTGGTGCTTTACATGTGAAAGGGGCAAATATAAACAAGTAAAATAAATATGTGCAAAACAAGGCACACACAAGTACAGAAGGAGAGATGGCCCTGCCCGCGAGGGCTCACAGCCTACAGGAGATGTGTGAGGATACACTAGGAGAGGGTAGAGCTGGTCGTGGGGGCATTTCAGCAGACTAAGGATCACTGCAGGTTGTAGGCTTGTTGGAAGAGGTGGGTCTCCAGGTTCTTTTTGAAGGTTTCTGTGGTAGGCGTGAGTCTTATGTATTGGTGTATTGGGGTAGAGAGCTCCAGAGAATGGGGGAAGCACAGGAGAAGTCTTGGATGCGGTTGTGGGAAGAAGAGATAAGAGGGTAGAAGAGAAGAAGATCTTGAGAAGATCAAAGGTTGCGTGTGGGTAAGTACCAGGAGACCATGTCACAGATGTATGGAGGAGACAGGTTGTGGATGGCTTTGTATGTCATAGTTAGGGCTTTGAACTGGAGCCTCTGGACAATAGGAAGCCAGTGAAGGGCTTGGCAGAGAGGAGAGGCTGGGGAATAATGGGGAGACAGGTGGATTAGTCAGGCAGCAGAGTGTAGGATGGATTGGAGTGGTGCCAGAGTGCTAGAGGGGATCCCAGAGAGTAGGAGGTTGCAGTAGTCGATGCGGGAAATGATAAGGGCGTGCAGTAGCATTTTTGTGGTTTCATGGTCAAAGAATGCACAGATCCAGGAAAATATTTTTGCGTTTCAGTCGGCAGGAGGAGGCAAGGGTTGGATATGTGGCTTCAAAGAGAGGGACGAATCAAGGATCATCCCGAGGCACCAAGCGTGTGGGACTGGGGAAAGTGAACAGCCATTGACATTGATGGATAGGTCTCGTGGAGGGGTAGAGGGAGATGGGGAAAGCTGATGAATTCAGTTTTGTCCATGTTCAGTTTTAGAATTCAAGCAGGAAAGAAAGCTGAAATAGAAGACAGACATTGTGGGATTTTGTTCAGTAAGGATGTGAGGTCAGGTCCAGAGAGATAGATCTGTGTGTCATCGGAGTAGAGATGATACTGCAAACCTTGGGTTTCTATGAGCTGTCCCAGGCCAAAGGTGTAGATGGAGAAGAGCAGGGGCCCTAGGACTGAGCCTTGGGGAACACCGACAGACAAGGGGCGAGGTGAGGAGGTGGTGTGGGAGAAGGAGACATTGAATGTTCTGTCTGTTAGATATAATGAGATCCAGGATAGGGCCAAGTCTGTGATGCCAAGAGATGAGAGAATCTGTAGCAGGAGGGAATGATCGACAGTGTTGAAGGCAGAAGACAGGTCAAGGAGAAGGAGTACAGAGTAGTGTTGCTTGCTCTTGGCGGTTAGTAGGTCGCTGTTGTCTTTAGTTAGGTCAGTTTCAGTTGAGTGATGCGGTCGGAAGCCAGATTGTAACCAATCAAAGAGGGAGAAGGAGTAGAGGTGGGAGGACAGTTCAAGATGGACATGCTGTTCTAGTAGTTTTGATGCATAAGGGAGAAGAGATATTGGGCGATAGCTAGACCCAGAGGATGGGTTGAGGGAGGGCTTTTTGAGGATTGGTGTGATCGAGGCATGATTGAAGGATGAGGGTGTGACGCCCAGGAGACCGGGGTACCCAGCACCGGACCAATGGGGTCTGTCTCTTGAGGGAGATGTCACGGTTGGCTTGACCTGATGCTGTGGCCTCAGGCAATGCACAGTGTAAGGGGTATCGCGAGGGAACAGGCACTTTCTTGATCCGCAACAGGTTCTCCCAGCGGTGATGATCCTGATCCTGGATAGATAGCTATTGTCCAAATGAAAGTCTGAGGCACTGAAACGTTTAACCAGTTTACTTAAACATAAAGGGATTTACAACCAGTCCTGTCACCGGAGTCTGTATGGGAACTCTGAGTTACTTTGACCCTGCCTCTTATTGTACGCAGTTTTTGTGTGGCCCTGCTGCTGTATGTGAACTGGCTGCCGGCCCAATCTGTCCCCTCCGGGTCCTGGTTCGACGGGCAACCCGAGTCCTTTTATCGGCTTACCCCCTCCAGGAGTACCGCTGAACTCTGTGTCTGTTGCTGCGTCCGGCCCTAGTGAAGCTGATATCACCTCACGTTTTTCCGGTTGCTGTATTATATATAATGAATACAGCCACGGATCCGGTATCCGTCTTTGCGCCTGTTCTGGGTAGTGATTAATGCTACCCGGTTCTCACAATGTCCTTTTTCTCCGTCCCTTTTCTCCTCAGGCCGGTGATTTGGGCCTAGAAACCGTCATAGGACTGTTAGAAATTCAGTTGTATGACCTCTCACTTTCAGCTCCTTAGCCCAACTGCCAGTTCTTCGCTCAGACCAGAATGGATCAAGGGGAGTCTCTGGAGCTCCCCCTTCTGGCCGGAGGTGGTAGTGCAGTCTTGCTATTTTAGTATTTGTATTCAGTGTCAGTAACTGTTTTTGTGGCAAATACCCCTAGGGGTGCCACAAGGGGAAGACACCATTTGTAAGTGAGAGGTTGAAGAGGTGTGTTGGAGTTGGGATGAAGACTGTGGCGAGGTTAGGGATGAAGTGGGCCTGGAGTAGGTCAAGCGTGCAAGTGGTGAGATGTGATCTTGACAGGAGGTTGGAGAGCTGATCTTCTGTCATGGTGGAGAAGCTGGTTTTGGAGGAACACTGCTGAGCAGCTAAGAGGGCATTAGGGGTTGTGGGCCAAAGCTTTCTATGATTGCATCAATCTTCTGCTTAGACCCATTGTGAGACCATATAGAGATGCAGAGGGCCCTGGGTTCCTTCTGATGCGTGACAATGCTAGGCCTCATGTGGCTGAAGTGTGCCAGCAGTTCCTGCATGTTGAAGGCATTGATGTTATGGACTGGCCTGTCTTTTCCCCAGACATGAATCCAATCGAGCACATCTGGAACATCATGTCTCATTCCATCCACTAACGCCACATTGAACCACAGACTGTTCAGGAGTTGACTGATGCTTTAATCCAGGTGTGGAAGGAGATCCCACAGGAGAACATTCACTGACTCATAAGGAACATGCCGAGGCATTGTAGTGAGGTCATAAAAACAGGTGGAGGCCGCACACACTACTGATCTTCATTTCCTTGTCTTGAGGCATTTCCACTGAAGTTGGATCAGCCAGTAATTTGATTTTCAACTTTGATTTTGAGTATCATTCCCAATCCAGACCTCCACGGGATATTCATTTTGGTTTACATTGAGCATTTTTATATGTTATTGTTCTCAACACATTCCAATATGTAATAAATAAAGATTTGCAACTGGAATATTTAATTTAGTGATATCTAGGATGTTTTATTTTAGTGCTCCTTTTATTTTTTTGAGCAGTGAATGATGAAAAAAAATGTAAATACTGAAATACCCCCAAAGCTACTTTATGACAATATTGGAGTCACCGTTTGTAAAATAAATGAAAAATAAAATTAATAAATAAATATAGCAGATAAAAATAAATGTAATTATGAAAATAAAAATGCCACCAGCAATCTAAATCACAGTTACTATCCCTGCCCCTCTAAGAAAAACATATTCTGAATATATATAAAAATATTTTTTACAGACTAAGGAGCAAATTCTCTAAATTTATTTTAGTGGTACTTTGGGGTCATAAAAAATGGGAAAAACGGATAATTTCTTCTTATTTTCTTACTAATATCGCCAGATGTCCACAAGAAATAGAGAATAAGGCAGTGACTTAAAAATGAACACGAAAATTACATATCTGGTAGAGCCTGATGAAATTTAAGCAGTTAAGGAGTTAACAAAGAGGCACGACTGCTGTAATTAAAATTTCGACATAAATGCAAAACTGAAAGTCTTAAAAAGTTTAAATAAATCCAACAGAATCCTGATGGCTCAGGACTAATGGATTTAAAGATTTTAGTTTAAATTTCGGAATAATTGCAGCACTCAGACCTTTCATGTGCAGCGCCTGGTAACCCTACCTGTCTGAAGAATTGTAGGAATTCTGCAGAATTTGTGGTCTGATAATTGACACTGATTTAGGAGTGGTTGTAAGAGACGAGTCTATTCTAAGCTGCCATTACCTCTTGGCTACTTTTTCACTATTATCCTCATTTTGATCCTTTCCCATCCACTGACATGAAGCAGCTGGTGTTGCAATATGCCGTGGGGGAAACTGCCAAAGAACATTGAGTTCTATTTGGACTTTATATTCAAGGTATCAAGGCTTGTTTTTATCAAATATAATGTGTACTTCCTGTAAAGTGTGTTCAAAAGTGTCAAAAAAAGTGATAGGATGTAATTGCAATTTGCTTACATTTATTAAAAATAGTTATGTGGTATATGGGTATTTATTAACTAATATGTCTTGCAACCCTATTTATATAGAGAAAAAGAAAAATATCAAGCGTGTTGAATAAAATTTAGACGTTTTTGTTGAAGAATTAAAAAGTTGCACCAGTGTACATGGGCAGAAAAAATGTGCAAATCTAGCATACACGTTTCGGAATTTAATCCTTATTCATTGCATCCGGCCCCACATCGCACATTCAACTGTATCAGCATCATAGATGCCAATCAGGTGATTCTCTCTCTCCCATCATTTCCCCTCTGGGTCTGACACAGCTGGCTGGCGCAATGTCGTCACTGCATCGCTCTCCACACTGTGTCGGGCAGTGGAGCTACTGAGGAGAAGTGCTGCAGAAATCAGATCAGCATCGGAATGGGGAGAGGTGAGTATTGTACTTTTTTTTAATCAGTGAGCATGTGGTGGCCATAATATTAGAGGACTAGGAGACTGCATTGTACTCTATGGGGACTGCATTACAATTGATATGGGGCTGCATTATACTCTATGTAGCTGTGTTATACTCTAGGGACTGCATTATACTCTATGGGGCTGCATTATACTCAGTGAGGCTGAATTGTACTCTATCAGGGCTGTATTGTACTCTATGGGGCTGCATTATACTCGATATGGGGCTGCATTGTATTTGATATGGAGCTGCATTATACTCTCATTATATGAGAGCGGCAATGTTCTCTATGGGGGCTGCATTGTATGCTATAGGGACTGCATTGTACTCTATCGATGACTATGGAGAGTGCATTATACTATAATTACTTTATGGGGTCTGCATTATACTCTATTGAGGACTTTGGAGAGTGTATTACACTATATGTACTATATTGGGGCTGCATTATACTCTATCCAGGACTATAGGGGAGTGCATTATAGTACATGTACTATTTGGGTGCTGCATTATACTTTTTGGGGGATTATGGTGAATGTATTTTTACTGTATTGACGACTATGTGGAATGCATTATACTAAATGGAAGACTATGTGAATGTATTATAGTATATGGAGGACTATGGGGTGCATTATAGTTTGGGGAGTGCATTGTACTATATGGAAGACTATGGGGAGTGTGTTTTACTATATGGAGTATTATGGGGAGTGCATTATACTACATGGATGACTCTGGGGTGTACATTATACTATATGGAGGACTATGGTGTGCATTATAGAATGGGGAGTGCATTGTACGATATAGAAGACTATGGAGAGTGTGTTATACTATATGGAGTATTATGAGGAGTGCATTATACTACATGGAGGACTATGGGGAGTGCATTACACTATATAGAGGACTATGGGGTCTGCTTTTTACTATGTGGAGGACTAATGGGTGCTTTACACTCAGAAAGCAAAATGCTGCCTATTCATCTAGTGATTGGATTGTTTATGCCGAAACAAAAATCATTGTTCTCAGCAGCACAAAGCATGGTAAAAACTGCAGATATGCTGCTGTTAACATGATACTGCATGAGGACAGATTGATCTATTAGTGATGGTTCTGTCCCCATCATTCTTACTCAGCCAGTGTGAAGAGTACGGGAAACAAGTGTTGAATGACTTCTATATTGTCGATCACGGTTGTTTAATAGCCTGAACTCAGCGCATGTAAATGCAACCAAAATGTTTCTATGTGATGGTGCAATATGTGGGCATTTGAGGCCCCAGTTTAAACTTTTGCCCAGGGCCCCACTTTGTGCAAAACTGGCACTGCTGATAGGACACCCTTTGAAATTTCAGGCATCTCTACTTTCAAAGTAATTCATTCCTTATGGGAAGACCTATGCCTTCCATTGGCTTCTTTTGGGTTTGTGTCATCAACGTTTGGTACATTACTTACCAATCCCACTCTGTAAGTGCCTGAGTGACTGTTCAGTTTATGCCTTTATCCAGATATAATCCTAACGGATTGCATGAGTATGACTTAGCTCTGTTTCGGGACTCTGTTTCTGTTTCTCATTGCCCCACTCTAGGATTTCTTTGCTAATACCTGAAGTATTTCATCTAGATTCTTACATCTGCCATCTCTCGATTTCACCCATACCTTGACCTACAGATACCATGCCTTAATTGGCAGTACAAACTAGTTCTGAAGTTAACTTTCTTCTTGAACATGCTTCAGCCTCACTCTAGAGGCTTTTTTCCTGGCAATCTTAAGGTTCATGCTTCTTCAAATAAGTACAATTACGGCAACACGAAACTTTAAAAAAAATGTGTTTAATGGTTTTAAAAAAATTCCCCAAATTTCTATAGAATCCCTACTTTACTCTGTGCGTGTGTTCAGGTAGTCCAACTGATGAATACTATTTTCTGTCACCCATGTTGTAGCATTTGAGTCCTGAATAGTGTTGAGCATTCCGATACTGAAAATATCAGGTATCAGCCGATATTCGCTGTATCGGATTTCCAATACTGAGTTCTGATACTTTTAAGATATTGGATACTGGAATCGGATGTTCTTATAGTGTAATGATGAACTATAATGGAGTGTGGGCGGTGCGTGGGCAGAGACTGCGTGTTTGTGTGTGCGGGCAGGGTCTGTGCGTGACCGTAGGGGGTCTGTGTGAGCCTGCCGGCGGTCTGTACGGGCCTGCTGGGGGTCTGTACGGGCCTGCCTGGGGTCTGTGCGGGCCTGTCGTGGATCTGTGCGGGCTGCCAGGGGTCTGTGCGGGCCTGCTGGGGGTCTGTGCGACCTGCCGAGAGTCTGTGCGGCCAGCCATGGGTCTGTGCGGGCCTGCCGGGGGTCTGTGCGGGCCTGCTGGGGGTCTGTGCGGCCTGCCGGGGGTCTGTGCGGGCCTGCCGGGGGTCTGAACGGGCCTGACGGGGGTCTGTTTGGGCTGCCAGGGGTCTGTGTGGGCCTGCTGGGGGTCTGTACAGGCCTGCTGGGGGTTGTGTGTGTGTGCAGGCATCATCCGTTGGGACTACAAGTCCCATCGGGCTATGCCTGCTACAATGACAGTGATTGACACATTAGCCTATAATGGGACAGTAGTAGTCCCATCATCCGGCTAATGTGTTGACTGTAAAAAAAACACAAACATACATACTACATACATACTACATACATACTACATACTACATACATACAACATACATACTACATACATACAACATACTACATACATACTACATACATGCTACATACATACTATAAACATACTACATACATACATACATACATACATACTACATACATACATACTACATACATACATACTGCATACATACTACATACATACATACTACATACATACATACATACTACATACATACTACATATATACTACATACAAACATACTACATGCATATAACATACAGCATAAATACTACATACATACAACATACATGCATACAACATACTACATACATGCTACATACATACTACATACATAATACATACAACATACATGCTACAGTTATACTACATACATAATACATACATACTACATACATACAACATACATACTACATACATACTACATACATACAATATGCATACTACATACATACAACATACTACATAGTTCATACATACAATGTTAGGGCTAGCGGAACGCACCAAATAATAAGACAGATAGAGTATTGTGCGTTCGCAGCCCGGGGTCCACCGTGCAGAGATGGAAGCTGCTGCCAAGTAAAGACGGACTATATGGCGGTACTCATAAGTATACACACGTGGGTTAAACTTCACCCAGCGTGAAGGAAGCGATCCTGTTGCGTCACAGGATCGCGGTACCGCACATAGAGCGTGAGCAAGTAGTCAGCGAACTCAACCCCAACTAGGATTGAAGTCCGATTAGACCCTTGCTGGCACAACACCGCAACTGGGTGTGTAAGGAAACTAAATAACAATATTAAGGCACAAGAGTGCATGCGGTGCCGCACTGACGAACGCCACTAACCACCCAGGCTTGGGTAAGGAAAGCACAGAGGAAGTGCACGGCGCCGTACTGGCGGTCACAGCAACTGGACGCTGTAATGTGTGATTCGTGCTGTAGGATAAGTCGGGCGCTAGATAGCAACCATACACCTTCCGCGAACAGACATTCAATAGGGTAGGGGTATCCAAGGACGACTTGCACTCACAACATACACACATTAACAATTGTACACGGCCGTGCGGTCATGCGCAGTTTATATAGTTGCAGCACAGGAAATGGCCACAGAAACTTTGCCCTTCCAAGAGGACCAATGGAATGTGCTGCAGAGCCTGTGCACATGACCCTCGATCTCCAATGGGAGATCTTGCCCTGGGCATGCTCAGTGTGTGCAGACAAGGACTTAGTCCCAGAGAAGTCCGCTCGCTGCTGACCAGCACTGGCTTTAATGGCAGAAGCTGAAGAAGCAGCAGTAAATCTCTGTACAGAGTGAGACTGAGCAAGACGCTGGGACCGACGTCCCTGCTGAGCAGACTCCACTGCGGCTGGAGGAGAATGGGAGACCGCAGCGGAGATGGCTCGAGATTCCCCCTGTGCAGAAGCGGGAACTCGAGACCTAACATACATGCAAACTACATACATACTACATACATACTATACTACATACATACAACATACATAGTACATACATACTACATACATACTACATTCATACATACTACATACATACATTCTGCATACATACAACGCACGTACTACATACATACAACAAACTACATACATACCACATACATACAGTACAACATACTGCATACATACATACTATGCTACATACAATATATTCATACATTTCATACAATACATACAGACGTACAGTGCATATAACATAGAGTACATACTCACCGTCACTTTGTTCCCCAAAGCCAGTGTCACCTATAAAAAATATTAAATTAACAAACAAACAAACAATATACTCCCTGATCCGCAGAAATCCACGAGTGTCCCACGACGATCTCCGGTGGAGAACGGCAGCATCAGCTGATGCGACCGCTCTCTAGGGGCTCCAGGAATACAATGATGGGAGGAAGGTATCTTTCCGCACTGTATTCCTCCGCCGCTGTAAAAAATAGTCCCTAGTCTCACTTTTGGCATTGCTGTGTGAGAAATTTTACCACGCAGCAATTGCCATAAAGTGAGACTCTGAACTATAGTAACCTTTCAGTGATGCACTGCAGGAGCCATTGTCCTATAGAGCAGTGGCATCACCCGATGTCACAGTTCTATAGGGGAGATCGTCGTGAGACACTCGTTATTAATTGGACTACGGCGGACAGGTATTATACGGTTTATGATTTTACGTTATTTGCAGGCGCTGAAGTATGGTAAGTATGGTTAAATGAAGAATATTAAAATACTTTTTTCCTAATGTGTGTGCTTTATGAACCATTTACTAGAATTGGATTAATAATGGATAGGCGTCTTATTGACGCCTCTCCATTATTAACCTGGCTTAATGTCACCTTACAATAGCAAGGTGACATTAACCCCTTATTACCCCATATCCCACCACTACACGGGAGTGGGAAGAGAGGGGCTAAGTGCCGGAATTGGCGCATCTTACAGATGCACCATTTCTGGGGCCGCTGCGGACTGGTATTTGTAGCAGGGGGGCCAATATCCATGGCCACTCTCTAGGCTATCAATATCAGCCCGCAGCTGTCTGCGTAGCCTTTCTGGCTATAAAATATAGGGGGACCCCAAGTCATTTTTTGGGGGGTCCCCCTATTTTAATAGCCAGTAAAGGCTACGCAGATAGCTGCGGGCTAATCTTCATAGCAGGCTACAAATATTGGCCCCCGGCCATCGGCTTTCCCCCTCTGGTGCAGAAAATTGTGCGGGAGCCCACACCGTTTTTTTTTTTTTTTTTTAAATAAAACGCAAATTAAGGCCTCTTTCACACTTCTGTCGGTATGGGTCAGTTGCTATGCGTCGGGCCGACGTACCGATGCACGTTGTGAAATATGTGCACGATGCGGGCAGCGGATGCAGTTTTTCAACGCATCCGCTGCCCATTCTGAAGTCCGGGGAGGAGGGGACTTTGGCCGCGCATGCACAGTAGAAAATGGTGAAAGTGACGGACAAAAAAACATTCACTTGAATGTTTTTTCGTGCCGACGGTCTGCCAAAACATGACGAATCCATTGCATGACGGATGCGACGTGTGGCCTTCCATCGCTAATACAAGTCTATGGGTAAAAAACGCATCCTGCAAGCACATTTGCAGGATCCGTTTTTTCCACCAGATCCGTTTTTTTTCTCATAGAGTTGTATTAGCGCCAGATTGCGCCTGATGGCCACACATTTCATCCGTTTTTTGCCAGATCCGTCGCTGTGAGTTTTTTCGTCGAACAGAAAAAACGTTCCTCTGTATGTGTTTTCTGCCTGGCGGAAACAGCTTTTTTGACGGATCCGGCAAAAAACGGATGAAACGTGTGGCCATCAGGCGCAATCCAGCGCTAATACAACTCTATGAGAAACAAACGGTTCTGGTGGAAAAAAACGGTTCCATTTTTTTTCAAAACTCGCCGGATTGTGCCTGATGGCAAAAACCTGATGTGTGAAAGCAGCCAGATATATAGATAGATACTGTACATCTATGTATCTATAAATATATCTATAGATAGATATATCCATAGATATATAATAGAAAGTCCGATATTTCTAAGGCTACTTTCACACTTGCGTTTTTCGCAATCCGTCGCAGT
The DNA here is from genome assembly GCF_032444005.1 of Ranitomeya imitator. Classification (NCBI taxonomy): domain Eukaryota; kingdom Metazoa; phylum Chordata; class Amphibia; order Anura; family Dendrobatidae; genus Ranitomeya; species Ranitomeya imitator. The sequence continues at coordinate 675,657,182 of NC_091282.1, read as the reverse complement.
CCATCGCTTTGGGAAAAAAACGGATCCTGCAAATGTGCTCGCAGGATGCGTTTTTTACCCATAGACTTGTATTAGCGATGGATTGCGACGGATGGCCACACGTCGCGTCCGTCGTGCAACGGATCCGTCATGTTTTGGCGGACCGTCGGCACGAAAAAACGTCCATGTGAATGCACAGACCCCCGGCAGCCCACACAGACCCCCGAGAGGCCCATACAGACCCCCGGCAGGCTCACACAGACCCCTGAGAGGCCCGTACAGACCCCTGGCAGGCCCACACAGACCCCCCACAGTCTCACACAGACACGCAGTCTCAGCCCACGCACCGCCCACACTCTTCCCCCTCCGGAACAGAATGTACAAGGACAGAAAGGGTTTATTTTCATTCCGTTATTTGTGTCCCATTGACTTGCATTTGTTTCTGGTATCGGTATCGGCGATATCCGATATTTTTTGGATATCGGCCGATCCAATCCCATCCCGATATTTCCCAATATCAAAAAGTATCACTCAACACTAGTCCTGAACAAAAATGTCAGGCTATGGAATCACAAGGAAGTAGTGATGAGCGAGTATACTCATTGCTCGGGTTTTCCAGAGCACGCTCGGGTGATCTCCAAGTATTTGTTAGCGCTCAATTTAGTTTTCATCACCTCAGCTGCATGATTTATAGCTGCTGGACAGCCTGAATACATGTGGGAATTCCCTAACAAACAGGCATTCCTCAAATGTATTCAGCCTGTCTAGCAGCCGTAAATCACGCAGCTGTGGGCAAGGAAAACTAAATGTCCGAGCACTAACAAATACTCGGAGACCACCCTAGAGTGTTCGGGAAAACCCGAGCAACGAGTATACTCGCTCATCACTACAAGGGAGGTCTAAATCAGGAAGGTAAGCATAGCTATAGACTAGCTTGAAGAACATAGATTCACACAGCTGGTGGGCAATACAGCTCTTTATTGAGAGAGTGAGCAGGGGCCTTATACCATTTACAGACAAAGTGACACTCCATGCCAAGTTTCCATGGGAGATTCAACCCATTCCCCCATATTCCGTTTCAGGAGTTGGCTCCCATAACAACTAGTTTTTATCCTTTTAACAGCATACATCGTATAACCCATACATTGAACAAGTGATCAGAAAATATTAGATAAAATATTAGACTAGAAAAATCTTGACCCTTTTATATCACTCATTTTTTGCTAAGGCACCAATCCTTGTCTCCGTTGCCATCTGGTAATCCTGGCTCCAGTCCTTATAATGTTTTCCTCTGCTTCAATCACTGTAGATTTGGAAAATACAAAATCTATCACATCCAGGTCATCTCTGAGAATAATTCACTAGGATTAAGGTGATTTAATAAGTTTGGAATCATGAAGTGCAGATTTAGGTGAAATGTTGTAAGAGAGCCTCCAAATTTTGACAGATCTGAAATTCATATAGCAATCAAAAGCGCTCCCAAAAGAGAAAGAACAATAGAATTAATGGCATGAAAAGTGAAAGACTGATGTATGAGCTTTCTGAGCTCCCCAGACTCGCCGGCTGCTACAGGATATCTAATAAGTTACCGCTATCAGGTTCTCCATGTGTGCGATATCAGAAACAAGGTCAATAACTTTTAAAATACTTTGAAGACAGAGTAGTTTACAGCATGTTGTGTGCAGTCAGCAGAACAGGAGATCAATCTACTTTCAGGGGGAGAAATTTGGACCTGATGGTGTTCAACCTATAATGGTGCCTACAAAATCTTTGTCTCATTACAGCAAACTGTGCATCTGTATGAGCAGGACATATTCATGACCAGTGTGGCTTATCTGCCTCAGCTTGGCAGGCCTTTACGACCTTCACCTATGGCTGTGCTCCATGTTGGGTTTTACAGGTGGACATGCATGCCTCCTGTCAGAGAAAGGATTTCCGACCTGCTCAGATGTTTTGTCTTTTAGGTACCTAAGCGATGAAGCAATAATCAGAGAGACACACACTCGTCTGTCCAAGTAGTCTCCTGCTCTTTATTTTCAGGGCTGAGCTTTTAAAGCCCCAAGATCAAAAGGAAATATAGAGTTACATAATAAATTGGCAATGGGTTGTCAGACACATCCTAGTATACAAGATAAATTACATAAGAAAATGTGAGCGTGCTCTGGTTCTGAGATTTTGGCTGAACATTCAGGATTTTTGGGAGGATAAAGACAAAAAAAGACATAGAATCGGCGATTCTGAGATATTCTGACCACTACTATGTGGAATGCCCGGGAAATTGTCCACAAGGAGAGACAGATGATAACATTGCACAATACTTGTTTTTCTGTTTTTTTTCTGATATTAAAAAGATGAAGATTAACCATTTCTTTAACACTCCATGGCATTATCTGCCTAGGCCTATTAAAGGCCTTCTAAGACACATGCCTGTGTCTTGGTATTAAGACTCCTAGTTTAGGGTGCTCCTAGTTTGCATCTATCTTTGTGACTTTATATACCATCTGCCTTGCTGGTTAGCCTTGTATAATAATACCCATCCTGGATTTACTTCTTTGTTCCAGTACACCATATTCCGTGGTTGTACTCTGTTCATTTTGTATATTTGTTGGTGCACTTTTTCAGTGGTTTATCACCGTTTCTTTGGTGCTGTTTTGCTTTTGCTTTGGACTTTGTACATGCCATGTCTCCTTTCAGCTGCTATTGTTTTCCTATAGTCTCCAGTGTATCAAGTTCTAGCTCTACACATACCTGCCTGCTACACCTAGATTTGGAATTTTGATAAATCTAGATGAAAACACAATATTGTAGTCTTGTGTGCTTTTTGCTGTTTGCTATTAGTAACAGTTCAATAAACACAATCTCCAAAATGTAAAGTACTGTGGAATATTCTAGCTCTATAGAAATAAAATTATTATTATTATAATCATTATTATAATCATAACACTTTATAGTACAGGTGTCTGTTATTTTTTTCTACTGTAAATGGTATAAAAAAAGGAAACAAAGTAGCCAGAAAAAATTCTAAACATTTACCAAACAAGCTCAGATTTGAGCTGTAGATGAGAGAGACATGCTGGGGTCTCTCTCTCTCTGAGTCAAGACCACATGGGTCAGCTAGGAAAGCTGATCAGTCTGAGTGTTAGTGCTGCAGAGAAATGTGTGGAAGCTGCAGCTTGTTCAGTGTGAACTGTGCCTGGAGTTGAATACTTATATTTGACACTGAAAGCATCTGAAGCTCGATCTGAAGGAGATGCTGAGTCTGGTGGAATTGTGCCTGTTCTGTGTATGAAGTTTGCTAGAAAAGAAATAACAGGGCTGGCTCCAGGTTTTCATGGGCCTTGGGCGAAAGAATCCCAGTGGGCCCCTTTAACACATACCCCAATTTATAATGCACCGAATCGGCTGAGAAATAAAGGTATAGTACAATGCCAAAAGATTTCACTTACTTCTTACATTACATGAGTGATATCTATTGTACATTCCACATTAGCTCAGAAACTGGACAGTATAGTCCTCTATACAGAATAATGAGCCTCATATATTGCTCCAAACGGAATAATGAGCCTCATATAATACTTCATACAGTATAATGGGCACCACAGAGTGCTCCATACAGAATGAGCTGCATATATTGCTCCATACGGAATTGCCCTCATATAATGCTCCATACAGTATAGTGAGCCACATATAATTCTCCATACAGTATATGATGGGCCCCATCTATTGCTCCAGATATAATGGGCCTCATATAATGCTCAATACAGTATATGATTGGCCCCAAACAGTATACTGAGTCCCATATATTGCTCCATACAGAATGGGCCCCATGTGATGCTCCATACAGAATGGGCCCATACAATACTCCGTACAGAATGGGTACCATATAATGCTCCAAAAATAATTGGCCCCATAAGATGCTCCATGTATAATGGGCCCCATATAATGCTCCATATATAATTGGCCATATAAAATGCTCCATATATAATTAGTCTCATAAGATGCTTCATATATTATTGTCCCCATACACTGCTCCATATTGAATTGGCCTCAAAGGATGCTCCATATTACGTTGGCCCCATATAATGCTCCCTATAGAATTGGCTTCATAAGATGCTCCCTATATTATTGGCCCCATAAGATGCTCCATATAGAATTAGCCCTACATAATCCTCTATATATGGGCCCCTTCTGATGGTCCCCATATATTGCTCCAAATATATAAAAAAATGAAATACTCCCCTCTCGTTGCTTGACGCTGCTCTGCTCTGGACTCCTCACCGTCGGCGTCTTCCTGCACTCTGTGTTGCGACAGCTCGAGCAGAGGGAGCGCACTGGTGACCTCATTGCGCCCTCTGACCTGAACATCACAGTCAGAGGATGGAAGACGCTGCAGCGCTGGAACTGGGAGAGGTAAGTATCACAAGTGCCGGCGCCTGGAGCAGGCGGGGGTCCACTCACGGGAGCCGGCACTAGAGCGCACCAGTGTCCCCGACGGCGAGTGGGCCCCTGCCTGCTCAGGGCCCCGGCACTTGCTCGGGTGTGCTGGGTGCTGACGCCGGCCCTGACTGAAAGGACTAATCTGATTGGGTGAGCACACACTGAAATATTATATCTGTGCCTGCTGAATGAACTGTTTTTTTGCTTTCATACCTTTGTGCACAGAAGAAGCTGTTTTTGGTTTTCAATTCCTTGGAGTTTTATGAAAACAGTAAAACAGCACTTGTTGGACCAAACCACATTGCATCTGTAAATGCAACCTAATGCCTACTTGAGAGAGTGAATCTCAACAATATATCCAATATATTTTATAACAATAGTACTCACTTGGGAGCGAGTGAGGTATCACAAGAACTGTTTCCATTTAGAAATCTGGCTGGTTCATTTCAGTGCATGAACAACATCAAAGGAAAACTCAAATACAGCCCTTTTCCAGCACAAAGTGAAACATAATTCAAAAGTCCATACAACAGTTGTCATAGGATTTCTCACTGCACGGATTAGAAGCACATTACCTTCTTATTTAATGGTGTAAATTTATTTTGGCAGTGCAGGGGTTACTCTGCTCATTTGAGAGTTAGCCATTCCCATCTACTATATAGTTTGGGCACTGGCTAACACTCATTGTCAGAGGTAGCTTATGCTGCATGGCTGGAGGCTGTTGTTGGTTATTATTGGAGAAGGTGATTGGTGGATTTATCTGTGATTGTTGCTAGGTTTTGAGTCTGTGATAAATCCCTTTCTTCTGCTGCTTTGGTTTAACCCCATCCTCCACTTCCCGGTGCATTCCTCTGTTGTATGTGTGAGTGTATTTGTATATTTGGTATTTTTCACTACCCATGTTTGTATTACCTTGTTAGTCTGGTTGGTGTATTATGGTAGACTACTACTCCTCTCCTTCCTTGGGTGGGAGAAGGGTGCAGACTGAGGGCAGATTCAGGAGCTTAGACAAGGTTTGTGGCCCCACCATTAAAAAGTAATCCAGGGAGCAGTGTGAGCTAGGGCGTCACATTGCGTTAGGGACAATGAAGGAGCCCCTGGTGTCAGGACACCCAACAACAGAGTCATGAAATTATCTCTGACCCAATCCATAAGGAATCCTATGACTGCTCTGACAGGTCAACTGAAGCAGCTCAGCCTGGAGGTGGCAGATCTACTTACTGATGTTTTGCAGCACCCTAACACATCAGGTCTGTGGACTATGACTCCCAGGCATCCCTTAGTGGAGCCAAGATCACGTTGCTTGACAGGTTCTCTGAGGGGCATAACAAGTTTGTTGTTTTCAGGAAGGCCTGTAAATTATACCTTGTTCCTTGGGAACTAATGATCAACAGGTGGGGATAATAATCTCGCTCTTTCAGGTACCCCTAAGCATGGGCATTCTCTCTTCTGTCTAACTCACAGTCGCTCCAGAGGGTGGAGGAATTTTTTCTGGTGCTGGGTCATATATATGACAACCCCGACCATGTCTCCCTGGCTGTGTCCAGACTACATCAGCATCAGCAGGGAGACTGACCAGTGGAATATTGCTTTGATTTTCAGAGGTGGCCCACTGACACTAAGTGGAATGACATTATCAGTTGTATGTATAGCTATCAGTAAGCGTGAAGGATGACTCCATTTTCCCTTGAGACGGCCATGTCTGTGGCTATCCTTGTGGATTGCCATTTTCTCCAGTGACATAAAGAGACATCCCAAAGTGCAGGAGGTCGGAGCAAGGGAAACCTGGTCTGAATCTTCTGAGGAACCCATGCAGCTGGGTGGGGCAACCCGATCTGAGATGCAGTCTGTTGTTCAGGGAAAAGAGGGAGTATGTTTTTACTGTGGTAGAAAGCGCCATTTTGTGGACACGTATATATTTCCCTATCTTATTGTAAACAGGCGCAAGAAAACTAAGGAGCCCGTGTTGCAGTGAGTTTAGCAACCTGAGTGTACGTATCTCCTCTGTGAGTAGGACACAATTTTTTCTGCCTGCAGAAATCCATCTGGGCAAAATTAAGATTGTTATTTCTGCCTTTCTGGACAGTGGGGCGGGGTTAAACTTGATCAACGCTAGGTTCTTCCAAGTCCAGAGCCTCAAACCTCATACAATGTCCAGACCTATACTCATAATCTCAATTGACTCTGCACCCTTGATTCAGGGGTATTTTACACAAGTCATCCAAGAGTTACATCTACAGGTAGGGGGCCATGCACTCAGAAGGTATTGCTTGATATGTGCTATAAAGTCTGCCCTCTCCTGTGGTTCTTGGATTTTCTTGGCTCTGCCTGCACAACCCTGTGGTAAATATTGTCAAGGACACTGCTCGGGCACCCGGTTTGCAAGGGTGGACATTAGTGATGAGCGAATATACTCGCTACTCGAGATTTCTCGAGCATGCTCGGGGGTCCTCCAAGTATTTTTTAATGCTCGGGGATTTAGTTTTTCTTGCTGCAGCTGAATGATTTACATCTGTTAGCCAGCATAAATATATGTGGGGGTTGCCTGGTTGTAAAAAAGAAAGACAGGGGGTTTCACCCCTGCCTAGACTTCCTCTAACTCAATCACATCACGGGCCAGGACCATATCTGCTGTCTCTCTTCCTGAACCTCTTTAATCAGATTGTAGGAGAAAATGACTTTCTAAACTGTATCTCAGGGGGCGTATAATCTCATTTGTATTAAAAAGGGAAATGAGTGGAAAGCAGCTTTTAATATGCCTGAGGGACACTATAAGAACCTTGTGATGGCTGTTGTGAATTCTGTGGCAGAGCTCCCTCCTGTGGTCACAAGTGGTACTTCGGCTGGTTCTCTCTGTGAGCTTCCGTTGGTGGAGGAAAGTGGTACTGCGGCTTCTGAGTTTCCTTCCTCAGGTGATGTGGTGAAGTCGTTAGGTGCTGCTTTATTTAACTCCACCTAGTGCTTTGATCCTGGCTTCCAGTCAATGTTCTAGTATTGGACCTGTTTCCTCCTGGATCGTTCCTGTGGCCTGCTGCTCTGCATAGCTAAGTTCCTCTTTGCTATTTGTTTGCTGTTTTTTTCTGTCCAGCTTGTCAATTTGTTTTTTACTGCTTGCTGGAAGCTCGGGGACGCAGAGGGTGTACCTCCGTGCCGTTAGTTCGGTACGGAGGGTCTTTTTGCCCCCTTTGCGTGGTTTTTGTAGGGTTTTGTGTTGACCGCAAAGTTACCTTTCCTATCCTCGCTCTGTTCAGAAAGTTGGGCCTCACTTTGCTAAATCTATTTCATCTCTACGTTTGTCTTTTCATCTTAACTCACAGTCATTATATGTGGGGGCTGCCTTTTCCTTTGGGGTATTTCTCTGAGGCAAGGTAGGCTTATTTTCTATCTTAAGGCTAGCTAGTTTCTCAGGCCGTGCCGAGTTGCATAGGGAGCGTTAGGCGCCATCCACGGCTGCCTTTAGTGTGGTTTGAGAGGATTAGGGATTGCGGTCAACAGAGTTCCCACGTCTCAGAGCTCGTTCTTGTTTTTTGGGTTATTTCCAGGTCACTGTATGTGCGCTGACCTCTATGTCCATTGTGGTACTGAATTACCTTTCATAACCGTACTGGAAGCCTAAAGTACTAATGATTCCCAATAGAGGGAAAAAAGAAGTTCTGAGACCATTTTTTTTTCTTTGCACTGTGTTTTGCCTTTTTTTTCCCCTAGACATTTGGGTGGTTCAGGACACAGGTGTAGCAATGGACATTAAATGTCTGTCTTCATGTGTGGATCAGCTCACGGCAAGAGTACAAAATATTCAAGACTTTGTGGTTCAGAATTCTATGTTAGAACCGAGAATTCCTATTCCTGATTTGTTTTTTGGAGATAGAACTAAATTTCTGAGTTTCAAAAATAATTGTAAACTATTTCTGGCTTTGAAACCTCGCTCCTCTGGTGACCCAGTTCAACAAGTTAGGATCGTTATTTCTTTTTTGCGTGGCGACCCTCAGGACTGGGCATTTTCTCTTGCGTCAGGAGATCCTGCATTAAGTAATATCGATGCATTTTTCCTGGCGCTCAAATTGCTGTACGATGAGCCTAATTCTGTGGATCAGGCAGAGAGGAATTTGCTGGCTCTGTGTCAGGGTCAGGATGAAATAGAGGTATATTGTCAGAAATTTAGAAAGTGGTCCGTACTCACTCAGTGGAATGAAGGTGCGCTCGCAGCTATTTTCAGAAAAGGTCTCTGAAGCCCTTAAGGATGTCATGGTGGGATTTCCTATGCCTGCTGGTCTGAATGAGTCTATGTCTTTGGCCATTCAGATCGGTCGACGCTTGCGCGAGCGTAAATCTGTGCACCATTTGGCGGTATTACCAGAGATTAAACCTGAGCCTATGCAGTGCGATAGGACTTTGACCAGAGTTGAACGGCAAGAACATAGACGTCTGAATGGGCTGTGTTTCTACTGTGGTGATTCCACTCATGCTATCTCTGATTGTCCTAAGCGCACTAAGCGGTTCGCTAGTTCTGCCACCATTGGTACGGTACAGTCAAAATTTCTTCTGTCTGTTACCTTGATCTGCTCTTTGTCATCGTATTCTGTCATGGCATTTGTGGACTCAGGTGCTGCTCTGAATTTGATGGACTTGGAGTATGCTAGGCGTTGTGGGTTTTTCTTGGAGCCCTTGCAGTGTCCTATTCCATTGAGAGGAATTGATGCTACGCCTTTGGCCATGAATAAGCCTCAGTACTGGACCCAGCTGACCATGTGCATGGCTCCTGCACATCAGGAGGTTATTCGCTTTCTGGTGTTGCATAATCTGCATGATGTGGTCGTGTTGGGGTTGCCATGGCTACAAGTCCATAATCCAGTATTAGATTGGAAATCCATGTCTGTGTCCAGCTGAGGTTGTCAGGGGGTACATGGTGATGTCCCATTTCTGACTATTTCGTCATCCACCCCTTCTGAGGTTCCTGAGTTCTTGTCTGATTACCGGGATTTATTTGATGAGCCCAAGTCCGATACCCTACCTCCGCATAGGGATTGTGATTGTGCTATCGATTTGATTCCTGGTAGTAAATTCCCAAAAGGTCGACTGTTTAATTTATCTGTGCCTGAGCACGCCGCTATGCGGAGTTATGTGAAGGAGTCTTTGGAGAAGGGGCACATTCGCCCGTCATCGTCGCCATTAGGAGCAGGGTTCTTTTTTGTAGCCAAGAAGGATGGTTCACTGAGACCTTGTATAGATTACCGCCTTCTAAATAAGATCACGGTTACATTTCAGTACCCCTTGCAATTGTTATCTGATTTGTTTGCTCAGATTAAGGGGGCTAGTTGGTTCACCAAGATTGATCTTCGTGGTGCGTATAATCTTGTGCGTATGAAGCGAGGCGATGAGTGGAAAACTGCATTTAATACGCCCGAGGGCCATTTTGAGTATCTAGTAATGCCATTCGGACTTGCCAATGCTCCATCAGTGTTTCAGTCCTTTATGCATGACATCTTCCGAGAGTACCTGGATAAATTTCTGATTGTGTACTTAGATGACATTTTGATCTTCTCGGATGATTGGGAGTCTCATGTGAAGCAGGTCAGAACGGTGTTTCAGGTCCTGCGTGCTAATTCTTTGTTTGTGAAGGGATCAAAGTGTCTCTTTGGTGTTCAGAAGGTTTCATTTTTGGGGTTCATCTTTTCCCCTTCTACTATCGAGATGGACCCTGTTAAGGTCCAAGCCATCCATAATTGGACTCAGCCGACATCTCTGAAAAGTCTGCAAAAGTTCCTGGGCTTTGCTAATTTTTATCGTTGCTTCATCTGCAATTTTTCTAGTATTGCTAAACCATTGACCGATTTGACCAAGAAAGGTGCTGATTTGGTCAATTGGTCTTCTGCTGCGGTGGAAGCTTTTCAAGAGTTGAAGCGTCGTTTTTCTTCTGCCCCTGTGTTGTGTCAACCAGATGTTTCGCTTCCGTTCCAGGTCGAGGTTGATGCTTGTGAGATTGGAGCAGGGGCTGTTTTGTCGCAGAGAAGTTTTGATTGCTCGGTGATGAAACCATGCGCCTTCTTTTCCAGGAAGTTTTCGCCTGCTGAGCGAAATTATGATGTGGGCAATCGAGAGTTGCTGGCCATGAAGTGGGCATTCGAGGAGTGGCGTCATTGGCTTGAAGGAGCTAAGCATCGCGTGGTGGTCTTGACTGATCATAAGAACTTGACTTATCTCGAGTCCGCCAAGCGGTTGAATCCTAGACAAGCTCGTTGGTCGTTGTTTTTTGCCCGTTTTGACTTTGTGATTTCATACCTTCCGGGCTCTGAAAATGTGAAGGCGGATGCTCTGTCTAGGAGTTTTGTTCCCGACTTCCTGGGTGTATCTGAGCCGGCGGGTATCCTCAAAGAGGGAGTAATTGTGTCTGCCATCTCCCCTGATTTGCGGCGGGTGCTGCAAAAATTTCAGGCTAATAAACCTGATCGTTGCCCAGCGGAGAAACTGTTTGTCCCTGATAGGTGGACGAATAAAGTTATCTCTGAGGTTCATTGTTCGGTGTTGGCTGGTCATCCTGGAATCTTTGGTACCAGAGAGTTAGTGGCTAGATCCTTTTGGTGGCCATCTCTGTCGCGGGATGTGCATACTTTTGTGCAGTCCTGTGGGATTTGTGCTCGGGCTAAGCCCTGCTGCTCTCGTGCCAGTGGGTTGCTTTTGCCCTTGCCGGTCCCGAAGAGGCCTTGGACACATATCTCTATGGATTTTATTTCAGATCTTCCCGTCTCTCAAAAGATGTCAGTCATTTGGGTGGTCTGTGATCGCTTCTCTAAGATGGTCTATTTGGTACCCTTGTCTAAATTGCCTTGCTCCTCTGATTTGGTGCCATTGTTTTTCCAGCATGTGGTTCGTTTACATGGCATTCCAGAGAATATCGTTTCTGACAGAGGTTCCCAGTTTGTTTCGAGGTTTTGTGAGCCTTTTGTGGTAGGATGGGCATTGACTTGTCTTTTTCCTCGGCTTTCCATCCTCAGACTAATGGCCAGACCGAACGAACCAATCAGACCTTGGAAACATATCTGAGATGCTTTGTTTCTGCTGATCAGGATGACTGGGTGTCCTTTTTGCCTTTGGCTGAGTTCACCCTTAATAATCGGGCCAGCTCGGCTACCTTGGTTTCACCGTTTTTCTGCAACTCTGGGTTCCATCCTCGTTTCTCTTCAGGGCAGGTTGAGTCTTCGGACTGTCCTGGTGTGGATACTGTGGTGGACAGGTTGCAGCAGATTTGGACTCATGTAGTGGACAATTTGACTTTGTCCCAGGAGAAGGCTCAACGTTTCGCTAATCGCAGACGCTGTGTGGGTCCCCGACTTCGGGTTGGGGACTTGGTTTGGTTATCTTCTCGTCATATTCCTATGAAGGTTTCCTCTCCTAAGTTTAAACCTCGTTTTATTGGTCCGTATAGGATTTCTGAGGTTCTTAATCCTGTGTCTTTTCGTCTGACCCTTCCAGATTCGTTTTCCATACATAACGTATTCCATAGGTCATTGTTGCGGAGATACGTGGCACCTATGGTTCCATCTGTTGATCCTCCTGCCCCGGTTTTGGTGGAGGGGGAGTTGGAGTATATTGTGGAGAAGATTTTGGATTCTCGTGTTTCAAGGTGGAAACTCCAGTATCTGGTTAAGTGGAAGGGTTATGCTCAGGAAGATAATTCCTGGGTCTTTGCCTCTGATGTCCATGCTCCCGATCTTGTTCGTGCCTTTCATATGGCTCATCCTGGTCGTCCTGGGAGATCTGGTGAGGGTTCGGTGACCCCTCCTCAAGGGGGGGGTACTGTTGTGAATTCTGTGGCAGAGCTCCCTCCTGTGGTCACAAGTGGTACTTCGGCTGGTTCTCTCTGTGAGCTTCCGTTGGTGGAGGAAAGTGGTACTGCGGCTTCTGAGTTTCCTTCCTCAGGTGATGTGGTGAAGTCATTAGGTGCTGCTTTATTTAACTCCACCTAGTGCTTTGATCCTGGCTTCCAGTCAATGTTCTAGTATTGGACCTGTTTCCTCCTGGATCGGTCCTGTGGCCTGCTGCTCTGCATAGCTAAGTTCCTCTTTGCTATTTGTTTGCTGTTTTTTTCTGTCCAGCTTGTCAATTTGTTTTTTACTGCTTGCTGGAAGCTCTGGAACGCAGAGGGTGTACCTCCGTGCCGTTAGTTCGGTACGGAGGGTCTTTTTGCCCCCTTTGCGTGGTTTTTGTAGGGTTTTGTGTTGACCGCAAAGTTACCTTTCCTATCCTCGCTCTGTTCAGAAAGTTGGGCCTCACTTTGCTAAATCTATTTAATCTCTACGTTTGTCTTTTCATCTTAACTCACAGTCATTATATGTGGGGGCTGCCTTTTTTTGGGGGGTATTTCTCTGAGGCAAGGTAGGCTTCTTTTCTATCTTAAGGCTAGCTAGTTTCTCAGGCCGTGCCGAGTTGCATAGGGAGCGTTAGGCGCAATCCACGGCTGCCTTTAGTGTGGTTTGAGAGGATTAGGGATTGCGGTCAACAGAGTTCCCACGTCTCAGAGCTCGTTCTTGTTTTTTGGGTTATTTCCAGGTCACTGTATGTGCGCTGACCTCTATGTCCATTGTGGTACTGAATTACCTTTCATAACAGATGGCATTTGTTTTGATGAATGCTCCTCACATCTTTCAGCATTTTATATATGACTTCTTTTTTCACCTGTTAGGTAGATTTGTTGTAATCTATCTTGATGACATATCAATTAATTGACCTGACCTTGAGTCACATCAGGTACATGTCAGGCAGGTCTTACAGATACTCAGAGACAATAAATTAATTGTCAAACCAGAGAAATGCATGTTCTCAGTTGAGGAGAACCCTTTTCTTGGATATGTGTTATAATCCACCGGGTTTCGCATGGATTCAGCTAAAATCCGGGCAGTACTGTATTGGGATCATCCTGAGGATTTGAAGGCGTTATAAAGGTTTTTGGGTTTCACCAACAACTTCATTAAGTTCATCAAAAAGTTTAATGTAGTGGCCAAACCTCTGACGGATATAACTACGAAAGGGACAGACGTTTCCAAGTGGTCCAGTCCAGCAAGGAAGGCATTTGATACATTGAAGGAGTGTTTTGCGAATGCGCCGATTCTCTTGCAGCCTGATGTGACTCAGCCTTTTATTGTAGAAGTTGATGCATCTGAAGTGGGGGTGGGGGCTGTATTGTCGCAGGCTGCATCTCCTGGTAAATGGCTTGCATGTGCATGCTTTTCTAAAAAAACAGTCATCTGCGGAGAGAAATTATTACATTGGTAGCAGGTAACTCTTGGCAATCAAGTGGGCCTTTGAAGAGTGAAGTCATTTTTTGGAGGGGTAAGTTAATCCGGTTATGATAATCACGGATCATAAGAATCTCGTATATCTAGAGTCTGCGAAATGTCTGATGCATCGACAGGCAAGAGGGAATGGTTTTTCACTATGTTTAACTTTTTTGTTACATATAGGCCGGGGAACAAGAACATGAAGGCAGATGCCTTATCTCATTGTTTTCCTGGGGGTGGGGATAATTATGAACTGATTTCTATACTACAAAAAGGGGGTGGTTATTCTGTCTTCATGCATCAATCTTGAACATTAGTGACAAATGCAGTTAATAGTTGGGTCTAGTACATAGACAGATACTGCGTGTGTTACGCCCACAGGGTGTGACAAGGTGGTGGTCCACTGATGGTGCAGTGGCGGCTGTATACCCGATACTCAAAAGACAGGAGAGTAGATCTCATAAACCAAAAGATATTTATTAACAAAAAGGAAACAGGTGTCAGAGGGAGAGAACCTCTGGATCACAGCACTGTACCACGTAGTGGAGCACCGGGCAAGGTGTACCCCTATACAGGGATTCCCCCGTCACAACACCAGGTGGCCTGAATGCTATGAATCCAGGACCAGAGGACGACCCATACTGACAAACTAGCAACACAGTAGAATACTCGAGCCAGCTGGTGGGGACAATCCCAGAAGCTCCATGAAATCCAGCAAGGTAGTTTCCACTGGTAGCAGGGTCTGGAGGATTCCGTGAGGAGAGGCAAGACAACCTGGAGTGAGAACCGGAGAGACCAGAGAAGTCCAGAATGGGATTCACCAGAAGAGGACTCTGTGAAAATAGAGATATAAGTAAAGTGCAGAGCACAGCAGAGCGTGGCCTGAAGCTGCAGCAACAATCCAAAGAATGAACACATAGCCCAGGCACCTCCCTAAAGGGGAGGGTGCTTTTTATGCACAGAGCATCATAACACAGACCGCCCTAATAGCGAACAGGTGTCCTGCTGTTTCAAGTATGTGCAGGAAGCGGGGCGCGGCTCCTAAGGGCATTTCCAGGAGACCTGCCAAGAGGATGCAGGTTCTTAGCAGAGAAAGAAGCCGCAGATCATCTGGAGCCACGGACAGGGTGAGTAAGGCTGTGTGATAGGTGCCGGTCTCCCTGCACAGCGGAGACCGAACCTGCGGCTGAGGGCATGACAGCGTGTTACAATCTGGTATACTTGAACTATCCAGCAAACTTTTTTTTTTAAGAAATCGGGTGTCTCCTGATCTGTATGCCACTGTTCCTGAATAGTGAGAACTGAAGAAAGTGGAGGAATGCGGCCTACAAGTGAGTGTGATGCACCCTGCACATGACAGCACACTGGAACTGGGACACAATTTTCCTGTAAAGTGCCAAGGTGTCATGGAACAGCAATGTAACCACGACTACAGCCCCCTGGCACCTTACAGTCAAGAAGGGGAAATATATCTGAAACACTTGCAGAAATAATTAGAGGATGGAGAATTGCCAACTTTTTACTCAGGTTGGTGGGAGCAGAAAATAATTACATTTGTTGATATAAAAAAATCTGCAATGCACCATCTCCCTTATTGTCAGCTCTGCCTTGGTGGCCAATAGCAGATCACAGAGGAGAATGATGGAGTAACTAATGTTATCTGTACATGGGCGAGAGCAGGAAATCTGAAGATGAAGCACGGACTGTAGGAAATGCAGATTACAGTAGTGACATGGGCATCAATAAAGGAAAACCCACTTCACATGGCGCAATTAATGATGAGCTGGAGCTAAAAAATGATTTTTACAAATTAGTCGCAATCTCTAGTCATGGCTGTGTCTCTTTTGTGAGATTATTATAGTTTGAAAATAAATATTAAACTCTGAAATAACCCCTTTAATCACAGTTTAAGAATTTATAAAAATGTATAACCTAAAATTCATGTAATGTCTGTTCACCAGCACAATAGAGAGTTCAGCTCTGGAGTATAACGCAAGATGTAGCTCAGAATCAATGTTGAGTGA
Source organism: Ranitomeya imitator (assembly GCF_032444005.1). Taxonomy (NCBI): domain Eukaryota; kingdom Metazoa; phylum Chordata; class Amphibia; order Anura; family Dendrobatidae; genus Ranitomeya; species Ranitomeya imitator. The sequence goes on along the minus strand of NC_091282.1, from coordinate 675,641,467 downwards.
GTTCACCTGCATAGTGGTAGAACAATGATTTCATCTCTGGAAAATAACACAGGATCAGGATAATATACAGTATAATATCATAATCATTGTATTGGGTCTGATAAGGCCATCATACAGTCTGCATTACAGAAATTCAGCATAGCATTGCATTTATGTCCATCCTTATTGTGTTGCTTGCACAGCAGTACAATATGGTCGACTAAGCGCTCTCCTGTGACCCTGTAATTTGTTGTATATGTCTTGTGGACGGTAATCAGTGATCTCATGAGGTTTAGTCAAACATATGGAACACCACTTCATAAGTAATTACTTTGGGTCTGAATGTGCAGTTTTGTTTCCGCATACTGGTATTTGCCTGGAAGGCAGCCATTTTGGAAAGTTGTGGAGACAGCTGTAGTTCAATGATCTGCAGGATGATTGTGAGACGTGACAAAACTAGAAGTTATCAGACAGCATTCAGGACTAAGAGAGAAAAGGAGAATATGACTAGGATACGGGAATAAAATGCAAGCAACTGTCAGTGCAGATATATGTTCCCTATACACAGGGATAGATAGTGTGGGACATTATATGTTTGAAAAGGCATATTGTGTCACAATTAGATTCTGCATACTTGGAAAGATTTAAGATGTTATACTGGGGTGTGTATAAGACTCTGTACTGGGGCAGATATTTCATGGTGCTTTCTATGCAAACACAGTTATAAGGGCACTAGACAATGGCAAATTTAGAATAGCATTTTTTGCACAGAAACAGATACAGGGTCGAACTGGCTGAGTGGCACAGCGGAAGATTCCGCTTTGGGCAGGAGCACAGAGAGATAAGAAAATGTTTTTCTTTCTTTCTTCCCTTCGTGGATGTTGCAACATTGGAGCCCAGGCTGAGTGGGGCAACAGATGGTCATAGCCAAGATGGGGCAACAGAGAGGCCCAGCGAGGATGGGGCAACAGAGGGACAAAGCCAGGATGGGTCAGCAGAAGAGCCCAGTGAGAATGGGGCAACAGAGGGGCCCAGGATAGGAGACATTATTAAGCAAAGTTGCCACTATGGTTGACATTGTTATATTAAGGGGCCAGGATGGGGAAACATAGGGACTCTATTAAATAAAATGCCCCATATAATGCCCCATACAGCATAATGGCCCCATATAATGCTCCTTACAGTATAATAGGCCCCATCTAATGCTCCATACATAAAAAAATCAAATACTCACCTCTCCTGTTTCCTGCAACTCTGGTCTCCTCAGCTTCTTCTGACTCTCTGCAGTGCTCAGCACAGAGGGTGCGGTGTAGTGGTGTCATTGCACTCTCCGCCCTGACAATCACAGAGAGTCACAAGACGCGGAAGGCACTGGAGTGCTGGCATGGGGCTCTCCCAACCGTTCGACCACGGTCCCAGCACTTGCCTGAGTACACCGGGTGGTGATGCCAGCACCGTATGAGAAACTAAGCTACAATGCTCAAAAAAATAAAGGGAACACTTAACCCCTGCATGACCTTGGGATTTTTCGTTTTTCCGTGTTCATTTTTCACTCCCCTCCTTCCCAGAGCCATAACTTTTTTATTTTTCCATCAATTTGGACATGTGAGGGCTTATTTTTTGCGGGACGAGTTGTACTTTTGAAAGACATCATTGGTTTTAGCATGTTGTGTACTAGAAAACGGGAAAAAAATTCCAAGTGCGGTGAAATTGCAAAAAAAGTGCAATCCCACACTTGTTTTTTGTTTGGCTTTTTGCTAGGTTCACTAAATGCTAAAACTGACCTGCCATTATGATTCTCCAGGTCAGTACGAGTTCATAGACACCTAACATGACTAGGTTATTTTTTATCTAAGAGGTGAAAAAAAATTCCAAACTTTGCTAAAAAAAAAAAAAAAAATTGCGCCATTTTCCGATACTTGTAGCATCTCCATTTTTCGTGATCTGGGGTCGGTTGAGGGCTTATTTTTTTGTGCGCCGAGATGACATTTTTAATGATAGCATTTTGGTGCAGATACGTTCTTTTGATCGCCCGTTATTGCATTTTAATGCAATGTCGCAGCGACCTAAAAAAACGTAATTCTGGCGTTTCGAATTTTTTTCTCGCTACGCCGTTTAGCGATCAGGTGAATGCTTTTTTTTACTTGATAGATCGGGTGATTCTGAGCGCGGCGATACCAAATATGTGTACATTTGATTTTTTTTATTGATTTATTTTGATTGGGGCGAAAGGGGGATGATTTAAACTTTTATATTTTTTTTATTTTTTTCACATTTTTTTTTACTTTTTTTTTTTACTTTTGCAATGCTTCAATAGCCTCCATGGGAGGCTAGAAGCAGGCACAACTCGATCGCCTCTGTTACATAGCAGCGATCTGCTGATCGCTGCTATGTAGCAGAAATGGAGGTGTTCTGTGAGCGCCGACCACAGGGTGGCGCTCACAGCCACCGGTGATCAGTAACCATAGAGGTCTCTAGGACCTCTATGGTTACCATCCTGATGCATCGCCGACCCCCGATCATGTGACGGGGGTCGGCGATGATGTCATTTGCGACCGCCCGGCCGGAAGCGGTAGTTAAATGCCGCTGTCTGCGTTTGACAGCGGCATTTAACTAGTTAATAGGTGCGGGCAGATCACGATTCTGCCCGCGCCTATTACGGGCACATGTCAGCTGTTCAAAACAGCTGACATGTCCCGGCTTTGATGCGGGCTCACCTCGGAGCCCTGCATCAAAGCGGGGCTTCTGACCTTGGACGTACTATCCCGACCGAGGTCAGAAATGGGTTAAACAACAGAATATAACTCCAAGTAAATCAAACTTCTGTGAAATCAAACTGTCCACTTAGGAAGCAACACTGTTTGACAATCAATTTCACATGTTGTTGTGCAAATGGAATAGACAGCAGATGGAAATTATTGGCAATTATCTAGACACACTCATCAAAGGAGTGGTTCTGCAGGTGGGGACCACAGACCACATCTCAGTACCAATGCTTCCTGGCTGTTTTGGTCACTGTTGAATGTTGGTTATGCTTTCACACTCGTGGTAGCATGAGAAGGACTCTACAACCCATACAAGTGGCTCAGGTAGTGCAGCTCATCCAGGATGGCACATCAGTGCGAGCTGCGGAAAGAAGGTTTGCTGTGTCTGTCAGCATAGTGTCCAGAGGCTTGAGGCGCTACCAGGAGACAGTCAAGTACACCAGGAGATGTGGAGGGGGCCACAGGAGGGCAACAACCCAGCAGCAGAGCCAGAGCCCTGCAAAATGACCTCCAGCAGGCCACAAATGTGCAGGTGTCTGCAAAAATGGTTAGAAACCAACTCCATGAGGATGGTCTGAGTTCCTGACATCCACAGATGGGGGTTGTGCTCACAGCCTAACACCATGCAGGATGCTTGGCATTTGCCACAGAACACCAGTATTGAAAAATTCGCCACTGGAGCCCTGTGCTCTTCACAGATGAATGCAGATTCACACTGAGCACATATGACAAATGTGACAGAGTTTGGAGACGTCATGGAGAGCGATTTGCTGCCTGCAACATCCTTCACCATGACTGGTTTGGCAGTGGGTCAGTAATGGTGTGGGAGGCATTTCTTTGGAGGGCCGCACAGCCCTCAATGTGCTCACCAGAGGTAGCCTGAATGCCATTAGGTACTGAGATGAGATCCTCAGACCTCTTTTGAGACCATATGCTGGTGCAGTTGGCCCTGCGTTCCTCCTAATGCAGGACAATGCATGGCAGAACAATGCCATTCTTCATGTGGCTGGTCTGTGTCAGCAGTTCCTGCAAGATGAAGGCATTGAAGCTGTGGACTGGCCCACCCATTCCTCAGACATGAATCCGATTGAACACATCTGGGACATCATGTCTCGCTCCATCCACCAATGTCACATTGCACCACAGACTGCCCTGGAGTTGGTGTATACTTCAGTCCAGGTCAGGGAGACCTCAGGAGACCATCTGCTGCTTCATCAGGAGCATGCCCAGGCATTGTAGGGAGGTCATACAGGCACGTGGAGGCCACACACACTACTGAGCATCATTTCCTTGTCTTATGGCATTTCCACTAAAGTTGCATCAGCCTGTAACTTAATTTTCCACTTTGATTTTTAGCATCATTCCAACTGCAGACCTCCGTGGGATATTAATTGGGATTTACGGTGATCAGTTTTAGGTTTTATTATTCTCAACGTTCCACTATATAATGAATAAAGATTTACAACTGGAATATTTCATTCAGTGATATCTAGGATGTGGGATTTTAGTGTTTCCTTTATTTTTTTGAGCAGAGTATTTAGATGAGTCGGATAAATATTTTTTTTACCATCAGATGAAAAGAAAAAAAAAGGTGACTTATCATTGATCGGGATCATCAGCACTACACGGAAATTTACTTACAAGTAGCTTGGCGTACGAAGAAGGAGCTAGGCAGAGAAAGACACAGCTAGATTAGTGGTGTTTGAAATCCACACGCTGGCAAGTGCTGCACCGTGTTTGTCTGACATTAAATCTTTTTTTTCCAGGCTCCTAGCCAGAGCTCAGAGGTTCATTTTACTAAGGGCAAATGTATCAGTGTGGAATATAAATGAGAATATTGTTGTTCACTCACACTGTTTACACAGGGCATAACGATAGTGGTGGTAATAATTATAGTATTAACGCCCTATGTAAGTTATATCCGCTCTTAGATGAGGTTTAGAATTATTTCTGACCCCATTATAACTACATTGACTTTTTGTTAAAGTAAATATAAGAAATTTCTAGACAAAGATAATCACAGTTTTCTTCACAGTCTGTGTTGTATAGGAGAGGAATGCAAATTAAAAAGAAATGAACAGGACTAACCCATGCTTACCCTACAATCCTAATACCAAACATGCATAGTTTTTTTTTTGTTTAATTTGTGAAAATGAATGTGTAAACTCATAAAAAAAAAACCCTAATCTTGCACCACCATTTTCCAAGACCCGTAAGGGTATGTTTCCACGGTCAAAAATCCGCAGCGTTTTGGATGCAACACATGACGGCTCCGTCCAAAGCGCTGCCGGCTTTTGAGTGCAGGTGATTTCGCATGTGTTCACTGAACCATGCAGAATCACAGTGCCCTATACATTGGACGGGAAATTTATCGTGCGGAGATAAATTGACATGCTGCAGTCTCGAAAGACGCACTGCATGTCCATCTCTGCAGGGAAGCAGGAGGCGTCAATATACGCATAGTGGAGATGGGATTTCTTCAAATCCCATCCACTATGCTGTACCATCTGGACGCTGCGGGTTGGACCCTGTGGATGAATGCAGCGTCAAACCTACAGTGTTTACTGACAGTGGAAACATACCCTAACACTTTCAATTATCGGGATTTAGAGCTGGTTGAAGGCCTAGCTGACATTTTTACTGATACCATTTTGGGGTAGATAGCATGTTTTGATGGCCTCTCATTTTATTTTGTTCACTTCTTTAAAATGGTGGTGTTTATATTTTTAAAAATATATTTTTTACTTTCAAGAACTCTTTTACTTTCTTTTTCTTCCATTATTTGTTAGTTCTCCTAAGGGACTTGAACTTGCGATCATATCATCAATTGCACTATATACTGCAACATGACACTATTGCAGTATATAGTGAAACTGTTGGTCACCTATGGAACTCAGTCTACCTCTGAATTTTACAGAAGGCTCAAGAAGCAGCAGGGTCATCAGCAGACCCTTGGTTGTCATAGTAACTCATAGGTCCCCCCACCCGTGATCGAATTGTAAAAGACAGATGAGCCTGGCTCTCGTTCCATTTAAATGCCGTTGTTAGAAATTGACAATGACATTTAAATAGTTAACAGCCGCAGCCGGAACTCGGTTGTTACAGACAGATGACAACTATTTGCTAATGCCAGTATCTGACAGGTGTGGTGGGAGCTCAGCTCCTGATCCTGAGCCCCCTCCACATAGGAGGACTCCTTCCCAGAATGTGAATAACACATCCATTTGCAGCAGGGGGGTAAATTACAGACAGCACAGGTTGCACACTGATCCCATCCATGTGCTGTCCAATATTTTGTTGGACCCTTAGACTTGTACAGTGGGGCAAATAAGTATTTGATCCCTTGCTGATTTTGTAAGTTTGCCCACTGACAAAGACATGAACAGTCTATAGTTTTAAGGAAAATCAGATCAGTAATAAAGAATCCAGCACCAAAAGGTGGCACTTCTAAGAACTTTATTAACTTTATTCCAAAATCTTCATTTAAAAGCATTCCACCGGTTAAAACAAGCGCACAAGACATAACATTGTTTTATTAATATCGTTCACTAACCTATTGACTGTGTACAATGATAGCACCATATTGTTGGTTTTAAGTTTGTATTTTTGTACTGGTAAAAGATTTTTAACGTCTGTGGATGTGGAAAAATTTAAATCATATGACGGGGCGTTTTTTTTTTAAATCCTTGGTCAATTTAAAACCTCCACTTACTGGCATAACACTACATTATGCCTAAGGGGCTTACTTGGCCCTGAAATGCGTAAACCGATGTCTGGGACCTCTGCTACATTTGCTGTTTTCTCTACTGTTGGTTGTCTATGCATTTAAATGAAGATTTTGGAATAAAGTTCCTTGGAGTGCAACCTTTTGGTACTGAATTCTTTATTACTGATATACTTCTAAGGGTAGGTTAATTTTAACATTGAGAGATAGAATATCAAAAATAAAATCCAGAAAATCACATTGTATAAATTATACAAATTAATTTGCATTTTGCCGTGAGAAATAAGTATTTGTTTCCTCTGGCAAACAAAACTTAATACTTGGTGGCAAAACCTTTGTTCGCAAGCACAGCAGTCAGAAGTTTTTTTGTAGTTGATGATAAGGTTTCCGTACATGTCAGGAGGAATTTTGGTCCACTCCTCTTTGCAAATCATCTCTAAATCATTAAGGTTTTGAGGCTGTTGCTTGGAAACTCAGAGCTTCAACTCCCTCCATAAGTTTTCTGTGGGATAAAGGTCTGGAGACTGGCTAGGCCACTCTATGAACTTAATGTGCTTCTTTTTGAGCCACTCCTTTGTTGCCTTGGCTGTATGTTTTGGGTCATTGTCTTGCTGGAAGACCCAGCCACGACCCATTTTTAATGTCCTGGCAGAGGGAAGGAGGTTGTCACTCAGGAGTTTATGGTACATGGCTCCATCCATTCTCCCATTGATGCGGTGAAGTAGTCTTGTGCCCTTAGCATAGAAGCACCCCCAAAACATAATGCTTCCACCTCCATGCTTGACAGTGGGGACGTTGTTCTTTGGGTCATAGGCAACATTTCTCTTCTTCCAATCATGGCGAGTTGAGTTAATGCCAAAGACCTCAATTTTTGTCTCATCTGACTACAGCATCTTCTCCCAATCACTCACAGAATTATCCAGGTGTTCATTGGCAAACTTCAGACAGGCCTGCACATGTGCCTTCTTGTGCAGAGGGACCTTGCGTCACTGCAGGATTTTAAACCTTTACGGCGTAATGTGTTAGCAATGGTTTTCTTGGTGTCTGTGGTCCCAGCTGCCTCTAAATCATTAACAAATCCCCCTGTGTAGTTCTAGGCTGATCTCTCACCATCCTCAAGATCAAGGATACCCCACGAAGAGAGACTTTGCATGGTTCCCCAGATCGAATCGATTGACAGTCATTTTGTATTTCTTCCATTTTCTTACTATTGCACCAACAGCTGTCTCCTCACCCAGCGTCTTATGATTTTGTAGCCCATTCCAGCTTTGTGCAGGTCTATGATCTTGTCCCTGACATCCTTTTAAAGCTCTTTGGTTTTGCCCATGTTGTAGAGGTTAGAGTCTGACTGATTAATTGAGTCTGTGGACAGGAGTCTTTTATAAAGGTGACAATTTAAGATAGCTGTCTTTAATGCAGGTAACCAACCCAGAAAATTATAGACTGTTCATGTCTTTGTCAGTGGGAAAACTTACAAAATCAGCAAGGGATCAGATACTTATTTCCCCCACTATATGTGTCATTTTGATTTGTGACTTGGATCACTTATGCAAAAAATGCAGAGATTTCAAGTAAGTCGCTCCATATATATTCTTGAGAAAAAGTTGACCATTTTTCCTTTTTTATTCTTTTACCATCACAATGAGCTTTGTGAATTAGCTGATAATCAGATCTATGAATTTTGGCTTTTTTTAAAAAGTAATTAAAAATGCAAATTCTACATTAATAGGGGGTGAAGTAAAAAGGAAAGCAACAGTGTTAGACATGTTTTTTATTTAAAGATGCACATTGAAATGATCCTTTCTGGAGAACGCTCAGAGCTGATAAACTGTGATGGACATAAATCTTATTCTCCTCCGCCTCATGACTTTTTTAACGTCAGTTTTGGATGACTGTTTTCCCGACTCTGATCTCTTATTTGAAGAACGTACGAGTCTCATGGGGGGATCTTTCAAGCTACACAGCAGAGCTGCCTGAATTGTGAAGGCTCGTTGTCAAAATGGCTCATTCTGCTTCCAGACAAATCACTTCTTCTGGGTTAAAGGGATTATTAAGGGTCAAAAGGAAGGCAGCAAGGCAGATATAACTAATAAAGAGCATGTATACAGATATTAAGCCAATGGTTAGATATTAGATTCTGCAATCTGAACCCTATGGACAGAAGGTTTCAAAACATTTCTGAAAAATCTATTCCCTACATCTGAATATATTTGTTTCTGCAATAGGTGTGTTGTTATTTCATCGCAGATTGTAAGCGTGCAAGCAGGGTCCTCAATTCCCATGTTTGTATTGCAGAATATGTTAGGGCTTTATAAAAAAAAGTAAAGCAATTCAGTTCCCAAATGACAGAACAATGCAGAACCAGACAGTATCCAAATAATGGTAACCCTCCGTACACAAAGAAAATTTTGGGCAGCATGGTGGCTCAGTTTTTAGCACTGTGATTCCTAGGTTCAAATCCTACCAAGAACAACATCGACATGGAGATTGTATGTTCTCCCCGTGTTTGTGTGGGTTTCCTCCCAGACTCCAAAGATGGCCTGATAGGGGAAATTAGATTGTGAGCATCATTTTAGACAGGGATGATAATGTAAGTAAAGCGCTGCAGAACATCCAAATATCTTTGCCTTAGGACTTGGGCACTGTTTTAATCGGAGGAGTGCTGTCCGTGGTTTTAGTTCTATGAGGCTGTGCACAAATCTGCTTTTTTCCTCTGTCTGAATAGTCCTAGGAAAAAAATCACAGCCTGCACAGCTTGCCTCCGAGAATCAGATGACACTCGTCCAATTATTGTCTATGGGTCCGTGAAAAAAAAATCAGATGACATGAACTGACATACTAGACAAGATTGAGTAACTTTTTTTTCTTATTTCTCTTCACTTCTGAGAAATTTGGATCACACTTTGATCAAACCTGGTCAGTGTGTGATTAACATAACGAGACCGAGTTTGTTAGATGGAAAGAAAACAGCGGTCTTTACCTGCTCCGTACAGTGCCCAAATAAAACTGACGCATAGACCACAATTCAGCAAGTAGTTTTCATCAGAATTCTAGCTTAAAATGAATGAATGAAATGTGCTGAATGTTTTGCAAAAGTTGTGTTATCTTTTGACATTTTCACACAAGTCAAGGTTAAACTCCACCAACTTTTTGAAAAGTGGACAGGTATAGACAAGCGCAACCAACAGATTCATTATACTATATGGCCATAAAGTTGATATAAATTATGCCAGAAATTTATGCCAGCCCAGGCTGGGTTACATTTCTGGCAGTGGAGCACAACAGTTGAAAAATGCACCAAATTCATTAAGATGTGCGCAGAAATTAAAAATTTTGTGCATTATTATTATTATTATTATTATACATTTTTATGGCGCCATTTATTCCATGGCACTTTACATGTGAACGGGGCAAATATAGACAAGTACAATAAACATGAGTAAAACAAGGCATACACAAGTACAGGAGGAGAGAGGACCCTGCCCGCGAGGGCTCACAGTCTACAGGGGATGGGTGAGGATACACTAGGAGAGGGTAGAGCTGGTCATGCAGTGGTTCAGTAGACCCTGGATCACTGCAGGTTGTAGGCTTGTCAGAAGAGGTGGGTCTTCAGGTTCCTTTTGAAGGGTTCCGGGGTAGGCGAGAGTCTGATATGTTGGGGTAGAGAGTTCCAGAGTATAGGGGAAGCAGGGGGTGGGGTGAGTTGGTGAGATTAGTAAGGGAACAGAGGCGGGTGAAGATGAGGTCTAATGTGTGACCATCTTTATGGGTGGCTGTGGATGACCATTGAGTGAGACCGAAGGAGGCAGTGAGCGATAGAAGTTTAGAGGCGGCTGAGGTGGAAGTGTCAATGGGGATATTAAAGTCACCAAGGTGATAGTGGGGATGTCGGCTGAGAGGAAATGAAGTAGCCAGGTGGCAAAGTGGTCAAGAAAGGTGGAAATGGCTAGTTCTGGGGGGGCGGTAGATGACAGCCAGCTGGAGGTTGGAGGGGGAGTAGATGCGGACAGAGTGCACCTCAAACGAGGGAAGAGTAGTGGAGGGTGGTAGTGAAATTGGGGAAAAGGAGCAGGTGTCAGACAGGAGTAAGCCAACCCCTCCACCACATTTGTTGCTGGGGCGAGGGGTGTGAGAGAGGTGAAATCCACCATAGGAAAGCGCAGCTGGAGAGGCTGAGTCAGAGGGAGTGAGCCAGGTTTCAGTGATGCCGAGGAAGGAGAGTTTGTTATTGATAAAGAGGTCATGGATAAATGTGGAGTTCTGTGGAGGAGGTGAGGTGGCTGGGGATGATGGAGGAAGAAATGACTAGTTCCTTACTGGGTGGAAGGGTTGCAGGAGATAAGAAGAAAAAAGTAGTATGGGGGTGAATGTTAAAAGAAACCAAAACATTATAGTAGTTTTCTATTCTTTTACCTTCCAGTCAATTCCAGTCCAATTCTAGTCTAATTCATAGTAATTAAAATCTGTAATTTAAAAGAAGGAATTTCAAAGATGGTCAGACACGTCTGGTCAGACTCATGGCCATGAATTTATGTGCACCTAAGGGCTCACAGCTGAGAGGGGATGTGGGCGTGTGTGTCCAGAGCACATGTTCACAGTTAAGCCAGGTCATAAAGAGGGGGTGGGGTAGAGTGACAACTCAGGTATGCAAGGAAGACGCAAGAGGAGTGAAGTACATATGGATAGAAAATAATGGGTAAGTAAAGCATGCCAGGTGGCAATTACATGCACTTCATATAGAAAGACAAAGCAGGAAAAGCTGAGTAGATAAGCAGCATACCAGGTGGGAATTATATGCACTTCATATAGAAATACATAGCAGGAAAAGCTGAGTAGATGAGCAGCATACCAGGTGGGAATTATATGCACTTCATATAGAAAGGCACAGCAGGAAAAGCTGAGTAGATGAGCAGCATACCAGGTGGGAATTATACGCACTTCATATAGAAAGACATAGCAGAAAAAGCTTAGTAGATGAGCAGCATACCAGGTGGGAATTATATGCACTTCATATAGAAAGACATAGCAGGAAAAGCTGAGTAGATGAACAGCATACCTGTGGGTAGGGTTGAGCGACCTTGACCTTTTTAGAGTCGAGCCGTGTTTCGCGAAACCCGACTATCTTAGAAGTCGAGTCGAGTGGAATCGGCCGATTATCGCGAAAAGTCGGGTATCGCCCGAAACACGAAACCCAATGCAAGTCAACGGGGCAGCATAGTCGGCAGTGAGTGGAGGCCAGGAAAACACCTACACTGCCCATTTTAATGGCAAAAACATCCATTCTTGTTACAGAAGCTTGTCAATCGTAATTTACCTTATAATAATTGGAAGGCATTTGAAATTGGGGGTCATTTGGCTAAAGTTGTGGGGGGTAGGGCTGGTTCAAGTAATTAGTGGGCCCAGGAAATCTGGAACACGTCACGGCAGTGGAACAGGGAGAGGTAAGTATTTCAACTTTGCAAGTGCTGAGATCCTGAGCAAGCAGGGGGGGCCCACTCGTTGGCATTGGCACTGGCACAGGGCCCCTCAAAGTACAGCGGTGTGTTTGCACGGCGGGGGCGCCTCCCACCGGCAGCAACACTTTTGCGTACTATGAGAGGCCCTGTGCCAATGACGTCGCCAACTAGTATTCGTCCCCTCACCTGATGAAGGAACCTGCACTTTCATCTGCACCTTCCTCTTTGTCCCCGTGTAAGGTGGTATGGTATGCGGGAAGAGGAACCTGACTTTCAGCAGGGTCACAATCTTGCTGTGTAGCGTGCACGGGGAATTTTGCGTTATGGGTCAATGTACCAGCAGACTCATCTATCACTGGCTGGGCAATGGGCAGGATGAGGAGGAAACACAGATATAGGCCCAAAGAATAAAGTGGGCTAAATGCAGTTCAAAATTGGTAACACAGGACTAACCAGGGGGCATTGCAGTGGAGGACAACTGGAATGAGAGGCTGACACAGAGAGTAGGCCCAAATCAGTAAGTAGTCGAAATGCAGTTCAAAATTGGCAACCATAGTAAACAGGTGGCACAGCTTTGTTGTTCAGTGGAGGAGAATAGCAAGGAGTGGCAGACACCAATAGTAGGCCCCAACCCAACTAGTAGGCCAAATGCAGTCTAACATTACCAACTACTTAACGAGAACCTGAAAATGGAATTTCAGGACAGGAAACCAGGAGAACAGCAAGGAGCGGCAGACACTGTTAGTAGGCCCCAAACCAACTAGTACGCCAAATGCAGTTGTTCCATTTAACCACTATTTAACAAGAGCCTGAAGATAGAAGCTCAGGAAAGGCAACCTGGAGAACTCCTTGGAGTAGAACACACCGTCTCTACACCCCATACACAATTTGTAGGCCTATTGCAGTGTAGTTTCCAACAACTACTAAACGAGAGCATTAAGATCGAAGCAATGGCGAGGAAACCTGGGGAACACCTTGGAGTGGAACACACCATCTCTCTACACCCCATACCCAATTTGTAGGCCTAATGCAGTGTAGTTTCCAACAACTACTAAACGAGAGCCAGAAGATCGAAGCAATGGAGAGGAAACCTGGGGAACACCTTGGAGTGTAACACACCATCTCTCTACACCCCATACCCAATTTCTAGGCCTAATGCAGCGTAGTTTCCAACAACTACTAAACGAGAGCATTAAGATCGAAGCAATGGCGAGGAAACCTGGGGAACACCTTGGAGTGGAACACACCATCTCTCTACACCCCATACCCATTTTGTAGGCCTAATGCAGTGTAGTTTCCAACAACTACTAAACGAGAGCCTGAAGATAGAAGCTCAGGAAAGGCAACCTGGAGAACACCTTGGAGTGGAACACACCGTCTCTACACCCCATACCCAATATGTAGGCCTAATGCAGTGTAGTTTCCAACATCTACTAAACGAGAGCATTAAGATCGAACCAATGGCAAGGAAACCTGTGGAACACCTTGGAGTGGAACACACCATCTCTCTACACCCCATACCCATTTTGTAGGCCTAATGCAGTGTAGTTTCCAACAACTACTAAACGAGAGCCTGAAGATAGAAGCTCAGGAAAGGCAACCTGGAGAACACCTTGGAGTGGAACACACCGTCTCTACACCCCATACCCAATTTGTAGGCCTAATGCAGTGTAGTTTTCTACAACTACTAAACGAGAGTTGGAAGACCGAAGCAATGTGGACGAAACCTGGGGCACACCTTGGGGCGGTAGACACCGTTAGTAGGCCCTACCAAAGTTGTACCCCCAATGCAGTTTTAAAATTCCTAGAGGCTGAAAACAAGACTATTGACGCTCAGCTTTTTTCAAAGGAAGACAGCTGAATTGAGTGGCGCAGACAGACACAGGTAGTAGGCCTTAAACCAAAAATTGTGGCTCACTGCAGGTTAAAAAAGGTTACAGGGGTACACAGGCAGCATTGCTCTGGGCAGTGGAGGACAATTTCAGTAGTGGACCGCAGACAGACTTTGTACGCCTACTATTAAAAAAAGGATGCTCTATGCAATAAAAAATAGGTTCCAGGGGTACACGGGCAGCAGTGGTCTGGTCAGTGTAGGAGTAGTAGAAAGAAGGGACCACAGAGAGGCTTCGAAGGCCTAACATAAAATAGGGCTGTTGGCAATTTAAAATTGGTTCCAGGGGTACACGGGCAGCAATGGTCTGGTCAGTGTAGTAGTAGTAGTAGAAAGAAGGGACCGCAGAGAGGCTTCGAAGGCCTAACATAACAAAATAGGGCTGTTGGCAATTTAAAATTGGTTCCAGGGGTACACGGGCAGCAGTAGAATGGTCAGTGGAGGCCTTGTGGAAGGAGGGACCGCAGACAGGCTTCGAAGGCCTAACATAACAAAATAGGGTTGTTGGCAATTTAAAATTGGTTCCAGGGGTACACGGGCAGCAGTAGAATGGTCAGTGGAGGCCTAGTGGAAGGAGGGACCGCAGACAGGCTTCGAAGGCCTAACATAAAAAAAATTGGGCTGGCTGTAGGCAATTTAAAATTGGTTCCAGGGGTACACGGGCAGCAGTAGAATGGTCTGTGGAGGCCTAGTGGAAGGAGGGACCGCAGACAGGCTTCAAAGGCCTAACATAAAAAAATTGGTCTGTAGGCAATTTAAAATTGGTTCCAGGGGTACACGGGCAGCAGTAGAATGGTCAGTGGAGTCCTAGTGGAAGGAGGGACCACAGACAGGCTTCGAAGTCCTAACATAAAAAAATTGGACAGGCTGTAGGCACTTTATAATTGGTTCCAGGAGTACACGGTCAGCAGTAGACAGGTCAGTGTAGTAGTAGTTGAAAGAACGGGCCGCAGACAGGCTTCGAAGGCCTAACATAATAAAATGGGCTGGCTGTAGGCAATTTAAAATTGGTTCCAGGGGTAGACGGGCAGCAGTGGTCTGGTCAGCGGAGGCCGATTGTAATGAGTGTCTGCCAGTTAGTAGTCCAAAACAATAAATAAATGTGAATGTCTCGCATTAAAACAAAACGAAAACACTAAAGGGTGCAATCATTAGGTTCAGGGGTGGGATCCTCTGCGTAGTTTCAGACCTACTAATTTAGCGCAAAGTATTTACTGTGGTAAATAGAGGACACTGCCCCTGACTATGTTAAGTACCATCATACATGTCAACACAATGGTATTGTCAGTGGCAGGAATGGAAGGATGTCAGCGCATAGACTAAACATTGGTAGAAGTGTGAGAGATAACTGTGGAAGTGGTAGAGCAATGTTTGACCTGGGGTTGGGTGAACTCTCTTGTGGCCGGCGGTACAGGCCCAGGGCCCCTCATGTTACAACAGTGTGTCTGACGTTGGGTGTGCACCACCACCGCCAGAGACACTTTATTGTACTATGAGGGACCCAGTGGCAGTGCTGTCGACCAAAAGCGGGCACACCCACCTCTTCAGACAAACAGCACTCTCACGGGTGCTTGCGCCAAGTCGCGATACCATGGCCCCGTGTGGGGAGTTTGGCCATTTAGGGAGGTGTAAACATGTCGTATGCTGGACAATCAGCTGCAGAAAATTAGACATTCGAAAAGTAATTCACAGTAGTCCACAGGCAAGAGCTTTTCGTAGGAAAGCTAGGTGTCTGCCGGGCAAGGTGGGGCAAAAGAATTCGAAATCCAGTTGTGGTTCATTTTAATGAATGTTAGATCATCAACATTTTGGGTAGCCAGACGAGTCCTTTTTTCGGTTAATATTGAACCTGCAGCACTGAATACTCTTTCTGATAGGACACTAGCTGCCGGGCAAGCAAGCTCCTGCAATGCATATTCTGCCAATTCTGGCCAGGTGTCTAATTTTGATGCCCAGTAATCAAATGGGAATGACGGTTGAGGGAGAACATCGATAACGGATGAAAAATAGTTAGTAACCATACTGGACAAATGTTGTCTCCTGTCACTTTCAATTGATGCAAAATCACTCCACAACCTGGTCAGAAAACCCCTCTGTCCAACGCCACTTCTGATGTGTGCACCCCTAACACTCCTGGTCTGCTGCCCCCTGGAGCTCGTGTGAGAACGATCACGGGCGCTGTGTGCTGGGAATGCCTGAAGCAAACGGTCAACAAGAGTTGATTGTTTGGTTGCTAATATTAGTTCCAAGTTCTCATGTGGCATAATATTTTGCAATTTGCCTTTATAGCGAGGATCAAGGAGGCAGGCCAACCAGTAATCATCATCGTTCATCATTTTAGTAATGCGTGTGTCCCTTTTGAGGATACGTAAGGCATAATCCGCCATGTGGGCCAAAGTTCCAGTTGTCAAATCTGCGGTTGTGATTGGTTGAGGGGCAGTTTCAGGCAAATCTACGTCACTTGTGTCCCTCAAAAAACCAGAACCCGGCCTTGCCACGCAACCAATTTCCAGTGCCCCGGGAAAGCTTCCTCATTAAAAATATACTCATCCCCATCATCCTCCTCGTCCTCCACCTCCTCTTCGCCCGCTACCTCGTCCTGTACACTGCCCTGACCAGACAATGGCTGACTGTCATCAAGGCTTTCCTCTTCCTCTGGTGCAGACGCCTGATCCTTTATGTGCGTCAAACTTTGCATCAGCAGACACATTAGGGGGATGCTCATGCTTATTATGGCGTTGTCTGCACTAACCAGCCGTGTGCATTCCTCAAAACACTGAAGGACTTGACACATGTCTTGTATCTTCGACCACTGCACACCTGACAACTCCATGTCTGCCATCCTACTGCCTGCCCGTGTATGTGTATCCTCCCACAAAAACATAACAGCCCGCCTCTGTTGGCACAGTCTCTGAAGCATGTTCAGTGTTGAGTAACACCTTGTTGCAACGTCTATGATTAGGCGATGCTGGGGAAGGTTCAAAGACCGCTGATAGGTCTGCATACGGCTGGAGTGTACAGGCGAACGTCGGATATGTGAGCAAAGTCCACGCACTTTGAGGAGCAGGTCGGAGAACCCAGGATAAGTTTTCAATAAGCACTGCACCACCAGGTTTAAGGTGTGAGCCAGGCAAGGAATGTGTTTCAGTTGGGAAAGGGAGATGGCAGCCATGAAATTCCTTCCGTTATCACTCACTACCTTGCCTGCCTCAAGATCTACTGTGCCCAGCCACGACTGCGTTTCTTGTTGCAAGAACTCGGACAGAACTTCCGCGGTGTGTCTGTTGTCGCCCAAACACTTCATAGCCAATACAGCCTGCTGACGCTTGCCAGTAGCTGGCCCATAATGGGACAACTGGTGTGCAAGAGTGTCAGCTGCCGATGGAGTGGTTGGCCGACTGCGGCCTGTGGAAGAGCTGTCGCTTCTGCAGGAGGACGAGGAGGAGGAGGAGGGGGTGCGAACGCCTACAGCCAACTGTTTCCTAGACCGTGGGCTAGGCACAACTGTCCCGAAATTGATGTCCCCTGTGGACCCTGCATCCACCACATTCACCCAGTGTGCCGTGATGGACACGTAACGTCCCTGGCCATGCCTACTGGTCCATGCATCTGTAGTCAGGTGTACCTTTGTACTCACAGATTGCCTGAGTGCATGGACGATGCGCTCTTTAACATGCTGGTGCAGGGCTGGGATGACTTTTCTGGAAAAAAAGTGTCGACTGGGTAGCTCGTAGCGTGGTTCAGCGTACTCCATAAGGGCTTTGAAAGCTTCACTTTCAACTAACCGGTAGGGCATCATCTCTAACGAGATTAGTCTAGCTATGTGGGCGTTAAAACCCTGTGTACGCGGATGCAAGGATAAGTACTTCCTTTTTCTAACCATAGTCTCATGTAGGGTGAGCTGGACTGGAGAGCTGGAGATCGTGGAACTTGCGGGTGTGCCGGTGGACATGGCAGACTGAGAGACGGTTGGAGACGGTATTGTTTCCGCCGGTGCCCTAGATGCAATATTTCCTCCTACAAAACTGATGATTCCCTGACCCTGACTGCTTTTGGCTGGCACAGAAACCTGCACAGATACTGCCGGTGGTGCGGAAAATGGTGGCCTTACAGTGACGGAAGGGATGTTGCGTTGCTGACTAGCTTCATTGGCCGAGGGTGCTACAACCTTAAGGGACGTTTGGTAGTTAGTCCAGGCTTGAAAATGCATGGTGGTTAAATGTCTATGCATGCAACTTGTATTGAGACTTTTCAGATTCTGACCTCTGCTTAAGCTAGTTGAACATTTTTGACAGATGACTTTGCGCTGATCAATTGGATGTTGTTTAAAAAAATGCCAGACTGCACTCTTCCTAGCATCGGATCCCTTTTCAGGGATTGCAGACTGAGCTTTAACCGGATGGCCACGCTGTCCTCCAACAGGTTTTGGCTTTGACACGCGTTTTGGGCCAGATATGGGCCCGGCAGATGGAACCTGTTGCGATGTTGATGCCTGCTGTGGCCCCTCCTCCACCTCCACTTATGAACTACTGCCGCCTGCACCCTGTTCCCCCAATGGCTGCCAATCGGGGTCAACAACTGGGTCATCTATTACCTCCTCTTCTAGCTCGTGTGCAACTTCGTCTGTGTCACCGTGTCGGTCGGTGGTATAGCGTTCGTGACGGGGCAACATAGTCTCATCAGGGTCTGATTGTGGATCAGTACCCTGAGAGGGCAATGTTGTGGTCTGAGTCAAAGGACCAGCATAGTAGTCAGGCTGTGGCTGTGCATCAGTGCACTCCATGTCAGAATCTACTTGTAATGGGCATGGCCTGTTAAGTGTTTCACTTTCTAAGCCAGGGACGGTATGTGTAAAGAGCTCCATGGAGTTGTGTCGCCTGCTGCATCCTTCTTTCTTGTTGTTGTTTTTGCTGAAGAGGACAAGGAAGCGACTTGTCCCTGACCGTGAACATCTACAAGCGACGCGCTGCTTTTACATTTACCAGTTTCAGAAGAGGAGGCAAAAGAGCTAGAGACTGAGTCTGCAAGGTAAGCCAAAACTTGCTGTTGCTGCTCCGGCTTTAAAAGCGGTGTTCCTACTCCCAGAAAAGAGAGCGTTCGAGGCCTAGTGTAGCCAGACGACGAACCTGGCTCCACAGCTCCAGACTTAGGTGGAATATTTTTTTTCCCACGACCACCTGATGCTCCACTACCATCATTACCAGTTGATAATGAACGCCCACGGCCACGACCTCTTGCATCAGACTTCCTCATTGTTTTAAAAACTTAACCAAAGTAACTTTATTTGTTGCTGTCAAACAACTTACATGGTGACCTATAACTTCAGTATGATTTCAATATCCCTTTACAGGTTGGTGAGACCACAAGGAAAATCAGGCACAATGTTACACACTCTGTTTTCTGTGGCACCAAATCAGAGATGCCACCCACCAGGACTGTCACTCAAGCACAAATGTTAATATTAATCTCCCACTGTTTTATTTATTTTATTTTTTTTCAGGGAGACTTTAGAAACAAAATAAAAAAAATGATTTTTTTCAGGAAGAATTTAGAAACCAAATAAAAAAACAAAAAAAGGCTTTCTATGGCCCACTGAGTGAGAGATGGCACACACAGGAGTCAGGAGTGGCACACAAGCCTAGAGGCCAATATTTTTCTCCCACTGATTGATGTAGTGATTTTTTCAGGTAGATTTTGGAACCCAAATCAAGCAAAAAAAAAAAAGGCTTTCTATGGCCCACAATTTGAGAGAGAGAGAGAGAGAGAGAGAGATGGCACACCCAGGAGTCAAGACTGGCACACAAGCAGAAAGGGCAATATTAATCTCCCACCTATTTTTTTTTTTTTTTTTTTTTCAGGGAGACTTTAGAAACAAATTAAAATAAAATGATTTTTTCAGGAAGAATTTTGAAACCAAATAAAATAAAATGATTTTTTCAGGGACAATTTAGAAACCAAATAAAAAAACAAAAAAAGGCTTTCTATGGCCCACTGAGTGAGAGATGGCACACACAGGAGTCAGGAGTGGCACACAAGCCCAGAGGCCAATATTTTTCTCCCACTGATTGATGTAGTGATTTTTTCAGGTAGATTTTGGAACCCAAATCAAGCAAAAAAATAAATAGGCTTTCTATGGCCCACAATTTGAGAGAGAGAGAGAGAGATGCCACACCCAGGATTCAAGACTGGCACACAAGCAGAAAGGGCAATATTAATCTCCCACTGTTTTATTTATTTATTTTTTTTCAGGGAGACTTTAGAAACAAAATAAAATAAAATGATTTTTTCAGGAAGAATTTAGAAGCCAAATAAAATAAAATGATTTTTTCAAGGCCAATTTAGAAACCAAATAAAAAAAAAAAAAAAAAAGGCTTTCTATGCCCCACTGAGTGAGAGATGGCACACACAGGAGTCAAGACTGGCACACAAGCAGAAAGGGCAATATTAATCTCCCACTGTTTTATTTATTTATTTATTTTTTTCAGGGAGACTTTAGAAACAAAATAAAATGTAATGATTTTTTCAGGAAGAATTTAGAAACCAAATAAAATAAAATGATTTTTTCAAAGACAATTTAGAAACCAAATAAAAAAAAAATAAAGGCTTTCTATGCCCCACTGAGTGAGAGATGGCACACACAGGAGTCAGGAGTGGCACACAAGCCCTGTGGCCAATATTTATCTCCCACTGATTGATGTAGTGATTTTTTCAGGTAGATTTTAGAACCCAAATCAAGCAAAAAAATAAATAGGCTTTCTATGGCCCACTGAGTGAGAGATGGCACACACAGGAGTCAGGAGTGGCACACAAGCCCTGAGGCCAATATTTTTCTCCCACTGATTGATGTAGTGATTTTTTCAGGTAGATTTTAGAACCAAAATCAAGCAAAAAAATCAATAGGCTTTCTATGGCCCACTGAGTGAGAGATGGCACACACAGGAGTCAGGAGTGGCACACAAGCCCTGAGGCCAATATTTTTCTCCCACTGATTGATGTAGTGATTTTTTCAGGTAGATTTTAGAACCCAAATCAAGCAAAAAAATAAATAGGCTTTCTATGGCCCACTGAGTGAGAGATGACACAGACAGGGATGGCACTCTAGCAGAAATGCCAATCTTAATCTCCCACAAAAAAAAAACAAAAAAAAAACAGGGACTGTCCTACAATTACTATCTCCCTGCAGTAATCTCAGGCAGGTATGGCAGGCAGCAATAAGGAGTGGACTGATGCACAAATTTAATAAAAAGTGTGGACAAACAAACAAGATAGCTGTGCAGAACAACAGGATTTGTGCTTTGAGAAAAGCAGTTGGTTTGCACAGCGGCGTACAAACAGCAATGCAGCTATCAGGGAGCCTTCTAGGGCAGCCCAATGAGCTACAGCGCTGAGAAAAAAAAAATGTAGCTTCCACTATCCCTGCACACCGAAGGTGGTGTTGGACAGTGGAAATCGCTACAGCACAAGCGGTTTGGGGGTTAATGTACCCTGCCTAACACTATCCCTGCTTCTGACGAAGCGGCAGCAACCTCTCCCTAAGCTCAGATCAGCAGCAGTAACATGGCGGTCGGCGGGAACTCCCCTTTATAGCCCCTGTGACGCCGCAGACAGCAAGCCAATCACTGCAATGCCCTTCTCTAAGATGGTGGGGACCAGGACCTATGTCATCACGCTGCCCACACTCTGTGTTCACCTTCATTGGCTGAGAAATGGCGTTTTTCACGTCATTGAAACGCGACTTTGGCGCGAAAGTCGCGTACCGCATGGCCGACCACGCACAGGGGTCGGATCGGGTTTCATGAAACCCGACTTTGCCAAAAGTCGGCGACTTTTGAAAATGAAGGACCCGTTTCGCTCAACCCTACCTGTGGGTAGACAAAACAACTCGATTAGATGATGCAGTTGGTGATGAGGATGATGAAGGTACAGCAGTGATAAATGGGTAAGTGCTTCATGGAATTCTAGTCCAATTCATAGTAATTAAAAATCTGTAATTTAACCCCTTAGTGACGGAGCCAAAATTTTTTAAATCTGACCAATGTCATTTTATGTGGTAATAACTCTGGAACGATTCAACATATCCCAGTGATTTTGAGACTGTTTTTTCACGACACATTATACTTTATGATAATGGTAAATTTAGGTCGATATGTTTTGTGCTTATTTGTAAAACACATCAGAAATATGAGAAAAATGTTAAAAAATTAGCAATTTTCTAACTTTGAATAATTATCCCTTTAATCCAGATAGTTATACCACAGCAAAACATTAATAAATATCATTTCCCACATGCCTGCTTTACATCAGCACTGTTTGTAAAGTTTTCTTTCATTTTGTATTCTCGCGTCTCCCCTCACTCCTCTTGGTATCTGTTTTGAACTGTATTTCTGTTATGCTGTAATGTCTATTGTCTGTGCAAGTCCCCTCTATAATTTGTAAAGCGCAGCGGAATATGTTGGCGCTATATAAATATAATTATTATTATTATTATTATTTTGCTAGCATTTTGGGAGGTTTAAAAATGTAGCAGTAATTTTTCATTTTTTCAAGGAAATGTACAAAATTAATTTTTTTAGAGACCTATCCATGTTTTAAGTGACTTTAGGGGTCCCATATATTAGGAAACCCTCCAAAGTGATACCATTTTAAAAACAGCACCCACTGACGGATTGAAAACTGCAGTCAGGTAGTTTATTAACCCTTCAGGTGCTTTTCAGGAATTAATGCAAAGTGGCATAATAGGAATGAAAATGTGTATTTTTGCCACCTAAATGCCTGTAACTTCTGAACAGGTTAAAACAGCCGTCAAACTCTAAAGCCGCTATTTGGCCATGAATTGCCAGGGCAAGCATCAGGACCACAAAATCATGATCTGAGAGCACCAATTGGGATAAAGAGGAAGCCCCCACACTCTGTTAACCATTTATAATGATGTAGCCACTATTGACAGCAGCATACAGGGCCGCCATCAGGGCATTACAGCCGTGACTGGCGTATGGGGCCCGGTGAGCAGAGGGGGCCCGCATCGAGCCCCGTCTCATCTGCTCACCGGGCCCCCCCTGCAGGCGCTGCGGCACACTATTGACGTGTGGGCCCGCGCCCGCACAACAATAGTTAACAGCCGCCAGCCAGTCTGAGGCTGGCAGCTGAATAGGGCCGAAGTGCTCACTCGCCGGTGCCGCCGGCGTCTGACGTCATTGTCAGCTGCCGGGCACGGTGAGTGCGTCTGTGTGGAGCCTGGAGGGATCTTCGCCCGGCGCAGGAGCACGGCCAGGTAAGAACTCGTGTTTTTTTTTTCTTTGAGAGCGCGATCTAGGGGGGCCCGGGGGGCAGGATGCTGGACACACAGGGGCAGAATGCTGGACACACAGGGGCAGAATGCTGGGCACACAGGGGCAGAATGCTGGACACGCTGGGGCAGAATGCTGGGCACACAGTGTGGCAGAATGCTGGACACACAGTGGGGCAGAATGCTGGACACACAGTGGGGCAGGATGCTGGACACACAGAGGGGCAGAATGCTGGACACACAGTGGGGCAGAATGCTGGACACAAAGAGGGGCAGAATGCTGGACACACAGTGGGGCAGAATGCTGGACACAGTAGGGCAGAATGCTGGACACACAGTGGGGCAGAATGCTGGACACACAGTGAGGCAGAATGCTGGACACACAGAGGGGCAGAATGCTGGACACACAGTGGGGCAGAATGCTGGACACACAGTGGGGCAGAATGCTGGACACACAGTGGGGCAGAATGCTGGACACACAGTGGGGCAGAATGCTGTCCACACAGAGGGGCAGAAGGCTGGACACACAGTGGGGCAGAATGCTGGACAGACAGTGGGGCAGAATGCTGGACACACAGAGGGGCAGAATGCTGGACACACAGTGGGGCAGAATGCTGGGCACACAGTGGGGCAGAATGCTGGACACACAGTGGGGCAGAATGCTGGACACACAGTGGGGCAGAATGCTGGACACACAGTGGGGCAGAATGCTGGACAAACAGTGGGGCAGAATGCTGGACACACAGTGGGGCAGAATGCTGGACACACAGAGGGGCAGAATGCTGGACACACAGGGGGGCAGAATGCTGGACACACAGTGGGGCAGAATGCTGGACACACAGTGGGGCAGAATGCTGGACACACAGTGGGGCAGAATGCTGGACACACAGAGGGGCAGAATGCTGGACACACAGTGGGGCAGAATGCTGGACACACAGTGGGGCAGAATGCTGGACACACAGTGGGGCAGAATTCTGGACACAGTGACAGGGGCAGAATGCTGGACACAGTGACAGGGGCAGAATGCTGGACACAGTGACAGGGGCAGTATGCTGGACACAGGGGCAGACTGTGAGACCCGGGGGCAGAATGCTGGACACAGTGGGGCAGAATGCTGGACACAGTGGGGTAGAATGCTGGACGCAGTGAGAGGGGCAGAATGCTGGACACAGTGACAGGGGCAGAATGTTGGGCACAGTGACAGGGGCAGAATGCTGGACACAGAGACAGGGGCAGAATGCTGGACACAGTGACAGGGGCAGAATGCTGGACACAGTGACAGGGGCAGTATGCTGGACACAGGGGCAGACTGTGAGACCCGGGGGCAGAATGCTGGACATTGGGGCAGAATGCTGGACATTGGGGCAGAATGCAAGACACGGGGCAGAATGGAGATACGGGGCATGATTGGAGACACGGGGCAGGATGAAAGACATGGGGGCATGACTGGAGACAGATGGGGAGGATTGGAGACAGATGGGGCAGAATGGAGACACAGGGGGCATAATTGGAGACAATTGGCAGGATTGCAGACACGGGGGCATGGTTGGAGACATAGGGGGCAGAATGGAGACATGGGGCATGATTAGAGACACTGGGGGCAGAATTGGAGACAGATCGTGCAGGATCATGGGGCAGGATGGATATGATGGAGACAGATGGGGCCGGATGGAGAGATCACATGGGGCGATCATATGGGGCAGAATGGATACTCATGAGGGCAGGATGGGAGAACATATGGCTGACGCCAGGAATGAGACACACGGTGGCCAGGATGGGGAATATTATTACCATAGGGGCTAATTTAGGGGTATTATTACTGCAGTGATGTATTTATTTTATTTTTTGAGTATACTGTTTTAAATGAGGGGGCAGTCCTGTTACTGTATAGAGTGATACTATGTTGCCTCTTTTTCTTCATGTGGTGTAATGTAGAAGTTGTGAAAAATTAAGTAATGTATTCTACAAGCCGAGCTTGAGATAACTGTGTTATTTCCTGCAGAGACGAGCCCTGACTGGATGAAATGATGGCGGTCTGTGCTGGATGAAAGATGAAGGACTTCACCTAGAGACGTCACTGGTGAGTCAGTGTGTTACCTATACACTGACACTATACACTGCATACTATATACAGAGCTCCTGTGTATAATTTCACTAGTGATCACTATATTATCTGTACACAGACACTGCATACTAAGTACAGATCTCCTGTGTATAATGGCCCTTATGGTGATAGTATGGTGCTTTTTTTAATTACTGATCAGAATTGTAGTATTCAGTCACTATGTGGTGGTAATATGTGGTCTGGACATGGTGTTGCGGTATTTGTTCCTTGTATGTGATATTATTCGATCACTGTGGTGGTAATATGTCATCTGGTCATGGTGTAGCGGTATTTGTTCCTTGTATGTGATATTATTGGTCATTTTAAAAATTGAAAAATAAATAAAAATATACCTAAATTGTATTGCATATTTTAACAAATATTTGATAGGTTACAGTAGAGTAGGGCCTGGCCAAAAGTGTCTACCGTGTTATGGTGGCGGCTTAAAAAATCTTTTGGCCAAAACAAAAGCTGCCAGCTATGTATGTGATCTGGTGATGGGAACTGTTAATGTGTGATAGGTGAGAAGTGGAGTTTTTCCAAGAGAGAGCGGTGGGACTGTGGACAGTTCGAGGGGTAGAGCGTGGAGGCGGGGCTGGGGTGGAGCCTGGGCGGAGTCTCAAAGGGGCCCCGAAAATTTTGCCAGTATGGGGCCCCGAAATTTCTAGTGGCAGCCCTGGCAGCATCTAAGGGGTTAAACAGATTTGGATGGTGCAAACACTGAGCGTGGCTAATGTAGCAAGTTGTCAGCTACAGTGGACAGCTGACAGCTGCTGGATTGTCATCTGTATGGGAATGCTATTCTCTTATATCTCAGGTCAGTTAAAAGAAGTATTGGCTGTCATTAAGGGGTTAAAAGATGGAATTTCAAAGATGGTCAGACACGTCTGGTCAGACTCATGGCTATGAATTTATGCATATTACATATTACATATTATATTTTTGCATCTTACTACAGTGTTCTTATTATTAAATCTGTCTTAGAGAATGTGAATTAGGGCATACTGTTCAAAGACAATGAAAAATAGCTCCTCAATTAATGTTCTATAGAGTGCCCAAATAAAAGAGGCATACAGCCACCAAATAACGGTTTCATGCAGTGCATATATAGTAGTACAACTAAAGCTTAGCTGGTATAAATACAAGTGCCAAAAAAGGCAGAGGATTTACTTTCCTCTGATGATTGATCTACTGCACTCTATTAGCTTCTCATTCTAAAATCCTCACATCTCATACAAAATTAGATCATTACTAGTTCTCATCTGATATTGACTTCCCAATTCCTCCCTCGGTTTATTATCCTCCACCAGGATCTGAATAAACTTGTTTTATCTAAACTACAGACACCTTGGGAAGCTGCCAAATATCACATCTCCCCACAGTGCAAAATGTAATCAAAGCTCGAATTAAATGTTCAGAAGACAAGGCGTCTTTCTTATCTCCACATACCTCGAAGGAACGTTAAAGACAGATGTTCTCCTAGGCCGTTCGTGAATCTTGTAAGACAATTAATAGTGTGTATGGCATGTGAGCCAAAATGATTAAATACACCAAACTTAATATTTTTTATTTTATTTTTGTTCATTCATCCTTATGTTTATAGTCCTTTTACTAGGCACTGCTCCTAATAGCTTGTTTCCTACTCCCCACTGATACCGAAGATCCCGAAACAGCTGTCTGTGGATGGATACCATGTTTTGGCATAGGTGGTAGGGTTGAGCGAAACGGGTCGAACATTTTCAAAAGTCGCCGACTTTTGGCTAAGTCGGGGTTTCATGAAACCCGATCCGACCCCTGTGCGGGGTCGGCCATGCGGTACGCGACTTTCGCGCCAAAGTCGCGTTTCAATGACGCGAAAAGCGCCATTTCTCAGCCAATGAAGGTAAACGCAGAGTGTGGGCAGCGTGATGACATAGGTCCTGGTCCCCACCATCTTAGAGAAGGGCATTGCAGTGATTGGCTTGCTGTCTGCGACGTCACAGGGGCTATAAAGAGGCGTTCCCGCCGACCGCCATCTTACTGCTGCTGATCTGAGCTTAGGGAGAGGTTGCTGCCGCTTTGTCAGAAGCAGGGATAGCGTTAGGCAGGGTCCATTAACCACAAAACCGCTTGTGCTGCAGCGATTTGCACTGTCCAACACCACCCTCGGTGTGCAGGGACAGTGGAAGTTTTTTTTTTTTTTTTTTTCCCCTCAGCGCTGTAGCTCATTGGGCTGCCCTAGAAGGCTCCCTGATAGCTGCATTGCTGTGTGTACGCCGCTGTGCAAACCAACTGCTTTTTTCAAAGCACAAATCCTCTTGTTCCTTCCTTTCTGCACAGCTATCTTTTTTGTTTGTCCACACTTTTTATTTCATTTGTGCATCAGTCCACTCCTTATTGCTGCCTGCCATACCTGGCTGAGATTACTGCAGGCAGGGAGATAGTAGCTGCCTGCCATACCTGGCTGAGATTACTGCAGGCAGGGAGATAGTAATTGTAGGACATTCCCTGTTTTTTTTTTTGTTTTTTTTTTGGTGGGAGATTAAGATTGGCAATTTGGCATTTCTGCTAGAGTGCCATCCCTGTGTGTGCCATCTCTCTCACATAGTGGGCCATAGAAAGCCTTTTCATTTTTCTGTATTTTTTTTTGTGGGGTGTATAAATTCTCCCTGATAAAAATACAGTGGGAGATTAATATTGGCCTTTGGGCTTGTGTGCCAGTCCTGAGTGTGCCATCTCTCTCACAAATAGTGGGCCATAGAAAGCCTATTTTATTTTTTTTGGGGTTTTAGAAATTCTCCCTGAAAAAAAGGGAGATTAATATTGGCCTCTGGGCTTGTGTGCCAGTCCTGAGCGTGCCATCTGTGCCAGCCCTGAGCGTGCCATCTCTCTCACAAATAGTGGGCCATAGAAAGCCTATTTATTTTTTTTTTTGGTTTTATAAATTCTCCCTGAAAAAAAGGGAGATTAATATTGGCCTCTGGGCTTGTGTGCCAGTCCTGAGCGTGCCATCTGTGCCAGCCCTGAGCGTGCCATCTCTCTCACAAATAGTGGGCCATAGAAAGCCTATTTAATTTTTTTTTTTGTTTTATAAATTTTCCCTGAAAAAAGGGAGATTAATATTGGCCTCTGGGCTTGTGTGCCAGTCCTGAGCGTGCCATCTGTGCCAGCCCTGAGCGTGCCATCTCTCTCACAAATAGTGGGCCATAGAAAGCCTATTTAATTTTTTTTTTTGTTTTATAAATTTTCCCTGAAAAAAGGGAGATTAATATTGGCCTCTGGGCTTGTGTGCCAGTTGTGAGCGTGCCATCTGTGCCAGTCCTGAGCGTGCCATCTCTCTCACAAATAGTGGGCCATAGAAAGCCTATTTAAATTTTTTTTTGGTTTTATAAATTCTCCCAGAAAAAAAGGGAGATTAATATTGGCCTCTGGGCTTCTGTGCCAGTCCTGAGCGTGCCATCTGTGCCAGTCCTGAGCGTCCCATCTCTCTCACAAATAGTGGGCCATAGAAAGCCTATTTTATTTTTTTTGGGGGTTTTATAAATTCTCCCTGAAAAAAAGGGAGATTAATATTGGCCTCTGGGCTTGTGTGCCAGTCCTGAGCGTGCCATCTGTGCCAGCCCTGAGCGTGCCATCTCTCTCACAAATAGTGGGCCATAGAAAGCCTATTTATTTTTTTTTTTTTGTTTTATAAATTTTCCCTGAAAAAAGGGAGATTAATATTGGCCTCTGGGCTTGTGTGCCAGTTGTGAGCGTGCCATCTGTGCCAGTCCTGAGCGTGCCATCTCTCTCACAAATAGTGGGCCATAGAAAGCCTATTTAAATTTTTTTTTGGTTTTATAAATTCTCCCAGAAAAAAAGGGAGATTAATATTGGCCTCTGGGCTTCTGTGCCAGTCCTGAGCGTGCCATCTGTGCCAGTCCTGAGCGTCCCATCTCTCTCACAAATAGTGGGCCATAGAAAGCCTATTTTATTTTTTTTGGGGGTTTTATAAATTCTCCCTGAAAAAAAGGGAGATTAATATTGGCCTCTGGGCTTGTGTGCCAGTCCTGAGCGTGCCATCTGTGCCAGCCCTGAGCGTGCCATCTCTCTCACAAATAGTGGGCCATAGAAAGCCTATTTATTTTTTTTTTTGTTTTATAAATTTTCCCTGAAAAAAGGGAGATTAATATTGGCCTCTGGGCTTGTGTGCCAGTTGTGAGCGTGCCATCTGTGCCAGTCCTGAGCGTGCCATCTCTCTCACAAATAGTGGGCCATAGAAAGCCTATTTAAATTTTTTTTTGGTTTTATAAATTCTACCAGAAAAAAAGGGAGATTAATATTGGCCTCTGGGCTTCTGTGCCAGTCCTGAGCGTGCCATCTGTGCCAGTCCTGAGCGTCCCATCTCTCTCACAAATAGTGGGCCATAGAAAGCCTATTTTTTTTTTTTTTTGGGTTTTAGAAATTCTCCCTGGAAAAAAAAAGGGAGATTAATATTGCCCTTTGGGCTTGTGTGCCAGTACTAAGCGTTCCATCTCTCTCTCTCTCTCTCTCTCTCAGTCAGTGGGCCATAGAACGCCTATTTTTGGTTTTATTTGTTTTCTAAATTCTCCCTGAAAAAATCATTTTATTTTATTTGGTTTCTAAATTCTTCCTGATAAAATCACATTTTTTTTATTATTTTTTTTTCTAAAGTCTCCCTGAAAAAAAAAAAAAAAAACAGTGGGAGATTAATATTGGCCTTTCTGCTTGTGTGCCAGTCTTGACTCCTGGGTGCGTCATCTCTCAGTCAGTGGGCCATAGAACGCCTATTTTTGGTTTTATTTGTTTTATAAATTCTCCCAGAAAAAATCATTTTATTTTATTTGGTTTCTAAATTCTTCCTGATAAAATCACATTTTTTTTATTATTTTTTTTTCTAAAGTCTCCCTGAAAAAAAAAAAAAAAAACAGTGGGAGATTAATATTGGCCTTTCTGCTTGTGTGCCAGTCTTGACTCCTGGGTGCGTCATCTCTCAGTCAGTGGGCCATAGAACGCCTATTTTTGGTTTTATTTGTTTTCTAAATTCTCCCTGAAAAAATCATTTTATTTTATTTGGTTTCTAAATTCTTCCTGATAAAATCACATTTTTTTTATTATTTTTTTTTCTAAAGTCTCCCTGAAAAAAAAAAAAAAAAACAGTGGGAGATTAATATTGGCCTTTCTGCTTGTGTGCCAGTCTTGACTCCTGGGTGCGTCATCTCTCAGTCAGTGGGCCATAGAACGCCTATTTTTGGTTTTATTTGTTTTATAAATTCTCCCAGAAAAAATCATTTTATTTTATTTGGTTTCTAAATTCTTCCTGATAAAATCATATTTTTTTTATTATTTTTTTTTCTAAAGTCTCCCTGAAAAAAAAAAAAAAAAAACAACCAAAAAAAACAGTGGGAGATTAATATTGGCCTTTCTGCTTGTGTGCCAGTCTTGACTCCTGGGTGTGCCATCTCTCTCTCTCTCTCTCTCTCTCTCTCTCTCTCTCCAATTGTGGTCCATAGAAAGCCTATATTTTTTTTCCTTGATTTGGGTTCTAAAATCTACCAGAGAAAATAACTACATCAATCATTGGTAGAAAAATATTGGCCTCTGGGTTTGTGTGCCACTCCTGACTCCTGTGTGCGTCATCTCTCAGTCAGTGGGCCATAGAACGCCTATTTTTGTTTTTATTTGTTTTATAAATTCTCCCTGAAAAAATCATTTTATTTTATTTGGTTTCTAAATTCTTCCTGATAAAATCATATTTTTTTTATTATTTTTTTTTCTAAAGTCTCCCTGAAAAAAAAAAAAAAAAAAAAAAAAAAAAAAAAACAGTGGGAGATTAATATTGGCCTTTCTGCTTGTGTGCCAGTCTTGACTCCTGGGTGTGCCATCTCTCTCTCTCTCTCTCTCTCTCTCCAATTGTGGTCCATAGAAAGCCTACATTTTTTTTCCTTGATTTGGGTTCCAAAATCTACCAGAGAAAATAACTCCATCAATCATTGGTAGAAAAATATTGGCCTCTGGGCTTGTGTGCCACTCCTGATTCCTGTGTGCGTCATCTCTCACTCAGTGGCCCATAGAAAGCATATAGTTTGTTACATTTGTTTTCTAAATTCTCCCTGCAAAAATCTTTTTTTTTTTTTTGGGGGGGGTTTCTAAAGTGTTCCTGAAAAAAATAAAAATAAAAAAAAAATAATAGTGTGACATTAATATTAACATTTGTGCTTCAGTGACAGTCCTGCGTGTGGGGCATCTCTCTAATTTGCAGCCACCAAAAAAAGAGTGTGTAACATTGGGCCTGATTTTCGCTGTGGTCTCACCAACCTGTAAAGGGGTAGCTAAATCATACTGAAGTTATAGCTCACCGTGTAAGTTGTGTGACTGCAACAAATAACGTTAGTTTGGTTACGTTTTTAAAACAATGAGGAAGTCTAGTGGAAGAGGTCGTGGCCGGGGGCGTTCATTGTCAGCTGGTAATGAGGGTAGTGGTAGTGGTGGAGCATCAGGTGGTCGTGGGGGAAAAAATATTGCACCTAAGTCTGGAGCTGTGGAGCCAGGTTCGTCGTCCGGCTACACAAGGCCTCGAACGCTCCCTTTTCTGGGATTAGGAAAACCGCTTTTAAAGCCGGAGCAGCAAGAGCAAGTTTTGGCTTATCTTGCTGACTCAGCCTCTAGCTCTTTTGCCTCATCTCGTGAAACTGGTAAAAGTAAAAGCAGCGCGTCGTTAGTGGATGTTCACGGTCAGGGACAAGTCACTTCCTTGTCCTCTTCAGCAAAAACAACAACAGAGAAGAATGCAGCAGGCGACACAACGGGTTACTCCATGGAGCTCTTTACACATACCGTCCCTGGCTTAGAAAGTGA
Source organism: Ranitomeya imitator (assembly GCF_032444005.1). Taxonomy (NCBI): domain Eukaryota; kingdom Metazoa; phylum Chordata; class Amphibia; order Anura; family Dendrobatidae; genus Ranitomeya; species Ranitomeya imitator. The sequence goes on along the minus strand of NC_091282.1, from coordinate 675,609,425 downwards.
AGCAGTTAACAGTCCATGCCCATTACAAATTGAATCTGACATGGAGTGCACTGACGCACAGCCACAGCCAGACTACTATGCTGGTCCTTTGACTCAGACCACAACATTGCCCTCGCAGGGTGCTGATCAAGAATCAGACCCTGATGAGACTATGTTGCCCCATCACGAACGCTATACCACCGAACGACACGGTGACACAGACGAAGTTGCGCAGGAGGTACAAGAAGAGTTATTAGATGACCCAGTTCTTGACCCCGATTGGCAGCCATTGGGGGAACAGGGTGCAGGCGGCAGCAGTTCTGAAGCAGAGGAGGAGGAGGGGCCGCAGCAGGCATCAACATCGCCACAGGTTCCATCTGCCGGGCCCGTATCTTGCCCAAAACGCGTGGCAAAGCCAAAACCTGGTGGAGGACAGCGTGGCCATCCGGTTAAAGCTCAGTCTGCAATGCCTGAAAAGGTATCCGATGCTAGAAAGAGTGCAGTCTGGCATTTTTTTAAACAACATCCAATTGATCAGCGCAAAGTCATCTGTCAAAAATGTTCTACTTCCTTAAGCAGAGGTCAGAATCTGAAAAGTCTCAATACTAGTTGCATGCATAGACATTTAACCACCATGCATTTGAAAGCTTGGACTAACTACCAAACGTCCCTTAAGGTTGTTGCACCCTCGGCCAATGAAGCTAGTCATCAACGCAACATCCCTTCCGGCAGTGTAGGACCACCATTTAGCGCACCACCTGCTGTATCTGTGCAGGTATCTTTGCCAGGCCAAAGCAGTCAGGGTCAGGGAATCACCAGTTTCGTAGTAGGAAACACTGCATCTAGGGCACCGGCGGCAACAATACCATCTCCCACCGTCTCTCAGTCTGCCATGTCCACCGGCACCCCCGCTAGTTCCACGATCTCCAGCTCTCCAGTCCAGCTCACCCTACATGAGACTATGGTTAGAAAAAGGAAATACTTAGCCTCGCATCCGCGTACACAGGGTTTGAACGCCCACATAGCTAGACTAATCTCGTTAGAGATGATGCCCTACCGGTTAGTTGAAAGCGAAGCTTTCAAAGACCTGATGGACTACGCTGTACCACGCTACGAGCTACCCAGTCGACACTTTTTTCCAGAAAAGCCATCCCAGCCCTCCACCAGCATGTTAAAGAGCGCATCGTCCATGCACTCAGGCAATCTGTGAGCACAAAGGTGCACCTGACAACAGATGCATGGACCAGTAGGCATGGCCAGGGACGTTACGTGTCCATCACGGCACACTGGGTAAATGTGGTGGATTCAGGGTCCACAGGGGACAGCAAGTTTGGGACAGTTCTGCCTAGCCCACGGTCTAGTAAACAGTTGTCTGTAGCCGTTCGCACCCCCTCCTCCTCCTCCTCCTCGTCCTCCTGCAGAAGCAAGAGCTCGTCCACAGACCGCAGTCGCACAAACACTCCATCCGCACCTGCCACTGTTGCACACCAGGTCTCCCATTATGGGGCAGCTACTGGCATACGTCAGCAGGCTGTATTGGCTATGAAGTGTTTGGGCGACAATAGACACACCGCGGAAGTTCTGTCCGAGTTCTTGCAGCAAGAAACGCAGTCGTGGCTGGGCACTGTAGATCTTGAGGCAGGCAAGGTAGTGAGTGATAACGGAAGGAATTTCATGGCTGCCATCTCCCTTTCCCAACTGAAACACATTCCTTGCCTGGCTCACACCTTAAACCTGGTGGTGCAGTGCTTCCTGAAAAGTTATCCGGGGTTATCCGACCTGCTCCTCAAAGTGCGTGGACTTTGCGCACATATCCGCCGTTCGCCTGTACACTCCAGCCGTATGCAGACCTATCAGCGTTCTTTGAACCTTCCCCAGCATCGCCTAATCATAGACGTTGCAACAAGGTGGAACTCAACACTGCACATGCTTCAGAGACTGTGCGAACAGAGGCGGGCTGTTATGTTTTTGTGGGAGGATACACATACACGGGCAGGCAGTAGGATGGCAGACATGGAGTTGTCAGGTGTGCAGTGGTCGAAGATTCAAGACATGTGTCAAGTCCTTCAGTGTTTTGAGGAATGCACACGGCTGGTTAGTGCAGACAACGCCATAATAAGCATGAGCATCCCCCTAATGCGTCTGCTGATGCAAAGTTTGACGCACATAAAGGATCAGGCGTCTGCACCAGAGGAAGAGGAAAGCCTTGATGACAGTCAGCGATTGTCTGGTCAGGGCAGTGTACATGACGAGGTACCGGGCGAAGAGGAGGTGGAGGATGAGGAGGATGATGGGGATGAGTATATTTTTAATGAGGAAGCTTTCCCGGGGGCACGGGAAATTGGTGGCGTGGCAAGGCCGGGTTCTGGTTTTTTGAGGGACACAAGTGACGTAGATTTGCCTGCAACTGCCCCTCAACCAAGCACAACCGCAGATTTGACAACGGGAACTTTGGCCCACATGGCGGATTATGCCTTGCGTATCCTCAAAAGGGACACACGCATTACAAAAATGATGAACGATGACGATTACTGGTTGGCCTGCCTCCTTGATCCTCGCTATAAAGGCAAATTGCAAAATATTATGCCACATGAGAACTTGGAACTAATATTAGCAACAAAACAATCAACTCTTGTTGACCGTTTGCTTCTGGCATTCCCTGCACACAGCGCCCGTGATCGTTCTCACACGAGCTCCAGGGGCCAGCAGACCAGAGGTGTTAGAGGGGCAGAAATCAGAAGTGGCGTTGGCCAGAGGGGTTTTCTGACCAGGTTGTGGAGTGATTTTTCTATGACCGCAGACAGGACAGGTACTGCAGCATCAATTCAAAGTGACAGGAGACAACATTTGTCCAGTATGGTTACAAACTATTTTTCATTCCTTATCGACATTCTCCCTCAACCGTCATTCCCATTTGATTACTGGGCATCCAAATTAGACACCTGGCCAGAATTGGCAGAATATGCATTGCAGGAGCTTGCTTGCCCGGCAGCTAGTGTCCTATCAGAAAGAGTATTCAGTGCTGCAGGTTCAATACTAACAGAAAAAAGGACTCGTCTGGCTACCCAAAATGTAGATGATCTAACCTTCATTAAAATGAACCACAACTGGATTTCAAAATCTTTTGCCCCACCCTGCCCGGCTGACACCTAGCTTTCCTATGAAAAGGTCTTGCCTGTGGACTATTCTGAATGACTTTTCCAATCTCGTAATTTTCTTCACCTGATTGTCCAGCATACGACATGTTTCCACCTCACGAAATGGCCAAACTCCCCACACGGGGCCGTGCTATCGCCACTTTGCGCTTGGACCCTTGAGAGTGCTGTTTGTCTGAAGAGGTGGGTGTGGCCGCTTTTGGTCGACGGCACTGCCACTGGGTCCCTCATAGTACAATAAAGTGTCTCTGGCGGTGGTGGTGCGCACCCAACGTCAGACACACCGTTGTAATATGAGGGGCCCTGTGCCTGTAACGCCGGCCACAAGACAGTTCCCCCCCCAGCTCAAACAGTGCTCTACCACTAGCAAAATTATCTCTCACAGCTTCACCAATGTGTAGTCTAGGCGCTGACATCCTTCAATGCCTGGCACTGACAATACCATTGTTTTGACATTTTTGTTATGTTAGGCCTTCGAAGCCTGTCTGCGGTCCCTTCTTTCTACAACTACTACACTGACCAGGCCACTGCTGGCCGTGTTACCCTGGAACCAATTTAAAAGTGCCTACAGTCAGCCCAATTTTGTTATGTTAGGCCTTCGAAGACTGTCTGCCGTCACTCCTTCCACTAGACTTCCACTGACCATACACTGCTGCCCATGTACCCCTGGAACCAATTTAAAGTGCCTACAGCCAGCCCAATTTTGTTATGTTAGGCCTTGGAAGCCTGTCTGCGGTCACTCCTTCCACTAGACTTCCACTGACCAGACCACTGCTGCCCGTGTACCCCTGGAACCAATTTAAAAGTGCCTACAGCCAGCCCAAGTTTGTTATGTTAGGCCTTGGAAGCCTGTCTGCGGTCACTCCTTCCACTAGGCCTCCACTGACCACACCACTGCTGTCCGTGTACCCCTGGAACCAATTTAAAATTGCCTACAGCCATGTGTTATTATTTTAGGCCTTCGATGCCTGTCTGCGGTCACTCCTTCCACTAGGCCTCCACTGACCACACCACTGCTGTCCGTGTACCCCTGGAACCAATTTAAAATTGCCTACAGCCAGCCCAATTTTTTTATTTTAGGCCTTCGATGCCTGTCTGCGGTCCATTCTTTCAACTACTACTACACTGACCAGGTCACTGCTGCCCGTGTACCCCTGGAACCAATTTAAAATTGCCTACAGCCATGTGTTATTATTTTAGGCCTTCGATGCCTGTCTGCGGTCACTCCTTCCACTAGGCCTCCACTGACCACACCACTGCTGCCCGTGTACCCCTGGAACCAATTTAAAATTGCCTACAGCCAGCCCAATTTTTTTATTTTAGGCCTTCGATGCCTGTCTGCGGTCCATTCTTTCAACTACTACTACACTGACCAGGTCACTGCTGCCCGTGTACCCCTGGAACCAATTTAAAATTGCCTACAGCCATGTGTTATTATTTTAGGCCTTCGATGCCTGTCTGCGGTCACTCCTTCCACTAGGCCTCCACTGACCACACCACTGCTGTCCGTGTACCCCTGGAACCAATTTAAAATTGCCTACAGCCATGTGTTATTATTTTAGGCCTTCGATGCCTGTCTGCGGTCACTCCTTCCACTAGGCCTCCACTGACCACACCACTGCTGCCCGTGTACCCCTGGAACCAATTTAAAATTGCCTACAGCCAGCCCAATTTTTTTATTTTAGGCCTTCGATGCCTGTCTGCGGTCCATTCTTTCAACTACTACTACACTGACCAGGTCACTGCTGCCCGTGTACCCCTGGAACCAATTTAAAATTGCCTACAGCCATGTGTTATTATTTTAGGCCTTCGATGCCTGTCTGCGGTCACTCCTTCCACTAGGCCTCCACTGACCACACCACTGCTGTCCGTGTACCCCTGGAACCAATTTAAAATTGCCTACAGCCATGTGTTTTTATTTTAGGCCTTCGATGCCTGTCTGCGGTCCATTCTTTCAACTACTACTACACTGACCAGGGCACTGCTGGCCGTGTACCCCTGGAACCAACATCAGAAAATATAAAAATAAGTATTTTGCTTATAAAAAAGAAAATACTGGTGAGATATCAAATGCAGACATTTTAACATTAAAAACAAACACACAACTAAAATCTGGTACAGTACTAAAAATGGCCACCAGCTACAATTACTTTCTCCTGCAAGTAGTTAACTGAAAGTTTTTTTAAATTGAAAACACACATATGGCATCCACCGAGTGTTGTCCTGTCGCGTCTTCTTTATATTATTGCCGAGAAGATGCAAAATAATGAAAATAATAAAATCATTAATTACCAAAATAATAGAGAAAGTCAACACCACATTGCAAATAAACATTCATTCCAAATAAAGAAGCAGGGCGCGTCCGAGGGTGAGTATATACCTAATAAGAATCTAATCACCCTCGGACGCGCAATGCTTATTTCCAACAGCCTTCCTTCCTAAGAATCAGCCCTTCCGTCGTGTAGAGAGACGTTGTGTTACACTCCAAGGTGTTCCCCAGGTTGCCTTTCCTGAGCTTCGATCTACCGGCTCTCGTTTAGTAGTTGTTGGATACTACGCTGCATTAGGCCTTCAAATTGGGTATGGGGTGTAGAGAGATGGTGTGTTCCACTCCAAGGTGTTCCCCAGGTTGCCTTTCCTGAGCTTCGATCTTCCGGCTCTCGTTTAGTAGTTCTTGGAAACTACACTGCATTAGGCCTTCAAATTGGGTATGGGGTGTAGAGAGAGGGTGTGTTACACTCCAAGGTGTTCCCCAGGTTGCCTTTCCTGAGCTTCGATATTCCGGCTCTCGTTTAGTAGTTATCGGAAACTACGCTGCATTAGGCCTACAAATTGGGTATGGGGTGTAGAGAGAGGGTGTGTTACACTCCAAGGTGTTCCCCAGGTTGCCTTTCCTGAGCTTCGATATTCCGGCTCTCGTTTAGTAGTTGTCGGAAACTACGCTGCATTAGGCCTACAAATTGGGTATGGGGTGTAGAGAGAGGGTTTGTTACACTCCAAGGTGTTCCCCAGGTTGCCTTTCCTGAGCTTCGATCTTCCGGCTCTCGTTTAGTAGTTGTTGGAAACTACGCTGCATTAGGCCTTCAAATTGGGTATGGGGTGTAGCGAGAGGGTGTGTTACACTCCAAGGTGTTCCCCAGGTTGCCTTTCCTGAGCTTCGATCTTCCGGCTCTCGTTTAGTAGTTCTTGGAAACTACACTGCATTAGACCTTCAAATTGGGTATGGGGTGTAGAGAGAGGGTGTGTTACACTCTAAGGTGTTCCCCAGGTTTCCTTGCCATTGCTTCGGTCTTCCGACTCTCGTTTAGTAGTTGTAGAAAAGTACACTGCATTAGGCCATACAAAATGGGTATGGGGTGGAGAGAGATGGTGTGTTACACTCCAAGGTGTTCCCCCGGTTGCCTTTCCTGAGCTTCTATCTTCAGGCTCTCATTAAATTGTGGTTAAATGGAACAACTGCATTTGGCGTACTAGTTGGTTTGGGGCCTACTATCGGTGTCTGCCACTCCTTGCTGTTCTCCTCCACTGAACAAAGCTGTGCCGCCTGTTTACTACGGTTGCCAATTTTGAACTGCATTTCGACTACTTACTGATTTGGCCCTACTCTCTGTGTCAGCCTCTCATTCCAGTTGTCCTCCACTGCAATGCCCCCTGGTTATTCCTGTGTTACCAATTTTGAACTGCATTTAGCCCACTTTCTTCTTTGGGCCTATATCTGTGTTTCCACTTCATCGTGCCCATTGCCCAGCCAGTGATAGATGAGTCTGCTGGTACATTGACCCATAACGCAACATTCCCCGTGCACGCTACACAACAACATTGTGACCCTGCTGAAAGTCAGGTTGCTCTTCCCGCATACCATACCACCTTACACGGGGACAAAGAGGAAGGTGCAGATGAAAGTGCAGGTTCCTTCATCAGGTGGGGGGAGGAATACTAGTTGGCGACGTCACTGGCACAGGGCCTCTCATAGTACGCAAAAGTGTTGCTGCCGGTGGGAGGCGCCCCCGCCGTGCAAACACACCGCTGTACTTTGAGGGGCCCTGTGCCAGTGCCAATGCCAACGAGTGGGCCCCCCCTGCTTGCTCAGGTTCACAGCACTTGCAAAGTTGAAATACTTACCTCTCCCTGCTCCACTGCCGTGACGTGGTCCAGATTTCCTGGGCCCACTAATTACTTGAACCAGCCCTACCCCCCACAACTTTAGCCAAATGACCCCCAATTTCAAATGCCTTCCAATTATTATAAGGTAAATTACGCTTGACAAGCTTCATTAAGAAGAATGGATGGTTTTGACATTAAAATGGGCACTCTAGGTGTTTTCCTGGCCCCCACTCACTGCCGACTATGCTGCCCCATTGACTTGCATTGGGTTTCGTGTTTCGGTCGATCCCGACTTTACGTCATAATCGGCCGATTTCACTCGACCCGACTTTGGACATAGTCGGGTTTCGCAAAACCCGGCTCGACTCTAAAAAGGTCAAGGTCGCTCAACTCTAATAGGTGGTTTTCCTTTTTGGATGCTGCCTGTTATGATCCGGTGACCTTGGAGCAGCATGAAAACTTTCACTGGAGTAGGTGGTAACTATACTGACCGCAAATCCTGATCTTAACAACTCAACTAGAAGTAGCCGTGGGGTGTACCTAACAAACCCTAGACACCTCGTCACAGCCGGAGGACTAGATACCCCTATAGATGGAAATAGGAATACTACCTTGCCTCAGAGCAGAACCCCAAAGTATAGGCAGCCCCCCACAAATATTGGCTGTGAGTAGGAGAGGAAAGACAAACACAGGCAGAAAACAGGATTTAGCACAAGAGGCCACTCTAGCTAAAATAGGAAAGGATAGAACAGAGTCCTGTGCGGTCAGTATTAAAACCCTTCCAAAAATATCCACAGCAGATTATCCAAAAAATTCCTCCATCTAACTAAAGATGTGGAACGTATATCTGCAACTCCAGAGACACCTACACTCAGAGCAGGAATACAATAAAAAAACAAGCACACAGCTTGTGTGCATAGAAAAAGAAACACACTTATCTTTGCTGAATTGGCAGCTAAGCAGGAGAAGCCAGACAGAGATCCAACACTTCCCAAGAAACATTGACAACTGGCAAGGACTAATGAGTCCTGCAAACCTGAATATCCCAGTCAGAATTGCAATCAGAAGATACACCTGTCCAGGACTGCAGGCCAGGGACAACTGCATTACCACCTACAACCACCGGAGGGAGCCCAAAAGCAGAATTCACAACAGTACCCCCCCTTGAGGAGGGGTCACCGAACCCTCACCAGAGCCTCCAGGCCGATCAGGATGAGCCAGATGAAAGGCACGAACCAAATCAGCGGCATGGACATCAGAGGCAAAAACCCAAGAATTATCCTCCTGGCCATAACCCTTCCACTTGACAAGGTACTGAAGCTTCCGCCTCGAAAAACGGGAATCCAAAATCTTCTCAACAGCATACTCCAACTCCCAATCAACCAACACAGGGGCGGAGGATCAATAGAGGGAACAACGGGCTCCACATATTTCCGCAGTAAAGATCTATGGAAGACATTATGGATCGCAAAAGAGGCCAGAAGCGCCAGTCGAAAAGACTCCGGATTAATAATCTCAGAAATCCTAAAAGGACCAATAAACAGAGGCTTAAACTTAGGAGAAGAAACCTTCATAGGAACATGACGGGAAGACAACCAGACCAGATCCCCAACCCGAAGCCAGAAAATAACACACCGACGACGGTTAGCAAAACGTTGAGCCTCCTCCTGAGACAACACTAAATTGTCCACCACATGAGCCCAAATCTGCTGCAACCTGTCAACCACAGAATCCACACCAGGACAGTCAGAAGGCTCAACCTGCCCACAAGAAAAACGAGGATGAAAACCAAAATTACAAAAGAAAGGCGAAACCAAAGTATCCGAACTAGCCCGATTATTAAGGGCAAACTCGGCCAATGGCAAGAAAGCCACCCAATCATCCTGATCAGCAGACACAAAGCATCTCAAATAAGTCTCCAAAGTCTGATTAGTTCACTCGGTCTTACCATTTGTCTGAGGATGAAACGCAGAAGAAAAAGACAAATCAATGCCCAGCCTAGCACAAAAGGCCCGCCAAAACCTAGAAACAAACTGGGAACCTCTGTCGGACACAATATTCTCCAGAATACCATGCAAACGAACCACATGCTGAAAAAACAACGGAACCAAATCCGAAGAGGAAGGCAATTTAGGCAAAGGCACCAAATGAACCATCTTAGAGAACCGGTCACAAACAACCCAGATAACCGACATCCTCTGGGAAACCGGAAGGTCGGAAATAAAATCCATAGAAATATGCGTCCAGGGCCTCTCAGGGACCGGCAATGGCAAAAGCAACCCACTAGCACGGGAACAACAAGGCTTGGCCTGCGCACAAGTCCCACAGGACTGCACAAAAGAATCCACATCACGCAACAAAGAAGGCCACCAAAAGGACCTACCAACCAAGTCTCTGGTACCAAAAATGCCAGGATGACCAGACAACACGGAACAGTGAACCTCAGAAATCACTCTACTAGTCCATATGTCAGGAACAAACCGTTTCCCCACAGGACAGCGGTCAGGTTTGTCAGCCTGAAATTCCTGAAGAACCCATCGTAAATCAGGGGAAATGGCAGAAAGGACCACCCCTTCTTTCAGAATACCGACCGGTTCTAAGACCTCAGGAGAATCAGGCAAAAACTCCTAGAGAGGGCATCAGCCTTAATGTTCCTAGAACCCGGAAGGTACGAGACCACGAAATCAAAATGGGAAAAAAACAAGGACCATCGAGCCTGTCTAGGATTCAGCCGTTTGGCAGACTCGAGGTAAATCAAATTCTTATGATTGGTCAAGACCACAATACGGTGCTTAGCTCCCTCAAGCCAATGTCGCCACTCCTCAAACGCCCACTTCATAGCCAACAACTCCCAATTGCCGACATCAAAATTGCGTTCAGCAGGCGAAAACTTACGGGAAAAGAAGGCACACGGTTTCATTAAGGAACCAACAGGATCCCTCTGAGACAAAACGGCCCCTGCCCCAATCTCAGAAGCGTCAACCTCAACCTGAAACGGAAAAGAAACATCCGGTTGGCGCAACACTGGAGCAGAAGTAAATCGACGTTTAAGCTCCTGAAAGGCAGAGACAGCCGCAGAGGACCAATTCGCCACATCAGCGCCTTTCTTCGTCAAATTGGTCAAGGGTTTAACCACGCTGGAAAAATTAGCAATGAAACGGCGATAAAAATGTGCAAAACCCAAAAATTTCTGAAGGCTCTACACGGATGTGGGCTGAATCCAATCATGAATGGCCTGAACCTTAACCCCTTCATGACCCAGCCTATTTTGACCTTAATGACCTGGCCGTTTTTTGCAATTCTGACCAGTGTCCCTTTATGAGGTAATAACTCAGGAACGCTTCAACGGATCCTAGCGGTTCTGAGATTGTTTTTTCGTGACATATTGGGCTTCATGTTAGTGGTAAATTTAGGTCAATAAATTCTGCGTTTATTTGTGATAAAAACGGAAATTTGGCGAAAATTTTGAAAATTTCGCAATTTTCACATTTTGAATTTTTATTCTGTTAAACCAGAGAGTTATGTGACACAAAATAGTTAATAAATAACATTTCCCACATGTATACTTTACACCAGCACAATTTTGGAAACAACATTTTTTTTTGCTAGGAAGTTATAAGAGTTAAAATTTGACCAGCGATTTCTCATTTTTACAACGAAATTTACAAAACCATTTTTTTTAGGGACCACCTCACATTTGAAGTCAGTTTGAGGGGTCTATATGGATGAAAATACCCAAAAGTGACACCATTCTAAAAAATGCACCCCTCAAGGTGCTCAAAACCACATTCAAGAAGTTTTTTAACCCTTCAGGTGCTTCACAGCAGCAGAAGCAACATGGAAGGAAAAAATGAACATTTAACTTTTTAGTCACAAAAATTATCTTTTAGCAACATTTTTTTTATTTTCCCAATGGTACAAGGAGAAACTGAACCACGAAAGTTGTTGTCCAATTTGTCCTGAGTACGCTGATACCTCATATGTGGGGGTAAACCAATGTTTGGGCGCACGGCAGGGCTTGGAAGGGAAGGAGCGCCATTTGACTTTTTGAATGAAAAATTGGCTCCACTCTTTAGCGGACACCATGTCACGTTTGGAGAGCCCCCGTGTGCCTAAAAATTGGAGCTCCCCCACACGTGACCCCATTTTGGAAACTAGACGCCCCAAGGAACTTATCTAGATGCATAGTGAGAACTTTGAACCCCCGGGGGCTTCACAAATTGATCCGTAAAAATGAAAAAGTACTTTTTTTTCACAAAAAAATTCTTTTAGCCTCAATTTTTTTCATTTTCACATGGGCAACAGGATAAAATGGATCCTAAAATTTGTTGGGCAATTTCTCATGAGTACACTGATACCTCACATGTGGAGGTAAACCACTGTTTGGGCACATGGTAAGGTTCGGAAGGGAAGGAGCGCCATTTGACTCTTTGAATGAAAAATTATCTCCATCGTTAGCGGACACCATGTCGTGTTTGGAGAGCCCCCGTGTGCCTAAACATTGGAGCTCCCCCACAAATGACCCCATTTTGGAAACTAGACCCCCCAAGGAACTTATCTAGATGCATATTGAGCACTTTAAACCCTCAGGTGCTTCACAAATTGATCTGTAAAAATGAAAAAGTACTTTTTTTTTTCACAAAAAAATTCTTTTCGCCTCAGTTTTTCATTTTCACATGGGCAATAGGATAAAATGAATCCTAAAATTTGTTGGGCAATTTCTCCCGAGTACGCCGATACCTCATATGTGGGGGTAAACCACTGTTTGGGCACACGGCAAGGCTCGGAAGGGAAGGCGCGCCATTTGACTTTTTGAATGGAAAATTAGCTCCAATTGTTAGCGGACACCATGTCGCGTTTAGAGAGCCTCTGTGTGCCTATGCATTGGAGCTCCCCCACAAGTGACCCCATTTTGGAAACTAGACCCCCCAAGGAACTTATCTAGATGCATATTGAGCACTTTAAACCCCCAGGTGCTTCACAGAAGTTTATAATGCAGAGCCATGAAAATAAAAAATAATTTTTCTTTCCTCAAAAATGATTTTTAGCCTGGAATTTCCTATTTTGCCAAGGGTAATAGGAGAAATTGGACCGCAAATGTTGTTGTCCAGGTTGTCCTGAGTACGCTGATACCCCATATGTGGGGGTAAACCACTGTTTGGGCGCACGGCAGGGCTCGGAAGGGAAGGCACGCCAATTGGCTTTTTAAATGGAAAATTAGCTCCAATCATTAGCGGACACCATGTCACGTTTGGAGAGCCCCTGTGTGCCTAAACATTGGAGATCCCCCACATATGACCCCATTTTGGAAACTAGACCCCCAAAGGAACTAATCTAGATGTGTGGTGAGGACTTTGAACTTCCAAGTGCTTCACAGAAGTTTATAACGCAGAGCCATGAAAATAAAATAAAAATTTTATTTTCTCTAAAATGATCTTTTAGCCTGCAATTTATTATTTTCCCAAGGGTAACAGGAGAAATTTGACCCCAAAAGTTGTTGTACAGTTTCTCCTGAGTACGCTGATACCCCATATGTGGGGGTAAACCACAGTTTGGGCACATGTCGGGGCTCGGAAGTCAAGTAGTGACATTTTGAAATGCAGACTTTGATGGAATGCTCTGCGGGCGTTACGTTGCGTTTGCAGAGCCCCTGATGTGGCTAAACAGTAGAAACCCCCCACAAGTGACCCCATTTTAGAAACTAGACCCCGAAAGGAACTTATCTAGATGTGAGGTGAGCACTTTGAACCCCCAAGTGCTTCACAGAAGTTTATAACACAGAGCAGTGAAAATAATAAATACGTTTTCTTTCCTCAAAAATAATTTTTTAGCCCAGAATTTTTTATTTTCCCAAGGGTTACAGGAGAAATTGGACCCCAAAAGTTGTTGTCCAGTTTCTCCTGAGTACGCTGATACCCCATATGTGGGGGTAAACCACTGTTTGGGCACACGTCGGGGCTCAGAAGGGAAGTAGTGACTTTTGAAATGCAGACTTTGATGGAATGGTCTGCGGGCGTCACGTTGCGTTTGCAGAGCCCCTGGTGTGCCTAAACAGTAGAAACCCCCCACAAGTGACCCCATTTTGGAAACTAGACCCCCCAAGGAACTTATCTAGATATGTGGTGAGCACTTTGAACCCCCAAGTGCTTCACAGACGTTTACAACGCAGAGCCGTGAAAATAAAAAATCATTTTTCTTTCCTCAAAAATGATGTTTTAGCAAGCAATTTTTTATTTTCTCAAGGGTAACAGGAGAAATTGGACCCCAGTAATTGTTGCCCAGTTTGTCCTGAGTATGCTGGTACCCCATATGTGGGGGTAAACCACTGTTTGGGCACATGTCGGGGCTCGGAAGTCAAGTAGTGACGTTTTGAAATGCAGACTTTGATGGAATGGTCTGCGGGCGTCACGTTGCGTTTGCAGAGCCCCTGGTGTGCCTAAACAGTAGAAACCCCCCACAAGTGACCCCATTTTGGAAACTAGACCCCCCAAGGAACTTATCTAGATATGTGGTGAGCACTTTGAACCCCCAAGTGCTTCACAGACGTTTACAACGCAGAGCCGTGAAAATAAAAAATCATTTTACTTTCCTCAAAAATGATGTTTTAGCAAGCAATTTTTTATTTTCTCAAGGGTAACAGGAGAAATTGGACCCCAGTAATTGTTGCCCAGTTTGTCCTGAGTACACTGATACCCCATATGTGGGGGTAAACCACTGTTTGGGCACACGTCGGGGCTCGGAAGGGAAGGAGCACCATTTGACTTTTTGAATAAAAGATTGGCTGGAATCAATGGTGGCGCCATGTTGCGTTTGGAGACCCCCTGATGTGCCTAAACAGTGGAAACCCCTCAATTCTTACGCCAACACACCCCTAACCCTTATCCCAACTGTAGCCGTAACCCTAACCACAACCCTAACCGCAACACACCCCTAACCACAACCCTAACCCCAACACACCCCTAACCCTAACCACAACCCTAATTCCAACCCAACCCTAACCCTAAGGCTATGTACCCACGTTGCGGATTCGTGTGAGATTTTTCCGCACCATTTTTGAAAAATCCGCGGGTAAAAGGCACTGCGTTTTACCTGCGGATTTCACCTGCGGATTCCTATTGAGGAATAGGTGTAAAACGCTGCGGAATCCGCACAAAGAATTGACATGCTGCGGAAAATACAACGCAGCGTTTCCGTGCGGTATTTTCCGCACCATGGGCACAGCGGATTTGGTTTTCCATAGGTTTACATGGTACTGTAAACCTGATGGAACAATCCGCTGCGGATCCGCAGCCAAATCCGCACCGTGTGCACATAGCCTAATTCTAAAGGTATGTGCACACGCTTTGGAAAACGCTGCGGATCCGCAGCAGTTTCCCATGAGTTTACATTTCAATGTAAACCTATGGGAAACAAAAATCGCTGTACACATGCTGCGGAAAAACTGCACGGAAACGCAGCGGTTTACATTCCGCAGCATGTCACTTCTTTCTGCGGATTCCACAGCGGTTTTACAACTGCTCCAATAGAAAATCGCAGTTGTAAAACCGCAGTGAAATGCGCAGAAAAACCGCGGTAAATCTGCCATAAATCCGCAGCGGTTTAGCACTGCGGATTTATCAAATCCGCTGCAGAAAAATCCGCAGAGGACCAGAATACGTGTGCACATACCGAAACCCTAACCCTAACCCTACCCCTAACCCTACCCCTACCCCTACCCCTACCCCTAACCCTACCCCTAACCCTACCCCTAACCCTAACCCTACCCCTAACCCTACCCCTAACCCTAACCCTAGTTGTAACTCCAACCTTAGTGAAAAAAAAAAAAAATTCTTTATTTTATTATTGTCCCTATCTATGGGGGACAAATGGGGGGGGTCATTTACTGTTTTTTTATTTTGACCACTGTGATAGATTATATCACAGTGATCAAAATTCACATTGGAACGAATCTGCCGGCCGGCAGATTCGGCGGGCGCACTGCGCATGCGCCCGCCATTTTGGAACATGGCGGCGCTCGGGGAAGAAGACTGACGGACCCCGCCAGGATCGGTAAGTATAAGGGGGGGAGATCAGGGCACAGGGGGGGGAGATCAGGGCACGGGGGGGCGTCGGAGCACGGGGGGGGAGGGATCGGAGCATGGGGGAGAGTGATCGGTGTGCGGGCGGGTGGATCGGTGTGCAGGGGGGGGGGATCGGTGTGCAGGGGGGGTGGTTCGGAGCACGGGGGGGGATCGGAGTGCGGGGGGGTTTGATTGGAGCACGGGGGGGTGTGATTGGAGCACGGGGGAGCGGACAGGAGGACGGGGGAGCGGAGCACAGGACGGAGGGGAGCGGGCCACAGATCGGGGGGCTGGGGGGGCGATCGGAGGGGTGGGGTGGGGGCACATTAGTATTTCCAGCCATGGCCGATGATATTGCAGCATCGGCCATGGCTGGATTGTAATATTTCACCATTTTTTTAGGTGAAATATTACAAATCGCTCTGATTGGCAGTTTCACTTTCAACAGCCAATCAGAGCGATCGTAGCCACGAGGGGGTGAAGCCACCCCCCCTGGGCTAAACTACCACTCCCCCTGTCCCTGCAGATCGGGTGAAATGGGAGTTAACCCTTTCACCCGATCTGCAGGGACGCGATCTTTCTGTGACACAGCATATGCGTCACAGGTCGGATTGGCACCGACTTTCATGACGCATACGCTGTGTCACAGGTCGGGAAGGGGTTAACCGGATCCATCTCTATAGACGAGGGAGAAAAAATAAAGCCCAAAAAGGAAACCTTCTGCACCCCAAAGAGACACTTAGACCCTTTCACAAACAGGGCATTGTCACGAAGGATCTGAAATACCATCCTGACCTGTTCCACATGAGACTCCCAATCATTGGAAAAAACCTAAATATCGTCCAAATATTCAATCAGGAACTTATCAATATAAGTCCGGAAAATATCATGCATGAAGGACTGAAAAACAAATGGAGCATTAGTGAGCCCGAATGGCATCACAAGGTATTCAAAATGGCCTTCGGGCGTGTTAAACACAGTTTTCCATTCATCACCCTGCTTAATACGAACAAGATTATATGCCCCCAAAGGTCAATCTTCGTAAACCAACTAGCTCCCTTAATCCTAGCAAACAAATCGGTAAGCAAAGGTAAAGGGTATTGAAACTTGACCGTGATTTTATTCAAGAGGCGATAATCAATACAGGGTCTCAAGGAACCATCGTTTTTAGCAACAAAAAAGAACCCCGCTCCCAACGGTGAAGAAGATGGCCGAATATGCCCTTTCTCCAAAGACTCCTTAATATAGCTCCGCATGGCGGTATGTTCAGGCACAGACAGGTTGAAAAGTCGACCTTTAGGAAACTTACAGCCTGGAATCAAGTCAATAGCACAATCGCAGTCCCTGTGCGGTGGAAGGAAACTGGACTTGGGCTCATCAAATACATCCTGAAAATCAGACAAAAATTCTGGAATTTCAGAAGAGGAAGAAGAGGAGATTGACATCAAAGGAACATCATTATGAACCCCCTGACAACCCCAACTAGTCACAGACATGGACTTCCAATCCAACACAGGATTATGTACCTGCAACCACGGAAAACCCAGCACGATAGCATCATGCAAATTATGCAACACCAGAAATCGACAATCTTCCTGATGGGCTGGTGCCATGCGCATGGTCACCTGTGTCCAAAACTGGGGCTTATTTTTAGCCAAGGGTGTAGCATCAATGCCCCTTAAAGGAATAGGGTTCTGCAAAGGCTGCAAGGGAAAACCACAACGCCTGGCAAACTCAAAGTCCATTAAGTTCAAGGCGGCACCTGAATCCACAAACGCCATGACAGAAAATGATGACAATGAGCAGATCAAGGACACAGATAACAGAAATTTAGGTTGTACAGTACTGATGGTAAATGAACTAGCGATCCTCTTTGTCCGCTTAGGGCAGACTGAAATTACATAAGAAGCGTCGCCACAATAATAACACAACCCATTCTGACGTCTGAATCCTTGTCGTTCCATTCTAGACAGAATCCTATTACACTGCATTGGCTCAGGAATCTGCTCTGAGGACAACGCCACAGCGCACACAATCCTGCGCTCCCGCAAGCGCCGGTCAATCTGAATGGCCAGAGACATAGAATCACTCAGACCGGAAGGTGTGGGAAACCCCACCATAACATCTTTAACGGATTCAGAAAGACCCTTTCTGAAAATTGCCGCCAAAGCATCATTATTCCATTTAGTCAACACAGACCATTTTCTGAATTTCTGACAATACAATTCTGCCGCCTCTTGACCCTGAGACAGGGCCAACAAGGTCTTCTCAGCTTGATCCACAGAATTAGGTTCATCATATATTAATCCTAAAGCCTGAAAAAAGGAGTCTACATTAAGCAAAGCCAGATTCCCAGATTCCAGGGAAAACGCCCAATCCTGCGGGTTGCCACGCAGCAGGGAGATGACGATTTTAACCTGCTGAATGGAATCACCGGAGGATCGAGGTCTCAAAGCAAAAAACAGTTTACAGTTGTTTTTAAAACTCAAAAATTTGGACCTGTCACCAAAAAATAAATCAGGAGTAGGAATCTTCGGTTCTAAAACAGGAGTCTGAACAATATAATCAGAAATACCCTGTACCCTAGCAGCAAGCTGGTCTACACAAGAAGCTAATTCCTGAACATTCATGCTAGCACTAGGCTCCTCAGCCACCCAGAGATAAAGAGGGAAGAGAAGATAAAGCAGACTGAAGAAAAAAAATGGCTCAACACCTTTCTTCCCTTCTTCTGAGATGCATTTAACTCATTATTGGCCAGTTGTACTGTTATGATCCGGTGACCTTGGAGCAGCATGAAAACTTTCACTGGAGTAGGTGGTAACTATACTGACCGCAAATCCTGATCTTAACACCTCAACTAGAAGTAGCCGTGGGGTGTACCTAACAAACCCTAGACACCTCATCACAGCCGGAGGACTAGATACCCCTATAGATGGAAATAGGAATACTACCTTGCCTCAGAGCAGAACCCCAAAGTATAGGCAGCCCCCCACAAATATTGGCTGTGAGTAGGAGAGGAAAGACAAACACAGGCAGAAAACAGGATTTAGCACAAGAGGCCACTCTAGCTAAAATAGGAAAGGATAGAACAGAGTCCTGTGCGGTCAGTATGAAAACCCCTCCAAAAATATCCACAGCAGATTTTACAAAAAATTCCTCCATCTAACTAAAGACGTGGAACGTATATCTGCAACTCCAGAGACACCTACACTCAGAGCAGGAATACAATAAAAAAACAAGCACACAGCTTGTGTGCCATAGAAAAAGAAGCAGACACTTATCTTTGCTGAATTGGCAGCTAAGCAGGAGAAGCCAGACAGAGATCCAACACTTCCCAAGCAACATTGACAACTGGCAAGGACTAATGAGTCCTGCAAACCTAAATACCCCAGTCAGAATTGCAATCAGCAGATACACCTGTCCAGGACTGCAGGCCAGGGACAACTGCATTACCACCTACAACCACCGGAGGGAGCCCAAAAGCAGAATTCACAACAGCTGCCCCTCCCGTGGTTGTTCCTTCCCGGTGAAAGACCTGGCTATTTATTGCTTGCGTTGAGAAACACGTGATGGTGTCTCTGCGGCTTTTCTACATGCATTTGCATATTTCCCATAAGGGATGGGGGCAGTGCTCTGGATCACTGCGTTGAGAGACACATGATGGTGTCTCCGCGGTGTTGGATGTTTTGATCTCCCCGAGGTCATTCATCCTTATGTTTATAGTCCTTTTACTAGGATCTGCTCCTAATAGCCAGTTTCCTAATCCACACTGATGAGGGGCAAATACCCCGAAACAGCTGTGTGTGGATGGATACCATGGTTTGGCATAGGTGGTTTTCCTTTTTGGATGCTGCCCTTCCTGTGGTTGTTCCTTCCCGGTGAAAGACCTGGCTATTTATTGCTTGCATTGAGAAACACGTGATGGTGTCTCCGCGGCTTTTCTACATGCATTTGCATATTTCCCATAAGGGATGGGGGCAGTGTTCTGAATCACTGCGTTGAGAAACATGTGATGGTGTCTCCACGGTGTTGGATGTTTTGATCTCCCCGAGGTCATTCATCCTTATGTTTATAGACTTTCTACTAGGCACTGCTCCTGATAGCTAGTTTCCTACTCCACACTGATGAGGGGCAAAAACCCCGAAACAGCTGTCTGTGGATGGATACCATGCTTGGCATAGGTGGTTTTCCTTTATTGGATGTTTTCCTTTATTGGATGCTGCCCTTCACTTGGTTGTTCCTTCCCGGGGAAAGGCCTGGCTATTCACTGCCTGTGTTGAGAAACACGTGATGGTGTCTCCGCAGCTCCTCTACATGCATTTGCATATTTGGGGGCAGTGTTCTGGATCACTGCGTTGAGAAACACGTGATGGTGTCTCTGCGGTGTTGGATGTTTTGGTCTCCACGAGATCAATCATCCGTGCCTTTATAGGAAATCAGTATGGCAGTACCAAATGAATAATGTGAACTTAGTTTCCTTTGGCCATCCAGTACGTGGGCTCAAAGGCTTATTGGGGTGAATGTAACTTTGGGGCATAATAATGTGAACTTTGTTTTCCTGTGGCCATCCAGTACCTGTAACTTTGGGGTAGGGCAGGCCTTGCATTCAATGCATAGGAAAACATTGTGGGAGACCCACTTTCTTACAATGGGAACATTTATTCAGGAGGCCCTCCTGTATGTCTCATGAAAGGGGTATTGTGATGCGTCCTAAATTTGGCAGCCCATCCACTCACAGCATAGCCAATAACAGTATAGGACACCCACTGTTTAATAATGGCCCATTAGGAATATTAATACCACCTGATGACCCTATAAAAATAGGCTTTGTGACTTTAAGAGTACCTCCTTTATAAATGAAATAAGATGTGTCTGATGATGTGTCACACACCACATGGCCAGCTAAAGTTGTTAAATGTTACAATGACATTTCCCAGTGAATGCATTTGCATTGGTTGAAAGCAATGCTAAAGTTGAAAAACGCATCAAAAATGCTACGTGTGAACATAGCTAAGTGGTGGAGGTACATTTTTTGGGGGTCTTTATTTTGCCTTACATACAAATTACTGTATATACTCGAGTATAAGCCGACCCGAGTATAAGCCGACCCCCCTAATTTTGCCACAAAAAACTGGGAAAACTTATTGACTCGAGTATAAGCCTAGGGTAGGAAATGCTGCAGCTACTGGTAAATTTCAAAAATAAAAATAGATGCTCTATACCGTTCATTATTGCCCCATAAGATGCTCCATATAAAGCTGTGCCATATATAATGCTCCATACTGTTCATTATTTCCCCATAGATGTGCCATAGAAAGCTCTGCCGTATAGTGCTCTGCACCGTTCATTATTGCCCCATAGCTGCCATATAATGCTGTGTGCCGTTCAGTACTGCCCCATAGCTGCCATATAGTGCTGTGTGCCGTTCAGTACTGCCCCATAGCTGCCATATAGTGCTGTGTGCCGTTCAGTACTGCCCCACAGCTGCCATATAGTGCTGTGTGCCATTCAGTACTGCCCCATAGCTGCCATATAGTACTGTGTGCCGTTCAGTACTGCCCCATAGCTGCCATATAGTGCTGTGTGCCGTTCAGTACTGCCCCATAGCTGCCATATAGTGCTGTGTGCCGTTCAGTACTGCCCCACAGCTGTGCCATAGAAAGCTCTGCCATTGCTGCTGCTGCAATAAAAAAAATGCCATACTCACCTCTCTTGCTTGCAGCTCCTCTGCGTCCGGTCCCGGCGTCTCTGCGCACTGACTGATAAGGCAGAGGGCGCCCCGCACACTATATGCGTCATCGCGCCCTCTGACCTGAACAGTCAGAGCGGAGCGATGCCGGGAAGATGGAGCGACGCCTGGCGGCTGGAACGCGGACAGGTGAATATTGCATACTTACCTAGTCCCAGCGATCCTGACGCTCCCTCTGCCTGTCACAGCTGGTCTTCGGTGCCGCAGCCTCTTCCTCTATCAGCAGTCACCGGCACCGCTGATTAGAGAAATGAATACGCGGCTCCACCCCTATGGGAGGTGGAGCCGCCTATTCATTTCTCTAATGAGCGGTCCCACGTGACCGCTGAAGAGGGGAAGAAGCTGCAGCACAGAAGACCGTGGGACGGCAGGGACAGCGCCAGGATCGCTGGGACTAGGTAAGTATACCTCAGCGCCCTCTCCCCCTCACCCGCCGACCCCACCGCTACCGTGACTCGAGTATAAGCCGAGAGGGGCACTTTCAGCCCAAAATTTTGGGCTGAAAATCTCGGCTTATACTCGAGTATATACGGTATTACCCTGGAAAGGATGTTCCTTAACATATTTCCCAGGAAAATGCATTTTGGTTAAATTTTTGTATGTTTTAGTGTGCACATGTAAAAGTGGCATCACACTCTGATAACATTGGTCACAGCCGTGACCTAGGAGTCAGAATTGCTTCCAGGGGTCTTCCCCATTATGTTCCCGTGTCAATTGAGCACTGTTCCCATCGATTTCTGACATTTTTAGACCCTAAAAGGACCCCCAGGGGGGATCGCGACAAAAATGTTCAGGTTTCCCATAGACTTACATTGGGCTCGTACCCGAGTATTCCAATTTGCTCGACCTGAGCAACGAGCACCCGAGCATTTTAGTGCTCGCCCATCACTACAGGTAATGTGATACTGAGGGACAGTTTCATCAGCATAGAGTAGTTATGCCACTGAAACTTTTCTCTATGTCTGATTGCCATTAAGTTGGCAGGTTTATGTGTAGAGGGTAAGTAATGTCATATTTAGGGGGTAGGTTTATTAGTATAAGGCAAGCAATGCCACATAGCGGTGGAAGGTGTATCAACATAGAGCAGGTTATTTCATATTGAGGTGGCATGTGTATCAGCAAAAAGAAGGTACTATCATGTTGAGGTGGCAGGTGTTTCAGCTTAGGCAAGGTAATAACATGTTGCGGTGGCAGTTTTAACAGCATGAGGAAGGTACTATCATCTTGAGGTGGCAGGTGTATCAGTATATGGAAAGTACTATCATGTTGAGGTGGCAGTTGTATCAGCATATGGAAGGCACTATCATCTTGAGGTGGCAGGTGTATCAGTATATGGAAGGTACTATCATGTTAAGGTGGCAGGTGTATCAGCGTATGAAAGTGTCACGCAAGGCGTAAGACAGACTAAATGCAACACAAAGGGATATGGGGACGGGGAGCCCAATGCTAGGGAAGCAGGGAATGGAGACCTCTAGGCAGAACTAACGTCACCCTGTCTGCCCTAAGACCCTAAATAGGTTCCGCACCTACCCCAGCAGGCACCTAAGTCTTGCCAGACCCTATCGGTAATCCCTGCATAGGGAGGAACAGGATGAGCACTAGTCAATCCCCACAACATTACAGACAACTGGGATAGACGAACAAGGGGGAACACTTATCTTTGAGCAGACTCAGAGAGGAAACACCAGACGCCCTCCCAACACCAGAAAGGAAGTTAGCCGACTGCTGTAGCTCCAAGCCTTCAAAAGGAAGGAGTGGAAATAACACCCACAACTCCCAAAATGAAGTTGGGTGTTATAAACACCCTGATCCAGGTGACACCATTAAGGCCGGGGCAGGTGACTACTAGTCTGCAAGGTTAACCACTGAGACCTTCTGCAGCCAGATGCAGTGCGACTGTCTGCAGCCCCTGACACACCTGTGACAGTAAGGCACTATCATGTGGAGATGGCAGGTGTATCCGAATAGGGAAGGTACTACCATGTTGAGGTGCCAGGTGTATCAGCATAGGGAAGGTACTATTATGTTGAGATGGCAGGTGTATCAGCATAGGGAAGGTAGTGTCATGTTGAGGTGGCAGGTGTATCAGCATAGAGAATGTAGTATCATGTTGAGGTGGCAGGTGTATCAGCATAGAGAATGTAGTATCATGTTGAGATGGCAGGTGTATCAGCATAGGGAAGGTATTGTCATGTTGAGGTGGCAGGTGTATCAGCATAGGGAAGGTAGTGTCATGTTGAGGTGGCAGGTGTATCAGCATAGAGAATGTAGTATCATATTGAGGTGGCAGGTATATCAGCATAGGGAATGTACTGTCATGTTGAGGGGTAGGTGTATCATCATAGGGAATGTACTGTCATGTTGAGGTGGCAGGTATATCAGCATAGAGAAGGTAGTATCATGTTGAGGTGGCAGGTGTATCATTATAATGAAGGCACTATCGTGTTGAGGTGGCAGATATAGCAGCATAGAGAAAGTAGTATCATGTTGAGGTGGCAGATGTATCAGCATATGAAAGGCACTATCATGTTGAAGGGCAGGTCACAGGTGTATCAGCATATGGAAAGAATTATCATGTTGAGGGGCAGGTGTATCAGCATAGGGAAGGTAGTATCATGTTGAGGTGGTAGGTGTATCATCATAGGAAAGGCACTATCATGTTGAGAGGCAGGTCACAGGTGTATCAGCATATGGAAGGTACTATCATGGTGAGGAGCAGGTGTATCAGCATAGGGGAGGTAGTATCAAATTGAGGGGCGGGCGTATCAGCATAGGGAAGGTACTATCATGTTGAGGGGCAGGTGTATCAGCATATGGAAGGTACTATCATGTTAAAGTGGCAGGTGTTTCAGCATAGGGCAGATAACGTAATATACAAGAAGCAAGATTATGTTTTGAGAGTTGATGATTTAATGTTGTGGTTATTTAGGTGCTGGTGATATCACATTGAGAGGAGGCAAAGTATTCTAGTGAGGCTTGTGATTTTAGATCATGGGGCAAATATTAAAATTGATGAGGCTTGTGATTTCAGATCATGGGGCAAGAATTAAAATTGAAATCAAACAATAACCAGCACATGTCGCTCTGGCAGCCCTGTACGGTCAGCTTTACTGTAAACATCTCTGGCCCGGACTCTCTCAGACTAGATGGAGCCAGTGTTAATATGATTGTAGTGCTAGATACAATATGATCATGACCTTGACCACACTGGGTCTCCGACACATTCTTTCTATTATCTGTCAACTGAATCAGATTTCTGCCATTTTCCTAGATCAGATATCCAGAAAATTGCAACATTTGATATTGTTGCCGATGTACAACTGCTTCTCATTACAGTGATGCTCCTTTACGCAAAGTCACTGCGATCGCCACATGAGTAAAAGCATAGAGCATCATAGAAATTAGCAGCACCATGTCCTCCTACCAGTAGTGCAACTAAAGTCCAATGGACCTTGATGCAAAATTTGGATCTGGGCATCCACCTGCAAGTCAGTCAGATGTATGGGCTGTGACAAGGTCACTAGCAATGTAAGTGAGGAGATACATGTATCATGTGGATTGCCATCTTCTGTGATGTGAATACTCAGAGGTTTCTCTCCAGCATGCTACAGTATGTGCTGAGAAGGGTTAATCTGCCATTACAGGGTTGGGCTTTTTTATGAGTAGCTGTAAGTGATTGGCTGGATGGCTACGCACCATATCTTTGCCCCAGTGGTTTGGTTAGGCAATTTAAATGTCTGACCAAAGAGTTTTTTTTCTTTGTCTGTGAATCTTGAGGAAGGAGAGCTCCAGAGAAGTGTTTATGTTCAACTGTGCTGGACTCTGTCGATTGTACGCGGATTAGGCAGATTCCTGCAGGCATACGGACTCTGCTATTTGATATTGTTTTATTTCCTAGTTTTACCAGAAAGGCCAAGATTATTTTGCTGGACCTTGCACTGGTTTATGCCATGATTTAAATCAGCAAGCAGAAGAAACTTTTTTGTGTCCACATTTCTGAGCAACTGAGTGAGTCGACCTACCACAGTTGATGTTTCGAGTGCAAGCAACATTCCAGGAACTCGAGTAGTTGCTATGGACAAACTGCATGTACTGGGAAAAGGTGGCTATGGGGATGGAACAGCGTTCAGACAAAATGGAGGAGCTGATCAAGCACCTGATCCTAAGCTAGCAGCAGCACTGTTATGATTCCTGGAGTGGACCCACTGGATCACGGTGATGACCGTTCCTAGGCGAGCTGACCAGGTGGAACCGACCCCTATAGTGGGACCATTAGTGACAAGCCTAGGAGGGAGATTACCGCAATAGCTTGTGCCAGGGGGGCAGCTCGAGGATAACGAGGAGAATCAGGGTACTCATCGAGGACCAGACGGCAGAAAACACCCGGGACTCAGAACATGGCAGGGTTCACACAGTGGATACTGGATCCTGGACGGAGCAGAGCACGCACAGGAGGAATACTGGCACTGAGCAAAGATGAGCACATACTGGAAGCATACAGGGATGGAGGAGAGCATGCACTGGAAGCGTACAGGGACTGAGCAGAGCACACACACAGTGGAGGCGTACAGGCACAGAGCAGAGCACACACACTGGAAGCATACGGGGACCTGATTACAGAAACCAAAGTGAACCTGGAGAGAGCACGGAAAGGCACAATAACAATCAGGTGCTTCCTCTAGCAGGAAGCAACCTGATATACCTGGAGTCCGCTGACTAGGCAGGACAGCGCTTCCGGGTCAGTAAAACCCGGCATCATGAAGAAGCCAGGAGTGTGCGCGACCGCGACATAAGCTTTCTAGCGCTCATGCGCGTTGAACGGGATCCCCAGCGTGGCTGAGGACCCGGAAGAGGAGGAGGGACGCGACGAGGGACCCGGGAAGCAAGGTGAGTATCTCCTTGCGCCGTAATAAGCACTTAGAGCAGCAGCAGAGCCAAGAGCAGCAGCAAGTACACCAGGAGACAAATAAACTACTGGTGCAGCAGAACCAACAGTAGCAATGGCAAATGGAACTCCTCGCAAGGGATGTCCGCAGCAGAGAAGCCTGCACTTCGACAAGTCCAGGTGATGACTCACAAAGCCGGGAGATGGTAAGATGGGCCATGCAGAAGATGGCCCCAGAAAAATCATGTTTATTTTGTTGAACCATGCACTGGTTTATGCTGTCATATAAATAAACCACCAGTAGAAACATCATTATTGCTGGGACACAACAACGTGTTCCTTTAGGTCCGACTCCACCCCCTCCTGTGATGAGCACCTCACTATCTATGGACCTTGTACATGAAAATCCTGATGTGGGCAGGGTTAGCTTCCTCACTGGTGCTATATTGCTATATCCAAAAGCTCCGATTGCAGCAGTTTTGACATCCAGTAATCAAAGTCTTCCTTCAACCTTAATAACTATGTAACTCTAAGTCCATCTAGTTCAACCTATAGCCTAACCTAACATGCCCTAACTTGTTGATCCAGAGGAAGGCTAAATAAAGCCATGTGGCAAAGAGTAAGCTCCACACTGGCGAAAAAAATTCCTTCCCGACTCCACATACGGCAATCAGACTAATTCTCTGGATCAACGCCCTATCAAGCAATCAAGTGTATATATCCTGTAACATTATACTTTTCCAGAAAGGTATCCAGTCGCCTCTTAAATTTAAGTAACGAATCACTCATTACAACATCATACGGCAGAGAGTTCCATAGTCTCACTGCTCTTACAGTAAAGAATCCGCGTCTGTTATTATGCTTAAACCTTCTTTCCTCCAGACGTAGAGGATGTCCCCTTGTTCCTGTCTCAGGTCTATGATTAAAAAGATCATCAGAAAGGTCTTTGTACTGTCCCCTCAAATATTTATACATTAAAATAAGATCACCCCTTAGTCTTCGTTTTTCCAAACTAAATAGCCCCAAGTGTAATAACCTATCTTGGTATTGCAGACCCCCCAGTCCTCTAATAACCTTGGTCGCTCTTCTCTGCACCCGCTCCAGTTCAGCTATGTCTTTCTTATACACCGGAGACCAGAACTGTGCACAGTATTCTAAGTCTGGTCGAACTAGTGACTTGTATAGAGGTAAAATTATATTCTCCTCATGAGCATCTATGCCTCTTTTAATGCATCCCATTATTTTATTTGCCTTAGGAGCAGCTGCCTGACACTGGCCACTAAATGTGAGTTTGTCATCCACCCATACACCCAGGTCTTTTTGATTGACAGTTTTGCCCAAAGTTTTAGAATTAAGCGCAAATTTATACATCTTATTACTTCTACCCAAGTGCATGACCTTACATTAATCCCCAAGTATTCAAGAATCACCCGGCACTCAAAAATTGTGAAAAGTAACAATTACAGTTTATTATTATCCAGACATAGAACCAGTTTGTTTGTTGAACGTTTTCGGTCCCAGATGGACCTTCTTCAGAACAGTTCAATTTATCTGGAATGGAAGGATAATGCGTATGGCCAGTGAGCATGCTTCTCCTCGGCGACCTAGCACGCCACCAGTGCTGCAGCCTCCCCACGTGCTGACCTCCGGATCTCTGTAGTGCCGCTGTGCACTGCACACCCCATATGTACACATTGCATTTAGTGTGGTGATAGCCATTACATTGTCAGAGGGATCCCCCTACTGGCCATACGCATTATCCTTCCATTCCAGATAAATTGAACTGTTCTGAAGAAGGTCCATCTGGGACCGAAAACGTTCAACAAACAAACTGGTTCTATGTCTGGATAATAATAAACTGTAATTGTTACTTTTCACAATTTTTGAGTGCCGGGTAATTCTTGAATACTTGTGACTGAGGGTTGGATACCCCACTCGAGCACCAATACTCATATCCTCAGAGTGCCGTGTTTATCTACTTACATTTATCCCCATTAAAGCTCATTTGCCATTTATCAGCCCAAGCTTCTAGTTTACATAAATCATCCTGTAATATAACATTGTTCTCCCCTGTATTGATTACCCTGCAGAGTTTAGTGTTATCTGCAAATATTGAAATTCTACTCTGAATGCCCCTACAAGGTCATTAATAAATATGTTAAAAAAGAAGAGGGCCCAATACTGACCCCTGTGGTACCCCACTGCTAACCGCGACCCAGTCCGAGTGTGCTCCACTAATAACCACCCTTTGTTTCCTATCCCTGAGCCAGCTCTTAACCCACTTTCACATAGTTTCCCCTATCCCCATTATTCTCATTTTATGTATCAACCTTTTGTGGGGCACCGTATCAAAAGCTTTTGAAAAGTCCATATACACTACGTCCACTGGGTTCCCTTGGTCCAATCCGGAACTTACCTCTTCATAGAAGCTGATCAAATTAGTCTGACATGAACGGTCCCTAGTAAACCCATGCTGATACTGGGTCATGAGGTTATTCCTCTTCAGATACTCCAGTATAGCATCCCTTAGAATGCCCTCCAGGATTTTACCCACAGTAGAGGTTAAGCTTACTGGCCTATAATTTCCGAGTTCAGTTTTTGTCCCCTTTTTGAATATTGGCACCACATTTGCTATACACCAGTCCTGTGGCACAGACCCTGTTATTATGGAGTCATTAAAGATTAAAAATAATGGTCTATCAATGACTGTACTTAATTCCTGCAGTACTCGAGGGTGTATCCCATCCGGGCCCGGAGATTTGTCAATTTTAGTGATTTTTAGACGCCGCCGCACTTCCTGCTGGATTAAGCAGGTGACATTTAATGTGGAATTTTTGTTATCACTGATCATATTGTCTGCCATGGGATTTTCTTTTGTAAATACTCATGAAAAAAAGTCATTTAGTATATTGGCTTTTTCCTCATCCTCATCCACCATTTCACCCAGACTATTTTTAAGGGGGCCAACACTATCATTTTTTAGTTTCTTACTATTTATGTAGTTAAAGAATATTTTAGGATTATTTTTACTCTCTCTGGCAATGAGTCTCCCTGTCTCAATCTTTGCTGCCTTGATTTGCTTTTTACAGACTTTATTTAATTTTCTGTATTTATTTAATGCCTCCTCACTACCTACTTCCTTTAATTCTCTAAATGCTTTCTTTTCGTAACTTATTGCGCCCCTTACAGCTCTATTTAGCCATATTGGCTTCCTCCTATTTCTAGTATGTTTATTCCCATACGGTATATATTGTGCACAAGTCCTATCCAGGATGCTAATAAACGTCTCCCATTTTCTTTGTGTATTTTTGTATCTCAGGATATCGTCCCAGTTAATTGCACCAAGATCCTCTCTCATCCGTTGGAAATTTAGTGTCCGTGTAACCCCTCTACTACACATCTTATTAAAGGATACATGAAAACTTATTATTTTGTGATCGCTATTCCCCAAGTGACCTCCAACCCTTATATTTGATATGCAGTCTGGCCTGTTGGTTAATATTAGGTCTAGCAGTGCCCCCCTTCTTGTTGGGTCCTGAACCAGTTGTGAAAGGTAATTGTCTCTCATAGTTGTCAAAAACCGATAACCTTTGCTGGAACTGCAGGTTTCTGTTCCCCAATCTATTTCAGGGTAGTTGAAGTCCCCCATAATAATGACTTCTCCTTGAGTCGCAGCTTCATCTATTTGCTTTACGAGGATATTCTCCATTGCTTCCATTATTTTTGGAGATTTATAACAAACCCCTATCAGTAATTTATTATTTTTCCCCCTCCCCTTATCTCCACCCACAGGGACACTACATTTTCATTAAATTCACCTATATTATCACGCCGGATGGGTTTTAAGGACGATTTTACATACAGACACACCCCACCCCCTCGCTTATCTGTACAGTCAATTCTGAAAAGGCTATAGCCCTGCAAGTTAACAGCCCAGTCATGGCTCTCATCCAGCCATCATTGGATTCAGCTTCTCTTTGCCTACATAATGCTGCTCTCAGAAAAGGATGCAAAAACCTGTGGACAGATTCTCCTTAATTATGTCAAATATCCTGGTACAATGCCTGCCATTCTGGGCCCATTTTTGGTATATTGCTCCCTGTCTTAGGCCCCTTCCATTCTTTTCCAGCACATTTTAAAAATAAATAATTATTCCTACCTTCTCCTACTCCCATGACGTGTGATATCCTGCTCTATAGCCGGCACAGGAGACCACAACTAACTTCAGATGTCACTGCCATACGCTGCCCCTAACTGGCACACCAACATCTGCTGCCAGCCTCTGATTGTCTGGCAAAGTGTACTGCACTGCAAGGAGCTGGCCTGGATTTGTGTTGCAATACATTTCAGCTGAATATGTGTCCAGGGATCCACATTTGGCTGATTAGTCGCTGGTTGGCCCTACCGCGCAAGCCAGGTCATGGTCACATCTTTTGCTACCACCATTATTACACCTCATCTCCCCCGATCATGATGCTTTCTCGCATTTTTAACATTACTGAAATTTTCTCTATCAATACTCATTCAGCCTTGGACAGGTACATCGCATCCAAATGTCACAGTCCATATACTGGATCGCACACCGGGTTGCCAACCATGAAGAAATTCCAGGAGAGATAGAAATTGGTTACTTTTTAGCCATGTCAATAAAAAAAATTATAGAGTTTTTTTGAGGCTTGATAAACACTTACCCAGATTATTTTGACTGTTGTTATCATCATTTTATAGATCACAGTGAATGTAGATGATGTCTACATATCAAAATGATGGGCTGCAGACAAATATCCTTTATAAACTAACTGATTTATTATGGTTTTCCAATGTGTCTGTAAAAATATTCTGTCCATAGCTTTTTTGATGAGGTGTCAAGATAAAATAAAAAGTCAAGTTGGAAACCCTGCATACTGTAGAAGTACCGCTGTTTTGCCATACACAGACACCTCCCCTGAGGATTCGCTATTCATGCAGTGTCTACATGCACAGCCCCTTGTGGGATGAGCTATTCATACAGAATTTGCAAGTACAGTCCATCACAATAAAGTCCCCCAAGAGGATGTACTATCCACATAGAGTCTACACAGACATTCACATTACATTAAAACGTCCCAATTGATATATTGATTGTAGTTAAAAAAAACAAGGAAATATGAAACAATTCAACACCTCTGTGATTAAAGAAGATGCTGGGAAGCCAAGAATTGAAAATAAAAATGTGGTTTATCGATCTCCAAAGTCAATACTTGCCCTATTATGTTAATAGTATGTGGAGAGAGAGATGTATTCTCAGGACTTTACAGATTAAAGCACCACATGAACCACTGAGCTACAGGAGACAGAGATCTTAACCACTGAGCCACAAAGGAGAGTAGTTTTCATCATGGAACCATGTGATATGATATCCTCGCTCTATTCATATGAACAAAGACAACTTCTTTAATCACTCAATGCCCTGTGACATACATTTTCATCACCGTTCACTGAGGGCTGTATAGAGCAGGCTCAGGAGCCAACATCCTATCCAGCAGATGCCAACTCTTTCACATAGTCAGCATCTGCCTGCCACAGCAGCAGCCGAGGCTTGCGCTGATCCCTACTGTTAGGCATTTAGAAGCCATTATCATCATTCAAATGGACAGAGCGTGTAAGGAGGAAGACTGGCTGCGGGTACCTGTGTGATGCCGGGTCTGGAACTGTCAGGGCTGTGTCCAGTGTTGCCAGGGGGAAAGGATGGGGAACCGGACAGGACTGATGACCTGGTGAGAGGGGGTGGTGTGGCAAGGAGAGGGAGGAAAGAGCAGGAAGCGTGGGAAGAGTTAGAAGAAAGTAGAGACAAGTGTGCGCCGTGCTTTGCAGACACAGAGGGAGCACAAAGCTGAGACCTGTTAGGGGTTACATGCGGGCCCTGCAGGAAAAGGGAGTGCACAGAGTGTCAGGAGCACCTCCAGACAATGTGAGGTACTTGCATCAAGGAACGGTGCCAGGTGCGATGAGGTACCTGCCTTGCCCGCCGCTAAGCCAGAATGGGCTCGGGAGATCCAAAAGGAAATACGAGAAATGTGGGAATAGTGGTCCAGCCTCAGAAGAGCCCCCGCCATAACCCAAGATATGCCCAGAGACAGGAGTGATTCTGAGTATCACTTGTTCATCGAACCTTGCCAAAGAGTGGGACAACCCGGTACAGAGTGGAGTCCGACTTGTTTTAGGTGTGGAAATACAGGACAGTATTCCCAAGGATGTCTGAGATGGGGCGGTCCTTACCTCGCAGCTGTTAAACTAGTGGGCTCCGTGGCTGGGGTCTGCTGCCTGGAGCCTGAGAGACCAAGGAGGAGAGAAAGTAGTCCCGAAAGTTTAATCTCCATGAGTGCTACCATTTGGGCTGAAGTGAACTGGCGAGCTGTCCGTTACTTGATCGATACTGGATCATAAGTGACCACCATTCCAGAAACGTATTTTAGACGCCATTTTTCAGAAGTGCAATGGCCGGAATGGAGCCCAGTGATCAGACTAACGGCAGCCAACTGGTTGCAAGGGTGGTATAGATGGAGATTAAGGTGTGTGGAAAGGATGTGGGCTTTAAGGGGGCCGTGTTAGTAACCGGAGACTTGGTCGCAGGTCTGCGGTGACTCTCGGGATGAATGTACTGAAGGAAATCGGAACCTTTCTGATCAGTGAGCTGCAAGAGGCCTTCTTGGATCATTAGAGTCCACGCACTCCTCCAGAGGAAGGTATTTCAACAGCTGATACTGGCTGTCCAGGCCCAGGAAACGTCAAGTGACAGAAAGGTTCTGGGAAAGGTGATGGTTCTTGCACCTGCTGAATTCATACTACCGCCTGGTCAGACTGTGTTTACGTTGCCTGTACACACCTGTATGCCTCGTGAAGGAGTGGAAGTGCAGATAGAGCCAACATTGGTGCATCAACCTGGGGGAAGACCATCTTACTCTCCCACCCAAGAGTGAAGTGGCTCAAGTACTGGGGATGCCGGAAGAGTTGATGCAACTGGAGGCTGTAAAGTTGACAGTAAAGCAAGGAGACCCATGGACTGTAGCAGTTACAATGACACCAGAGCAGTCACCTGGAGGCATGATGGAGGGTCGTTGAATTTTGGAGCAGATGAGAGATGAATTGATGGGACTCTCACCACAACAGGTGCAACAGATGGAAGCTGTATTGGAACGCTACCAGGGGGTCTTCGCTCGCCATGAAGATCACTTCGGGTGCACCACGGCCATCACCCACAAAATCCCTTGGGGAAATCCTGCACCCGTTCGGGAGAGATATCGCCAGATGCCACCTCAGATATATAAGGAGGTAAATGAAATGCTGGCCCACATGCTGCATAGCGGAGTCATGCGTGAGAGTCAGAGCCCGTGGGCAGCCCCTATTGTTTTACTCTGGAAAATTGATGGAACCCCGTCACTTCTGTGCTGATTACTGACAACTAAATGCTTGCACTGTGCGGGACTCCTACCCATTGCCTCGGATTGAGGAATCTGTCTGCCTTGGGGAAGGAGAAGTACTGGATTTTGCCAGCGGGTACTGGCAGGTGCCCATGGCTGAACATGACCATCAGAAGATGGCCTTTAATAGGATACCTTTTGGCCTGACCAACGCTCCCGGGCCTTTTCATCAGTTAATGGAAAGATGCTTAGGGTACTTGAATTTCGAAGCCACGCTCATCTACCTTGATGACATCATTGTCTATGCGGCCATTTTTGAGGAACATCTTCGGTGGTTGGAGCAAGTGTTGAGTTGGCTGCAGAGTCACTGTCTGAAAGTGAAGCCTCAGAAAAGTCACCTTTTTTGTCAACAAATTGACTATCTGGGACACATCATTTCTTCTGAAGGAGTGAGACCAGCACGTGAAAAGATAGTGTCTGTGCAAGAGTGGCCCACCCCGACAACATTGAAAGATGTTCGGGCCTTCCTGGGCCTTGCCGTTTACTACCGAAGGTTCATGAAACATTTCACCAGTATCAGTAACCCACTGCTGGAACTGCTAAAGGGAGTGCCATCCGGTTCAAAGAATTGAGCTATTCAATGGGGAAGCAGTCAGGAGGAAGCCTTCAGAGCCTTGAAAATGGCCTTGACAGAGGCCCCAATACTCGCGGATTTCTCACAGCCCTTCATCCTCCACACTGATGGGAGCCTACATGACCTTGGGGCTGGTCTATCACAAATGCAGGAAAGGACGGAACGAGTGATAGCCTATGTGAGCTGGTCTATTCATGACTCGGAACGAAACCTGGAAAACTACAGCTCTCTCAAGTTAGATCTGTTGGCGTTGATGTGGGCAATGACCAAAAAGTTAGCAGAGTATTGGTCGGGGTTTGAAGTTTTGGTGCGTACCGATAATAATCCCCTCGCCCACCTGAAAAATGCAATATTGGGGGCCCTGGAACAACGATGGGTGACTACAATATTGCTGATCAAGTCAGGGGGACACAGAACGCACACGCCAATGCCCTATTGCAAGTGCCTCATGAGCGGCCTGAACGTGACCAAGACGAAGAATTGGAGGCAGAGGAGATTCCTGGTTTCCGTGACCTTGCTTGGTCGCTGGTGATGACTCAGGGACAGATCGGTGAGGCGTCTGTAGAACAAGTGCTAGGATACCTTGGGACAACTGGGTGCAGCTCCAACAAGCAGACAAGGAGCTTGCCCAGCTAAGACAGTGGGAGGCCTTGACGCAACTTGCCAGCTGGTGAGAGAGAGAGATGCTCTGTCCCCAGGGGCTCTGCAGATTCTGAGACAGTGGGAGAGGCTTCAGTTGGAAGATAAATTGCTTTAAAGAAGAGTACAGCTGGTGCGGGAATTGAGGCTCACTGGGCAAGAAAAGTTGGTCCATGTGATACCTACGGAGGCCCATGAGAGAGGGGCTCACTGTGAAAAAGTTCCAATGGTTACAGGAGCTGGTGTATCTTCCTTGATTGAAGGCTGCAGTAGAAGAGGCCTGTCAAAAATGTCGAAGCTGTGAACTAGCCAAACCTCTAGAGAAGAGAACTCGGACACAGACCATCATGACTTCTGCCCCCTTAGAGCTGTTGATTATTGACTACCTAGCTGTAGGCCCGGCACATCTCGGTTATGAACATTGTCTGGTGATGACCGACCACTTCACTAAGTTTGCTGTAGTGACTCCGACCCGAGATCAGACTGCTGAGTCAGCTGCGCAGGCCATCTGCCAAGACTTCATCTGGGTGTATGGTTGCCCGAAGAGGATTCATTCTGACCAAGGCACTTGCTTCCAAGGCTGAGTGATGGAAGAGTACCATTTGTACCAGATTCAGAAGTCGAGGACTACGCCCTACCATCCTCAAGGAAATGGAGCATGCAAACATTTCAATCAAACGTTGATTCAGATGCTCCGAACATTGGAGGAAGATCAGAAAATACGGTGGCATGAGTTTGTGGCTCAATTGGTCTGGGTGTACAACACTCGAGTGTACAGTGCAACAGGATACACTCCATATACTTTGCTGTTTGGGCGAAAGGGACAAGAGATCACTGGGCTGGCGTTAGACCCAGAGGAAGACTGCATGCGGACAGGGATGTCTTCCTGGGTTCGAGAACATTGACATTGACTACAGACTCTTCACCGACTCGTACAGATGAAATTCCAGGAACTCCAGCGCCATGAAAGGCTGCCCACTTGAGAGACAGCTCTGAGAGCAGAATATCGGGTGTTTATCTGGGACAAGTGGCCCCAGGGAAAACTGGACCATCGATGGGAGAAGACCCTGCATCTAATGATGTGCTGAGTTGGCTCTGATGGGCTGGTGTATGAAGTTCAACCCGAACAAGAAGGAGAAGCTTCTACCTGCATAGTTCATCGCAGCATGTTGCAGCCCTGTTTGTCACAGGGAACTGAGGAAGGAGAAAGATTGCTGGGCACCAATGAAGCGCCCACTTCAACAGTTCTCAACTGTGATGAGGAAGAGACACTCGCCTCAGCCCCAGACTTGAATAATTCATCGTCCACCAGTCTCAGGGAAGTGCCCGGGCCAGAAGTAGTAGGGACGGCAGATTCATTGGATCAAAATGTCCTCCCGTCTCCTATCAGTCAACCTGAAATACGCTGGCTCGAGCGGACAACCCTGGAATACTCCCCACTCGTTATGAAGAAAACCAATTTATCTGGCAGGATATTATTCAAGCAGTGGAAGAGTGTGAATGTCTGATGAAGGAACTCTCGCCCTTGGAATGGCGAGTTAAAGGAGGGCGGGAGAGTAAGGAGGAAGACTGGGCTGCGGGTAGCTGTGTGATGCTGGGTCATGAACTGTCAGGGCTGTGTCCAGTTTTGCCGGGGGGAAAAGATGGGGAACTTGACCGGACAGATGACCTGGTGAGAGGGGGCGTGGCAAGCATAGGGAGGAGAGAGCAGGAAGTGTGGGAAGAGTCAGAAGTTTCCCTCTGACAGAGAGTAGAGACAGATGTGCATCATTCTCTGCAAACACACAGGGAACGCGTAGCTGAGACCCGTTCGGGTTTATGTGAGGGCCCCGTGGAACAGGGATGCGGCAGAGCATGCACTGGTTAGAGACTTCCAGTGTTACCCTCTTTGGTTCTATGGATTAATGGACTCAGGGTTCAATGGGTAAAAGAGAAGACTGCCCATTGCCACCAGAAGCTTGTTCGTGTGTTGGCGGGAAATGCCTGATGACACCGCGCCGACCCTTGCTGGAACTATAACTCTCATCGGACTGCATGCTGCTGAGGAGCATTGGAGACACGATACGTTTAATAACAATTCTGTTGTGTTATATTGCAACTCCATTTTATATTACCTGTTGTCTCCCTATCAGGAGTTTTCTCAATTGGAAATAATTAAATTGCATTATTTTTAACCCTTGCTCTGCATTCCCTGCCTTCCTGCTTCCAAGTACTTGCTTACAAGCGCACATAGCTTCTCTCATTGGCTCCCCTAGTGACGTGATCTCAGAGATGGGCTTGCTGAACTCTACTAGCCTGCTATCTTAGTCCTCCTGTGAAGCTCAGCCAGATTCCCCTGGTGAAGCACTTTGTGCGAAAATGCAAGCTGGGCATCTTGATTCCCTCTTTATTTTGGTGGGTATTATGCTAATGATCTTGATCTCTATGGCCATGTGTGATTTTGCAACATTGTGATGCCAATGTGATGTCATAGGTTGCAGGAAAATAGCGGTAGGAGAGGTCTGTGATCCCTCTGATCTAGGAGGGGCTGTCGCAGGGCAGAACAGGCAGTTACTTAACAACTACCTGCTGATAAGTGCTTAGCCCTATTGGAAAAAATAAAATCCTTCAGCACCCTTTTAACGACTTTAGTCTGTCAAATATCAGGTGTGAAATACAGGCATTCAATCCACATTTGACCCTATATGTTATTTCTAGTATAATTTCTATGTAATAAATTACTTTTGTTCCATAAAACATCAGATTTACAGTGAAAAGAAAATGCAGCAAAGAGCAAGAATCACCAGGCGCTTCAAACATGTAATCCAGATGTCAGCATATCTGATATCCAGGAGGGATAAAGTCGTATAAAATCGTCAGATCACAATCACTTCCCAGAATGGCTGACAGAGCCGAGGTTTGAGTGACAGTACGGGGCTTGGACACGACTCACAAGGGAATAGCCAGGAGTTGGTCTTTGCTATATGACCCTAGTTACTTCTAGGAATCAAGTAAGAAAAGAAAGAAAGCTGGTAAGTAGAATGTGAGAAGAAGCCAAGGGCACCGCAGAGCATTAATATTAATGATGTGTTTATCGGAGGTAAAAGATGAACACACAAAATGTGGAGATACAAAGTAAAAAAAGTGTAACAAAAAAAAAACTGTATAAAGAATAGCACATGAACAATTCGGCATTTGTAGCATCTACCTATTCATACACATTTCTATTCTATTCACAACTTGTCTGAATACTAAAGCAGTATGAATAACTCCAATAATTATCGAAAGCATATGCAAGACATAATGGAGCCAGACTTGATTCCAAATGTCATTTCTAGATTCAGAAAGTACAAATTTTCAATATGGTTGTGTGGAGAATCCCTCATTAGACCACGTTCAGATGTTCAGTATTTGGTCAGTATTTTACATCAGTATTTGAAACCAAAACCAGGAGAGGAACAGTCAGAGGAAAAGTATAATAGAAATACTTAATCACTTTTGTCTTTATCACCCACTCCTGGTTTTTGCTTACAAATACTGAAGTAAAATGCTGACCAAATACTGAATGTGTGAACATGACCTTAAAGTGACAATCCACCTTTAGGCCAGTTTCACACGTCCTCATATTTCCGTTACAGGAAAAAACGGTACCAGAGATGTCAGTGTATGCGAGTGTAATACTTGCGGCACACGTGTGGCATCTGTGTGCTGCATCAGTACAACACGGATGGGCGCCAGGGAAGGAGCATTGCAGTAAACACTGTTACCCAGCACAGGGTGCTGAAGACGGCTCTCATCATTCTCGCCTGCTCTGCAGGAGATCAACGTGAGCAGGGAGAATAATGAGAGTTGTATTCAATTGAGAACAATGACTGCCTGCTGCCGCTTATAACAGTGACAGCAGGGGCAGCTGATGGGAGTATTCATCAGCTGGCTCCGGCTCTGTAAATAAATAATTTTTAAAAAATGGCGTGGGTTCCCCTCTATTTTCTATAACCAGCCAGGCAAAACTCACAGCTGGGGGCTGCAACCCTCAGCTATCAGCTTCAGTAAAGGCTTAAATATTTAAATAAATAATTTAAAAAACGGTGTGGAGTCCCCCCCATTTTTGACAACCAGCCTTGCTAATACTGACAGCTGTGGGCTTGTTATCTCTGGCTGGTAAAGGGCCTTGGATATTGCCCCCATCCTAAAACTAGTAGCCCGCAGCTGCTCAGGAATGGCTCATCTATTAGATGTGCCAACTCTGGCGCTTTGCCCAGCTCTTCCCACTTGCCCTTTAGTGGTGGCAAGTGGGATTCATATTTGTGGGGTTGATGTCACCTTCGTATTGTCAGGTGATATCAAGCCCACGACTTAATAATGGAGAGATGTCTATAAGACACGTCTCCATTACTAATCTTATAGTTATAGGGTAAAGAAACACAAAGCAAGTATAAAGTCTTTTATAAGAAATATAACTAAACACAGTTTTTCATTTTTATTTAAAACAGAAGTTTATAATGCAGAACCGTAAAAATAAAAAATCATTTTTATTCACAAAATTTATATTTTCGCCACCAATTTTTTATTTTTCCATGGGTAAGAGAAGAAATTGGACCCCAAAAGTTGTTGTACAATTTGTCCTGAGTACGCTGATACCCCATATGTGGGGGTAAACCACTGTTTGGGCGCATGGGAGAGCTCGGAATGGAAGGAGCGCCGTTTGACTTTTCAATGC
Source organism: Ranitomeya imitator (assembly GCF_032444005.1). NCBI lineage: Eukaryota > Metazoa > Chordata > Amphibia > Anura > Dendrobatidae > Ranitomeya > Ranitomeya imitator. The sequence continues at coordinate 675,570,121 of NC_091282.1, read as the reverse complement.
AAAATTGACAGGAATTGAGATGGGACGCCATGTTGCGTTTGGAGAGCCACTGATGTGCCTAAACATTGACACCCCCCACAAGTGACACCATTTTGGAAAGTAGACCCCCTAATGAACTTATCTAGATATGTGTTGAGCACTTTGACCCACCAAGGGCTTCACAGAAGTTTATAATGCAGAGCCATAAAAATAAAACAAAAAGTTTTTCCCACAAAAATTATTTTTTAGCCCCCAGTTTTGTATTTTTCTGAGGGTAACAGGAGAAATTGGACCCCAAAAGTAGTTTTCCAATTTGTCCTGAGTGCGCTGATACCCCATATGTGGGGGGGAAACTACCGTTTGGGCGCATGGGAGGGCTCGGAAGGGAAGGAGCGCCATTTGGAATGCAGACTTAGATGGAATGGTCTGCAGGCGTCACATTGTGTTTGCAGAGCCCCTAATGTACCTAAACAGTAGAAACCCCCACAAATGACCCCATATTGGAAACTAGACCCCCCAAGGAACTTATCTAGATGTGTTGTGAGAACTTTGAGCCCCCAAGTGTTTCACTACAGCTTATAACGCAGAGCCGTGAAAATAACAAATAAAAATTTCCCCCAAAAAATTATATTTTAGCCCCCAGTTTTTTATTTTCCCGAGGGTAACAGCAGAAATTGGACAACAAAAGTTGTTATCCAATTTGTCCTGAGTGCGCTGATACCCCATATGTGGGGGGTACCACCGTTTGGGCGCATGGGAGGGCTCGGAAGAGAAGGAGCGCCAGAGCACCCAAATTTTGCACATACACACTACTAACATTAGTAGTGTGGAGTATGCAAAAAATAGTGGGATATGAGATGGTTTACTGTATGTAAGCCATGTCTCATATCATGTCGGGTTTGTGAAGGAGATAGCAAAAGCCGGCAATTGAATTACCGGCTTTTCTGCTATCTAGCGCTGCATTAAATATAAATATATATATAGGTGTCTCCCTGACATATATATATATATATATATATATATATGCCTATTCTATGTATATATATCTACTCTAATCTAACCTGTCAGTGTGATTTTACTGTACACTGCGCTGAATTACTGTCTTTTCAAAGGACACCGATGCGTAAAATTCGGACAGCAATACGGATGTCATACGGATGTTGCGATAAAAAAAATTGCATGACACTCGCATGACACTCGCATACGTTACATCCGTTTTTTCGGTCCGTAAATCGGACCGTTGTTTCCTCGCAAGTGGAAAGGAGCCCTTAGACTAAATTGTATCAAAAACGATGCGTGTGAAGTGTGAACATGGCCTCAGTCGGAGGTCAAAATATACAGCACAGTGTCGTGAGGGGAAATCACCCAACAAAATATGTCATTACTTTCCTCCATTGCCTTTTTACAAGCCAAGAAATCATTATCGATATTTGTCCACAGCCAGACAGGATTATATCAGGAATCTGCTTCCCACACGGCTCCCAATTACCAGCAGATGGTGACGTTTATTGTCACAAATGGAAATCTGTTTGTTTCTGAATTTCTAATTAATTATATATAAAAAATGAAGCTGTTTTTGGTGTAAACAGGCAGTGAGGAACTTTACCGAGTGTGTATATTGTAAAAATTAAATGACAACATCTAGAAAACATTGGGCTCCAGTTATTATTTCTCCAACTCTTCTTATCTGAGACATTTTCGCAGAGTTAGCCTAAATATTGTCAGTTTTGCTTTCTCACTGAAAGTATACTGGGTTTTCAACTTTTCCAAATGTTTTTTTTTTTGTAACTTACAACTTTTTAAAAAGTTTAAAAACTTTTGCTCAAGTTTATTCCACTGATTGGGTGATGTAGATTACAAGAAAAATACATTTTTTCTAAAGTGTAATTAATTTTTTTAATCTTGAAAATATCTCTCCAGATAAAGTTTTTAGGCCGGCGTCACACCTAATGTATAAAAATACAGTTCACTTTTTATGGCCGAGATACGCAGAAATGTTACTGAACAAGTGATCCGTATGTCATCCATATTCAATGCGAGGATGCGATTTCTTTTTTTCTCCAAAAAGTATCTGTGTGTCATCCATATGACATCTGTATAGTGTTTTTTCCTCGCACCCTTGCAAAATGGACATTTAACGTTTTTTGGGCCTGAAAATAATTAAAAACATAATCATCAACCCTATTTATTGGCTCTACAACAAGTGTCACACTCCAATCTGGGCATTTTGTAGCCATGGTTTGGTTTTGTGGATTTCTTATTAGTGGGAAACATGTCAGACAGACTTCATTTCACCCCAACTCAGCGGGTGCTTTACAAGTGGGTGTTATCACGACGCTCTGGGCAGCTATACCCAGTGATTGTGGATCCGATGAGGAGACGAATGTGGGTTCATCTACTTTTGAGACGCCTCACTAAGGGCCATTTCCACCGTCTCTATGCATCTCTGCGGACACATCCTGACAAGTTTTACCAAACTTGCCACGTTTGATGTTTTGTTGGAGAAAGTGGCCCTGGGATAAACTTTAAGGACACCACGATGCGCAAGTGCATTTCTGCCGAGGAGCGCCTTATCCTTATGTTACGGTATGTGTTTCTCCTCCTCTATGATGATGATGTTTATGAATTTATTATTGTTTTCCTTACATAATCGTTTTTTTTGTTTTAAAAAAAAAAACCCTTTCAGTATTCATAATGTTTTGCTCGTTTAATAATCACATATCCATTAGAAATATATTAAATTTGTTATGGCATGGCTTGTTAGGAACAGACTCAAACTTAGATTAATGGTAAATTATTTTTAGATGTAAAATGGTATCTAATTTTTTTATTTTCATTTTACTTTTAGCTTTTAGCTTTTTGGCAGTCCATTCTACTGGGGATATGGACGGGCCGCCTGGGGGTTGATTGACAGGGCTCCTGCATAAATCACCTGAGCACCCAGGGACCGGTAACCCTGACGAAAGAGGATGGAGTTCCTCTGAAATGCGTTGGTTTAGTTTGGTCCCAGTGCCGCTCCGTAGTTGTGACGTCACACGCTGAGTCTCCTGTCGGCCCTCTTCCCCCTCGCTCGTATCCAGGGACGCCACCGGCCGGGCATTTCCCTGGCTCTATGCAGCTACCGCACAGCGTCTCTGTGCCCGTTTATCTGCAGGTTTGCCCGCACATCCATTCCTTCACTGGACTCAGGGCTTCCCTGCGCAGTACCTACGTGTATTCACACACTGACCCTGTTGCACCTACATCTCGGTGCACCGCTGTGCTTTAGCCCCTTTCAGGCTTGCTTGCATGCACGCCTATTCATCTTTCTGGTGCTGGGCTCTCCACCACAGAACCCCATGTGCGCCCACCTCACCGACGTCGTTGCATCTGAACCCTGGTAAGTCCCCCCCTTTTTTTACACATTTGTGCTTCTATTTGCATATATCTTTTGATACTTTAGATCTGGTAGGGGGCCTGCCATATTATTATTGTTGGTCTTTGTGTCGCTCTGTAGTAGCGGCCACGGGTGGACCCTTGGTTCTTCTGCCTGCTTCCTGGGAGGTTCTGTCTAGCCTGTAGCAGCCCCCCAGTTGCCATTTCCATTGTTTGCACGTGTGTTTCTACATTTCCACACGTGGTTTTGGTCCCTTTATGCGCGGTTTCTGCTGTATTTTCTATCTTTAGTACTTTTAAAGCAGGATTGGCACTCAACTGCCCTGACTCCAGCTGCTAGGGACTTTGTGCTTATTTTTCATTTTACTTTTAGCTTCCTCACAACTGGTCTTTCATATGCGGCACTACATCCTAAATTTTTAATAGGAAAATCAACAATATCAGGCATAGTCCGCTCTACCTGTCTTGAAATCTGGACACGACTTCATCAAGTGGTCATGCCTGTAGCCAAAAATGGAAGACTGGGTGCGGATAGCACATGGTTTTGAGGAGACCTGCCAGTTTCCAAATTGTATTGGAGCCCTGGATGAGAAACACATCCATGTGCATAAGCTGCCGAACTCAGGGTCCCAATTCTATAATTACTGTATAAACAATATTTTTCTGTAGTGTTGTTGGCCCTGGTCGACAGTCACTACAGGTTTATAATTGTAGATATTGGGGCCTATAGACGAACTAGAGACTCCAGAGTCTTCAATTCGTCCATTATGGGTTGGCGGCTGCACAATAATCAGTTGGACCTACCATCACCACGTCAGCTTCCATGCTCCAATATGGAACCTGTGCTTTTTGTCCTTGTTGCAGATGAGGCCTTTCAATTAACCCATCATGTCATGAGGCCCTATCCCCGTAGACACCTGGACCCCCGGGCACAGAATCTTTAACTTGCGCTTATCACGCGCACGCCGACTGGTGGAGTGCGCCTTTGGCATTCTTTGTGCCAAATGGCGTGTCCTCCAGTCAGCCATTCAGCTGAGTGAAGCGAATGTAAATGATGTAATAAAAGCATGTGTAATCCTACACAACTTCTCCAGAATACATGATTGCTCATCAGCTAATGATGCTGAAGTTGTGTTGGGAAATGTTGTTATGTCTATTCCACATGTGATACCTCCGCCCTCTGGACTCAAAGTGCAGGATTTGTGCACTAATTACTTTGTTTCACCTGAGGGAGCTACTCCATGGCAAGATAATTCTGTAATGCTGTTTCTATGTTGTAATTTTGAATTATGTGGAGAAATTAAAATCATGTTTAAGTTTGTAGTGTGTGTTGTGCTTCCCTAATAATGTGTAAACTGTGTAAATCATAATTTGACCAATATCGTATACAGTTAGGGCCAGAAATATTTGGACAGTGACACAATTTTCGCGAGTTGGGCTCTGCATGCCACCACATTGGATTTGAAATGAAACCTCTACAACAGAATTCAAGTGCAGATTGTAACGTTTAATTTGAAGGGTTGAACAAAAATATCTGATAGAAAATGTAGGAATTGTACACATTTCTTTACAAACACTCCACATTTTAGGAGGTCAAAAGTAATTGGACAAATAAACATAACCCAAACAAAATATTTTTATTTTCAATATTTTGTTGCAAATCTTTTGGAGGCAATCACTGCCTTAAGTCTGGAACCCATGGACATCACCAATCGCTGGGTTTCCTCCTTCTTAATGCTTTGCCAGGCCTTTACAGCCGCAGCCTTCAGGTCTTGCTTGTTTGTGGGTCTTTCCGCCTTAAGTCTGGATTTGAGCAAGTGAAATGCATGCTCAATTGGGTTTAGATCTGGAGATTGACTTGGCCATTGCAGAATGTTCCACTTTTTGGCACTCATGAACTCCTGGGTAGCTTTGGCTGTATGCTTGGGGTCATTGTCCATCTGTACTATGAAGCGCCGTCCAATCAACTTTGCAGCATTTGGCTGAATCTGGGCTGAAAGTATATCCCGGTACACTTCAGAATTCATCCGGCTACTCTTGTCTGCTCTTATGTCATCAATAAACACAAGTGACCCAGTGCCATTGAAAGCCATGCATGCCCATGCCATCACGTTGCCTCCACCATGTTTTACAGAGGATGTGGTGTGCCTTGGATCATGTGCCGTTCCGTTTCTTCTCCAAACTTTTTTCTTCCCATCATTCTGGTACAGGTTGATCTTTGTCTCATCTGTCCATAGAATACTTTTCCAGAACTGAGCTGGCTTCTTGAGGTGTTTTTCTGCAAATCTAACTCTGGCCTGTCTATTTTTGGTATTGATGAATGGTTTGCATCTAGATGTGAACCCTTTGTATTTACTGTCATGGAGTTTTCTCTTTACTGTTGACTTAGAGACAGATACACCTACTTCACTGAGAGTGTTCTGGACTTCAGTTGATGTTGTGAACGGGTTCTTCTTCACCAAATTAAGTATGCGGCGATCATCCACCACTGTTGTCATCCGTGGACGCCCAGGCCTTTTTGAGTTCCCAAGCTCACCAGTCAATTCCTTTTTTCTCAGAATGTACCCAACTGTTGATTTTGCTACTCCAAGCATGTCTGCTATCTCTCTGATGGATTTTTTCTTTTTTTTCAGCCTCAGGATGTTCTGCTTCACCTCAATTGAGAGTTCCTTTGACCGCATGTTGTCTGCTCACAGCAACAGCTTCCAAATGCAAAACCACACACCTGGAATCCACCCCTGACCTTTTAACTACTTCATTGATTACAGGTTAACGAGGGAGACGCCTTCAGAGTTAATTGCAGCCCTTAGAGTCCATTGTCCAATTACTTTTGGTCCCTTGAAAAAGAGGACGCTATGCATTACAGAGCTATGATTCCTAAACCCTTTCTCCGATTTGGATGTGGAAACTATCATATTGCAGCTGGGAGTGTGCACTTTCAGCCCATATTATATATATAATTGTATTTCTGAACATGTTTTTGTAAACAGCTAAAATAACAAAACTTGTGTCACTGTCCAAATATTTCTGGCCCTAACTGTATGTTCATTACATCAAACATAACTCATATAGTTTTAATTGGTTTTAATCCCAACATATTTTTTTTCAGAAACCACAACCATATTATTAGCATATGGCTATTTTTTTGCAAATACAACAGGGGCATCAAAGAAGTAAAAAATAAGCATAATAAAACTTAAAAAATACCGAAAAATGTTTTTTTTATAAAAAAACAAAAAAATTATAAGTTATGGTAGGTTGGGGGTGGTGATGGCAGGAGGGCTGCTTCAGCTGTTTGCTGCAATTGACGCGCAACTTACAGATTCAGCCCCAGGATGGTGGATCTGACCAGGATCCTGTGGTGGAGGGAAGAAATGGGATGAGGGATACTGTACTGGATACTCCTGTGTATTTGGGTACCCACGTGGTTCATAACCCCCAATATGGCCATGTTGACCATACCCATGCTGGGACCAGCCTCCAACAGTCGGTCTGATCAAGTGGCCATATTGGGCTGGTGCATTATAGGCTAAAATTTGGCCATGTGTAGGCAGATGTAGGGTTGGGTGGGATTTGGCTGTGGTGTTGGCACCCGGGGAGGAGGTGGCTCAGATACTGATTGTGCTTGCACTTCTGTTCTTGCCGCCAATGGAAGCTGATTATTGTTGGACAGCTGCCACCATTCCAAAAATTCCAAAACCATAGTGTTAGGTGTTGAGTTCCCGCTGCTGAAGGAAAAATCTCGAACCATCTCCACTGCGATCTCCCATTCTTCTTCAGCCGCAGTGGAGCTCGCTCAGTGGAGACGTCAGTCCCAGCATCTGGCTCAGGCAGATACTGTGCGCTTGATTACTGCTGATCTTCCAGGCTCAGCCATTGTAGCCAGCACTGTTGTGCGGCGAGCAGACGCTCCTGGGATTAAGTCATGATTTTCCTCTACTGAGCATGCCCAAGGGCGACCTCTCATTGGAGGTCGGGGGTCACATGCTCAGGTCCTGTAGCAGTTACTATTGGACCACTAGGAAGTCCTGGAGTGCTTCCTCTATAAAATATTTGCATGGCCGCATGGCCATGTGCTAGTATCAACTTATGTTCATGAGTGTATGAGCTTTGCTTCTTTGTGGTCTGTGTCAGCATGTGCTCAGGGTTGGCTGTAAGCTGTTAGAATTCCAGCACCTCCGGAGAGGAGTTTGTTTGTGTGAATTAAGGGCAGGCGTATAGCCACTAGAATTCCGGCACCTCAAGAGAGGAGTTGTTTGAGTGCTGTTGTTGAATGTATGACCACTGTATACTACCTGCTCAGTTAGTGAGCTTTGATCCTCTGTGAGGTTAACAGAGCACAGTGTTACCTTTAATCCAGGTGACTCTGTGAAGCAACAGAGTTCACTCCTGTACAGACCGGGTGACGGAACTCGTGTTTATTCAGGCGTAATACCGCCATATAGTGTCGCCATTTACTAGCTGCAGGTTCCACTCCTGCACGATGGACCCCGGGCTGCGAACGCACCTATACCATCTCTTTATTTACTTGGTGCGTTCCGCCAGCCCTGACACATTGTTGGGCTATTGGGGTGTGTGCAGGCATCAATCAATATCTGAATGCCTCTTCGGGCATTGGAGGCCGGTGTACTTACTTTGTGGCTGTGTGATACTCAAATTCTATACAGCGCTATTTAGAATAAATTAACTTTAAAAAGAAAAAAATTGAATACAGTCTGTTAGGCTGAGGCCTGCCTGGTGTTTGGGTTTGAAAAATCGTAGATTTGCAGGCATACTGATCACATATTATGCGCGCTATTAATAAAGACATTTGTGTTGAGCACAGAGATAAATGACGGCTGTAACGGAAATACCACATTGACAAATCTGTGGCCTTTCAATTTTTTGGGAGGCTAAATAGCGCTGTATAGAATTTCAGTATCACACAGCCACAAAATAAGTACACCAGCCTCCAATGCCCAAACTTAGAGCACAGAGATATATGATGGCTGTAACGGAAATACCACACTGGCAAATCTGTGGCCTTTGAATTTTTTGAGAGGCTAAATAGCGCTGTATAGAATTTGAGTATCACACAGCCACAAAATAAGTACACCGACCACCAATGCCCAAACTTAGAGCACAGAGATATATGACTGCTGTAGCGGAAATACCACACTGGCAAATCTGTGGCCGTTCAATTTTTTTTATGCTAAATAGCGCTGCATAGAATTTGAGTATCACACAGCCACAAAATAAGTACACCGACCACCAATGCCCAAACTTGGAGCATAGAGATATATGAGGCCTTTTTCGGTGAATTTAAAACACCAAAAAAAAAAGGAGCACAAGGGTTACACACACAACTATGCTATGTATGCCTGACAAACTATCACTTTTCAACAGGTCTCAGTCTGACAGAACAGACTGTATTTTTTTTTTTGGGGGGGAAGGGAATTTGTGGAAGAAAACAAAAATAAAAAAATTGGTATATAGACAGCAAATAAGCTGCAGCAGCAGGCAGTTATGGAGCTTTGGGAAGGATGCAGTGGGACCAATGGACGCACATACAGTGCCTGCAGGCCTTGCACTGATGTGGATATGCTGTACCCTGCCTGCCTAGCCCTGCAATATCGGAATTGTCCTAAAAATGACTGCTGGTTTCTCAGGAGTTTTGGATGTAAGAGTTGCGGACCTACACTAACTCTAAAACCACGATTCTGACCCTATCTCGGCAGCAGCTCTCCCTACTCTCGCTGAAACAAGAATAGAATGCGGCGAGCAGGGCGGCGCCAGGTCTCTTATACTCAGGATGATGCTGTGCGGCCATCCAATCACTGCACGACCACAATAAAGATGGCTGCAGCATTTCATGGCCTGGCAGACAATCCCTGCACCGTGATTGGGTCTCTAAACCCTGCCAAAACAGCTGGGTGGAGACTGCAGTTACCGCCAAATAATCCCGGAAATGCTCGCTGCTCGGCAAGTACCCCGAGTACCCCGATAATCGGGCGAGTAACGAGTAGTGGCGAGTACGTTCGCTCATCACTATTAGCTACCTCATATATTCCAAATCATAAAAGGGGTCAGATTCTGCAGCAGGATGGTGCTCCATCTCATACATCCATCTCTTCAACAAAGTTCCTCCAGGCAAAAAAGATCAAGGTACTCAAGGACTGGCCAGCCCAGTCACCAGACATGAGCATCATTGAGCATGTTTGGGGTAGGATGAAAGAGGAAGCTTGGAAGACAAAACCAAAGAATCTAGATGAACTCTGGGAGGCATGTAAGACTGCATTCTTTGCTATTCCTGATGACTTCATTAATTAATTGTATGAATCATTGTTGAACCGCATGGAAGCAGTCCTTCAAGCTCATGGAAGTCACACAAAATATTAAATATGACTAATAGCACCACAACTTCATTCACCAATGTTATGCAACATACAGTATATTTGTATTTTGAGTTAATTATTTGTTTGAATATCACATTACTTTCTGTGGGAGACTAAAACTTTTGTCTTGCCAAAATCAGACCATTCTGTGTCCATTAACTGATCAATATTTCTGCATTGATGTCAATTTATTTTCTTAACCTAAACCGCATTTCGGAGCATTTCAGCTTTCAAAAGAATAATTTATACAACCAATGGATGAATTTAACGTCAGGTTATAAGCTTTCATTTACATAACATGGATAAGCGACATAACTTCTGTCAGGGAGTGTAAACGGTCATATCAATAAGTTTGAGGTGTGAAATTCTGCTGATAGATACCCTTTGAATAAATAAAAAACATTCACATGTTTAGTATCACCATAATCGTACTGACCTGGAGTATCAGACTGTCAAATCAATTTTACGGCTCAATAGCTGATTTTTTTTGTTTTTTTACCATTTCACCACATTTTCCAGTACACTGAGTGAAATGTCTTTCAAAGCTGAAATTTGTCTTGCAAAAAGCAAGCTCTCATATGAATATGTTGACTGAAAAATAAAAAAAAGAATGCAAGGAGGGAAACAAAAAATACACAAAAATAATTTAAATTCATTTTGGTGCCATCATAGAAAATTTTTTTAAAATGTTTTGGTGCTATTATAGAAAAAAAAATTACATTCCAAAAAAGTGACTTCAGAAATTCCTTTGATAGTACATGGAGCCATGGAAGTTTTGATTTGTTGAGTTCGACCAAACTTTTGACAAAAGTTCAATTCAGGCACCAAGCACCAAACCTAAACCTGACCCTCATAGAAATCAGTGGGGACCCTAACTTTGGATCTGAAAAATCTCTCTCTCTTTTTCTCTCTCACAAACTTCCAGGAGAAGTTTATGTTTGGAGGCCAGCTCCAAACACTAGGGGTACCGTCACACAGTGGAATTTTCATCGCTACGACGGTACGATCCGTGACGCTCCAGCGTCGTAACAATATCGCTCCAGCGTCGTAGACTGCTGTCACACTTTGCAATCTACGACGCTGGAGCGATAATTTCATGACGTATGTGCGATGTAGAAGCCGTTGGTTACTATGCGCACATCGTATACGATATATGTTACACCATGCAATCATGCCGCCACAGCGGGACACTAGACGACGAAAGAAAGTTTCAAACGATCTGCTACGACGTACGATTCTCAGCGGGGTCCCTGATCGCAGGAGCGTGTCAGACACTGCGATCTCGTAACTATATCGCTCGAACGTCACGAATCGTGCCGTCGTAGCGATCAAAATTGCACTGTGTGACGGTACCCTAGGTGTTAGGTAGTCTCTGGTACCAACCCCCAACTTTACCACTCATCTCTATACATAACCCTAAAAATAACTCACTTTTTCTGATATCTTCCAAATACCTGGACTAAGTTTGTACTTTTAGCATTAGTTATAGTCAATTTTATACAATGAATTGATTCTTTAAATCCTACATCTCTGGCCTTTTAATCCACATCTCTTCCCTATTCTTGATTATTACAGTGAATTACCATTCCATAGTTACACAATTAGCGCAGAACACAGCACCCCCTGATGTTCCACCTTCATAAATGCCACTTTCTCTGACCTTGAAATATTAATGTAGAATGCCTTAAGCTTCTGTTGTTCCATTTACCCCCCATGGTAATGACTTTCCCTTACCAAAATCACATACATTTCTATATTGCGCTTGTTTCACTCTTGGCACAGTTTGCGTAATTCATAATTGCATGGAAATGATTTTGGGGTCTCTGATAAGTCATACAGCAGTTTGTAAGCAGAGGAAGTTGCAATAGCAGAAGCTGTGAGCTGCTTCTTGGTGTCTCTGTATTATCTGCTTGAGAGATCAGATAAAGATCTGACATGAAGAGAGCAACAAAGCCTTACAAATTGGCTCCAGTGATGATGAGAGGATAAGCAAAATCCAGAGTCAGAACAGCAATGGTGTTGGCTGAAAATAAGAAACACCACAGGGTGAAGAATTTACTGAGGAGTACTGGTACTAATTTAACTCCTGTGTGTCCTGCAGAGTTTAACTTCCCCGGCCTAGCAGTTTAAATGGAGTAGATAATTAATTGAAGATGACCCCAGTTCAAGGCGACCTGTCCAAGCATCTTCAGAGGAGATGTACTGTAAAGTGGAGGCCATTATTTTGCAAGATCATTGGATCAAAGTCAGTGTTATCACTCCTGAATTAGGTATTTCAGATGGCATGGTTCCAAGTATCATTCATGATGTTTTGATGATGTCAAAGATCAGTTCCTGGTGTGGTTGTAAAGCAAGCTCTGCAGTCAGTAGTGTAAGCAGGTTGTGGGATGCAGTGGCCAACAGGAGGCAGAACAAGGTTTAAAACAAGGAAACAAGCAGTTCTACTGCAGAGGATATGCAGAGTTAATGTATAAAGTAGCGGCAGTTCTTTTGTACACTTATCTTGTCAAAAGTTCCTCAGGCTGCAGAGAATACTTGGAAGTCTGTGTAATTAACAAGAACAAAAAAGGTAGGGAGCACTACTATAGGGCATATCTAAATAACGACTAATATAAATGGGGCTGCTGCCTCGTGCACGGAGAAGCTAAACATGTAAGGAGGAGGAGAAAAAGATCCGTGCATACAAGGCGCACACCCAAAATCACAAAGCAATGTTGAAATTATGTGCAATATTTATTAGTAGACAACTAATAAATATTGCACATAATTTAAACATTGCTTTGTGATTTTGGGTGTGCGCCTTGTATGCACGGATCTTTTTCTCCTCCTTCTTACTTGGAAGTCTGAAGTGCCAACAGTGACTGGTGCGGTGCTTGTCCAGGAAGGTCCTGCTGGTAACAGTGGTTCGTCTTCTGGTGGCAGCAGTCGGTCTCCGACACCTTCTGCTTAGCCCCTAGTCCATAAACACGTGTGGCCGGAGCAAACAAGGCCGCAGCACCTTTGAAATGAATTGGAAATGGTTGCGGAGCAAGTGGCAGGGAAGGCTGCAGTAGTCCGTCCGGGACACGATTCTCCCACCTTCTCACATGCGCAGTACTCACAGTCGTTGAGCGCACCACGCTACTCTCTCCGGATACTGCAGAAAGCACAGCAGCTCTCTTTGTCGTGGTTGCAGAGCACACGGCACCTCTATCTCTGGCAGTCACTGAGCACACAGCACCTCTCAGCGCAGCGGTCCCTCTGCAGATGGCGGGGCCCAACCAATGTGGCCTGTCACGGCACCAGTACCCAGAGAACCGCACTCTGCTACGGGTTTGTTCCAAGTTCCCTGCTGCTGCACGCGCTTTTCTTTTTATGTAACCCCACCTCCCCGGGTCATCAGGTTGGTCCGGCTTCTCATTTCTTCCCCCGGGAAGCAGGGGACGCAGCCTTTACAGTTCCTGACCCGGCAAGCAGGTACCCGCAACTCAGTCTTCCTCTTTACACTATAATGCAAAAGAGGCTTATATAAGTCAAGTCCAAAAAAAGAAGAAACAAAGTATACCCGCACTGCTGTCATTCGCGATCACCTATCGGTGTGCTACAATATGCTGTACCAGCCCCTATACCTCCTCCTCTATGCATGGGCATAATGGGTGCTCAACCAAAAAGATATATAATTCAAAAGCAAAAGAAAAAAAAAAAGAAAAAAAGTGGTTAGCACTCACCAAACCCGATCGGGATCTGTGGAAGCGCATGTAGCGCGAAACAGCTGTCATCCTTCAGACATCATGTTCTCCCTGTCCATGTCCATGTCAAAATAAAGACTTTTTATAGCATCGGGTTTGGTGAGTGCTAACCACTTTTTTTCTTTTGCTGTTGGCTTATATAAGTCAGCTGTATTAATGCTTAGGTACATGTCCCTACAAACATTATTACTCAAAATTTTCTTAGATGTGCAGTTCAGCAGACTACATCACACTCAATAGGATTAGATTCAGCAGCTCACTAGACAATATCACACTTTTTTTGCTGAAGACACATTCATATATCCATGTTTTACTGTCCATGTACAGACTTTAATTTCTGGATTGGTCGTGAATCTCTTGACTCAAACTCAATAGCCTCATATACAGCTCTGGCAAAAAATAAGAGACCACAACATCAAAACCCTTTCATGGGCAGTACAATCTCTAGACCTTAACCCCATTGAAAACCTCTGGAATGCCATTAAACAAAGAAGAGCTTCTTACATTTTTACACCAGAAGCAGTGTGAAAAACTGGTGGAAAGCATGCCAAGACGCATGAAAATCATGGTTATTCCACAAAATATTGATTTCTGAACTCTTCTTGAGTTAAAACATTAGTATTGTTTCTAAATGATTATGAACTTGTTTTCTTTGCATTATTTGAGGTCTGAAAGCATTGGGTTTTTGGTTTTTTTTTAACCTTTTTCTTTGTCAGAAAAAAACCCCAAAATTTATTGCCTGGAAATTCAGAGAAATGTTATAGACTAAAAGAACAATTGACATTTTGCTTAAAAATATACCTATAAAGAGAAACATCAGACTAACTAAACATTTTGCAGTGGTCTCTTAATTTTTATCAGAGAAGTATGTTTATGAGGGTTTTGAATTCAGGTCTGATAATCACATTGTCATGCAACTGCAGTGCAGTGCAGCGCAACCTTCACCAGGGGGAGTTCTATAGGGACGCGAGACTGCACACACTGAGCAGCTGAACAGATACCACCTAGTGGCAAGAGAGTAGTCAGAAAAGCCGAGTCAGAGCACAAGATAACATGTCAGTACAAAAAGGATTTAAACAGAAAGGATAGTCAGGACTTAGCAAGAGATCAGTAAACCAGGACGAGCAAAATACGGTATAACAGGGACAAATCAAGACAGAGTCAATAGCCAAGCCAGGAGGTCAGAATCAGAGAATCAAGCAGAACAGACAAACACAGGGAAAGGGCAGACAGAGGGGGATAACAGACACAGGACAAGTCAGGGTTCACAGCAGGACAATCCAAGGGTTTCTAGAGTCAGGTTCACAAGCCGAAGACAGAACTATAACTGACACTGCCAGCAAGATTCATGGGAGCTAAATAGCAAACCTGAACCCAGAATGAGGCAGAGCAAAGTTAACCCTTGACATGATCCGTCCAAAAAAAGGCAGACACTAATAAACCCTGGAATGGATCATGACACACATCCCATACAAAAACATGGAAAACCCTAGCTTCAAAGAGTAGAGTTCACATTCCTTCTTATGAAGCCTTGCAGATGATATCTTGGATGATAACCTCATGTACACAGATTGCATATTTCTAAGGTTATCCCTTACCCCCATGCACTGCACAGAGTCCTTATACTTAGACTTCATTCAGTTATCAGTTTTTCTTAAGTATGAGAAAAAACAACCGATTATTTTGATCAGACTTTGATCAAAGTGTGGTCTGAGTGTCATCAGTTTTTCTCGTACATGCAAATTGGTCTGATTTTTTTCATGGACCCATAGACTTGCATTACCAATTTTAATCCAACACTCAAATAAAAATTGGATATTTCTCTGCAGCCTTCCATAGACTGCTTGGTCCCCCAGAAAAACACGGATATGTGAATGGCCTCATAAACAATCACAGGTACGAGTGCTAACAGGAAAAACCACAGAAAGCTCTCGTACAAGAACATTGGACGTCTGATTGAGACCTTACAGAGGGCCTGTTTGTGTACTCTCAGCATACGTCATGGGCTGCAGTATATAAACATGTTGCCAAGATCTGCAGCTGGTACCCGATATATGCGCCAACAAGCAGCAGATGACAATTAAATCCTAAATGTAGATTTCAATGTAACTCCGAGTCAGCACTCCCATAATTGTGACTCCCTCTGTGATCCTAAACACAAAGCTCTTGAACTGCAGCAGATACGAGGAATATCTTAAATAGGACTGTATGGATATGCAACTTGCACATCATCCTGTTCTGTTCAGATTATTGGGACCTGGGAACTGATCATCTTACAATCACACTTCTATAATAACTACTTTACAAGCTAAAAAAGTCCAATTCTCCAGTTCCTTATATACAACCACCAGCAGTCCCATTTATGAATCCAGTCAACAGCTCTGAGTCTGAACCTATTCCAGTACTCATATAATTAAATGCATATTCAACACGAGACCTTATACTGAACGGCCAACATTATATTAGGATCCCAAGTTTCAGCGCCTTCAAATTGCTTTGCAGCAGCTGCTCGACATTGAGAGTGATAGGGTCAAGAGCATAACCATTGCTACCTGC
Organism: Ranitomeya imitator; assembly: GCF_032444005.1. Lineage (NCBI taxonomy): Eukaryota > Metazoa > Chordata > Amphibia > Anura > Dendrobatidae > Ranitomeya > Ranitomeya imitator. Next base: position 675,554,109 of record NC_091282.1, on the reverse strand, counting down.
AGATTAAGAGCTGAATATTTCTGTTTACGTGTGAGAAGCAGAAAGATGGAAATGTATCAAGAATCCAGTTATTAAAAGAAAGTGTTAAAGGGGTTTTCCCTTTTCAGATAATGTTTCAGATTGCTAAAAAAATAAGAAACTGCGCTATATTCACTTTCCCTGACATCACCGGTGAGTTTCTGCTGCTGCCCCTTGTGTCTAGCATTGGCTGCGGTGCTCATGTCATGTCAATAGCATGTCAGCCTATCAGTGACTTTAGAAGCTCTGAAGGGGCATTCTCTCTACACTGACGTAGCCATTGAGATCACTGATTGGCTGTTGCCACTGTTGGAAGTGATGTCAGCGCCACAGCCAGCACCAGACTCTAGAATCAGCATCAAAGACTCACTGATGCCCCTGAGTAAGGTGACTACAGAGCAGAAGCTGCAGTAATGAAAGTGTCAACCCCTTTAAATAATGTAAAATTGGAAACAATGTATTAAAATCAATCTTTGGATAATGAAAATTTCTGTAAATTTCAAATAGCATTTTGCCCTGATTTTGGTGTCATTTCGTGAATTGTGAGCCTTTTTGCCGCATAAGGTCTCAAATTAGGTTAAAGACAAAATAATGCCCATATATATTTTGCAAAAAAATTCATGAAGAGCGTGCCCAGTCTTGAAAAACATGGCACAGAAAACAGCAATGAACAATTCTAAAAAAGTGTTGAAAACCACAAGACGAAAAAGAAAAGTCACCTAAAAGTGGACCACATTTGTGATAGAAGTTGAAAATCTATTTCAACCTCACACAGCAAAATGGTTGATAGACTATGGCACAGATTCATCATTTGTGATTTATTGAAGTCACTTTTCAATTTTTGGCTCATGGGATTTGCTGATGTCCCAAAAAGAGGAAAAAATTATTCCAAATGTTTGCAGTTCATGAATTTGGCACACGGTAAAAATTTTTCTTTATTGTTGTCTTTCATTGTTTTTGTGAACTTTTTAGTGAAAACAGTTGCAAATCTTATAAAATGTTGTCAAAAAATGTTCCAAAGGGATCCCCTTTAAATCAAAGCTCTTTTTTCCTTGTCAACTTCCCAGGAGCAGATGTAGTAATGTATGCACACAGTTTCATCTTTGTGATGTTTTTCAGACCATCATTGAATCGATGGCATTGACTGTAAGGGTAAAAGATGGTGCGGGCGTCAGCATCTCAGGGATCCTGTTAGCATTTACAAAAATGATCCCTGTATATAAAGAGATAAAAAACAAGATAAATTCTCTTCTATAATCAGTGGCACCTTCTTTTCGACTCCTCTATGTGGAAACTGGTGACCTTGTCCACTTTAAGTATTTATCTCCTTCAAGTGAATATAACTGTAGAAGATCTCTTAAAATTCGGCCACCGATGAATTGGATCCAACAGGCATTGCATATAAAATATGAAGGAAGTTAATGCAGCTCAATTACCACAAATCCAATATTTAGAGCATTGATTAACCATTGGTGACTATATTATTATCCCTCTAAGGCCGGGGTCACACTTGCAACTGCAATGCGAGAAACTCACACAAGTCTCTTGCATCAATACCCGGCACTGTCGCCGGCACTCGGGAACGGAGTATTCAGCTGCATAGAAATACATGCAGCCGCACACTCTGGTCCCGAGTGCCGGTGGCAGTGCCGGGTATTGATGCGAGAGACTTGCGCGAGATTCTCGCATTGCAGTTGCAAGTGTGACCCCATAATACATACAAATATCCTCATAATATTAATAAGACCCCTCCATTAATACATAATGGGCATATATAGAGAAACAATGAAGAGACTGGGTCAAGAGTAAATATAATTATAAAATCAATCTATTTATTTATAACAACAAGATAAAAACAGCATTACATTACACACAACATATAATAATAAGGTGAGAAACAATCACATAAACGGAGTCGTCACACAGCCAGAGACTGAGCTAGCCTCCCCCTAATACACTCCCTGCCGGCCAAGACGTAACAAGCCTAGCTGCACATATGCTGCATTCTATCAGTAAACATCAGAGGTAAGGTAACATAAGTAGTTACATTCAGTAGTCTACTGAATGTAACTACTTATGTTACCTTACCTCTGATGTTTACTGATAGAATGCAGCATATGTGCAGCTAGGCTTGTTACGTCTTGGCCGGCAGGGAGTGTATTAGGGGGAGGCTAGCTCAGTCTCTGGCTGTGTGACGACTCCGTTTATGTGATTGTTTCTCACCTTATTATTATATGTTGTGTGTTATGTAATGCTGTTTTTATCGTGCAAGTGTGACCCCAGCCTAACAGAACTTCTAACTCGACGGCTGCTCTGGCAACATGATTCTCAAATCCAGTGCGATTATGGAGATACCAAACATGCCTAGTTATTCTTTAGTGGGAAAAAAATTGAAAATATGTGAAAAAAAAATGTTGCTTACATCGTAATTTTCTCAAATCCTTAAAGTTTTCAATTTTGGACTATGGGGCTTTGTGAGGTCTTATATTTGTGCACTGAAATTATTTTTTGTTCATACCTTTTTGGGATAGACATGATGTTTTGATATCCTTTTATTGCAAACCATAATTATTTAGTTTCCATTTTATTTTCTCACAGATTGACTTAATGTATTTTATACTTTGATCCAACTTCAGTGGAAATGCCTCAAGGCAAGGAAATGATGCTCAGTAGTGTGTGTGGCCTCCATGTGCCTGTATTACCTCCCTACAATGCATGGGCATGCTCCTGATGAGGTGGAAGATAGTCTCCTGAGGGATCTCCTCCCAGACCTGGGCTAAAGCATCCGCCAACTCCTGGACAGTCTATGGTGAAACGTGACATTGGTGGATGGTGTGAGACATGATGACCCAGATGTGTTCAATTGGATTCAGGTCAGGGGAACGGGCGAGCCAGTCCATGGCTTCAACGCCTTCATCTTGCAGGAACTGCTGACACACTCCAGCCACGTGAGATCTGGCATTGTCCTGCATTAGGAGGAACCCAGGGCAAACTGCACCATCATATGGTCTCACAAGGGGTCTGAGGATCTCATCTCGGAATCTAATGGCAGTCAGGCTACCTCTGGCGAGCACATGAAAGGCTGTATGGCCTTCCAAAGAAATGCCACCCCACACCATTACTGATCCACTGCCAAACCGGTCATGCTGTAGTATGTTGCAGGCAACAGATCACTCTCCATGGCGTCTCCAAACTCTGTCACATCTGTCGCACGTACTCAGTGTGAACCTGCTTTCATCTGTGAGGAGCACAGGGCACCAGTAGCGAATTTGCCAGTGCTCCTCCTGTTTCTCCTTGCACAAAGGCTGAGGCAGCGGTCCTGCTGCCAGGTTGTTGCCCTCCTGCGGCCCCCTCCATGTCTCCTGGTGTACTGGCCTGTCTCCTGGTAGCGCCTTCAGCCTCTGGACAATATGCTGACAGACACAGCAAACTTTCTTGCCCCAGCTCGCATTGATGTGCCATCCTGAATGAGCTGCACTATCTGAACCACTTGTATGGGTTGTAGAGTCTGTCTCATGCTACCACGAGTGTGAAAGCACAACCAACATTCAAAAGTGACCAAAACATCAGCCAGAAAGCATTGGTGCTGAGATGTGGTCTGTGGTCCCCACCTGCAGAACTACTCCTTTATTGAGTGTGTCTTGATAATTGCCAATAATTTCCATCTGTTGTCTATTTCATTTGCACAACAGCATGTGAAATTGATTGTCAATCATTGTTGCTTCCTAAGTGGACAGTTTGAGTTCACAGAAGTTTGATTTACTTGGAGTTTTATTCTGTTGTTTAAGTGTTCCCTTTATTTTTTTTGAGCAGTGTATAGAGAGAAAATAAGTGTTTTGTATGTGTTTTTTGTTGTTTATTTTTTATTTCTTTATTTTTTCGAAGGGGAGTGATGTGAAAATTTACATATTTATTTATTTTTTACATTTTTAAAAACACTTTAAATTTCCACTATACTTATTAATCCCCTTAGGATACTTGAACCTGCGATCATCCAATCACTTGTGCCATACACAGCAATATTACAGTACTGCTGTGTGTAGCAAAAATCATGGGCCACAGGCTGGCCTTCACAGTAGCACCATCATGACAAACAAGGAGGTCTTCAGCAGACCCCTGGCTGTCATGGCAACCCAATGGTGCCCCACGATCATGTCATAGGTGCACTGATGGGAATATAGAATGATGCGCCCCCTGCAGGTGCACATTAAAGGCTGTTGTTAGAGATTGACAGTGGCATTTAACAGATTAAAAGCTGCAGGTGGAGCACTGCTCCACCCTTTGCTGTTAAAGGATGCATAACACAGCCATCATCTGCCGGGAAAAGTCAGGACTTATGACGTAACTGTACATCATGTGAGAAGGAGTTTGATGTACTCACAGAGTTTTTGAAGCAAAATTTGCTTTTGGATGATTAGCTGTAGATAATACAGATTGACTACTCTTATGGAACTAGACCAGTATAATGAAAAGTTCAGCAACTCTCTTACATATGGAAAAATGTTTTGCAAAAATGCAACTACATAATTATATCATACTAATGGGTAATAATTATTACAGAATTCCCATTTTTCAAAATCTTTAAGATCTTACAAGCTCTGTGTTATGCAGTTAGGAATTGATAGTTTACAGCAGGCCCGGACTGGCACACAGGAGAACAGGAAAAACCCCTGGTGGGCCCAACAACTCTCTTTATGAGCAGTAGTTGACACAAAATACTTAATTCACTAAGCACAGACAAAGCCCACATCTCATCATTCATTTATCGAAATACTTAGCTTATTTTACAAAAGTATGTGTAAAATTGTTATTGAGGGTAATGTAATATTTGATCATAGTAAAAGATTGGGCCCTCAGAGTCATTGTTACTGTTGGACCCTATAACCCCATTCTTGACATTGATTTTCAGGCTTTGAATATAACCAAGAAACTTTTCGTTCACTATCATTCTCATTGCTATAGAATCCACATTGTTCTCGCAGGTAACATCTGATAAGATTCTGCCTCATCTCACTCTTTAATTAGCATATGCGGTAAATTCTTGCAGCCAAGGGCTTTATGGAAATGTTTGACAGGTGCTCATACAAGACTCAAATCGATCTTCACTATGAGAAGTTCTTGGAAGTAAAAAAATATAACTAAAAAGGAAAATTCATGAACAAGATTAACTGTATGCAGATGACAATGATAAAACTGTAATGTAAAGAAAAGCAGAGAATTGGGTCTTGTGGGCTCAGTGTAGTGGTGAGAAAATGTGCTTAACAAATATTCTGACATTGGCAAAGGTCAATAATTCAGTATGAGCAGCAGCCTGGAGTCATTCTTAGATATTTGCATTCAGAAATAACTAGGAGCTGATGAAAATGTATGAAATAGCCTAGAAGGTGAAGAGCTGACAAACGTAAATGGTTCTTCCCATCTTCATAGCTGGATATTGTGGATGTTGCCAGATACTGCTTGTAAATAAAAGCATTTTGCAGTTTATTCCTTATTAAAATTATCAGCCGTTTTTGAAATGTAAATCCTTTTTTTTTGTTTGCCTTGGAGACTATCTACCTATATGGCAGAACATGCGCAGTGTGTACAAGCTCTATCTTATTGAGCTTGTAAGCACTGTTGTGAAGCCGGTAAGGAGTGCTGGAGTGTGCTGTTACCTCCTAATACCAAAGCAGTGTTTACACTTTGCAAGCTAAACAGCAGAGGGGCCAGTAATGATAGTAATGTACATACACAGACATATTGGCGATCAATTCCCTGATATACATCACAAATAAACATTATTTTTTTTATAGCTGATGAACTGAATGTCAAAACGTAGATCTGAATTACCTTTATGAGACTGTATTCCATAGTGATGCAATGCATGAATATTAGGGATGAGCGAACATGCCCGGTGATACTCTCATATCGCTCGAGTAGCTCAGTGCTCAAATGTGATCATGCATCTGGTGCTCATTTCAAGCTTTATTCCCCGCACCGCAAGTTGGGTGCCCGTTATACAGCTAATAAGCATGTGAGGATTGCCTGCCAGTCACTGTAATGCAGTAGCCATCTTGGTGGTGGTATTACTGTGATAGGCTGGCCACATTACCTCATCAGAGGTTACAAAAGGACTGGTGCCACTGCGCTCGGCTCACTGACACCATTCCACAGCTCAGGGACAGTTCTGATTGGAGGGAGAGAGCCATTATCCAGACCTGTGTGTGCACAGTCTAATTAATGAGTCCTCTAGTGTTGATACTGGTGCTGAAGCTTTAGCTATCATACTAACAGACCTTTCTTTCGCTGCTTGTATCAGATACATTCTGCGTTTAGACTATGGACAGTTTCAGGACCAGGGACAGTTACTGAATACAGTGTATAGGCAGAGCTTAGGGCTTTGCAGTCCATTGCTGAATATATAGTGGCTGCACGTGAACACATTCTTTTTTTGAGGGGTGAAAAAATTACCTACTTTGTCATTCATAGAGTATTACGTGCTTTGTTTCACATTTTAGTGGTATAAAACACTCCTAAAAAGCATTTCCGCATTCTTCTGGTTTCAGTTAATCATCCATAGAGTATTATGTGCTTTGTTTTACATTTGAGTGGTATATAATGCAGATGAGCGAACCTTTTAGGGTACCGTCACACAGTGGCACTTTTGTCACTACGACGGTACGATTCGTGACGTTCCAGCGATATCCATACGATATCGCTGTGTCTGACACGCAGCAGCGATCAGGGATCCTGCTGAGAATCGTACGTCGTAGCAGATCGTTTGGAACTTTCTTTCGTCGCTGGATCTCCCGCTGTCATCGCTGGATTGGTGTGTGTGACACCGATCTAGCGATGCGTTCGCTTGTAACCAGGGTAAACATCGGGTTACTAAGCGCAGGACCGCGCTTAGTGACCCGATGTTTACCCTGGTTACCAGCGTAAATGTAAAAAAAAACAAACAGTACATACTTACATTCCGGTGTCTGTCACTTGCCGTCTGCTTCCCGTACTCACTGACTGCCGGCCGTAAAGTGAAAGCAGAGCACAGCGGTGACGTCACACTACGACTTACGATCACGGCCAGGTCGTATCACTGGTCGTGATTGTAGGTAAATCGTATAGTGTGACGGTACCCTTAAAGTTTGATTTGATTCGCAGATCGTTAAAACGTTTGCTGAACAGTACGACTAACCCAATTAAATTCAATGGGAAGCCAAACCAAACATATACATAACACCTTAAGGGGTGACCAAAAGCTTCCCAAATAGCTCAAATCAGGGGCAGACCCCATGAAAAGTGGCATCAATTGACCCACAATAGAAATTTGCAAATGGCAGAGTAGCAGTCAGCCATGGGCCATGAATGAAGTTTCAGGGTCTGGGCCAGCATTCACAGCTTTGAATACAGTAGACGTTTCAATAAGGACCTGGTGGTTAAAGGAGCCGTGTAAGCCTTCTTAGCTGTGAACCCTGTTTCCTCATGCAACATATCCAATTTGTTTGTTTTTTTCCAGCCACACTCAGATGGCACAAACATCAAAAAAATGTAAGGAAAGTAACACAGGTACAGTGGGAAAAAAAAGTATTTATTCAGCCATTAATTCTGCAAGTTCTCCCACTTAAAAAGATGAGAGAGGCCTGTAATTGACATCATAGGTAGACCACAACTATGAGAGTCAAAATGAGAAAACAATCCAGAAAATCACCCGGCTCACTAAATACTTTTTCTCCACTGTATATAACACTCCAAACAAGTAATCAACATTTTTTTCTGGATTGAATTAGTAATCCATACAGTGTAATGTGCTTAGTGGGCGACAAGGTGCAAAAGATGCAAGACTCCTGAATGAGCTACCAGAAAAATATCAGAACCAGACCAAGCTGACGCAACAATGGAGGTGGCAGGAGCCTGTGGTTCAGAATTGGCTGCTTTCCTTGAACCATGAAGGCCCGAACCCAGTCTGAAGACCTTCATTGCTGGGGTTCTTGCGGTCTTCAGATGGGATAGCCAGGATCCAGCAACTAGTAAGTGGACTGCAAGGCCAAGGCTGGTCGGAAGAGAGAAGGAGGCGAGGCAGATAAGGGTTGGAGACATGCTAGTGGGCAGGGCTGGCATCAGCACCCAATGCACCTGGGCAAGTACCCTGAGCAGGCGGGGTGCCCACTTGCCATCAAGGACACCGGTTGCTCAGGGCCCCAGCACTTGTGATTCATACCTCACCCCACTCCACCGCTGTGGCACCGTCTGCATCTATTGACTGTGACTTCAGGTCTGAGGGCACGATGATGTCACATCTGTGCTTCCTCTGCCTGAACAATCATGGTGCAGAGAGCAAGAAGACGGAGACGTAGTGGAGCGGGGAGAGTCCAGAGCTGAGCAGCAGCCAGCGAGCAGTTGTAAGTTTTTTTTATGTTTGGAACAACATATGGGGCCCATCATACACTGAAGCATAATATATGATGTCCATCATACACTGGAGCATCATATATGGGGCCCATTATATACTGAAGCATCATATATGGGGCCTATAATACACTGGAGCATCATATATGTGGCCGATTATACACTGGAACATCATATATGGGGCCCATTATACACTGGAGCATCAAATATGGCCCCATTATACACTGGAGCAATATATGGGCTCATCATACACTGGAGCATCATATGGGGCCCATTATATATGGAGCATTATATGGGACCTATTCTGTTTATACAGTATGGGGCAATAGATGGGGCTCATTTTTCCATATGGAGAAATAGATGTGACTCATTATACTGTATGGAGCATTATAGGGAGTCCATTATTCTGTATGGAGCAATATCTGGGGCTCGTAATACTGTATGGAGCAATATATGGGGCTCATTATTCTATATGGAGCACTATGTGTTGCCCATAATACTGTATGGAAGACTATACTGTCTGGTTTTTAAACTATTGATACCACTCATGAAATGTAAGAATTATATGAAATCTTTGGCAAAACTATTATTTTTTTCTGCTGTATCTGTGCATTGTGAATTGTGGTATGTGTTAAAGGGCTCTACTGAGACCCTTTCACCTGGGGCCCACAGAAACCTGGAGATAGCCCTGCTAGTGGGTTCGCTAGCCACAAGGTACCAAGAATTGGAATCCCATGGAGAGGTTGTTACATACAACCAGCAATGGAGATGGGGTCCATAGAAGTGTTTGGGACCCATCGTTCAACCAGTGGGCAGTAGAGTTGTAACACTTGCCTCGAAGGCTGTAAGAGCTGAAGGCTGTAACCAGAGTCACGTTCTTCAAAATGTAGGGGCAACATCGCTATTATGCAGAGGATGCGACCCGAGAAGTAAAAAAGCAGGATGAGCCTTTCTTGTGAAATGAATGGGCCTGGGAGAGGCTCCTCTAGATGGTTTGAGACAGGGCTACCATCTCCAAGATATGGAAATCTCATTGGGGTTTCACACCTCCTATGCGGTACCAGGCGATGGTGCAGGTTTCACAGGGGAGTGTCGCCTACTTCTACATGTGGGGGCTGTGGCACTACCCAAAGCCTGGTCACTTACAGGCCAGGCATCTGGGAATTGGGCTTCTGGAAGCAGGTAGAGACTGTCTACTCAGCATCAAGAGAAAGGAGAAGAAGAAGCTGAGATCTGAAGAGGACTACTATATTACCTTCCTTATAATTTTTTGCTGGCTTTGCAATTTGGTCAAAACCTTTGAATGTAGGGGTACATTCACTACACTTTCAAAATATTTCCGTTCAAAACATTTTCTGGAATTAATTTGTCATCCTTAGAATATTAAATTTTTTCTGTTACATTACGGTGGTATGTAAAACGTCAAAATAGGTTAAAAATTTTTTGTCCGTATTCAATTAGTCATCCATACAGTTTAACATGGTTATTGTTATACAGTGGGGCAAAAAAGTATTTAGTCAGTCAGCAATAGTGCAAGTTCCACCACTTAAAAAGATGAGAGGCGTCTGTAATTTACATCATAGGTAGACCTCAACTATGGGAGACAAACTTAGAAAAAAAAATCCAGAAAATCACATTGTCTGTTGTTTTAACATTTTATTTGCATATTATGGTGGAAAATAAGTATTTGGTCAGAAACAAAATTTCATCTCAATACTTTGTAATATATCCTTTGTTGGCAATGACAGAGGTCAAACGTTTTCTGTAAGTCTTCACAAGGTTGCCACACACTGTTGTTGGTATGTTGGCCCATTCCTCCATGCAGATCTCCTCTAGAGCAGTGATGTTTTTGGCTTTTCGCTTGGCAACACGGACTTTCAACTCCCTCCAAAGGTTTTCTATAGGGTTGAGATCTGGAGACTGGCTAGGCCACTCCAGGACCTTGAAATGCTTCTTACGAAGCCACTCCTTCGTTGCCCTGGCGGTGTGCTTTGGATCATTGTCATGTTGAAAGACCCAGCCACGTTTCATCTTCAATGCCCTTGCTGATGGAAGGAGGTTTGCACTCAAAATCTCACGATACATGGCCCCATTCATTCTTTCATGTACCCGGATCAGTTGTCCTGGCCACTTTGCAGAGAAACAGCCCCAAAGCATGATGTTTCCACCACCATGCTTTACAGTAGGTATGGTGTTTGATGGATGCAACTCAGTATTCTTTTTCCTCCAAACACGACAAGTTGTGTTTCTACCAAACAGTTCCAGTTTGGTTTCATCAGACCATAGGACATTCTCCCAAAACTCCTCTGGATCATCCAAATGCTCTCTAGCAAACTTCAGACGGGCCCGGACATGTACTGGCTTAAGCAGTGGGACACGTCTGGCACTGCAGGATCTGAGTCCATGGTGGCGTAGTGTGTTACTTATGGTAAGCCTTGTTACATTGGTCCCAGCTCTCTGCTGTTCATTCACTAGGTCCCCCCGCGTGGTTCTGGGATTTTTGCTCACCGTTCTTGTGATCATTCTGACCCCACGGGGTGGGATTTTGCGTGGAGCCCCAGATCGAGGGAGATTATCAGTGGTCTTGTATGTCTTCCATTTTATAATTATTGCTCCCACTGTTGATTTCTTCACTCCAAGCTGGTTGGCTATTGCAGATTCAGTCTTCCCAGCCTGGTGCAGGGCTACAATTTTGTTTCTGGTGTCCTTTGACAGCTCTTTGGTCTTCACCATAGTGGAGTTTGGAGTCAGACTGTTTGAGGGTGTGCACAGGTGTCTTTTTATACTGATAACAAGTTTAAACAGGTGCCATTACTACAGGTAATGAGTGGAGGAAAGAGGAGACTCTTAAAGAAGAAGTTACAGGTCTGTGAGAGCCAGAAATCTTGATTGTTTGTTTCTGACCAAATACTTATTTTCCACCATAATATGCAAAACAAATGATAAAAAAACAGACAATGTGATTTTCTGGATTTTTTTTTCTCAGTTTGTCTCCCATAGTTGAGGTCTACCTATGATGTAAATTACAGACGCCTCTCATCTTTTTAAGTGGTGGAACTTGCACTATTGCTGACTGACTAAATACTTTTTTGCCCCACTGTATAAGACTAAAAAACCTCCAAAAAAATTTCCTGGATTCAATTAGCTTATAAAGCCAAAAAAAGAAAAACGGCTAACAAGAGCCGCAGCCAGCTCACCAACCAGACCATCAGATGTGGAGCACGAAAGTAAGTCCTGACCCGGGACTCCAAGCAGCAGCAGATCCAACCATGTATATACTCCAGCTCCAGATAAATGGTAAAAAACTTTTTCTTTATTAATCCAACGTAGTAAAAACAGGATGATCCTTACAGATGGCAGACAGAATAAGTGATTGCGCAGAGAACGGCTACGCGTTTCGACCACAGCGTGTCTTACTCATGCCTAGATAATCTCTGAAATGGTAGCTATATATATAGCACCCCAGAACCTATCACAAACACTTCATCAGTCACATGACTAAATACACAGGTCCTGGAAGTGCATAAAAGACAAATACAAATACTGCATATAAAAGTAAAATAACGCATACGTAAATGCAAAATATAAAATTGTCAAACCTACCTATTGCCCTAATTAGCAATAATGGTAAAGTATTTTGTTTCTTTTATTCATACCTGCGGGGAAGCGAGTGTTCAGACTATACATCCAAAACACCTCCCTAGTAAGTAGGCGTCTTTTTATGTCACCCCCGCGGCTTTGAGGAAAAACTCTCTCTATGCCGTGTACTCTAAGAGCTGCGGTGTCTCCATTATGTGTCATACCGAAGTGTTTGGATACCATTGAGATATTCCTATTAATCATATTGTAATTTTTTGCGTCCCTGAGATTTTCGGAGACGCGTGTTTTCAACTTTCTTGATGTGCACCCTATGTATGAAATTTGGCAAATTAAACAATCTATTTTGTAGATCACAATTTTATTGTGACAATTTATAAAACTATTAATATTGTAACTTTTAGTTTTTTCGGTATTTTGAAAGGTGTTGCCTACACAAGAATGTGCACAGGTACTGCAAGCCGCAGTGCCGCATCTAAAGAAACCCTTGCATTCAAGCCAGGTTTTGGATCCTGATTTAGTCAGAAACGAATTCGGAGCTACCAGATCCCCGATAGTTCGAGCCTTTCTCGCCACCACATTAACCCCATCTTTCAGAATATTCATGAGTGTATGGTCTTCATATAAAATAGGTAATCTATGATTGATGATTTTTTTAATATGGTTAAACTGAGAACTGAACTGTAAACATACATGAGGTTTATCACTTAATCTCTTTTTATTATTAGATCCACTCATAGCACTATTTACCAAAAGATCTTCTCTGCGTTTTTTGTCCACTATATTTCTGGCCCTATCAATCGACCAATTGGGGTATTTGCGGGCATTTAATTTTTCGTTAAGTTCACTGAATTCCTTTAGTTTATCCTCATCCCTACTACAATTACGTTTTAACCTAGTAAACTCACCCACAGGTATAGATTTTATTGTGTGGGCTGGGTGGCTACTGGTCGCATGGAGAATAGTATTACCACTGATGGGCTTTACATAGGTTTTACTAGCTATAGGTTCATCAACTATACCATACAAATTTAAATCAAGAAAGGAAATGTTACTTTGATCAAAAACATAAGTAAACCTAATACCAAAATCATTTGCATTAATATAGTCAAAAAATCCTGGTATGGCAGACACATCACCCTCCCAAATAATGAGCGTATCATCGATGTATCTGCCATACCAGGAGATGTGATCAACAAAAGGATTGTCTGGAGAATACAAATATAGCTGTTCCCAATGGGCCATTGTCAAATTAGCTAAAGATGGCGAATATTTAGCCCCCATAGGAACTCCTGACTTTTGAACAAATATTTCATCACCAAATGAAAAAACATTTTGTCTCATGAGGAAGAAAATAACTTGCAACGCAAAATTAATTAAGTCCTGTGAATAGTGTCCATAATCTGTTAGATGAAACTGTAAAGCTCTCATAGCTACATCATGATGTATATTTGTGTACAAAGACACAACGTCGCAGCTCAGCCAGACATAATTTTCTTTCCAAGTCCAATTAGAAAGTATTTTTAACACCTCTCTTGAGTCTTTGATATAACCTGGCATTTTCGTGACTATAGGTTGCAGCAGTGAGTCAACCCACTCACACAGGTGTTCCGTCACGGATCCGATCCCGGATATGATGGGACGCATTGCTGGAAATCCATCACCCTTATGCATCTTAGGCAACCCATCTGTAAGGATCATCCTGTTTTTACTACGTTGGATTAATAAAGAAAAAGTTTTTTACCATTTATCTGGAGCTGGAGTATATACATGATTGGATTCAATTAGCTTAACTTGCTTTGTATAAAATCATGGTGATTTAAAATTTTTTAAAAATGCTTGGTCTAGCAAAGTTTACAAAATATTTTTGCTACAAAATTGACTATTGTCATGCATACTGTAGAACCTGCTTTCTGTGAATTCAAAATTGGCCTGCTTCAGGTGTACAAATTTGGTTGCCCAAAAAATTGACTATTGTCATATACACTTTAGAACTTGGTTTGTGTGAAATCTCATTGGTGAGAAATGAAAAACAAATATTGTCATGCTACAGATGTACAAATTTGGTCTCTCTTTGTACTTGGTGCTCAGCTGCCACTTTTTCTCCCGGTGTGACATCCCTGCCTTGTGCCAGCACGTGTCCAGGAAAATCTCCTGAGCCCTTACCAAAGCAGTTACTGGGATTGTCAACTTAATGATCAACATGTGGACAAGTGCTTGTAGCCAGGGATACCACACTTCCCTGAGGGTACACTGGGTGAACATTGTGGAGGCCTGGGCCAAGTCACACCCTGGCACTGCATATCTGATACCGATGCCAAGAATTGTTAGCCCTACTTCTGTCAGGCTTTCCTCCATCTCTTACAGCAGTTCCTATACCCCCTCCTGCTCCTCTTCATCCATGATCTCTGATGTGCTATCTCACAGCATGTCATCCACATCAGCCAGAAGCTCTGCAGCACTGCCTCAGCGAAGCAGTAACAGGCTCTGCTGAAGTTAATTTGTCTAGGAGACACACTATGACAGAGTTAGTGAAACGAATAACAGACCAGACAGATCTGTGGCTCTAAATGCTAAACCTACAACTAGAGATGAGCGAAATTGTTTTGAAAAAATTTGCCAATCTTAAATTTGGCACGAATGTAGCTACTTCGTGTTCGGATTCCCGAGCATTTTTCCTAAAATCGGTAAAAGTCACCAAAGTTCAGTAAATGACCGAGTTTACTAGGTGCTGTTTCAGACATCAGTGTTTCCGGTAGTAGCACAGACCCCAAAATGTCCCACACACGTGCACACTGATGACACACGGCGCCTGGTAATCAGCATTACTGTTGGTGCTGTTCCTCGGCGCCAGGTGCTGAAGTGAAGACAGCTTACATCACAGTACTCTGCTCGTGCTGGAGACAATGTTGAAAGTTGTATTCAACTGTTAACAGCAAGAGCAAGTGGTGGCTGACGGGAGTAGTTATCAGCTGCTAGCTTTGAAATAAATAAATAATTTAAAAAAATGATGTGGGGTTCACCTGCATTTTTGATAACCAGTCAGACAAACCTGCCAGCTGCGGCTGCAACCCTCAGCTGCCAGCTTCAGCTTGACTGATTATCAAGAATAAAGGGGTACCCATGCTGAATTTTTTAATTATTTAAATAAGTAATGTAAAAAAACGGTGTGGGGTTCTCCCCATTTTTAACAACCAGCCAAGCTAAAGCAGACAGCTGGGGGCTTGTATTTTCAGGCTGGGAAGGTGCCGTGGATATTGCCGCCCCCAGGCTAAAAATAGCAGCCCTCAGCCACTGCAGAAAAGGAACATCTATTAGATGTACCAATTCTGGCACTTTGCCTGGCTTTCCCACTTACCCTGGTGTGGTAACAAGTGGGGTAAAAGTTGTGGGTTTGATGTCACCTTTGTATTGTCAGGTGACATCAAGTCAATAGGTTAGTAAGACCGGGATCACACACAGCGAGATACGGCCGAGTCTCGCAGGTTAAAACCAAGCTCTGGCACCAGCACTCCAGAGCGGAGCGTGCAGCCGCATAGCAATACATGAAGCCGCATGCTCCGCTCTGGAGTGCCGGCACCAGAGCTTGTTTTTAACCTGCGAGACTCTGCTGTATCTCGCTGTAGTGTGACTTCGGCCTAATAGTTAGTAAAACCTAATACTATCCCTCAATACAGCTGTGTCCTGTCACTACGCTAAGCAGAGCAGAAATAAAAAATATTAATATTGAACCAGGAGGAATAGACCCATATATATACAATACAGACCAAAAGTTTGGGCACACCTTCTCATTTAAAGGGAACCTGTCACCCCGTTTTTTGAGATTGAGCTATAAATACTGTTAAATAGGGCCTGCGCTGTGTGTTCCTATAGTGTATGTAGTGTACCCCGATTCCCCATGTATGCTGAGAAATAACTTACCAAAGTCGCCGTTTTCGCCTGTCAATCAGGCTGGTCAGGTCGGGAGGGCGTGGTGACATCGCTGGTTCTTCCTCAGCTTTACGTTGGTGGCGTAGTGGCGTAGTGGTGAAGACACAGCGCGCGATCTGCGCTGTCATCCCTTTCGTCGGTGGGGGCGGCCATCTTCCTGGGGCCGCGCGTGCGCAGATCGAGTGCTCTGCTGCACGGGGCTTCAGGAAAATGGCCGCGGGATGCCGCGCGTGCGCATTAGAGATCGCGGCGGCCATTTTCCCAAAGCCGAGATGCAAACTCTAATGAATGCCACCAACGTAAAGCTGAGGAAGAACCAGCGATGTCACCACGCCCTCCCGACCTGACCAGCCTGATTGACAGGCGAAAACGGCGACTTTGGTAAGTTATTTCTCAGCATACATGGGGAATCGGGGTACACTACATACACTATAGGAACACACAGCGCAGGCCCTATTTAACAGTATTTATAGCTCAATCTCAAAAAACGGGGTGACAGGTTCCCTTTAAAGATTTTTCTGTATTTTCATGACTATGAAAATTGTAAATTCACACTGAAGGCATCAAAACTATGTATTAACACAGTATTAAATCATTAAATGAGAAGGTGTGTCTAAACTTTTGGTCTGTACTGTACATATATATATCCTACTATATAATTGTCTAAGGGTTACTTCCGTCTGTCTTTCTGTCACGGATATTCATTGGTCGCGGCCTCTGTCTATCATGGAATCCAAGTCGCTGATTGGTTGTGGTAAAACACTCACGACCATTGCCACGACAAATCAGCGACAGCCACAGTCCGGTGGCAATATGGCCGCTCTATCCTCCCCGCAGTCGGTGCCCGCTCCAAACTCCCCTCCAGTCATCCTGTCAGCCCTCACACAGGGTTAATGCCAGCATTACCGAAGCACGGTGTAACGCACTCCGGTTACGCAGCTATTGACCCTGTGTGACCAAGTTTTTACTATTGATGCTGCATATGCAGCATCAATAGTAAAACGATGTAATGTTACAAATAATAATAATTAAAAAAAAATTATTCTCACCCTCCGACGTCGCGTCCTGTCTGCCCGCAGACTTCGATGCTAAGGAAGCTATGGGAGAAGGACCTGTCATGACGTCACGGTCATGTGATTGCAACGTCATCACAGGTCCTGCGCTCATAGTCATACCAACCCTGGCACCGGAAGCTGCCGCGTGCACCGTACACAGGAGCCAGGACTAAGGTGAGTATACGTTTATTTTTTATTTTATGTCACTGGCCAGTATACTACATTACTGGGCAATATACTACGTGGCTGACCAATATACTACATACTACATGGCTCTGCAATATACTACATAGCTGGGCACTATACTACGTGGCTTGGCAATATGCTACGTGGCTGGGCAATATACTACATAGCTTGGCAATATACTAAGTGACTGACCAATATACTACGTAGCTGGGCAGTATACTACGTTACTGGGCAATATACTACGTGACTGGGTAATATACTACGTGGCTGGGCAATATACTACGTGGACATGCATATTCTAGAATACCCGATGCGTTAGAATTGGGCCACCATCTAGTATATATATATATATAGATAAATATATATGTATATATATATATATATATATATATATATATAATCATCCCCCTCCCTTTATCACATCAAAATTAAAAATTAAAAATGCACATGAAATAGGTATTGAACTCGTAGCCAATCCTTTAAGTAAATACATTTGTAAAGGTCATATTGACATGAAATTCTCACCAGATATCAGTAAAAATCCACACAGGCAAAGAAAGGGAACCTGTCACCAGTTTTGTCCTGTGTCATATAAAACTATCACCTTAGTCAGCATCTGTGCTTCAGTCCATCAATTGTTATATAACCCCCTGACTATCCCTGTATAGCCTCAAAAAACTTTGTATGTTTATCCTGCCAGTTGGGTCCAATGGGGGTGGTTTCTGCAGTCTGCATCTGTCTTCCTGGCTTCTCTATTCCTCCTCCGGGTGCTGAAAGCCATCCTCCTGCTGTAACTAACGTGGATGAATCATTGTGCTTAATCCACAAAGTCAGGCAAAATCACGAGTATGCGCTAAGAAATTGCTGGCTCGTGACTGCGCTATTCAGGGCAGTGAGCATGTACCATTATGATTTAGGCCTGACTGCACTTCTTTCCTGTGTAATGACTTCTATATAAGGCAAACTTTAAAAAGTATGTTTAAAAAATTAATAATTTAAGAAAACAAAAATGTAATTGAAGTCAAAGACACATAAAGGCTGTTACACACGATTCTGGCGCTGCCCCCAGTTCTGGTCCCTCACCTGCTTCTGCTCCCGAGACAGCCTCTGCACCTCTGCGAGGTCGCTGCCTGGATCCTCGCTCTCGGTCTGTTCCTCGGTGTCCTGCTGCTTCTCTCTCCCCCACTTCCTGGCACGCTGCCAGCAGGCCTCCAGGGAGAATGCTTAGGATGCATGCGCGTACCTCTGGTCTTTGAAAGGAGAAGTGCACATTTTTTTAAAATCTTAATTAACCATTGGCAGCGTACTGATGACTACTTCTGGCCCCTCCATCATAGGGAGGGTGCCGGAGCAACGAGAATATACTCTTGCTATTTACGGTTCTTTTCCTGTTCTGACTGCGCTGTAATAGCATTCCATTTTGCACTCTGCTCATATTGTTTGTTTCCGCAAAATATCAGTGTCCAGTTGTTCGGCAATCCTAAGACGACTCCTGCAACTTTATACTCAAGTGCCATTCCTTTCTGCCACCCGCTATCTGTACCCCAGGACTACATTAAAGGTGCCAGAGCCAGCTTCTTCCCATCTACCCGGAATCTGACTACCCTCACCAGAGCCTGCTTCACATCTCATACCCAATGTCCGTCGGTCTTCTCCACTATCTCTGTTATATTTGTTTACCTGTTTGTCCCACTGGGACAGCTGCCACGTGTCCGGGGTCTAACTGGAAGTAGCCCCTGTGTCCCCCAGGTATTCCACTCTGGTCGTGTTTAAGGGATCTTACTACAGATACCTGGAACTCACTAGTTATGCCCCTTTCAGAGCCCCCCGGACCGAGGTCCCAAGGTTCCACTCAAAAAATAAAAAACGAATGTGAACTTCATCACCGGTGCCTCCGCTTCCATTTGTTACAAATGCTATGCACTAAGTGCAAAGCCTTCAAAACATTACAAGCAGGGTCATACATACAACCTTGAAGGCACAAAATGTAGTACCTCATTCAAATATTGTGAAAAAAATATAGTTGTGGTACTATTTCTCTCATAAAAGTTCTGCACAGTGCAAAGCCTTCAAAAAAATTACAAGCAGGGTCATACATACACCATTGAATGAACCAACTGTAGTACCTCATTCAAATATTGTGAACAAAGTATAGTTGTACTCTTCCACTCATAACATTCCAAAGATTACAAGCAGGGTCACCTATACACCCTTGAAGGCAACAACTGGATGGCCTCATTGA